>NC_140105.1:11702311-12302311 GCF_964237585.1 Gallinula chloropus
TCTAAAACTGCTGTTCAAGAACCTCTTTGAGAGGAACCACACCAAATACATTTTGGCTTGCATATATTTGGACAGAGAGGAGAAATTACTCCAGAGAACTGGTAGTAGCTACTTGCTACTAGCTACTTGCTAATTTTGTGAGGTAAAAACAAAGCAAGTGAGGATGAGGGAAAGCCAGGAACTGTGCGTTGGGATGAAGCACAACGCTGTCCCGAGTTGCCATCACCTACCACACCTGCAGAAAACATTTCTGTCTCGCTCTGTGTGAGACCACCCAGCATCCTCAGAGACGATGTTTGCTTCTTGCAATTAATGCTGTCTGGAGCTCAGAAGGTCCTTGACTTAACAAGAGCTTTCCAAGAAGTTTGTTGTGTGAACTCAGAGATTCCCGTTAAGCTTCTTGCTGTTTTACTTTATGCAAAATAATAAGTTCTTGCCTAATGGACCATTTAGCTAGTGTTTCAGAGAAACCCAGAGTATTTAGGCATCTGTCACCCATTGACTTTCCACCTTAGTTATTATACTGGTTAATCTGGATCATTTACATCAGCATTGCAAAAGCAATAAGCTCCCCAGCTGAACGGGTTACAGTGCTGTCAGTGTTTATTGACTGGTTGACAACTTCAGAACTGTTATCTATCATGATTCCAACAGCTCAGCAGGTAGTAAACATTCTCTTCAGTATAACACATTGAACAAAATTTGTATGCAGGTCTATTAGC
The DNA here is from genome assembly GCF_964237585.1 of Gallinula chloropus. Lineage (NCBI taxonomy): Eukaryota > Metazoa > Chordata > Aves > Gruiformes > Rallidae > Gallinula > Gallinula chloropus. The sequence goes on from NC_140105.1 coordinate 11,703,034, forward strand.
AAAGCTTGTAAACACTTGACTAAACTATGTGGCTCAATTAGCAAAGAATAATGGAGCAATAAGTAAAGTGTGTGCAATTTTATCAGCTGCAGCTCAGTGAAGTCTACAGCATTATCAGGAAAGCATAAAGAGCAATCGTCAATGTATCTCACTGAATATTTGCATATTGCCTTTGACTAAATCACAAAGGTATGCCAGAAAATCAGAAAAAAATGAGCGGCAGCAGCACTAAATCCAGTGCAGTCAGGTACACATATTCATTAGCAAAGGTGTGCTACTTGGTTAATTAAGAATATGAAAATGTAACATCTGAAGTGTGCTATTAAATTATTGAAATAGCAAGGTTGATCACTAACATATAGTACACAAACAGCTCCTTCATGGAAAGTATGTACATGGTGCAACTTTTTAATTATGTGAATCTGAGCACACTTAAAAAATGCCATTCTGGAGTCAGCCTGTGAAGTGGATAGTGCAGGAACTTCTGTGTTGAAAATAAAAATAATGCAAAAGTCTGTAAAATCTTCTTAGAACTATGTGAGACTTTTGCAAGATTTATAGTAGCAAATGATATCTTGGTAGTATCAAGTATTTTGAATTTAGGACTTCTAAAGACTGAATCATTAAAGCATCGGTAGCCACAAAGCAGTTGGTAATACAGACTTTTCATTCCCTTCAGATTGCTCCCCACTTTCTTGCCAGCCTTACCTGACTCAGGAGAGTGTTGGTCTCAATAAAAAGAATATCATTAGATAATAACACATAATCTTATATAATAATGCTAGATGGGCTGGGATCTCTTTCTCCTGTCCCACTTGGATCGTATTTTTCTCTCCCAGCCCAGTTTCCTCTGTGAGAATCTCATCTTTAGGTTTACATATTCTTCCCACGCTAGTGGGAGAGAATGACATCAACTTCTCTTATGCTAGGTAGGTGGAAAATGGGAGAAGAAATTAGCACAGCTCTCCTCCAACCCTCATCTCTTCTATCCACTGCTTAGCAGACAGAATGAGTCCTGCAGAATGGGCCCTGCCCTGGGCAGACATGCCAGTAAGTACTGAGGGCTGGAGTTGAGATGAAGCAGGGCTGTATACAGTGAAGTAGGAGGTACTGCCACTTTGGACATCCACTAACTGTGGTATGGTGTAGTATTTCTGTACATTCTGCAGCAAACCCTTGTGCCTGTAGTGTATCATCCCTTTTCCTGTCACAGGTGTTGGTGAACTTACCTGTTGTCTTTAAGAATGATCATATACCACATGAGCTGCTCTTTGTTGATGCTATCTGTGAAGGCTTCTATAGCAGATGTTCTGTAAGCACTGTATTTTTCTGCCTGATGGCAAGAGATTATGAGGATATAGGGTGAGATTAAAAAGAATATTTGAGATGCCTAAATCTTGTGCTCTTTGAAGAGATGTCTTCATGCCTTTGAAGTTTACAAGGGTCTTAATGCAAAGCAATGTCTTCTCACACAAAATCAGATTCTTTAATGGAACGTTAAATCTAGAGAACATGTTAGAGCTAAAGGCTTTCATATAAAATGGTGTTCTCTTCGTTGTGGTATCTTTCCTTCAAAATATATACTTTTTAAAAAAATTATGCACTGTTGAAGAACACATGAAGTTGATCAATAGTCTCTCCTGGGGTGTATAAAGCCTCTAAAATTGATCTAACAGCTCCACAAGGTGATTATGGGTAGAGGGGTCGATACAGTATCTTGCCAACTAATCTTCAACTTGTGGAGGGTTAAGTTAAAGAGCTCACACTTCAAGCTCAGTATGTATTCATTCACACGGACACACTTTGATCACAATTTTTCTCAAGAAGCATTCTTGTGCATATAAGGGACTTGATATGAAAATAACATAGAAACCATTAATGGTGTAGTCAGTTAGAATGGCAACCATCTCACACTACATGCTAGCTCTGGGATGGTTCAGAAATTACTCCCATCTGGCCCTTTACTGAACCAATGCTTACATTTGAACCTTTTAATGATTTTTTTTTCAGAGATGCATCTGGCAAAGTGTAAAGGATTATAGTAGTTCTGTAGGTCAGGATTCAGCTCTTGTGATTTCGGATGTTCTGTTTGACAACTTGAAAAAGCCTAGTTCTGAGAGTGCACCTCAGCTGACATTATGATCCTACTAATTCAAACATGCTTTCTTCTCCCATCTGCAAGCCTCACATCTTTCTTGTCAACAGCAGATTTCTAGTTTGAAGATACGGAAATAGTTCCTCGTGGTCAAGCAACTACCTGAAAATCAGAAGGGGTTTTTTTTGTTGGTTATTAGGGGTTTTTTTATTAGTGACAAGAAAATTCTTTTTTTGCTGTTGGAATGAAGTTGTAGAGGAAGGCTTAGGCTTTTGACATAACTATTCCCAAAGATCTGTACCAACTGACTAGAAAATAACATTTCATGATTTTGAAGTAGATCTGACAGTAATTTGAGTTTATGTTTCATATTTCTGAGCACTTGGATTTAAGTAATTTATTTGTTCTGAGTGAAAAGGAGATCTCTCATTTCTTGTTTTGGGAATGGCTTTTTTAGCCCAAACTCCAGTTTGTGGGCCAGATAACAACTAGGAAAGAGAGGAAACAAAGCCCATAATTAATCCCCAGGAATAACGCATCAAATTTGCCTCAGGCATGTCACAGGTGACGACAATAGAATTGCATCAGGACTGAACCCGACTCAAAGGATTTATTTTCCTCCATGGTTGATTCTCTTCATTGTTTACAAGTGACCTAAATATTACCTCAAATAAAAGGCCAGTATGAGCTGCCAAGAACTGTCAGTATTCAATTCTGTGGTCTGGATAGGGAGAAGTTCATTATTTCATAAAACATTCAAAACTTAATGCAATTATAGAAATCTAGGCGATGATTCCATAAAGGTAAAAAGCAGTTTTGTCTATACATTAGAAGAATTTGTGTTGATGTATCTGTTGTACAACAGAGAAGCAGTGCACTGGCCCTATCTATGGATATTTTCTGCTAGGGTCCAGCATAGAGAGGTGTGAGAGACCAAAAACATACAGTCAGGGAATGATGGTCTTTCTATTGCTTTGATTTAACTGGCCTAACACCAACAGCACAGAGTGGGCTGAACTCACATTGTTCTGGTTGTGGACTTTTTTTGTGTCTTGTGGGTTTTGGATTTGTTTTTTACTTTTTAGTTGTTAACGGCAGCAAGTGATTGCTGCAAGTTGAATCAGTGATGAGAGGCTGGAGTGGCTGACATTGAGAAACAAACGCAGGTTCACATCTTTCATGAAAGAGGTTTGTTAATTAGAAATAAAATGCAGAGTTAATATTTGCTTTCTTCATTGATACTGCAACAAAGAGCTTCAGTAGGCTCTCAGACAGTGTTGTATTTATGGATTATTATAGCAATGTAAATATTACAACGGTGTATTTATATATTTCTCTTCTCTGGAAATAGGTATGTTGAACTCTTCACCTGATTAATGCATCTTATTGTCAAAGCAAAGTGAAGTGGCAGTGCGTGAGCTAATTCACCTTATGAATGTTCTTTAGCTAAATCTAATTGAAAAACACTTTGAGGAGCATTACTTGTGGAAGTACACAAACAGTGAACAATTCTGGTCACTACTATTGTCTCACTTGAACTGGAGTGCAGGAAAATAAATGACGTTTGTAGTAAGTCACAAGTAACTGCAGGGGATGTTTGGGGTTTTTTTTGCTTTAGATATGCATTGAAATATAAATGTTAAACCCAATTCTGAAATTCAATAGCATCTCAGAGAATCTTGAATGATGCTAGTTTGACAGTTGCACAGAGGCCACAGTTGATTGTTCTGCTCAAGCGCAAAGAAATTAGTTCAAACACAAATACAAATTGCTTTCCAACTGCATCTGTGGTGATCCTTTGACATTTATGGGGTACTTCATGTGATGCTGCACCTGTGATTTGCATTGGCTAGTCATGTTTCAGGTGATTAAAAGGGTTAGTAAAAACTTTTTTCGTGTAAAGGAACTGTCTGTGTGTGTGTATTGTAAGGGAACTTCCTGATCTTCTATAAGCAAGACACATTATTCTTCTATAGGCTTTATACCTAGTTGCACTGGGAATATGTGGATTGGATGAGAACACTGAAATCCAAACTTTTGCAATCTTTTTGTTAGTAATTTATAGTCTGTTGGCAAATTCTACATGATACTCAATGATACTATCAAAGTACAGAGATCTGAGAAGTTGAGTAGCTATATAAGCTGAGTAGCAAAACCAAAGTTTTACTATAATTTCAGTTTACGTCAATAAACCACAAGACAAAAATCTATAGGAGACCAGACAGCTTTAGTTGTGCTGATTACAGAACTGCTTATTAATAACAAGGTGGTCTAAACACCAGGGAATGAATTGGCATTTTTCGGACCATTAGCTGCTACAACGTGGGCTGAACAGCCAAGATACTTGGCACTAACAAAATTGCATCATCTGCAAATTGAGCACCAAGTGGAATCAGTGACACACGACGGATGGTAATATCTGACATGTTTTTAGTTGTAATTATTGTATAGAGAGAGACCTGGGTTTGTTATTTCTTCCATAGTTGGACAATTCTTCCTTTGGGGGAGATTATGAGAGGATCTGAGAGCAGGGGAGATGCCATACTGCCTTATTGGGTGTCTGGGTTCTTCAGGGAGGCAAGAGATTTTTGCAGTGTGCTTGTTGGATGTTCTGACTGCAGATGTGGCTTCAGACACACAATTGAATGGCCATTCAGTGGTCTGCAGTGTGCTGGCAAATTTTGGAATTGATAGAGTTATGCAAGCAACAAGTCCCTGTGATTTCTAAGAATGTGACTTTAAAGTATTAGGGCAGGCTGGTTTACCTTACTTTCCCTTTGAGATCATCTGCATTCATTGACATAAACTGACTCCTAGGCAAAGGCCAAAGATCTTTATGCATTGCATGTCTTGCTTCAGCCTTCAAGACTGCAGCTAAGGAAGACCTGGGTGGTACCTGGGCTTGTGTATTGCTCATTTTCTCTTTATTTATTTTTTGGTTGTCAGTTGTGATTTCTGGTGACCATGGAATGAGATAAAAAGTTTGCTGCTCCCAATATTTCTTTGCTGCTCATCACTGTCCTCCTGAGCTGAAAGTACCCAAGTGACAGGATCATGTTGGTAGGACAGAGAGAACACTGCCTACAGGTGCAGACAAAACAGCAGAGCCTGGCCCAGCATCAGCCAAATAGCCCATACGACTTCAGTCTTAGCTCCTTGTTTCAGCTACCTAAGGGAGGCAACTCGTGGCATTTTATGTGGAAATAAAATGGAGAGAGTGCAATATTCAGGCTCCTTTCCCTTCCCCTGCACTTACAGAGAAAGCCATTTTCAGTGGTCCCATCAATAAAGAAATTAGAAACGTTGCTTCTTGTACTGTAACACAGGGTTGAACTCCAGTTGTTCATCAATTGGGCTGTCAGGTAACAAATTTTACATACTTATCCAACACACTGTATTCCCATTTCATTGAACTATATGGCAGATTCAAATGTGTACATTTCAGTTATTCCAGCTTTTGTTCAGCAGAATCGAGTCTGGCTATACCCAGCCAGAGCAGGGATCTGTCACGCTGCATTAGGTGACTGTATTTTTTATGATAAAGAGAGCAAGATTCCTTATGGACACAATAAACTGCAAGGCAGACCTCTAGAGCACTATGCATCTTCAGGCTAGCAGGCTTTTTTCATCATGAAACCATTAAGTATGGCATTAACTACAGCATATGAATGGGTACCACAGATTATAGCCATAGGAGGTAGTGAGAGTGCCCCCTCTTATATTGTTTGGAGAAATGCACTCATGTTGTGACGATTTATGTTTTCATTACAGAACAATTCCCATAATAACAGGCATTGAATATGGATGCTTAATGTTGAGTACAGGGGAAAAAAAATAGAACTACACTTTGAGTAATAAGTTTTGATTGAATGAATGGCTACTTTATAAACTTTCATTACTGTGATTTGGTCTGAGGGAAATAGCAGCTTGTCAGAATTTTTCCAATGGAAAATTTAATCAACGGAAAATGACACATTAGGAGAATGAAAAGGCTATCAGCACCATTCTGCTGGAACCCCACAGCTTTGCCTGCCTTTCTAATCCTTTGACAGCTTGGGTTTTCAGGGTTCTGCCCCCTTTCCCTGGGCATTATGATGTTACCTGTGCTGGGAGCATTCACAGAGCCTGAAAAGGCTCTCGAGAGCTTTTGCATCTTTATGCAAAGTGTTCAGTCATCTCCAAGCCATGAAGCCTGGCACTCCCAGGCACTAACAGTGCTGTCCTCCGTGGGTCTTTGCTAAACCATGCTAAATTTCAGGGCAGTCCAAACCTGACTTGGTTTTATGCACATACTAAGGGTTCAGAGCATATTTAGTTGCTTTCTTAGTCCAGCAGCACTTGGCTGCACTCAGTCTGTATTTAATTTACGTTGGCTGTGTGTAGGACAGAAGTGCCTTTACTAGGACATTCATCAGCACAGTGTCATTTTCAGTAGAGATATGACTTTGAAATAGTATTGAAACATCACCACAACTCCTTAATCTTCTTGTGGTATCACTACAGTTTAAAACTTTTCGAGTAGTAATACTGGGATATACACCAGTCAACAAAACCAATCAAGATATTTTCTTTATGCAACATGTTGATCAATAGAAGTTTGCTTTCTCCTTAAAGGTACCTGACTGCCAGGTAGGTTTTTGAGGATCACATTTTACCCCCTGACATAATCCTCTCCTTGTTCTTTCCAGAAAGGAGAAATTGCAAAGCTAATTTGGATTCTTCATCTTTCCATTTCCTGTAGTTTGAGCAAAGTGGAAAACATCAAAACATGTTTAAACAAAAATTAAATTTGAACCATAAGAAGTTGCTGGTATTCCCCCAACTGAAAGAGGCCTTGTAATAAAAATTGGTAGAACATATGAGTGATACCTACATGCATGACAATTTTTCTCTTGTGGAATTCTACCATTTTTTGATTCTGCTTGTTCTCTCTGTATATTATCCTAGGCTCAGTCGTCTTTGTTTCAACTTTTTTTCTAGGATTTTCTCCTTTTTTTTTCCTCCAGTGTTTCTTCTGGTTAAAAGCTCTGCTTTAAGATTAATATTTTATCCACAATGTTGAAGCATTTTGAAGGAAACCTCCTCCATCCAACCTCAATCCTAAATTTTCATAGCAATTTGCTGGTAGCTTATCTTTCATTTAGGTTGCTAAATGGCTTCTTTTCCCTTCTGTTACACTGGAATTTTTTTTTCCCAATTACCCATCAGTTTCAGTAGTTCTGTGCTTTAAAGATGAACAGTAACAACTTCAGCCAGCACGCAGTATTAAATTATTTGTTCTGCACTCCTAATCAGGAGACTATTAGTCTACGAACTCAGAAGAAATGGACAAGTCATTTGTAACCAAGGCTTGGAAGTTGAGGCTTAGAGTGCTTTTGATCTAAGAACTATGGATCTAAATACATGATAATTTTAGGGCTGTGCAGATAAACTTACAATTTAAGAAATTCTTTGGACTGATATATTGCAGAGACTACAGCACAACTGCTTATCAAAGCACCCTCCAACAGCCGTAGACCTACACATATTACAGGAGCCTCATGGTTTTTGGCTAGATTCAGCATCTGTTTTCAAATTGCACCTTCCCTAATAGCTTCTCCCAGTATTTGAATTGATAATTGGCTGCACTCTGTTTATATCAATCTTGCGTTGTACGCAGCTCCCACTGCAGCAAAGCAACAGTCAAATGCATTGTAAGTGAAATTTAGTTTAGGTGGCATGGTGTTCCATCTTAGTGTGTGTCACATAAAATGTATTGTTGTGACTTGCAAGTATAAATTCAGGGCTTCATATATATTTCTGATGAGACCTGTGTCATCCCAGGACAAGCATAATGTGACATGAGTACATCTTAGATTGAATTCTGTTTGGCTGCCTAAAGTGCTCTGCAACACAAAATCTTCCTTGTCTCTGGCAAGAAACTGTAATCAAGGAGACATGCAAATCTGGTCAGTGACTTCAAGAAAGCCTAGGTGTTGGGGATCAGTCTGAGCACAAAGGGCAGCCTCTCTGCTGGGATAAACCCAAGCTGCTCAGCTGAAGTAAAATATTTAAGATGCTCATTATGTAGTTGTTCACCTGTTGGGTACACGACCCTCTCAATCACTGCCTGCCTTTATCTGCTTCACGGATTCAAACAGCGGGTGTGATCCTGCATACTCACAGTTGGAGTTGAGCTCTCTGTGCACCTCTTGCATATGTATCAGTGAATGATGCTCTGTGTTTGCTTTCAGCTATGGACTTTACTGACTTGCATGGGAAAATCGCGCTGTACACTAGTCATTCTATTCTCTAAAGAAGTCATTTTACTGACTCCCACTATCATGGAAATCCCTTATACACCCTAAATAAAATAACATTTACTGTTAAGACTCAAAATTTGTAACCAGGCCAAATACAGGAAAATCTGCAGTTTGCCACTTGATAGTTTTATCTGCTTACATACCTGAGAGACACACAAACTTATTTCTTCGTATGGTTTTGGTAAGTCCCTGTAAGATTTGACTAACCTTTTGAGTGTGTCATTCTGACACTGATGACAGAGGAATGACATTGTCCAGTGGCATATGTGCAACTCTACTTAAAATCTCTTCAAATAAGACAGGAACTTCAAGTAGCAGATGAATGTTAATCAGTGACCTCTAAACTTTTCTTCGGTGACTCTGTTGCACCATTTCAAGACAAATCCCAAAAGATCTCATTTGTTTTCATTTTGGAACAAAACTAAATTTCCAGGTTCACATTGTTGACAAAAAGTCTCTCTCATTTTCCAGGTGCCCCTCACAGCCACAGCACAAGCAGTGCTTTCATTGATTCAAGAGCAGCTCTGGCATTCAGATCTAGCTGAAACTAAGCTATATTTTAGCTTGTCCCAAGACAGTCCTATCAGTTAGGATTTAGGGAAGGCATCAGGAAGCATATGTGACTGTTGCTAAATTAAAATTGTGCATATAGAAGTAACCACATTTGCGGTGCCATGTTCAGAATTTCTACATTAATGAACTAAATGCATGTGAAAACAGGGGGGTGATGCCACAAAACACAAAAGGCAAAGCTCTATATCTAGCATGTATGTTTAGCCAGGCCAAAGGGTATCTTTGGCATTCCACATGTGGTTTAACCTTATGTTTGTTAGGTGATAAGTTCTCTGCTGAAATTGCCAGATGCTATTCTAGCTGTACAGAAATGTTCTGTTCATCCTGCTCATCTGAAGTGCTGCAGTATAAATAAAATAGCTACAAGGAAAAATAGAAGAGGAAGAAAAGTTGGAACTCTATCCCATATCCACTTGCACTATCAGGCTTCTCATGAGAGGTTTCCCACTGGTTTGTTTTTGAGAGTCTCTGCCTGTGCAGTGCTTGAGAACGATGTGCTTGAGATCCCTGTGTCACTTAGGACAAGGCTCCTTCATTTGGAACAGCAAGAGGCAGAACACTATTGCTCATCTTTCCCAATAGCATTTCCAGCTTTTGAAGCATAGGATTTTAACCCATCCTTCAAACACTTGGAAAAAACTTCACTGATCTTCGATGAGCTTCAGGTGCTAGAAGGATTCTTACCACAGAGTGGTTTTAGGACCTTTTAAAAATCTAGAACCTGAGGGCTGCTATTGATGGGATTGAAGCAGTTGAAGAGATGAACGCAGTTAAAACAGGTGAATCTCCTCTGCACAAGCTTGTTCCTAAATCCTCACCCTGCCTGGAAAATGCTCTCTACTATTAAGCACTGAGAGAGCATAATCCCTAAACAGTGTTTGATCAAAAAACAGTTGCTTCAAAGTGTCCTTGTGCTCTGTCAGTGATGCTGTAATTCAGAGTGTGACAGTATGTGGCATAGACAGACCTGGGAGCCCTCAGAGTTGTGAGCACAGACCAGAAAAGCCAGGCTGGTGCTTAGGCAGGTAGAGTGAGGATGGACAGGGCAAATCGCTCCCCACCAGGGCACTGGGAAGACCTGGAGCATGGATGACCCTTTCATGACCTCAGCTGGGTGGCAGAGCCTCAGAAGCTCTCCCACAATCTCAGATTAGCTTTAGTAGACTGATTCCTGCAGGCTAATAGCTTCGCTTCTCCAGTGCCCTTATGTGATTAGTGTTTAGGGAAGGGAGGACAGGTTTTACGTGGTGAAGCTTTACCAATGATATGTACATAACACCCAAGTCAAGTTAAACCAATACAGTCACAAAAATACTTGTCCACTTCAAGACACCTTTCTTTTCCCATTCTTGGGTGAAGTCTCACTACCCTCCAAATGATCATAACCCATGTCAAAAGTTTTTCCATGGGAGAGAAAACTTCCATGCAGATGTCTCCTGGAATACATACTTCTACTTCTGCTGTTTGAACCTTCCCTTTGAGACTGTCCTTCAGAAAGCTTGGTTGGTTAGCTTTCAACTTCTGCTTTTTAAGGAGATGTGTCCCTTCCTGGAAAGCCCTGGCTGAGTTTTGGAGGGAGTAAGGGATGACCCTCTGTGTATCATCAACTCTTGCATACGGGACTTTGATAACCTAGGCACTTTGAAAATATATACTCTCTCTCTTTCTCACCTCCTACATCAACTTCCTTTGTGACAGAATGATGCTGGGCCACTTTTTGCTCTTATCCTGGCCTTTTCTTCTTTCAAAGGATGTGGAGTTTCCCCCTTTTTCATGCTTTGTGTGCACATCCCATTCATTGGTCTTTGGTTTTGTGTTTGATGATTTATTGATAAATAGAACGTGTCCTGTTTTTCTACACAGTCTTCACCCTCAATAAAAACACCACAAAGCCAAATAAAATCCAAGCCACAGATATAAACGCAAAAGGTAAGAGCAGACAGTAGGAATAGAGAATGTTCTAATAAAACTTTTTCCTAAATGCTAACTATTGCCCCTTGCATTATGAGGCTTTTCCAGACCCAAAGAACTGCAACTTTGACCATAATATAAAGTACTATATCATTTCTGTTTCAATTATATGTGACTGTAACTTCCTTTTCTGTTGGTCCGAATGTAGACAGATGAATATTTACAAAATATACATGTATTTCTTTTTCTGCTATTTAATTAAGAGATAATCAGTGTCATAAATTGTGACTTGTCAGTCAGGTTTGGATCTTCACAAAAAATTAAAAGCTTTTCACATCAATAAAACCAGTGAAATACCCAAGCTTTCAAATGAGACCCTCTGTGCAAGCTCTGTAATAAACACACCTTCAACACATTCTGACCTCTTCATTTTTCATTGCAAAGATTAATAATAGGTAGCTTAGCAACGATGCTGTATTGTCAGCACATGTTAGAGACTTGGCAGCATTCAAGGTCGATCTGCAATAAGCTTAGATTGAATGCCATTAGCTAGATGCCACTTTGCCTCTGGAGTTTATTGCTAAATTTTTATTCCAGGAGGGAAAGAAAATACCGTGCTGACACAGTTAATATTTGGACCACAGCAGGAAGGTCTGGATCACTTACATGACTTGTGTATTGAAAAAAACCCTGTAATATATTTTAACCATTTGAAAACCAAATCTGTTATCATTTAGTTTTGAGCACAGAAGTAATTCCTGCCTGTGGCAGTCATTAGTCTGCATACAGGTGTGAATGCATCAGTTACGTTTTTGACATGTGAGAACAAGGGATGAACTAACAACTCTGAACTTGGTAAATCAGGTACATTTGATCATCTGTTGTCCTGCTTCTGTGAGATGCTGACTCCTCTGGGAAAGTAAGATTCACAAAATTAGGTTAGTGCTTAAAACAGAGATGATGTAGCTGTGCCAAGTGCACCAAAAGATCCATTGGATGAAATCAAGTGGGCTTTGGGACAGTGATGGATTTTGCTGAAAAGGGATAACTGTTAAACTCTGCTTATAGAACAACTCCTAGGTCTGCAAAGTTACTGAACACAGGAAAAAAACCCCATTGGCACACCTTCATGGCTACACATGAGATGCAATCAGGATGTACCTGCTAGCAATGAACTTTCATTGACTTCTGAGGGCAGAGGGGTTTCAGCCCAAAACTGATCAACTACAGCTGAAACACTTTCAAAACTCTGGAAAGCTGTATGGATTGAATCTTGGGATATTTACAGAATCACTATGTTGGAAAAGACCTTTGAGATCATCAAGTCCAACCATACCTGTCCCCTACTAAACCAAATCCCTGAGCACCTCATCTGTTAAATACATCCAGGGTCGGTGACTCAACCACCTCAAATATTTAAGTGTCAACTAACCACCTCATATTTAAGTGTCGCCACTCACCAAGCTGTAAACCCTGCTGTGACCAATCACACATGCAAAGCTCCATCATTACAGCATAGTTTTCAAAACTCTAACACATGACAAATTGTTGGAAATTCCTTTCTGAAGCCTGAGGCTTTCAAATGCTGTACCATTCAACATCTGCCCCGACTAACGTCTGCTCAGCGATGGCGTGAATTCAGTCATTCCCTGTGACTTTGGAGAAGCTGCAATTGCACATTCATTTTTTTATTGCTGCAGAGTGGATAATATTGTCTGTCTCTGCCTCAGCATTTCCCTTTCCCCAGTGCCTATTTCCTAATTTGGTTTCATGCATGAGGTACAATGTGTCTCAGTACCAGAGTTTTCAGGCACAGATGGTGAGAACAACGTGTATATCCTGGTGCGTCCTACCACACACGAGCATAAGTGTCCTATGGGTCTCTAAGATAACAAGGGTTTCCTTAAACTAACTCTGTTTCTTAGTTAATAGTTAAAATCTAAAAAATCATGGAAGGATTTGTGGGAGTCTTCACAGTTGTTAAACTCCATTGTTTGAAGTTCATAGAATCATAGAATGGTCTGGGTTGGAAGGGACACCAAGGATCATAGAGCTCCAACCCTCCTGCCACAGGCAGGGACACCAACCTCCATCCTGGATCTACACAAGGTTGCCCAGGGCCCCATCCAACCTGGCCTTGAACACCCCCAGGGACTGGGCATCCACCCCCACTCTGGGCAGCCTGTTCCAGCCCCTCACCGCTCTGTAAAAAACTTCCCCCTAATATCTTATCTAAACCTTCCCTCCTTTAGTTTTAGTTGTTATGAAGAAAACAAAGCAGCAGAAATAGAATAGTATGACATTGAGAAGGGAACACAGATGCCCACGTTTTCCCTTGTCATTTCCATGTTTCCAGAGTACAGAATCATTTAATAGTGGAAAAAATGAATAGTAATGACAGTCAAAGAGTAAGAAGAAATCAGATCAGTAACACGTTTAGCATTCTTGCTACCAAATGGTTAATAGAATGGCTGAGTTTTTATTTTTCTTGCAAGTATTTATACTCAGCAAAATGTCATTTCTTGTGCTTGTGATTAGAGAAAATGCAATTATAAATCTAGATCTAATGCATAATCTTCTAATAAAGTCAACTTTTCCCACTGTTCCTGTACTACAGCCATCCTCTAATTTATTTCTCATTAGGCTATGGCATCACTAGTTAGGAGTAAAGCATTCAGAAGTAAATCAACAGACGTGAGAAGAATTTTTAGTAATTATTCTTTAAAAAAATACAGAAAGTTAAATTACTAAATCACAGTTATGCATCATTTCTATAATTTCTATTCCAGATTTTTTAAAAAATTAAACTCCTGTCTATTTTTTTCGTACATCTATTAATTTGTACCCTGGGTAGTATGTCCCAAGTGCATTTATCATAAATTGGTTATCTGAAATCATTATCACCAAAGGAAATCAAATCAAAGTTTATTCTAGCTACTCATGTTATATTTCATACTGTATATTCCCTGTAGACTTGATTATGAGTTTTAAAGTCTCTTTCTTGAAAAGAAATAGCTTTTGCCAGTTGGCAGTCTATCTAGCTTTCCTGCTTTGGTATCAGAAACACAGTAGCAGTTCTTCACTCTTTATGTGGCATTTGCTATATTATGTACAGGGAAAAAATAAAAATCAATCAACATGCAAACTACTGCTTCATTTGCTTGGTCTTCATACACAGCAGTCCCTGCTTAGGAACATAATATAGAGTGGGACCTGGCTTTGGTCCCATTCATTGATGCTTTGTGGCGTGATCCTCCATCAAATCTAAAAAGGCCCATAAAATGTAAACTTAATTCCTCTGTTCTAACCCAGGGGAATTGTCTCTGTTCAGCTTCTGCAGGTTGTTCTCAGGTCAACACACAAACAAGCTCCCAAGTGACTCTGTGCTGTCTGGGGGATGCTCAACAGGTACTATAGGATATTTGCTAACTTGACTCCAGATTAATCAACGTAATTGCTTATATTATATTCCCTAGTTAATGTGCACAGACCAGAGGATAAACTGTTAGCTAAAATACTTTTAAAGTCAGTACAAGACTGTCTGACCAGACTGACAGACACAAGAAGAGTTGAAATCCTTCTTTCAGACTTCCCAAAAGCACTGCCTTTCCATTTTCCAGTAGCTTACTTGTTGGCTTTCTGTCCAAAAGCAGCACAACACCACTGCAACAAATTTAACCTTTCCAAGATGATTACAAATCAGCTGCAAGGCCATTGTCACCACTGATGAGGTGAGGGCTACACTGCCTCAGCTGCAAATTAATTCTGGGGAGGGGTTCCAGGCCAGATGAATAGAGGAGCAATGACAGAGAATGGAACTCCCCAAACTGCTCCAAGGTAACCCATCCCAAGGGAGGGAACCAGGGCAGAGACGGGAACAAGCAAACCAAGGAGGGAAGGAGGGGTGGTCTGAGCTGCACATCAGGATAAGGGGAAATGTTCAGACATTGCTGTTTGTGCTGAGTTAAGTGCTAAGCTGGCTGACCCACCAAAGGACCTTCACAGCAGCCATGAACGCTTTGAAATTGCATGTTCTCCTGACCTGCTGTGTAGCGCTGCCTAACTGAGCTCACTTTGTCTTGTTAAAATATCTGCAGTACCTCTTGCCACTCCGATGACTGTCTGCTTTATACTTTGGTTTTGTGGAGAGGGGACCCTCATTCTTCAAAGGGAAGTAACTGGTACTGTGGGGTCTGGGGCTCCTGCTCAGAGGAAGCTCTACTGCTAGTATTATTGCTGTTGTAATTATTATGAGGATTCTGGAAAATTTTGCCTTTTTAAACTGACCTTCTCTCACATGGTATTTGATTTATTCCATTTTTTTAATTGGGTCTTTCATTTGGTGTATTTGTTTGATAGTATATATTCTTACTTTAGAAACTTAGGCTCATTGTACTTATTACCAGGTGAAAAGAATATTGATTCATGTGCTTTTGTGGTTTGTAACACACAATTGGTACCTTTCCAAAGGAATATATTCAACATGTCTTGCTCAGTTTTGCTTTTGCTTGAGCCTTAATACCTTATTAACACAGACTCTGTAGAAATTAACGAGGATGCACAGGGCCTTTACACCTTTAGGTCAGTTCTACTCTTGTGCAGACTGACAGTGCTGAAAAAAGATCATCCCTGTGAAGAATGTGTGGTGCCCCTTTACATGGGGACTGTACTGGTATCAGCTGCCTTGTCTGTGACAGATACAAAGTACCTTCCCACAGAACCCAGGAAGCCAGATCACTTGTTGCTTATTATCTAAAGTAACAAAACACTGAATAACCTGAACTGGAATTTTGGTACAAGTCAAATAAAATGTTGAACAGTAAACATCATAGTAATAGTAATAATAATAGAAATGCAATGTTCTATGAAATCACTGATGGTGACAGGAGTAATAAAAAAATAATAAATAGGCAGTTAACTTCATAACCACACAAACTATTCTGAATTATTTGTCTGTTGCTTTTCCCAGTGTGTTGTGATGGCAATAGCAAACTAATAGTGATGCACATTATAAAAATAACCCACTGCAGAATGAACATCTGCTTTCAATTAAACAGGTGTATGGGAAATTCAGCATATTCATAAGCATAATTAAAGATTGTTATTACTAAGAATTAGAGAGATACTTTAGTAATTAAGCCTCATTGAAAATCGCTGCATTTTTTTCTTTATAAACTTATTTTGCTTGTTTAAAAAGAATTATCAGTTGTTAAAATGATAATTTTGAGGAGTATATTCGTAATTTAAGCAAAATTTGGGAGTGGGAATGTTCTGTCTTTAAAATGCACCTTATTTATTACTTCTAGGTTATCATAGAATAAAATTGTTAGGTTCATTGAGTCCAGCACTGCCAAGCCCAGCACTAAACCATGTCCCTGAGCACCACATCTGCAGCTTTACATCCCTGCAGGGACGGTGACACCACCACTTCCCTGGGCAGCCTGGCCAGGGCTTGACAACCCTTTGGGTGAAGAGATTTTTCCTAACATCCAATCTAAACCTCTCCTGTCACAACTTGGGGCCATTCCCTCTTGTCCTGTTGCTCCTTACTTGGGAAAAGAGACCAACCTACACCTGGCTGCACCCTCCTTTCAGGGAGTTGTAGAGAGTGAGGAGGTCTCCTCTCAACCTCCTCTTCTCCAGGCTAAACAACCCCAGTTTGCTCAGCTGGTCCCCATCAGACTTCTGCTCCAGACCCTTCACCAGCTTTGTTGTCCTCATCTGGACTTGCTCCAGCACCTCAATGTCTTTCTTGTAGTGAAGAGCCCAAAACTGAACACAGTACTCAAGGTGAAAGAAAAAGCTCTGTGGGTCTCAGATCCACTCTGAGGTATCAGTTAAGTCAGAATCTGAAACAAAAAGTAAATGTGTCTTTTTATTTCATAAAATCATAGTAGCTTTCATTGACTTGCTTGTAATTATTGCTATAATGGGGGGAAAAAAGTGATATTGTTGGTATTCTGTTACTTCATATTTTTCCTCCTCTACTGCTAGTAATTTAATTGATCCCCTACTTTACTGCTGTTAGTAGTCAATCTACTTGTATACATTCTTCTGTGGTTTATGCCCCATCATCATCTTCAGCTGCATAAATTGGCTAACTTTAAAACTGCTGATATAGACCTGTCATGGTCTTTTCCTTAGCTTTATAAATGATGTTTTCCAGGTGAAGGACATTGTGTTAATCGAGATTCAGTATATGCCTGCTTCACTTCAGACTCTTGTTGTCTGAGAGATGTGAAAAGTCAAAGTGAACTTCATACTGTTGAACACAAGCAGGAAGAAAGATAGCAACAGCATCCGAGCAGCTCTGCAGTATGGATGGAAGTTAATGTAGATCTTCATTGCAGACCCGTATCCAGGTCTCTTTGTTTATATCTTCCTTACCAAGAAATGAGAAGAGAAAATGCTGCCATTAATTTTCAGATTAAATGAGCCTTAATATTAGCTTCTCTAGCTACTTCTGCAATGGGATCATCCACGTGGGTCATCAGGTAGGGCTGTGGAAACAGAGCACAGACTACTGAGGCAGGTAGCGGTTTAACAGTAAAAACTGAGCACTAAGCTGTATCTTACCCCTGGATGTTAATGCAGGGAGGGCTAGATTCATCTAAAGAATTTCTAAGAGTCTGCACTTCATCTAGTTCTTCTCCATTCATCCCCCAGTTTTCTGTGACAGGTCCATATAGAAGCTCTGTATGTGTTTTCTAGCTTAACTATTTCTCTTCCATGATAGAGTTTCATTTTCCTTCTCTCTTACACAGCAGATCAGACTTTGGACCTTTGAGTTCAAGTAGAGATAAAAATGAATAGCAAATGGATAAAATATTGCCCTTGCTCACTCCGAGTAAAGCTGAGGTAATTACCAGAACAGGTTGAAAATAGAGTTTTCATCCCAAGGGCATACTCTTTTAATTTAGAAACCATACCCAATATAAAGGGGAAGCAGGGTTTAAATTTAATGAGACACTTTGATTTCAGAGTCTCAGATTTTGTTTTCCTTCAGTTATTTCACTGTTTTTGTTGGATAGTTTAGCACTGCTGAGACAATGGGAATCAAATGTTCTGATAACTTTCCATACCAAAGATTGAGGAATCTGGTATGTTTTGATTTTTGTCAATCAACATTCCTTAGTGGAACGAAGATCTCTCTGAAAGTTTTCAACCAGTTCTGGTGTTTGCCTGGAATAAATAGGTTAGACTGCTTATTCAGACAAAGTAACCCCACCGAGTCACTGTACATGCTTCAGAGTTGCTTCAGACACTCAGAAGCACAAGTGGCAATGAGACCTGGTCTGGTAAATCCATTAACATTTTTTTTCCCCTGTATCCTTTTACCCCTATAACACAGTCATCCTCATCAGACATACAAATTACTGGATTCATACAGTTTACAATTACCCTTTCTTTTAAGTAATTAATTGGCACTTGCTGAATTTGGCTATTTTATTATAAAGCTTGAAATAACTCTAGGTTATTAGAAAAAATACCTAGAGTTATTTCAAGCTTTGTAATAATACAGCTAGATTTTTCATTATTCTGGCATCTTTGTACAAAGGCTTGGGCTGAAGGCTGCTTCAAACTAATACCAGTTACTGAAAAGAGCTGTGTTCTCTGTCACTACCTCATAGAGAGCACAGATTATTTAGGTTTGGGGTTATTGTTAAAAGTCACTGGTTGAATGAGATTCAAGTCAAGTTGGAAGGTGAACAGTATTCATTTTTAATATCTTAAAAAAGGATTAATCAAATTGTAAATACATGTATTAGTATATACTGAATTGACTTTTTCTCCCTATTGATCTATAGCCAATTTATAAGGTGCTTTGAAGTAGAATAGTTTAAAAAAAAAGGATTTTAGGTCATTTGGAAACATCTCTTATCAAAGAGATGCAGCATTTGCATCTCTTAGCAGCAGCATTTGGGTTCACTGGGAAACCCACCTATTTTTCCAGGATTCTGATAGTGAAGAAGGGTCTGAAAACCTTTATATAATGCATATGAGTGATCTCATACTTGAGTCTTGAGTTCAGCAGAACTAATTCAGACCCTTTTGTGATGGAGTTTTGCAGGGCTTTTATTTATTTCTTTGTAGCATCACACAAGTGACTTAAATTTGAAAGAGAGAGATGAGTTTTAATTTCTATTCTTATTTTCACAGCAGTATGAGGTGTTCTTCATGCTTCATAGAATGGCCAGATATTAAATTCTGCTCTGGCTTGTGCAGGTTTTAATTTGGATCAACTTCAAGGGAGTTAGTCCAGACTTAAATATTACAAGTGGGAGTGGGAAAATGTGGCTCAATGTGGGTTTGACTCTGATTTCAACTGTGGTTGTCACCATTGTAGCTTTTATTCGGTTCAAAACCTTGGGTCAAGTGCCTGAGCTATGTGGCAGTGTCCTTTTCAGATGGAAATTATTGCAGGACCATTTAAATAAGGTCTTAATCAGGTGCCATACAAATTCCTGATTAAGGTTTTTAACTAACAAACTTAAAGTTAAAACCGTCAGGGCATAAGAAATTCCCAGAGCACTGGATACAAAATCATTAATCTGAACCACTTTTAATTTCTACTCGGAATTTGTTAGTGGAGTGGTTAATTAAATTGCTGTCCTGCTTTTAGAAAAGTATCTGCTGTGAACATACAAATTATTTTTTGTTGCTAATCAGGCATGTTGCAGCAGTGCTCACAGAAACAACTTGGCCTTTCATCTGAATGAAAAAATAATCGGAATGAAAAAAAAGCTCATGGAAAAGATTTGCTGTCTCACACGTAGCCATCGCCAGGTGAGACCTTCCAGACATCTGTGTGGAAGTCCTAATGCATGGCAAACCACACATCAGTGAAAAGCTGAAGGATGGGGCAGGGGTGGGGGAGGCAGGACTGAGCAGTGTTCTCCCATATCCTCCTGTGACTGTGTAACTGCACGAGTCCCATTTGCAGGTGTTTAAAGCAGAGAGAACAGATTCAGTGGAGTGATGCTGATGAAAGAGTAAGCAAGGTCAGAATTAGGAGTTTTCTTGTGCTTCCTTTTCATTTACCCCTCTGAGTTTGCTTATGTTCCCAATCCATGTTGTAGAAGCAGCAGTCACATGGAGGTACTGGTTTGATGCTGGTGAAAATTAAAGGGATGCTTTGTAATTTGGTCAGGGTCTCATGTATTTTCAGTGCAGGGCACGCTCAGGTGTAACTCAGGTGCAGTTTTGTCACTGCTAAGGAAAAAAGCTACTGATCACTCAGGTCGGTGGGGTTAGCTGTTTAGCTGAGGTATAATCATATTGGTGATGAGCAGGAGAGCTCCAAGGAGCTGGGAGACAGCAGATAAGGCACAGCATTAAGGTGGTAAAGCTGTTTCTTCGTGATGAAAATAGCCTTGCCTGAGGCATCATCTGGAGGAGATTTAGGATTCTGTGAAGCTTGTTAGGCATCTGAAGAGATTAGGTGTTAATGATCTTTGGTGTTATAAATATGCATGGGAACTTAGATGAAAAGCCTGTAAATTACTATTTTAACTGCCTCTGTGCGGGGCTGTGGCGAGACCCCTGTGCTCACCTTCTGCTACTCTTTTCAAGACTCTTCCACATGTCTAAATAGCCTTGAGGTGGATTCTCTCCCAGGTGAGTTTGACTGGATCCTGTACATCACTGGGATGGAAGAGTGCTATTGCTGTTTTCAAAAGGCAGGGTATGCCACAGCCCAGAATTGGGCTCCCCCCAGCCAAATGAGATGTTAGTGCTGGCACAGACCAGACCTTCACCACTGGTCTTTCCACGACACAGGGACCTATGCAAACACAACGTGCCCAGAAGCAGTGCAGAGCCTCAGCATCACCTCCAGAGAATCACCACCTCACAGACACAGTGCCTTTCTGTAGGTTTTGGAGGGGGTTCTGCCTCAATTGAGACTGAGCTGAGGAGCACCAAATGGAAAATTCAACTGGCTTTAGCTGAGTGTAAATTTTAAAAATGGGAAGGAGAGAGAAGGGGTTTCCCAGGAAGAACTAGTAATTCACTGCAAGAAAGCCTAGCCCTCCAAGTCCTGTGCTGTGTGCCTTAAATCGATGGGAATGTTTTCAGCTCTGGGCTAATTGCCTTCTCCCTTTGTTCAGCAAACATGCACACCCTGAGGTTTAAATGTATATTTGGACCTAGCTCTCTTTAACAAAGCACTTCTGTACATTTTAGAGATTTTGTAATTTGAGGACCCTGTGAAATACCTACTGTGACAATTTTGGTTTAGTTAAAAGGGGGTGAGAAAGCTCAGCCCATCTCAGGGGGTTCTCAGCCACCCTTTACAGGATGTCCCTGTAGCATGAATTAGGGGATTTCTTACACTCTCCATGCAGCTAAGAATCAAGATCCCTGTGTAGGTAATTTTACATATTCATTAGTTTACGGAAACAAGTCCTCTATAGCAAATAAACACAGGCTATGTGCAATGAATATTACATTGCTTTAAAAAGAAAAACAACATAAAATGTTCTATGTGTGATTGGAGTATCCCCAGTGCTTATTTTCCAATTAAGTGAAAAACCACAGAAAACCAGAGAATATATAAAAAGTATCTCTGCAGTCATATCCAGGATATTGGTAGAAGCAACTAACAATAATTTTTTGCCTCACAAGAGTACTGTGAGAATTAACTCATATCTGCAAAAATGTTTTTAGTTCTGGGCTGAAACACCCTGCACAAATATAAAGTGTTTTAATATTTTGAACCAGCCTGGTAAAATGTCTTCTGCTATAATCTCATTCCTTTTGCTGGAATTACACCAGAAGATGGAAATAACAATAAGGGTATTCATGACATTGTCCTTTGTTAGACATGAGGGAAGTCCCTGCTTGTTGTAACTACAAATAACCTGTGCTATTGAAATACACTTCTGCATCTTGACCAGCACCTGGATCATTGGAAGTTGATGAATTTTTATCTCTGAAACACAAAGATTAACAAATGTCTGTAGGTTCATGGCAAGAAAAGGGGTAGCGGTGGCTTTCGGAGGCACCTTCCTGTCTTCCACTAAAATCTGTCTCTAAAACCACTTGCAAATTGAGGACCAAGAGTCCTGAGCTGCATAGAGCTTAATGCACAGGCACAGGGCACTCTGAGAAGCCTTTTTTGTATTTAAAACAGAACAGAAAGAGGCAGTGATTTTTCATCCATTCTGTGCATTCCTTACAGAGGAGAGTGATTAACTTTACTGATTAATTAGTGAGTGAAAAGAGAAGGCACGTGGAAGGGAATGGAAATGGAGGGGGGGGGGGGAGTTCTTATGCATATACAGAAAAGGAATCCTGAAGCCTTACTCCAGACTCAACTTTAAGCTCAGAACATTCTATTTAAGGATTTTGCTGGGGGGTTTTTTGAGCTGTAACTTACTGAATGCTTTAAGTGCCATGTAATATTTTGTCTCCAGATGAATGAGCCATCACAGCCTGTGTAGTGGAGCTCTACCAGCAGCATGTGGCTGTGCTTGTGATGGGAAAGTGTGATGAAAATCATGCTGACTGGAGATCAGAGAGGAAGATTCTAGTGTGGAAAAGAAAGGGGAGGAGGGTTGGAAGTGAAGTGTGACAGAGGACCTGCATCTCTACCAGTGGCCTGATTTCAATGAGCAAGGAAAAGTAATTACTGTGGGGCTTTAGCAAGAAGTCTTTACTACAATTGGTTGCAGCCAACAACCTGTTTGTGAGCACTGGCTGTCATTTATTTGGCATAAAACTCTTAGTCCTCAGTAAAAGGTATCAATAAACCATTCCCTAGAGAAAGCAGTGAGTCTGAACCATGCAGGAGCTGGAGAAATCCCTTTTGGTAAGCCAGACGATGCTCTGGGACAGGGGAGACTTGCCAAGACAGGTCATTGGAAACAGCAAGAAGCTGGTGTTATCTGGGTGGGATTGATATGGCAGAAAAAAACATGGTCCTGAGGGTCACCTGGAGTCTGGAAAGGGAAGGAAATGATTCAGTGGGTTTATCTATGTCAGTAGACGCACTGAATGCCCAGGTAAAAGACCAGCTTAACTCGAGGCCCTGTGTTAAGACCTGTTTTACCCTAAGTTCCCAATGTAGTGTCCAGGGGAGTAGATGAGGGTGTTTCAGGTTAGTTAAACTTTAGGACAATACTTGAAATCAGTTAAACCCCAATTGTTTTAGGGTTGTTATGATCCCTGACGCGTGACTTTTCACACACAAGTCAGAATTTGACAAAATGCAAAGCCTGGTCATGCTTGAGTGGGCCTCTCAAAACTGCATGTTAAGCAAATGTGATATCTTTAAGGTGTGATACAAAGTAACTAATCTTCTAGAGAGTTCGCTGATATGATATGACAGTGCAGAATTTGCCTCTCATCACTGAGTGATATTTTGCATATGAAATTTGCAAACATAATATGTTTTTGTCATATAAAAACACAGCTAATTTTGCTTAGCACCACCAGGGAAATTCTGAGGTAATTTTGTCAACATGCTCTGTAATGAAATGAATTTGGGGGCTCCCAGGCTCGGTAACTTTCTTGGAAGAAGAAATAACGCTTCTTAGTCTCCCTCTGAAGGATGCTGGCAACTATAAAAACCTATAAATAGGTTAAACGGTAACATTTTAAAAGGTTAGAAATAAGCCATGAAGAAATTGGCTGTTGCTTGCTCTCATTTCAGAAACATGAAAGAAAGCAAAGGGAAATGGGGGATAATAGTTGCACACAAGCAAAACCCAGAGAAAACTAATCCAACTCAGGGTGAGGTGGCTGAGTTTTAACAAAGAATGCGACTGAATTGTAATGATTTTTCAAGGATGGCTGATACAAGACATTGGCAGGATGTAGGTAGCACATCTGTCTTGAATGGCTGGTTCACTGGCGTGTCCCAGGTTGCATTGCATTTATCCCAGTCACTGCCTGGCAGCATGTCCAAGGTTGAAATCCAGAAGCTGGTTTGGAAGGAAATGATGTCGTAGTGGAAATGCCAGTGCTTTTTCACCAGGGACAGGCTCTCATTGTGGTTCTTGCATGTAGCTACTGATCCCAAAGTAATCTGGCTTTGCTGTGGTTCCCCAGCAGAACCGGTGGAGTTTTTGATGTTTTAGGAAGGTAGAAGCTCCCTGCTCACACTGGAGCCCAGCCAAAAGGAGGGATTTGTCTTTGTCTGCACTGAAAAAATCAGTGTGGGGCAGTACAGGTGGCCCAGCACTGGTATGGCCAAGGACCATGCTCTAGCATCACTTGCTGCAGTGAAGGAGCTGGGAGCCATGCTATGCACCTCTGTGAGTGCAGGTAAAGTAACCTCTGCCCTTCGCAGGGAATAAACTGCTTAAGCTCTAATCATTGTTTAGATGGAGACTGAGCAGAGCCAGGAGTTAACAACCAGTGAGACATGTGACACACTTATTTTCAAATGATCTGAAAAGTACCGAAATGCCATCTAAAAGGCTCAGGACTGAAATGTTACAGGTGTGTCTGTACTCAGGCTAGCAGGGGCAGTGGAGATGCAGGCTGGCTGGCACACCCTGCTGCGCTCCCTTCCTGAAGCAAAAGGCCCCCACCGCTTCCACATTTCCCCTGGGAGCTTGGACATCATTTTGTGCAGCTTCTTACTGCAGTGAGTGGCACTGTAAAATAGTCCTAATACACAGATGGGATGAGGTGAGGGCCAAGTGTTTCCATGCCAGTGTTACATAATCCCAGGCAAATTAAAGTTTAATGATTTGACTGACTCAAGTTTTGTAAGCCACAGAGATAGCACACTTAAGTGCTTAATCTCTTTGCTTCATTGACTTTAATTAAACTCATCTGCATCTTACGAGTTTTGGTGAGCTCATTACAAAAACACACAAACAGAACTCTGCTCCTGTGGATGAATTACCCTAAACTCCCTATTTCTGCTATTTTATGTGGCCTGGAGGACAAACAGAAGTAAATGTAAGGCAAATTATTGCAGTGAAGGTGCTACTCAAATCATGGGTGACTGAAGGGAGCGGTGGCTACGTCGGGATCCTTGTCGCGGATGTGGCTTTGCACAGAAAGCCTGGTAGGTGCTGTTTTCATTGTCAAACTCTGGATCTCAGGCAAACACTCTTTCCAGAGTCTGCATCTGATAAATTATTGGAACGAGAGTGGCATTTGAGGTGCCTGGATAAAGAGGCAATAAAAATATTTTCTATTTGTTTACACTGAAAAATATCATATACTCAACTGTCAAGGCTGAGAAATTGATGCTTCTGACTTCACAAATATTCAGCAGCCTAATAGAAATGTCAGATGTGTGTGCAGTTTTGAGAGAGGAAAAGGAAAAAGAAAAGAAAAAATCAACCACAGAATAAAATGTTCATTTATTTTCATCAGATTTGATTCTCCCTCACGTAAGTGATGGATCCAAAGACCGGGAAAGTTTAGAGGTTTTTCTTCTTCTTGATTTCGGTGATTTTTTGATTAAGCACTATAGAATAGTAGGGTTGAGTAGTGGCTCTTTTGACATCACTAGTTCTTCTTGCTGAAAGAATGGTGTTGCATGGATTGAGAGACGTGTCATCAAAGGCAAGCAGCTGAAATTGCCTTTCAGCAAGTTCCAGTGTGAGGAGCACACGGCTTGGGTGATTAGGTAGAACCATCCTGGCTTTGGAACCATCCTGGCTTTGACTGCTGACTTTACACACACATCCACTGCTCCGAAATGGCTTCATGGCAGCTTGGCTCTCCCTCCCTGCTCATCAGCTGAGATGGGGCTGTGCCTGCTCTGACAAGGTGTGTTAGTTCCTGTGGGTGTAAATGCCATGCAAAGGTGGAGGTGGTGAAGATGTGCAGCTTGCAGAAAGGTTTACATGCCATCTGTCTGCCACGGAAAGCTCTTCTCTGTGGAAACTACACAGACAGCGTGCAAGATCCTCCCCCTGTTCACACGCAGATTGGAGAGTTGTGTGAAGGATGGGAGGGGGAGCAGGTCTTCTGCCCTTTCGTTTTTTAAAAATGGGTTTTAGTAATTTACTGCCACTTTCTGCGTTAGAAAGGAAAGACAAAGAAGGGAACTTAATAGTGGGAGGGTGGAATGGATTCCTCATCTGTTTGGCTGAAATTGTAGTGTATTAAATTCTAACAAGTACAGATTGCATGTGGGAGGGAGGGAGGGTAGACATGCAAACAGTACTTAATATGGGACTTTTGAACTATAGGGTCAAAATGTGGGAATGCAAAAACTGGGTCATTTTGCTCACTGTGGATACAAGGATGGTCCTGAGGGGAACAACAGCAACTGGTAGAAATTGGTATTTTTGCCTTGCTGCTGAGAGCTGTCAGAGCTGGACACTCTGCAGTCGTCCCACAGCTCTAGGTACTGTGTGCATACAGTCAGACACTGTGGGAGTACAAGAAAAAGGTAAAAGTCTGGAATGAAAGCCCACTAAGATACAAGAAACGGTCTCATCTCAGGGGATGCAGCGGGTCTGCTAGAAACCGGGTCATGATGACCAAAGAAATTGACTGTGGCAACATTCCTACATTCCCTTGGGATTGAGAAATCACTCCCTTTGTAACAAGCTCACGGAACAGGGTGATAGTGAAGTCCAGGTGCAGACTGCCTGGAGCCAAGAAGGTGGCAGTAAAAGATGACCAATGGACAAAGTGCAAAATGACCCCTTAGCCTATAGTGTTCTTATGTATTGTTTGGTTAATACTATAAAGAGCCTGTGCAGTTGCAATATAGTGGCTGGAGCATATTAAAATGCACAGATCATGAATGGTGTGTCGTGTCCGTCTCTACGACACTCTCATTCTTGCTTCTCTGAAAACAGACTTCAGTCTCTAATTTCTAAAATGGCATAAGCCAAATTGGATCAGTTCTAGGATGGTCTTTTGTTTTTTTCTGGTAATAGCTTAGGACAGATTATCCTTTGGGCAATAGCTGTGTTTAGGCTTAATTATATAATTAGAGCAAATGCATGTAAATCAGATGAACGGGACATAATCAGTTATAGGATTTTGTAGCAAACATACACGGTGCATATGAAGTACGTGGTTTCAGGTTCAACTAATGGAACTGTCAGCACCCATTAAGGATGATAAAGCTGCAGCTTTCAAGACCTGGCTATAGGGAACAGGAAGAATAGCATATGCATTAAAAATGTAAACCCACATGGCTGTTTCAGCTGACAGTCTGGAGAGGGCTGGACCAGCTGTGTGTGTCCTGCTGCCCTGAAGGTAGGCAGGGAGTTTTGGGAACAAAACAAAACGCAGCTGAGGACACCCTGAATTTTGGGGAGGACATAATTTTCAATGCACCATTTTTATCGCAGACTGATGTTTAATAAACTAAATTTCAAAAGGAGTGTGATATCCAAATGTTGAACTAGGTTTAAGTATTCATTACTCCTCTGAGCCGAAACTCATTATTTTGTCTGTCCCAAGCAACCTACCGTGTGTAGAAACTGTCCCTGGTGCAGGGAAGGCCAGGACAGGAAAACACTGGAGTTGAATTCAACTGTGAAGAAGAATTTTGTCCTTATTCAGTACTGAATACCACCATTCCACATTTATCTTAATATGGAAAAAAGATTTGAAATTAGTTTGAATTCCAGGGTACCCAAACCCCCCCCCAGTTGTTCTTTACATACAGCCCAGGAATTGCATTCTCACACTAACATGTTTACGTGGATGCCTATTTTGGTCTTTGACCTAAACTTGTTCTTAAATTCTATGGACTTAATGGGAATTAAGTTGAAGCTTACAAGTTTAGAAATTACTGTCTGTTTTACTGGTAGTCGTTTGCTGAAAAAAGACATTTGCCTTGGGAAAAAACAGCAGGAAAAAGAAACTGATCTTGGATGAATGGATGTTGTTGTGGGATAATGGGCCCTGATTGTCTGTAACTTTTGTTCACATGAGCTAAATGGTACAATTTTTAATTACCCTAATTCTCAAATCACTGTAATGGATTACAGGATCTTTGTGCTGTTGAAAACCTAATTTCATTTTTTCAAATTCTTTAGGGTGGGACCTTGTGAGCAGCCATGCTCTCATCATGCTGTGGCTCTTTTGAATAGCGTTGAGATTGGCAGGAGAGAAAGGGAGTTCTGCACAGATTAGATATTGTCATGCTACAGTCGTGCTATAAATAGCTGATTGGGTTGTCTTTTGTTTGCACGCCTGGGATGTGGAATCGCAGCACTTTTGGTATTCCCCTCCCTGAATATCAGTGGCTGCAGAGACCCGAGAGTGGGGAAGAGAGTAGGAAATGTCCTCACACTACTAAGCTTGCTTCTGAGTCCCATCTGAAAGAGGGTAATTGCTGTGCAGTAGTCTCTGGAGGTATCCCTAGCAGACTCTCCCATTACAGGTAAAGCAGTGTGGTGTTTTTAAAAAAAATAGTATATATTACTCTTTGAAAGAGTGTTCTAAGTTGAAAAATGGGTGCCTTGGACTGGGACTATTGAAAGGGAGAAAAGAAAATAGGAAAGTTGATTGAGGCAGGTTATATTGAACTGCCTGGAAACTCTGTGGAAGTAGTGCTTTTGAAAAAACAGCAGGGGTACAACGGATAAATAAATCAGCAGAAGAATTTCCAGCAGCTGTCAAATCAAAAGCAGCACTAAAACAGAAATATACAGTCAGTATCAGTCAGAATAGGCATTTGTTAAACACACTAAGGACAGACAGACAGTTGTGAAAAGTCATAACTTCAGTGGTGTTTTCAAAAGGTAATTGTTCCTGTTAATATGAGCTGGTAAGTAATGCTCTGTTCTGGTGGATACGACTATTTTAGTCAAATGAATAAGGAAGGATCACCATGAAACCATTTTTCAGGGAAAAAGGCCATTAATGTGTGGGTTGTGTATGATGGAGTGATC
Source organism: Gallinula chloropus (assembly GCF_964237585.1). Taxonomy (NCBI): domain Eukaryota; kingdom Metazoa; phylum Chordata; class Aves; order Gruiformes; family Rallidae; genus Gallinula; species Gallinula chloropus. Next base: position 11,731,746 of record NC_140105.1, read on the forward strand.
CTGCCATCCCTTTTTCACTGAGTTTCCCATAATGGAGTCTGCTAGAAACCGAGACTATCGAGAGGTGACGGTGGTGCTTGGGAGGGTATCCATCAGATGGGGCCTAACCTGCCTTGCACACACCTCAGGCAGTGCTGAGAACTGAAACCACTGCCTTTTACCACCACAGATACTCTTCCAAAGTCACTGAAGGGGGGTTCTTGCCGTTGGGTCTGGACAGCTTTGGTTCACACACTGGTCCCCAAGTTGCTGTTTATTATTAAGATTTTAGAAGGTGCAGATGACCTTACAAGATATTGACCTTCCAAGATTTTGGGAGGTGCAGATGACCATACAAATGAAACACATGCCACAGGCATGACAATAAAACATAGAGGTGTTTAGTGACTGCCCACAACAAAGCCAAACTGAGAGAATGTCTTGTGCCGTGCGTGGTATCAGATAGAGTCTGTGACCAGTTTGAGTCCATAATTAGGTTTTTGAGTTTTCCAGGCTATTAACTCTGTGGAGCTTCTGAGACACTGGGTGTTCCCTGGGCTGCAAACAGCGTTGGGCAGTGGTGAAAAGGTAACAGCTGGATAACAGCTGGGGGTTTCAACCACTTCACCTGCTGGTGAACTCAGAGCCATCTTTGAGCTGCCTTCCATCCCAAAGCATTCTACAATTCTATGATGTTTTCTAAAACTTAATCTAATTTTAGCTGGATGAGCTAATGATGTCAGACCACATCTCTGTAGTTTTTCTGTGGTGACTCTCACTTCCGCGGGGCATCTCTCAATACACTTGCTGTAATTTCTGCAATTCCTCTAACACTGCAGGAACAGGCCACCTGAAAAGCTCACAGAATAATTTCCCTACCCCTCAAACAGGCTGCTTTGATAAGCCAGCTCACGGTGTGCTTTTGAAACAGCAGCCAGCAACTCCGTATCGCTGCTGCCTTCGTGACACGGGGAATTTTTGTATCAGATCCTTTTTTATGTAGCGCTTTGTTTTCTCATCTGGGATTACATCTGATAAGGAAAATCTAAAACTTTCTCTAACAGTTGCAGTGAAACTCTATGCAGATGTGTGCTTCTCTGTATGGGGAGGGAAAAAAAGAAGGTCTCCAGAAATGTGCAGCTTCTAAAGCCAAGCCAAATTGAGAGAAGCTGTGGTACCAAACGTGCATCATCAAAGTTCGCAGCAGTTGTGGCTTTCTTTTCCTTTCTCTCATCTTTTAAGATACTGAAGCAGCACACTTCAATGGTTTGACAAGAAACAGACATATATTCCCCTTTGTGCAAATCTGCTTGATGCTTATGAATGCTGTTCATTCTAAAACCCCATTAAGATACTCTGCTAGTGGTGTGGCTCTGGCAGAGGGAAACAGAACGAATTCCACAGCAAGGGAAAAAAAAAGGAAAAGAGAAAAAGAAAAGCCATCTTGCAAGTCTGTCACTCCAGAGAATACATTAATTTAACGTTAATTAACACATCCTGTTGAATAGGGCACATGGATGAGATTCTTACCTGGCAGAGAATAAGTGTGTCCAAAGATTAAAATAGTACAGCAGAGACATATTTCCCTACCAGAAGTTGCCTGGCCCTTTGGAGTCTGGTACAGAACCCAGAGTAGTTCAGAAATCAATCTCCTCTGCCATGCAAGAAGGGGAGCAACTCACAATGAGATCCCCTAAATCCTTCTTGCAGAAAGCTTGATGACAGGAAGATAATTAGGGAATTATTCTGAAACCTAACCTCAGGCTTTAGGTGCTGTGATATTCCTATGGTATTAGGAGAATTTTGGAATCTTTTTAGACTTTAAGTTGCTATATATGTCATCCCAATGTACAGGTTCCTTAGAAGACCTGCTTGCCATGATTCTTAAACAGTTTACAAAGTAAATGTGCACCAAAAGCTGACAAGAAGTTTACAGAAACGGAGACAACAGCGGATGAGTAATAGGACATGACGGCGTATTTGGTCAGCATCTCTTCCAACCACAGACCTCAGACAATGTCAGTTTTGAAAAGCATTGTTTCAGAATGAAACATCTCCTCTTGCTTTTACATTAAGATATACAATAAATAGTATAAAAAACAAATGGAGCTGTCATTTAGAAACACAGAGGACTTTCTTCACTCTTACAATCAAAATGTTTCAGTCTTATTGCTTTGTCTTGAAATGAAATTTGTCAAAATTGATATATCCTGCAGAATTTTTCAATTTTGTGGAAAGCTCCTTTGCTCCAGAAAACTAATAATTGGATTTTTTATTGTTGTTGCCTGTTATAATCTTGATATTTTAGGATTTTATTGGCTCCCTGAGAAAAAAAAGATTGGATAATACTCATTTTAGATGATTTTTATGCTGCAAAAACTATGTGCAAATGGACAGAAGTCAGATTATTCTGGATTTCAAATTATAAACCTGAGGTCGTGGTTGGATTGACTTTACTGAGGTTACTTACACAATTCTTTTGGTGAATTTATATATCTTTTTGCAACTAATCATGCTTTCATTAAAGCATGTGGCATTGGGAAGAGGTGAAGCTCTCTACATATTCATAGTAATACATAAAGCAGCCTCTTACCAGTTTAGAAGAAAATATCTGTTACAGTATTTTGAATATGTGGCAATTAATGCATCATAGTAATTGTGCTAGGAAAAACATGCTGGCTGAGAAACTTAAAAATAAATCTAGTGCTTGAAAACCCCAATAAATGAATTCTTTACGTATAATAACTGCTGTGACTTTTGACAGCTGGCTTTGAATAATTTTCCAGGTTAAATTTTCTACTGGTGAAGCTATGCATGTCTGAATATTGTTTATCAAATTAATTATTTAACAATATTTTAAATCAATTATCAACTGATACATCAGAGGCTGGGTTTTTTCTGCTCGCTGTACCTCTCCAGTGGCAGGTGATTAAAAACCCACACGATGCAGTATATATTCTTACAATTCTTTTAATCAAAGGGAGGCCAGAAGGGAAGCAGACACACAAAAAAGAATTGTAAAGCAGACACAGAAAAAAGAATTGTGTCTACAGATACAAATGCTGGCACAGATTTAGTCGCACTAGCTGGTGTACTGGATATGTACTCCCATCCATAAGTGTACTTCGCTTCAGAACAACCAACTGAAACTAATTGGTGGCATTATACAGTGTTTGTATGTTGGGAGTAAGCACCTGAAGCTTTACCTACAGTCAGTGCCTATTTTCTATACATGGGTACGTTTTCCAAATGCTCCCCACCTGAAAATCTTCTCCACAGATCTCAGGCCTCTTTTTAAACAATGAAGAAAAAATATATACCAGTCATTCCTTGTTCCAGGTCCAACTGATGTAGTTACTCTATTCAGGCTGCAAGACTGTGGTCTAGTATGTGTGATTCCTGTAAGCTTGGAGGAAGGGTGCGTGTTTCAGACCCATGTAGCACTGGGATTGCCACAGATAGCAGCCTTTGTTTGAAGTCAGGGTGTCCTGGTTCTTCGATCCATGAAGATTCTTTACATAAAACATAAATTTGTGATGCTGTTCTCTAATTTGTCATAGAGAGAATCAGACCATGAACTTTTATCAATACTAATCCAACTGATTAAGAGCTCGTAGACTTCAGTGATAGCATATGCTATGAAAGCTAATAAAGCCTTTTCCCTTGGGTGTCTTTAAGCTGGGATTTAGAGTTCATAGAATCATAGAATCATAGAATTGTAGGGGTTGGAAGGGACCTCGAGAGATCATCGGGTCCAACCCCCCTGCCAAAGCAGCTCCTTAGGACATATCACTCAGATAGGCGTCCAGGCGGGTCTTGAATATCTCCAGTGAAGGAGACTCCACCACCTCCCTGGGTAGCCTTCATCCTCAGTATTCAGATTTTATTTATTTTTAAAAAACTAAGATTCAAAGGTGGATTAAGTTTTGTGATGCTTGACTTCAGAAACTTCAGCATCTATGTACAGGTCTAATTTATGGTTTAGGCACCATGGAAATGCCTGCCCTCCTGTGGTGGAACCTTATAGCATCTGGGATCTTCAGCTGCCTGTAGTTCATCTCAGAAGTGTGTCTTCACTCTAAATATCCACAAAGGTGTAATTGCTTCAAGGATCGTACCGTGTAATTACTTCTTCACATAGTGATAGACATAGTTCATTGAGTTCCCATGGTAGAACATGGGGCACTGGTGTGTCTGCATCCTTGCACCTCGGTCTCATTTCTGATCTGTTCCTGGGAACCCACTTCATGCCTCACTGGGAACAAGACTCAGATTTTTGCTGAAGGTCTGAACCTACCTGTGGACCCCTCCATCATAGGCATTGCAGGTGATGCCCTGGAGCAATTGCCTGTTGCACAGTAGACAGTTGGACAAATGATAGGAGACAAGTGCATTTACATCCTTCTAGCATCTGCTACAATAGTGTCACTATTTCACCATGTGATTGTGTTGTTAATTAATTACATTATTTCCTGTGTCTGTACATCTCCTTTTGTTCCTTCCTACCTAAGATGTTTCCCTGGATGTTTATAGTTATTGTTTTAGTAGCACCTTAGAGGTCTAAAACACAGCAGGCACCCTACTGTTTTAGGTAGAGTTAATTAAGTTTCTCTGCTCTCTCTTTTTCAAGTGTTTAATACCTATTAAAGTGTTTGTTATCTGGAACATAAGAGCCCCTGGCAACGATGCAGGACCCCACTGTTTCCTCCCTACTTTATAAATTCTGAGTAGATGAGCTGTTATGGGATGGCAAAGAACAGACTTGAGCACTTGGAGAGGCATCAAAGTTAGATGGACTAAGTTTGTGGCATCCTAGCTGAGAATCCATTTCTCTGGCAGTTAACTTTGAAAAAAATATAATGCTGGGTCATTTCTGGTGCACTTTTCACCATTGACCTAGAAAATAGAGTCTAGTGCACATATGGCATTGAGAAAAGTCTTTTGCAGAAGACACAGCTTAAATTCTATTTCCATTGGCATGGAAAGGTGGCATCTTCCTTGATTTTCTCTAATGTAAGTCCTTCATAATGTGTAACTCCTGCTAGGTTCATTCCTGGCAAAAATAAATTCATTTGCAAGTTTAAAGATTCTACTCATCAATATTTAATTCTGTTTGCAAGGGTTTCCTACCCTCAAAAAAAATAATAGAACCCCTCCAAAGCAACAAGACCCCCCCACCCCACCCTGGAAATGCACCATGAACATGAGCATGACAAGATGTTTGACCTTTTTTCAGAGATGGATCTTAGGGATAGGGTCACCATTTGAAAACTTGTCTGGAATGAATGAGTGTCCCTCAGCAACAATATTGTGAGGAGGGAGCACAGGTAATTTCCCTCTTCTACTCTGGGAAATTGTTTCCACTTTTCAGATGTACCAAGTAGGCTGATTTGCACATATTTTCTCTTTTTTTTATTGCTATCTGTGGTGGAACATCTGTGAGATGCTACTCACAGGAGACAGCACAGTGAGAGAAGCTCCTCGTGGCTGTTGGAGAGTCAGGAATGTGTTCTTCTCCTTTAGTTGTCTTTTAAGCAAACCCTTGGTCTGTTAGTTCTCCTGTCCAATCGGTCCTGCACCCATGCAGACCTGTTTTTGTAGGAAGGGATGCCCTCCTTCCAGGTTGTCAGATGTCTGGGCATCTCTCTGCAGCACGTGGCGTATTGTTAGAAGCCCTATAGAATTTCATTTGCTACGTTTTCTATCCCATGGTTCAACAATTAATTACCTATTTCTTTAGTTTTCTGACAGTCACATCTAAGAATTCCCTCTGAAGTCAGCATCCTGATAATGTTCAATACTAGATAATATGTTGGAAATTCCTGAGGGCCACTGCCTAGAAGAGTTTAGTAATTAAAGAGACCAGGGTGAGCAAAAAGAATAGAGTATACTGAAAGAAAACCAGGATTTGATGCAGAGAGAGAGGTCATGAATGTCTGCTGATCAGTGTATGAGAATTGTAACTCAGACTTCTTCAATCTGGTTATATGACCCTTTTGTAATCTTGTTAAAGCAGATATATCTGAGGACCACGAGCTGGTTTTATCTGTGCCCAGACTCCTGAGCTGCTCAGCACAACAAACTGCTGTCCCAAATCAGGATCCACGCCGACGCCCAAGGGACTGTAGTTAGTTATTTATGTGTGTTTCCTCCCACAAACACATTTGATAGATGGATAGTACGTGGCATGAGTGAAATAGTAAATGTTTCACTTTCACATGAAGTCGGGGAAAACAAATCTATATTTATGAATTTGGTTTTGTTTATCTTTCTAGCAAATAGAAATATATTAATTTGTGCAAACCCAAGCAGCAGTAAATAAGAATGCAGGCAACCTTAAAAGGTCAGGCAGAGTATGATCCAAACAAGATTTTCTGCATCATATCTACTTCCTACCTAATTGGAAGCGTAAGCAGGGATCTTACTGGTGCTTTCTTACCTATTTAGGTGAAAACACGGTTGGTTTTGGTAGAAACATCACTGTCCTAATGATGGCAGTGCAAGCTGGAATTCTTCAAATGTTTATGTCCCCTGCACACATAATAACCTCGTCTAAATATTTATGATTTCTCTAATGGGTGGCAGAACAATAATCCAGATAGTAAACACCATGCCTGCTAATATATTTCTTCTCCAGGAACAACAGGTTTGAAACCAGCTCCAGCTACCAACAGAGATGTCATTTAAAATTTTGATGATCTTGGTTAAATCTTTCATTGTATTCTTCCTCCTTCCTGACTCAATGGGGTATGCTGCCTACCATGGAAGAGATCTTTAATAGCAACCTTTGAAGCCAGACTTGGGTGTTTCTGGCCTATGACTATGCCTTTGGCAAAAAGAATGAACGTTACAGGTCCTCAGTGACAGCCTTTTCCAGCTGATAAAATATTAACTTTTTTCATATGTGGCCGTGGATATGTCTGTATTGATTATTTTTGTTGTTGTTGCTTTTTGATTCGTTCTGTGCCTCTCCTCTCCTGCCCATTGCAGTGCTGCTTTTCACTCCTGGCTTATTAGCCTGGCTGAAAGATAAAGCAGTGGAATGCTGCCAGCCCGGGAAGTTATAAGGCTGCTTTTAGCTTCTCCTGGTTTATACTCTGAAACAAAGTTAAAGGAGGAAATAATGGCCTTCAATAAAGCTCACCTGAGAAAGCCTGCCACTGGAAAGGCCCAAGGAGAAGGATGCACAGAAGAACTCAGGCAATGCTGTCAAGAGCTAGGTATCGCTGTGTAGTAGACAAAGGTGCAGAGCCTCTTTATTTCTTCTTGCCCCCACCTCCCCATCTCTTTTAAACTTTACCTTCAGAAAAGATGCAAAGGAAGAAAAAGTGAAAGATTGATTCACTGGCTACAGCAAGCTGAAATCCAGTTCTTTTACCCTATTCATAACCCTGTACAGATCTTTAGGTGTAGCCACACCATTTATTTTAACTTACAGTGCAGCCTGAGGGTTGAATTCCATGTGTTACCTGTGACTCGTGGATCCCCCAGCATTGGTAGAGACCAGGGACTAACTCCTTGATATGACTGTGTATCATTTGGGAACTTCTCACCAAGAAGGCGAGTGCCAGCACAGGTCTGCAAAGTCCTTTCACATAGTTATCAAAGAGAATATCGTGAGTATGTCTCCATGTTGGCTCTTGAATTAGGACCAAACAAAACACCTTCAAAATAGTTATCCTTCATGAACAAGATACAAATCCCAACCTTGTCAGAATTCCTTTTCTCCTGAATACTGGGCCAGCTGTAGACATGCATTTCAATCTGCCAGCAATTGTGTGCTCCATCCTCTTTTCTTATTCTTTCTGAAGATGCTTGTTAATGAACCTTCTTGAAAAGACACAGAGGAGGATAAAAGGCCAGGGCACTGGGTGGAAAAGCAATGCAGATTGGAAAAGACAGAAAGCTTATTTAATTCTTTCTTTTCCTGATCTCAACTCCCTCAAGTTATCTTTAAAAGGATGTTTAAAGCTTACAGTTAAAACTTTTCTGCATTTAACTGTAATAATTAAAAGCAGCTAAGGGACATTCAGGTCCAAAGGGAAAAATTTCAAAACTCATTTCAACCACTGCTGGTCATGTGTTTGGGGATGGATAGGATCTTGAGAAGAGTTCACAGCTGCCTTTTTACCTTGATTTTTTTTTTTTTAGTCTGTTGTGCAGGAATTTCATTTAGGATTTAAGGTCTGTATCTTGTGCCTTTAACTTGCCAACCTTCTGGATTCTAAATGGGCACTAATGAATCTCAGTAGCACAAAGTTGAGCTTTGTTTGAGGATGTAGTTTTATGACTCTGCCAGCAAAGTGAAAGATGTGTGTTGAAAGGCAGAACTGGGAATGTGGGAAAAGTAGAGAGATTGAAACGATCTTGATGAGGTCCTTAGGAAACAGCACTGCATTTCGCATGCTGCTTGCCACATGGATCGCAGTCCCGATGGGATGCTCAGGATTGACTGTTCCTAATGAGAACATAAACCCAGGAAGTCTGGTATCCTACCTACATCAATGACTAATTCCAGCCATTTAAAAAGGACATTAAAAAACCTGTAATGAATCTACTGATTCTGTAAGGGAGGGGAACTGCTGGTGTGTTACCCTAAATAGCAAGATCTCAGTTAACATAATTCACGTCCATTCACAGCCATGTTTTTCCGAGTGGATTGTTAACCTATCTTAAATGCAGATTGAGGGTGTTACAAGTGAATGTCTTCATTTTTTTCCAGGGTAGAGGGAGGTTACCAGTCTAGTGGTTTCTGCTCAAGATGGAATTTTTATGTAGCAGTATCTCAATAGCTCCATCTATTCCTCTATCATCTCGGACCTGAAGAAACAGGAAGAGGGTAAAACACTCCTGGGCAGTGGTCACTAGAATGGTCACAGAGCTAGCATAGGGGTTAGAAATAGGGCCAGCCGTGAGCTGTAGGAACAGAGAATAAAGGACAGCACACTGACAACATAACACTATTCCTGTTAATCACCTTGAAATATGAGGTGGTTGTGAAGAAGAGTGATAGAATTTCTTTCTTTTTCTGGTCGTTGCTGCAGCTATGGGTTGAGACAGCAGAGTACTGTTAAGGTTAGGATTAGAGGCAGGGGGGTCTGATGAGGGCTGAGAAGGACAGGGGTCAGCACCGCGGTCAATACGCAGTCATCAGATGACCTGATCTCAAACCTGTATCCTTAGGAGAGCTGCAGTGAGCAGAGCAAGGAGAAACTGTAATATGGAGCTACACCCTGGAAAATATTTAAGCAGCTTTAGTGTCAGCTTCAATACAACTACTTAAATACTCAAAGTTGAGCCCCAGCTCAAGTGGTTTCCCTGGACTGTTACCTGAGGTATTAGAATCATTTGGAATTGCCAGGGAAACCCAGCTATGTGTTTTGTGGGATTGTTCAGTATGAAACTGCCTTTCCTATGAACCGCCACATCTCTCAGAGCCTGACTCTGCAGCACAGTATTTCCAGCCTGAGCTGAATTTTTCTATTTCAGTTCTCAGGTAGCACAAAGCATTACATAATTCTCATTACCAAAACTATGTGTCTTGCATATCTCAGTAGTTGGCATTTGGGAATAAAATATTAGTAGAGCAAACACAGTTTCATAATTTAAATATATAGATATATACAGACTTTCCTGTTGCGTCTCTGAGCAGTGAATGCCTGGAATCTCAGGATGGCTGAGGTTGGATAGAACCTCTGGAGACTGACTTGTCCAGTCTCCTGTTCAGAGCAAGTTGCTTGGGACTTTCTCCAGTTGGGTTTTAGATTTCTTCAAAAATGTAGAATCTACAACCTTGCTGGGCAACCTGCTAATGTTTTCTGGATGTGCTAAGGCTTTAAGCGTAAACAAATAAATCAGTCCTTGCTGTAATTCCTTGGAAAACAATGAAGTTAGGGCTGGCAAGCACTTTCTCAAATGCTTGTTTCTCTTGTTTGCATTTCTTTATATGATGCCTTGCTTAGTCATAGAATCATAGAATCATAGAATTGTAGGGGTTGGTTGGAAGGGACCTCAAGAGATCATCGGGTCCAACCCCCCTGCCAAAGCAGCTCCCTAGGACATATCACTCAGGCGATCAGACAGGTCTTGAATATCTCCAGAGATGGAGACTCCACCACCTCCCTGGGCAGCCTGTCCCAGGGCTCTGTCACCCTCACTGTGAAAAAGTTCTTCCCCATGTTGGTGTGGAACTTCCTGTGCTCCAACTTGCAGCCATTGCCCCTTGTCCTATCCCCACAGACCACTGAAAAGGGGCTGGCTGATTCCCCCTGCATCCCCTGCTTAAGATAATTATAGACTTTAATTAGGTCCCCCCTTAGTCTTCTCTTCTCAAGGCTGAAGAGTCCCAACTCTGTGTCTAAAAAAATGAATCTTAGGAACCAACAGGTGACTTGCAGGACTCTGCACTTCTGAGGCAGCTTCAGGAGCTGGTACCACTCTCTGAATGAATGGCAGGGCATTGCTCTTTAGTTGTTCTGTTCAGTCTTATGTTATTCCACAGCAATAACACTGCAATTTAAAACTTGTGCACTAGTCTTTCCCACCAGTACACACAGTACAAATCTGCTGAAAAATCAAGAACAAACAATGAGGACAAGGCAGTAGGTTCATCAACCACTGAATCATGGTGTTCAGTGGTTTTGGGTAGTGTCTTGTGTATATCACTAGTGTTAGAGTGCTTCTAATGCTGTGTCTTTATCGGACCATTAGCTTGCACAGCTTGTTCCCTGTGCACAATTTCTCACATGAATCACTGCTTATGAATGAACACAGCCCTCTCACCCAAATCGAGTGGGTTCTGCAAAGGCTGGGTCATTGCAACTCTGAAATCCAAGTGTGTTGTTTTCTCCAGGCTATTAACGTTTCAGTCAGGATGCTGACAAGTCCCTTTAGTTGCTGGTTTCCTTCCACTGCCCTCTATCTGTTCCCTTACCTCCTGCTCGAAACATTTTGCATAAGGATATTTGCCCCCAGGGCTTTCTGAAGCAGTACTGAGCACAAAGGAGGCAGGGCCAGACCCCAGCAATTTCTGTGTGTCAGCTGTGCCATGGCTTTGCCTCCAGACTTGTCAGCTGCTCAGTCCTGAGCAACTTGTCCAGGGAAGGCTTCAGGTCAGATACAGGAGCAGATCTTGGGACCTCCCTGGCTGGCAGGGGTGCAGTTAGAGCATCATGGTTTGCACAGGCTCTCCCTTCCCCTTTGCAGTAAGCAGTGGACTCAAAATGCTCTTTGTCAGCTTTTCCAATGTGTCTCTTTCTTCACTGCATCTCCTGCAGGCAACTTGCTGAGCCACAGCCTGGGTACAAAGCCACAGCCCTCTCCCTGGTCAAGTATCTTGACATTTCCAATGGCATGAGTAGTGGAGAAGGTCGTTTTATGTGTATATATGGATAATAAATAATGACTTGCTAATTCCAAGGAGGACACTAGTGTCAAATCACTTCATCTAAAATGAAGTCAGTCTCCCAAGTCACACATAAAGGTAACCTCTGAACCAGAAGCTTTCTTTGCTGGATCCCCATGCCAGTTACAGTGCTTACACTGTGAAATCCTTCAGGCAGGGATTACCTCTCCCTGCGGTGCTTTACTCAGCACCACACATCCTGCTGTCTCTTCATGCAATAATTAATAATAAATCTCATAGTAATCTGGTTATGGCTTAATCTTCAGACTGTTACTTCCACTATGTGAGATAAAACAAACAGATGATTTAGAGACTCCTGAAGCAGTGTTAGCTGTTCTGGGTTTTTCAGTCACTTCAATATGGAAAGACTTAGCAGGAAATTGGGATTCTATGGCAGAGTATGTGTCTGTGTCTGCTTTTGCTGTTACACTGGAGTAACCTAGGAATAACTTTTCTGAAGTTATGAGACTTTATATATAATCTCCTTAAGGCAGGAATCTTCTCACACAGCTATGTGTCATCACACAGGCACTGAAACTAAGGAAATGCTAATACTTAGCTCTTTGTAGTTACTTCAGGACAGCATATAGGTCCTGTAAACTATTTAAACAACCCCTCATTAATCAGCAGTATTAGTCTTATATTAGATATAAGTGATACACAAGCCTTTCTGAGCCTCTGCAGAATGGTTAATGTTAATTTCCATGAAGTGGTTGGATGCCATACGTTACCCATGCATATATCATAAACACCAACTTGGTATGAAAGCAGACAGCTCCATGTACTCAGACCTCCTGCCACCTCTTCTCCCACATCCCACCTGAAGGCTTGAGGGTTTGGTTTGCATCCGCTCCACCAGCCAGCGCAAGTTGTTCTCCTCCTCATTCCCCTTCTTACACATCCTGAACTGTCCCATCTGCAAAATTAGGCAAGGTTGAGTGCAAGTCCTGTTGGGAACAGTGCACGTTTGCTTTGGCATCTCATATCCAGGGATTGCCTAATGCCATGCCTGCTCACCTTCACAGAATTACAGAGCATTAGGAGTTGGAAGGGACCTTGAAAGATCATCAAGTCCAACCCCCCTGCCAGAGCAGGATTACCCAGACTAAATCACACAGGAAATATTGTGATCTGGAAAATAAATTAAGTAGGAGACATGATACTAAATTCATCTACTCCTTGAAAATATCTTTATTTTTTGCCATTAAGTGGACTTCCAGCTGTAAGTGTACTTTTCTTTTAGCTTGTGTTTGCTTTGGGGAAGTAAATTTTTTAGTGATGGTCTCCATTAAACAAAAGTTTTAAAATCAATTGGTAATGAAATGTAAAAAAAAAAAAAGGAATGGGGAGAGCTGTGCTATTTTTATTCATTCATAAATAGTAGTCATGCTTCTAATTTTTGATTCACTAATAACATTTTTGACTAAAGAAACATGCTCTTATGTTGTCTTGTAAGTGTTGCATTAAGCCTGGTTGTCATTCAGGAAAGTGTGTCTTAGTGAAGTTATGCAGGTTAACAAGAAGGTCTTGCATAGATTTTTTTAAAAATTTTATTTTAGGGGAGGGGGTTCTTTTGGGGTTTTTTCTCTTTTTTTGTGGGAGAAAGCAAATTTGTGTATTTGGGTGTCTAGAAAGGGAAATATGTGTGTTTCTGAATGTGTGTGCAACTGACAATCAGTGTTGTACAGTCTTCTTACTCCTTCCTTGTGCATCTCTACGTGTACCAACAGGTATGTGTGCAGACAGGGAGGAAAAAGGAGAGAAAATGGAGCTGGCTGTATCCAGACCCCTGGTGTAAAACTGCTTCCCTAATGTGTATCCATGGTTGTAATTTAGGAAACTGTTCTAGCTGGAGCGAGGTTAAGGAAGGGGTGTTTCCAGAGCTCGGAGCGCTGTTTGTATTTGCTGATTGATTCCAAATGAGGGCAGAAGCACTTAAAAGAATACTATAAAGGTACATTTTCTCTTTTAATTTAGAAATGTAACATCTGAGAAGCATTTATTAGCAAAACATCAATTCTGTTTGCACATTTCTAAATAGAATATTAGAGCAACTGAATTTTAATTTTCATGTCTGTAATTTGTTAATATAATTACTGTACAATACAGTTAGGTGCTTTCAGATCTTTCGGTGTTAATTAAAAAGCTAATAACTTGAAAAGCTATAAATTCTGAGGTAGAGGGGCTAGTGCTTCAGGCAGTTAATCCGTTATTTGCTATTTACTAAAGATCCTTTCACTAGAAGACGAGCCTTTACACCGAGTGTAGCACTGTGTGTCTCATCTCCTCCTTGCACCTCATAGCTATTCCCACCATGCACAGGCAGCACAGGGCCTAATTCCCTGGCACAAATCACCATGCTCTCAGCTAAATGCAAATGGAAAACAGAATAGATGCCAACACTGCGACCTGTTAAGTTTTCTTCCTTCTCTGCTTCCATCTCCTTGTCCCTGTGTAGACCTACCTGTCTATCCACAGATTGATGCTTGGCATGATGTGACACAGTCCGTTTCTGGTCCTTTCTAAAGCCCCTATCCAGCTGGCCATGGAGGGGAGTTGATAGCTTGTTACGTAGTAGGAACCATGAGAATCTCTTGGAAATGCTGTCAGCCACACCAAGAGCAGTGGTGGGTCTTTGTCAGAGGACGGAACCTTGCAGCTCATTGCTGCAGCTGCAGCTCAGTGCCAGCAGTTCTAGGAAATGCACTTTGATCAGTGCTGGCTAGAAATGGTTGAGGTATTTCTGTTTTCAAATCGGGGAAATTTTCTTGATTCCCTATTTAAAAAGAAAAGTCAGTCTTTGGAATTGCTTGCTGGAACCTCCAATACTATGAGTCTCCTGAAACAACTCATGAGGGTTCCCAATGACGTGGGCTTCACTGGGACCACCCAGGTGATAAAGATCCGTTTGCACTACTGACCTGGTGTAACTCTGCAGACCTGTGTGCACTGGGCTAATCACAGGTAAACAGAAAAATACTCTGTGATCATCATACAGTGTCTCAAAGTAGTATAATTCATTCCTTATTCCTGCAAACTACTTAAATTCTGGTGGGCTAGAATATGGAATTCATTTCCTGTGCAGTGCTTATTCGATAGTCAGTGGGAATGGAAGAAAGCTTTTATTTAAATGTAGTGATCGTGTTTCTAAATGAACCTTGTCTGGATGCAGCCCATTTTTAATAGAGCGACTCCTCATCTGCATTGGGAGGGGAGAAAAATTTGCATTAAACATATAGTGGTCTGGTGCTGATGGTTTTGAATGTCCTAAAACAAGACATCTATTTCACCAGAAAATGGACTTGCTCTTCAGTTATGCAAATGAAGCGCAGGCAAATGAGACAGCACTACCTCACAGAGGAGAAAGCTGTGGTTTCAATTCTAATCAAACAGCAACATTCTGCTGGGTAACACGCACAGCCAGAGACACACGCACCACACAACGCGGCTGCGGATGAGGCAGGTTTTTAAAATGAGCTGGCAAGACAGTTGCTGGAACTGGGAAGCACCGTTCCCTCTTACCAAAGCAAATGCAGAATGGTGTCCCCTCAGCATTGTTCCAGCACACGGTCATTTACCTAACGGAAACCATTAATTCCCCGTCGCGTTTTTGAAGGATAGCTTGATGATGAGCTTCCTAAGAGGCACTCAGAGGAAGCACTGCTTTCTGCAGTCGGTTGAAATTGTTTAATGTGTGTCAAACTTGAATTGCATTCGAAGGATACAGTGTGAGTAATGGATTCTCCTGCTATTTACACATGGGCAAGGCTGCACAGCCATTCCCTGCCGCAGTTTATTGCACTGCATTATGTATGAGGTGGTTTTGCAGGCAGCTACATAAACACAAAAGCAAGGAGGGAGGAAAAAACACAAGAAAGCAGATTTGTGTATTGTCCAATATACAACTGTTAGGAATAATTTAGAAAACTTTTAAACACTCGTGTGTGCAAATATTTGGAACTGCGGTGCTGAAATGAGTTATTTACTGCGTGCTTAGCGTAGAGCGTGGCAGCTTTACCATGTCCTCCTCCTGTTGAAATGAGGTGGTAGCTACTGCACTGCTGTTAGGTGACATAGACAATCCTGACAACCTTTATTGAAAATGTGAGGTCACACCCTAAAAAGAGCTATGCTCTTTCATTTCTCGTTGCTTCAGAGGGATTCTAGATGCTAAGTCCATTTGTAAACCCACTGTTCAAACTGTAAAGACGTAGGTGTACAGCCAAATGGCTAAACGGCTGCCACCACACCTTGATGTTCAACCTTAGGGTATGCTCTGCTCAGGGATTTCCTGCTAAAGCCTGCTAATCTGCCCTCTAGTCAAATAACTGTGCTATCCCAACTGTAGGCACTAACAGGAGATGTTTAACACCTCACAGAGCTGGAGTCTCACAGGCTGACTGTAACTTTCATACTGAGTAGCACTTACTTGGTCCAGTGGGGCCCTATTCGAGTCAGTTCCTTCCCTTGGTAACTCAGCAGAAATGAAATGGCAGATGAGAGTCGTTGCTCACCCGTGGGAGTCCACAGAGCTTACAGTCTGGCACTGCAATAGGACTAATCGGAATAAATTATCACTTCAAGGGAGGAAAGGTGTAAGAATCTGGCTGTTTATCACTAGTTAGGTTACTGCCTTGAAATTTGGCATCTGTGTAGTGGGGAACTGTGTTGACCACGAGACATTGGCATCTTGTCAGCATTGGTTTTGAGAGTATCATCTACCTTGGAAGGGTTCCTTGCTATTTCTTTAAACTTCCCAAACGCTGTGCTGAACTGAAGGTGATTATGGCTTTTCCTAGATGAGCTGTCACAGAGAGCAAGAGGAGGTGCAGCACATTGCAAACCAGAGCTAATATTTAGACATTTTGTATCTGAATGTGAAATCCAGTGTCAGAATCTGTGGGTTTTCCAGGGAGAGACTGCCTGAACAGGGGGACATGTTGCCTGGATATAAATTGTTGTTTGTTCTGGAACAAGCTAACTGAGGAGCACTGCCTTGGTAGAGGAGTCAGAGAAACATTTGATAAAGGAGATTGAAGAGGACCTGACAGCCATTTCAATGAGAGATACCAAAGCAGCTTCTCCAGAGATACTTCCTTCATAGCACATGATGTATCCTAAATATCTAGAATATTTTTAGAGGCTGTTTTGATTTATCACCTAGCATACTGTATTTTACATGATGCACATATAATCCATTGCTTCACATAAGACTGTTTGGATGCTGAGCACATATACAGCCCTTTGTATCAATTAAGTCCTGTGAAGGCTGTGACAGATGCCACGGTGTTTTGATTTGCATAAGATGGGTAGAGATGTGAAACACCTGTCCTGAGCTCACTGTTTCCCTTTGGCTGGGTTAAGCTTAGAACTCCAGATATTACTCCTTTTCCCTGCCTCTTGCCAAAAATCACATTTCCAGACCAGGAAGCAAAGAGAGGACAAACCAGTCTCTTGTGCAAGCTCTAATTCGGATCCCCATAGGCTCCTGTTATGTCTTTAACTTGGCAGGAGAGATAAACTTAACCAGCCAAAACCATCTCTAAACTACACCTGGAAGGCTGGATTTCTCACAGTGCTTCATCCCTTCTGCAGGTTGGAATTACTACTAATATACCTGAAAATTACTAGTCCATGGTAGAAATAGATTAATTCCAGGCACTCTTAATATTGTACACAAGAGCACGAGGATGGATAGTCCTTGTAATCTCTTATCTAAACATGGAAGGACTGCATATGGTGTTCATAAAGCACTGAAATCAATCATTATAGTGGCAGACAGGTAATTGGGAAGCAAGCTCCTGCTTATGCAGACCAAGGGAGGATAACAGCCTTCAACAGGATTTTTTGCAAAAAATTGTTCTCTGTCTCAGCTTTGAAACTTCAAAATCTAAAGTGAGTCCCTTGAAATCCATGTGTGAGCACTTAGACTGGCAGCATGAGTTTTAGAACTGCAAAAACCTTGCATTCCCCAAAACTTCAAAGGGCATGAAGGTTATCCAAAACTTAAGTAGAAAGACCTAGAAATGTGGGTGTGTTGGAGTTTGACATTGGTTTGAGATTGGTACCTAACTGCAAGGAGGTACCATAACTGCAGATCCTAGGAACCAATAAAAACCTAGCTATGTCTGCATGGAGGGAAGAGTAGGATCAGATTTTAATTAACATTTGTTAAGTCCTTTGAAATGTTAAGGCTTAAAACAATTATATGACTGCACAACTCCATATTTTTTTTTAATGAAAGTCTTGTAGAGAGGATCTTGGAGCATTTAAGAACAAGTCTATTTACACATTCAGCCAGATGAGGGTAGTCAGGAAGATTCAGTAATTAGAAAGAGTTTGTTACTAAAAGCTTCTCCATCTATTAAGCATTAACAGAATGTTTCTAACTATGAAATGAATTAGACCTAACTAAAATGTTGTGTGAATTAGCGGTGTTCACTCTCTGATTTTCAGATTAGTTACATTAATTCTAAATACTGCTTTCTGCCAGGAAGAAACCAGCAAATACATAATAATAAAATTTGCCTGTGCCTCATTAAAACACTGAGAAAAGAATATACTGCTCTCAGTTCGGGGGCTTTTTTTGGTAACTCATTGTAATCCCCAACTTCCATTGAGTCTGCTGTGGGATTTATCCTCTTTTATAATGACACCAATAATTATTTTGCTTTGTTTTTTCTTACTTCTCAAGATGAATGAAAGTTGTTTCCATTGCTTAGAGAAGCACAGTTTAGCTCTAATAGAAATCTTGGAGTTGGCAATGGTCCCGCTTCTCTCCGTGTTATGCAAGTTCTCTAGACCCCTCACTACAGCAGACCCCATCTGTGCTTTCCCACTTACACAACAGCAGTTGTTTCCCTTAGCAAGGATTTTATTTTAATTTATTTTTTTGTTACAAATTGTGATCAGGATCTGGGTCTTGCAAGGAGTTTGTGTGTGGGCAGCTCTGTGCATCCATCCAGCTCCCACAAAGTGTGAAATACAAACTGTTACTTGCCTCATCACGTTTCATCTCATTGCTGTGTTTTTTGGCAGACAGGACTGCTTGTCTGTATTAATGCTGCGGGTTGTGGCCACAGCTTTTTGCACACAGGGCGAGCTGACAGCTCGGTAGCAGTGGAAAAGCAACAGAAAAATGTGGGAATTTTAAAAAATTCGTAATTTCTTTTTGGTTTACATCCTGTGATAGTAAAGCTTCGTCTTTGGGGAGACTGTGCATTGTATCTTTGATGCTGCACGTTGAGTTTATGCTCTGATGACTCATAACAAGATTGCAAATCCTTTCCTTTCTTAATATGGTAGTGGTTTTAAAAGTGCAAACAAAACCCCTCATGTATATTTGCAAATTATTTGAATGGTGTGTGAATATATTACAAGGCTTTAAGCTACAGCGCAGTAGTTTGTCTCTGGGTTCCTTTGTAGATAAACAAAAGCTTTACAGACTCTGGAAGCAGACAGGCCTGCCCCCCTCATCCCCTGGAGACACTGTCCTCTTCCCAGAACTTCCTCTTCACTCTCAAACTGCTGCCTGTAACCCAAGCAGAAAGCTCACCAAACAAAAAAAATGTCATCTTCTGGGAATATTTACGTACTGTTTAGCACAACAGAGTCCTGATTTTAACATAAGGTCTTTAGATGCCACCTTAAAGCTCATCAATAAATAAACATTCCTAAAAATACCTGTGGACATCAATCCTGATTAAAGCCCAACATCTGAGTCTGCAGTCAAATTTCCTTTTGACAGTTCTTCAACGCTAATCTAACATAAACTTTTTGATATATTAGAGGATAACTACCTCCTACTGTGATAACAACCCAGCCTTTTCTGTCCAGATATGTGCTTGTCTCCTCCAGGACACTGCAGGGAAGCTGGAGCACTGAGGCAGTAATTTCATGTTAATTTGCTACTTGGGATCTGAAAAACAGATAAAATTAGCTTCAAAACATCCCCTTCCTTTGGGTCCCAATTTAAGACAGTGCTTGGCTGGGAGAGCTGGAAAGGGGCTTTCATCTCTACATGCGTTTGGCTTGGCAGAGGAAACCACTCTGGTATCACAGGGCGATGGTGGGAGACAGCAGTTGGTTCCCCTTCGCTTACATGTGACATCCCACGTTTGTCAAGGACTTGAGCACCCCTCTAAGGTAACATGCATACAGGTGTACTTGTACTTTGCAAAGAGGATTTTCCACTTCTTTTTAAAATTACTGGTTAATTGATCATAGTGTTGGTTTAATCCCTCATTTTCCCCGTCTGTGTTGGATGATAAAAGCTGCCTGTAAATGCATAGCCATCAAAGCTATTAATATCTGTTGGTGTTTAAAACATGTAATCTCAAGCCAAGTACAGTTTTTTCTCTTTTTTTTTTTTTAAAAAAAAAGCATATTCTTCATAAAAGATGCACTTGCATAAATTTTAGTTCTCTTGTGTACATAAATCACACACGATTACTTGATTCTGTGATTTGGGTGTTGATGTTGAGTTGTGATAGACTACCTGCCCAGACTGTCCTCATCATCTGGGGATGTTGGTCAGCAACAAGGTGGGGAGTTTGTCGCTGGATATTCAAGTCAGCTTATCTTCTGATCAGTCTGCAAAAACTATACATCAAGAACAATGTCATTAAGATATCTGCCCATCATCTTTATTTCTGCGTGGCATTGTGTTGAGACTAAAAGATCAGATGAGCATTATGTTAGCCTCCTGCAATGAACAGCTGAAGTCTTTCCACGTAAGTGCTACCACCAGACCTGCTCATTCAAGAATCCCAGATCTCTTCATAATAAATCTGATTTGTAGGTTCCCACATAATAATTGCCCGATACAGAGTATTGGTGACTTTGTGGCTCATGAGCCTGGGAGGTTGACAACAGTCTCAGCTCAGTGTGACTGTGTCTTGCATCTGAAGAGCCAGGAAGGGAAATGTCCCATTGGCGTGTGGATTCCAGTGATGGGGGCAGGCAGTGGTTCTCCACCATGTAGAGTTTGAGACATCTTAGACATAGGGATCTCAAGAGAGTTCTGTCTCAAGAGGAAGCAACAATTATATTAGTAGCAGGTATTATTTGCTATTTATTGTAAGCAGTTTTTTAGGGACTTGGCCAGGTGGCCAAAAAGACCAACAGCACCCTAGCTTGCATCAGAAATAGAGTGATCATCCCCCTGTACTCAGCACTCATGAAGCCATACCTCAAGTACTGTGTTCAGTTTTGGGCCCCTCACTACGAGAAAGACACTGAGGTGCCAGACAACCCCAAAAGGACAACAACGAAGCTGTGAAATATCTAGATGTCAAGAATTATGAGGATCAGCTGAGGGAACTGGGGTTGTTTAGCATGGAGAAAAGGAGATTCAGGGAAGACCTTATTGCTTTTTACATCTACCTGAAAGGAGGTTGTGGCAAGGTGGGTGTTGGTCTTTTCTTCCAAATAGCAAGTGACAGGACAAGAGAAAATGGCCCCAAGTTGCACCGGGGAAGTCTTACACTGGATATTAGGTAAAAATTCCTCACCAAAAGGGTTGTCAATCACTGGAACAGGATGCCCAGGGAAGTTGTTGAGCCACCATCCCTGGAGGTATTTAAAAGGTGTATCTGTGGTGCCTAGGGACATGGTTTAGTGGTGGACTTGGCAGTGTTAGGTTAATGGTTGGACTTGATGGTCTTAAAGGTCTTTTCCAATCTAAACAATTCTACTTCAGCAATTAGATGGCAACATGAAGAAGTAGCAGCAAGGCACTCCCCAGAGTGACTTACAGGGCACTACCTCACAGGATGGTGCTGTTAGAGTAAGGTAAAGTCCAAGAGCTGTTAAATGCAGCAGGTGGGAATTACTGCACTGTAATTCACATGCTTCTGTGTCATCTTAGGATTATAAAATAGCCCCATACCAATACTTTTAAAAGATGCAAGGGCAAATAATCAGGCATAACTGGGGCCACATCACAACTAAGGATCCTAAAGTCTTAAACAGAAACAGGGAATGCATCAGAGAAGTAAAGGACAAAACCTGCTATATTTTAAATTGATTAAAATAGTCAATAATTAGTGAAACTGAAATGTTTACTCCTAGTTGCTTTGTCTATTAGCCGCTGTATTTGCCTGTCACAATCTCTGCAGAAGTCTCCCCCCTGTTCAGCTCTCTCCCATTGGCATCTCTTTCCAGTGTGGAGGCAGCTGAAGTCCCTGTAAAACCAGGGGTTTGATCACCCATATTTTAGGAGCTTTCTCAGAAGGATTAATCCGTGCTATAAACGACTGGAGCAGATGCACAGTACTGCCATCTGGAAAGGGGTGCTCTAGTTTCAAGTACCTGACTTTAATACTCGCCGTGATGAATTTATACCTGTACCTGAAGCAGAACTCCAAAGGTGTGCAGTTATCTGTAGCCTCCCAAAACCACACCGCTCCATTTCCCATTAAAATGTTAAACCCGTGGACAAATGGTGGGTCAACCCTTATAATTACATGCATGACCTGAAAAATCAATGCCACCCCTCCCCCCCCAAATCCCAACATGCTGATAGATCCAAACGCATTCTTATTGTTGTAAAAATACTCAAATTTCAACAGATGGGCTCTCAGTAAAGAGTTGATAGCAGTTTGTTTAAGAAAGGACAATTGATGGGTGCTTACTGTGCAAGAGGGGCTGGGGTGGAGGCTGAGCTTAGGAAGAACTAAATCAACTTCAGGGCTTGCGGCTGTGCCAAGCGAGCAGAGCAGCCTGATGCCATCTAATGAGCTCAACAGCTGCTAGGTGTCAATTTGCAACAGTGCTATAAAAAAAGCTGATTTGATGTTTTGTCTCATGGGAAATTCATACTTAAAACACATAGTTGGATATTTATGTTCTCCAGAATGCTTCTCTAAAAAAGGTCAAAAAATAGTGCCTGAACAGTAGCATAATTTCAGAGTTTATTTTTTGGCAAGTTACACTGTTGGCAATTTGCAGGTTTTGTAAATAAACCAATATGTAATGATTTCATCTTTTTGTTTACTTAGCATATTGTCCAGCCATGAGAAATACTGGCATCTTTGGCTGCTTTTTGGGTCAGGGGTTTGAAGTGTGTTTGTCCCGTTTGCTAAGTTTATCAGCGTAGGTCCAAAGCCTACAGGACAGGGAGGTGATTGTCCCTCTCTACTCTGCCCTCGTGAGGCCCCATCTGGAGTCCTGTGTCCAGATCTGGGGCCCCCAATACAAGAAGGATATGGAACTGTTGGAGAGGGTTCAGAGGAGGGCCACAAGGATGATTAGAGGGCTGGAGCACCTGCCCTACAAAGAGAGGCTGAGGGAACTGGGCTCGTTCAGCCTGGAGAAGAGAAGGCTGCGGGGGGACCTCATTGCAGCCTTCCAGTCCCTGAAGGGAGCTTATAGGCAGGAGGGGATTCGACTTTTTAAAAGAGCAGATAATGGCAGGACAAGGGGGAATGGACTAAAGCTAAAGGAGGGAAGGTTTAGATTAGATATTAGGGGGAAGTTTTTTACAGAAAGAGTGGTGAGATGCTGGAACAGGCTGCCCGGAGAGGTAGTGGATTCCCCGTCCCTGGAGGTGTTCAAGGCCAGGTTGGATGGGGCCCTGGTCAGCCTTGTGTAGA
Organism: Gallinula chloropus; assembly: GCF_964237585.1. NCBI lineage: Eukaryota > Metazoa > Chordata > Aves > Gruiformes > Rallidae > Gallinula > Gallinula chloropus. The sequence continues at coordinate 11,754,723 of NC_140105.1, forward strand.
TCCAGGCCTGGAGGTTGGTGTCCCTGCCTGTGGCAGGGGGGTTGGAGCTCTGTGGTCCTTGGGGTCCCTTCCAACCCAGACCATTCTATGATTCTATGATTCTATGAAAGCGATCCTGGCACCACACTGGGGTTTTGTTACCTTTTCTAGACTGGGAACGTACAACTGATGGTATTTGCCAGTCTCCTGCTTTAATTCAGCGGTGGTTTGGGCTGATACAAGAGCATTGGAAAATGAATCTCGATCTAACTGAAATTTGGTGGCAGCCCTCAATCAGTTATGCTCCTTTAAAAAGCCATCTTTTCGCTGCGTGCTGCTGCGATAAGCCTAGTAACACTCCCCAAATGAGATTTCCGTTACGGTTATTTGGGGCTATTTCAATACTTCTGCGAAATTGAGTCATCTTCTCTTACAACGCGATCACTAATTAAAACCAAGATGAGCAACTGCTTACACAGCTTGGTGGGTATGATTGCAGAGTTACTGGAGCGCATGTTGCAGCATATGGATCCTCTAGGAACATCCGATGAATAGAAGTTGTTAAGCTGCCCAAGAACGAATGTCAAATTCCTTGACCAAAATCCTGGCTGAACTCTGGTGCCCATCTGAGATTCTAAAAAGGTCTCCAAACATTGCACAGAAAAGGCAGTTTGCCACAAGGATTGATTTCATTATATCCCTCTGGCCTGTTCATGGGATACTGCTGCAGCCTGCTTCTCCAGGGTGCCTTGACCTCTGGATCCGACAAAAGAATTGGAGCAAGGACTGGTACTGAGAGAAACGTTGCCATGGAAAGCTGAACAAGCCTTTAAAATCACAGCTTTGCTCTACCCTGTATCACTGGCGCTCAGTATTTCTTCAAGCTTATCTAACAGTGTACATGGCAGGCTTTTATCTCCCAAATCTAGCCGAGTTGCTGCCGTTTCACTACTCTGCATCCTTCATCAAGCTGGTGTATTTGGGCAGAGACCCAGGAACAAGATCTCTCTATAATGGTGACAAAACTTCCTGCCGCAGTTTTGCTGGGTGCTGGGGGGGGCTGCAGAAAATGGCTGCTGTAAGGTGCAGCTAGAGCTCTCTGCAGGCCCTGAAGAGTAAACATCAGCCATTTGAAGGCCAAAGTTGCTGCTAACCAAGGCCGAGCCAATTGGCGATGGCCACAGCGCCTCTGGGAATCACATTTAGGAGAAAAAAAAAGATGCAAGCAGCTGCATTTTGCCATGGGAGAAGGGAATGAGAAGATGTAACGAGATGTGCAGACACCAAGGCTGGGGAGTGGGGGGGTGGAGGCGCCCCAGGTGCCTGAGAGAATGATGGAGAAACCCATGGTGGAGTGGGTGTCCCCCTGCAGCCCACGGAAAAGGCCCAGACCCCACCTGTAGCCCGTGGAGGGGCTCCATGCTGAATGGAGCAGGTGGAGACATACAGGAGATGCTGTGACCTGTGTTGGAGTAAGCTCCTGCCAGCACTTGCAGCCCATGGAGAGAGACAGAGACACAGAGATGAGAGAGATTTGCACCGGAACAGGTTTGCTGGGGGAGGCTGGTGACCCCATGGAGGACTAGGACTGAGAGACAGTGTGATTTATTACTGCACCCATAGCAGTGACCCACAGTGGGGCAGCTGATGAAAAACTAAAGCCCTGTGGAAAAGGACTCACACTGGAGACATTCGTGGAGGACTGTCTGCCCTGGGTGGGACCCCATGCTGCAGCAGGGGGAGGGTGTGGAATGAATGCCCCTACACTCCCCCTTCCTCCCAGCCAAGAAGGAACTGACCCAAGCGCCCATTTCCCCAGTCCCTGCCCCCCTGTGTCACAATGGGGGGGAAGGAAGTGAAATCATGACTAGAGTGAAGTCTGCTAAGAAGGGAGCGGAGAGGGAGGTCAGAGGTGTTTTAAGATCTGGAAAAGGAAAACAGCTCATGAAGAAGTGACCGAGAACCCCATTTCCCCAGTCCCTGCCTGCCCTGTGCCACAATGTGGGGGAAGAAGGGAGCAAAATCCTGACTAAGGTCTGCTAAGATGGGACGGGTGGGGAAGGTGCTTTAAGATCTGGTTGTGTTGTTTCAAGATCTGGTCGCACTTCTCATTATCCAGCTCTGGTTTCACTGTGTATGTAGGGCAGTGCAATAAATTAGATAGTTTTCTTTCCTTCACTTCATGTTGAGTTTGTTTTGCACATGTCGTTGATGACAGAATGATCTTTCCCTGTCCTTGTCATGACTCTTAAGCCTCTCTATATATTTTCTCCCCTGTCCAACTAAAAAGGGGAGTGATAAAATGACTTTGGTGGGTGTCTGGCCTCCAGCCAGGCCTAAACCACCACACTTCCCCATGTGAAAACGTTTTGATTTACATTTACAGCATGTGAAGGTTTAGTCAGGCACAAGTAGCTGAAAGCAATAGTAGCCATGGTCAGCCAGTCAAAACAATGTGAATAGTAATTGCTCATCAAGAAATTATGAGACACCTTAATTCATATTTTGGCCCCACAGGAGGGTTGGTAAGTAAGGACAGCCAAGATTCTCCTTACTGTTAGGTGTGGTTGATCTCAGACTGCCTGAATTCATCATTTTAAGTTACAGATAATTTATTATCTTACAAAATAAACCTTCTGAGTTGGTTTTATTTGCTTCAAGCTTATGTAAATTTACCACTACTTCCACAAGCATTTTTATTAGGGCTATTATACCATCTTAACGTTTTTGTAAATGACAGCCCTCATCACTGAAGGTCTGGACAATTAACCAAAACTCTCATGTAAGCCAAGGTGTTAAAAATATTTTTCTGTAGCCAGAACTTTGAAATTCTTTATAGAGGAATCCAGACAACAGAAGGGTATTACAGAAATGGATTCAAAAAATACCATCAGCTGTGCCAAGTTATCGAAATTATATCAAATTCTTCCTTGTGGATGCAGATGTACCCACTGCTCTCAGGCTGCAACTCTATTTTTCATTCGTTTTCTATCAAGTCCACTTCTCAAGCGGAATTTCCAGGCATGCACAGCCCTTTAAAAGAATTCAGAATTTATGTTCAAGGTAATTGAAGGCAACGTGTTGTTTTCTGCATTTTTGTGTGGTCACTGCAGGACGAAAAAACTCTCTTGAGTCTCTGAGCTTGTGTCACTGCTATAAATTCTTGTGTCACTGGCATTAGATTAACACAACGTGACTGATCTAATTAGACACGATGTGTCACAGCAGCTGCACACCAGCCTGGAAACTCAAATAGGCCTTTTCAGGTGATGGTAGCTTGGTGTGCGCTTTCTGCCCACCGCAGATGATTAAAAACACGTACATTTTCAACCCTGAAGCTGAACCCCATCCACAGCCCCCCCCAAGGGTCCACCCAGGACATTGTAACACGGTGCGTGGCACAGGCAGTGCTGAGCCCCGTGGGACCCCCCATGGCCAGGGGAAAGATCCAGCTCTGCCTGCCCCAGCCAGAAGACATCTCTACCCTGCAGCTGTGGTCAGGGCACAGGGACAGTGTGGCCAGGAAGCTTGGGAGCATCCCGTTGGGCAGCTCTGTGGAGATCAAGTGCAGCAACGGGTCTATCTACCTGGCACTGGTGACAGAGCTCCATGAAAGCACTTCCAGTATCACTGTGGAGTGGCTCCAGAAAGGGGTCAGCAAGAGCAAGCAGGTGGATATCCAGGTCATTTTTGCCCTCAACCCTCACCAGGCCCCCAAGGAGTATGTCCACCAGCATCGAGGCCCCACTGTAAGTAAAAGGCAACCATACACTTGAGTGAAAGGTGGTTGCAGCCTGTCAAAGTGAAGACACTGTGAGCTGTCACACGTGCTGATCCCATCGCAACTCTTGTGTGTCTGGAATTGGCCACTAAACCAACAAGAGGCTGACCTCAGCAACTTTGATGTAGTGACAGTGCCCTGCCAGGACACAGTGATGCTGCATGAAGCTGAGGAGAAACTGGACATCATATGTTACCTGGACAACCAGGTCTTCTGCTTTGACCATGACTTCAGTGATTGTGCCATCGATGAGCTGCAGTACAGGCACATCACTCAGCGCCTGGTGGAGTCCATCTTCCAGGTGAGCATGGCTACCTGCTTTGCCTATGGCCAGACAGGAAGAGGGGAAGTTTCTCTATCAAGAACACTGAGACCTCTAAAGGGATCTATGTCCTGGACACATAGGATGTCTCCCACAGGCTGCAGGACCCCAGGTAATGAAATTGGAGCTTGGCATCTATGGGGCCTTCTTTGAGATTTATGGGAGAAAGTGTTTGACCTTCTGAACTGGAAGAAGGGGCTGAGAGTGTTGGAAGATCCAAGTGAGTGCTGGCAGAGGCCTTGTTTGATGTGTGATACATACTACCTATTTCAATTAGCTTCATGACATCTTCCATGCTCAGGACTGTCCCAGGACAGCTCTCTTTGGCTCAGGCAGACAAGGAAGTCTCCCTTCAGTTATTTACTTTCAGTACTGGGAGCAGAAACACAGAAGATGAAAGAGGTGAATGAGAAAACACATGTGGAGCAGCACTGGGAATCTCTGTGGTGGTAGAAAGTATTCTTAGAAGTGACCAGGGAAACAGGTTGCAATGTAGATTTTTATACTGCACAGTTTGGATCAGTCCTGGGTCAAAAAAATTTGCATCCTGACTGAGGTCCAAGAGAAGGTCAAATTTTTGCAGTCAGCTCTTTGCAAGGAAGAGCAGGGCAGCAGCCAGAGCTGCACGAAGAGATCCCTTTTGCTGTAAGCTGTGCTAGCGACACCTGGAAAACTACTGCAGAACAAGAGCTGTTATGATGCCACCGTGTCAACTGCCCAACAACTGAATGCTTAAAAACATCTTAAATAGCATCTGCAGGGATATTCCTGTTGGGTTTGTTTCTTTAAAATAGTGTAGGAAAAATAGTACAGTGTTTTTTCAAGGGAAAAAGATGCAGTTGTGAGGAAAAGGCAAGAGTTTACAGAAACTATATCTCACCTCATCTGGACAGATCTTCTCCTCATGACTGTAAAAAAAATACTACACACACACTTCTGTATGTATGTACATCCCTAGATGGGGCCTGCTCCAGAGTTGTGTCAAACTGCACCAAAATGAGAGTCATGTTCCCAGGATAGGAGGCATTTTGAGTGATTTAGAAAGGCATTAGAGTGCAAAGCACTGTCATTTCTGAGCAGGATACATTTGGGAAATGAGGGTTATTTTGTTATGGCATAAGCAGTGGCTTTTTTATAGCAAGGGTTCACTTCTCCCCCCCCTCTCCTTCTTTATCTTTCTTAACTACGTCCTCATGAGAGATTAAAAGGAAAAGATGCTGCAATGTGCCTTCATAAAAATCAGGGTAAAGATCATGGCAATTGCCTTGAGCAGTGGGGAGAAGATACGCCTGCAAGGCTTGCAGAGACAAGCAGGGGAGTCAGTGCCCTGTATCAGAGGCCTGAGAAGCTGAGATTTGCCAGAGCAAAGGGTCAGAAAAGCTGCATCTAGCAAAGCACCATCTGATAGCACATATCAGTGCAATAGCGGCAGCCCCAGACCTGTGCATCATCCCTGATGGGAAACCCTGTAAAAACTGCTCTTGGAAGAGAGGTTAAAGCATCAAGCACACATCTATGCTTATTATTCAGCTTGGAAATTAATTAGTATAATATATTGAAAGGATAACAAATAAGTGGAAGAAATTAAACGGTATAAATCATACCTAATTAATTGATTATAATCTCCCTCCACTTCCTTACGCTGCCTGTGTGTTGGTCCTACCCGCCACTTTGCGCTAGTGAGCATTTTAAACATCTGATCTGAAGCTTGATGAAACCAATGGAAGAACTCCAGCAGCCCTTCAGCCAAGCCAGAAATCTGTTTTCAGAGATGAAATTGGGACACACCAAACATTGTTTAAATGCTGATCATCTCCTAGTACTAGTATGCCGTGCTTTTCAGCTTCAGTGCACTTTACAAGCATTTACTCATTGGCATCCTGCTTGTTCTGGTATCCCTGGTTTCAGACGCTCAGTGTTCAGAGATGCATGGACACGTAGCTACTACTTGCCAGATTAAGATAAAAGCATGTTGTTTCCAGCAGGGATTAACCATGAAAGGGTCTTCTCCTTTCCGAAAAGAAACTTCTTTGAGGTTCCTTCCTTGGCATTTCTCTTGTGTTTGAGGTGCTGGGCACAGTGGGGCAGCAGGTGGTAAACCCAGGTACCCCACTGAGGGGTACGGTACTTGAAAGTACACTGGCTGTGTGATCCTGTGCCTGGGACTACCTAAGCAGGCTCCCTTCTAGCTGAGTGGAGGAAGGGTTTTCCACACACTGCATGTGATAGATTCACTCTCTGGGCTGCCCATGGTCCTTACTCCAGGTCTAAGTTCCTGCTGTTACCTGCTGCGGCCGTGCATTAGCTATAAATCATAAGCATGAACTGCTTTGGCAAAAAGGCCTATGAATTAATTGAGTTGGGCACAGTTCTAGAAACACAGTTTTAATGAGCTGGAACAAAGTCATACCAGGGCGGGATGGTTTGCAGTGAGTAGGGAAATGACTTTTATTCTCTCTTTGTTTATACTCACACATTCAGGAGGCTGTTTGCAACTGAGCTTAGAAGGTGACTCATGAGCACACCCTACTGCTTTCTAAAGCAGATGCAAAATAGAATTAACTAAATTAGCCATAATTTTTCCATTTTTGTGGTTACATAAATTGTTGATTAACTTCTCTTCCTTCTTTGAGGTCCTTCAATTACATATTTTCCTTTGCTTTCTAAACATAAATCCTGTGTATGTAGAGAGCACAGAACCCCTTCTTCCTACTATCTGGGCTTTAAGCAGGACTTCTGCCTGGCTTCCATGTGTTGGTAGCCACAGAATACCCCTTTGTATTTTGGGTTTGGAAATGGTTTTGAAGCATGTTGCCATGTTTCCACAGAGCTGGTCCTGTAAAAGTTCACAGATTTAATGAAAATTCTTTCTCATTTTCACTGGCCAAGGCATGCCTTTGTAATGAAACCAGAATCAGGTAAGTGTGCTGGGTTTTAGGTTTGCGTTGCTCTGGTGACCATGAATTTTCAATTAAATAAAGTTCCTTAATTAATTATAGTGAGGTCAGCCATTCACTTAGCCTGTGAAACAACTGAAACACTTTCATGGGATGCGTTTTTGTTTATAACTGATCATAGCTGAATGAACAAGAAAAGCAACCGTTGCATAAATAGGACCTGGCTAATCTAATAATATAAGTCCTGATAATTACCCATAAATACTGTTATTCTGTTATGCTCCAAGGATTTAAGTCTGTTCTCTGCTTACCAGTGTCATTTCTAGGGGAAATGTCATTGCTAGTGAGATGCTATACATAGGAGTTCTACACCCCTCCCAATACTTCATATACCTCTGCTTGACTTCAGTGTTTCCTAAGGACTGAACATGCACACTCAGAGCCACCTCTGTCAGCGAGTGATAGGAGTCCACATTGCACCTATATATATAGATAGACAGATGTTTATACGTTGGTCTAATTTTTCAGCTGCTACCTTTCTATTTCTGAGCCTGGAACCACTTTGGCTGTAAAATATCTTCTCATTTTCCATGTTTCTCTAGTGTTTGCCAGCTGGTTTTGTCAGAGCACTGCAGTGCCTCCATAACTCAATTCAGCCCCTGCTGAACTCCTTGTTAGGTTTCCTCATCGCTTCTTGCAACTCTTGCGTGTTCTCCCTGTGCAGTCCTTGAAGGTTTGAATTCCCTCAGTCTGAAACAACTGAAGGCCCATAGGCTCCCTTGAGCAGTCAGGACAGTTTGACCCATAGCATGTGCATCAGCTGAAAACTAAAGTTGATTCATCCACTAAGTTTTTGAAAGAGTCAATTGCTTTGCCCCCAGCTCTCACATCTGTTTGCTTTCCTACCCACCCCTCCTGATCCAGCTACCTTTCTAGATGTGACTCTGTACAAGGCAGCTGTGTGTATCTTTGAAATTTCATTTCAGAATTTCTTCCAGCATTGTCAGCTCACAGGGCTTGTTTCATTCCTCTTGTACCTCCTAGAATTTTTTAATTGTCAGAATCATACATTTTGGGAGGGTTCAGTAACCACCTAGAATTCTTGGTAACAGAAAAAACTTAGAGAGGTACAATCTAAACACTGGAAGACCATGATAAAAATGCAGCAAGTTAATCTGGTGAATTCTGGAACCAGAAAGAGGATATTTAAAAGCTTGACCTTGGCGCTACGGCTCTGCTTAAACCTTCCCTATTCAGGCAGCTGTGATCAGGCCTGGGTGAAGGTAACCCCCTTCCTTGGTACCTCTGGTAACCTGGTGGTTCATTGACCATTTGAAAACATCATTATCTGGTGATGTTTCTATGGAAGGCCAGGGGAATGATGTAGAGAGCTGAGCTCAGGGCCCAGACAGCCCACAGCTTGATGCAGATTTAGGAGAGCTCACCTGGGTTGTGCAGTGTCCAGGGCAGGAGGTGGCCCCATGCTGCTGTAGCAGGACAGGAGGTGGCCCCATGCTGCTGTAGCATGTCAGGAGGTGGCCCCATGCTGATGTAGAAGGGTGGAAGGGGAGAGCTGGGTGAAAGAGGCAAGCACAAGATCTGCTAGCTGCATGCGTTGTGCGGTAGGAAGCGGGTGAGGTTCAGCCTCCAGCTTCCCAGACTGCAGCATCTGGAGTTTCCAGTTCAGTTTTGAGGTGTCAGTCAAAATGGGAGCTGCAATGAATGGATCAAAATAATCTGTACCCTGCAAAGACAATCTGGGAGAACAAGACGCCTTCTGGTACTGCCTCTGCAGCAGGCGGTATGTAATTTGCTCAATTTAGCATCAAGTAAGGATGGCTGAATTTAGCCCTGTTTTTTTGGCTTTATTATTATCTGAGTATTACAGCAGAGCCTGTTATCATAAGGCCAACTCTCAAGGTTTTATTCAGATTTTTCTCTGGGTTTCTGCTCAGACAAAGCCCAAGGCAACTGGGATTTTCCAGAGTAGGGAATGACTGTTGTCACTAATAACAGCTTTAGTCAGCGACATATGTTTAGTGATGCACATCAATATTTGTACTTTCACAGATGCTAAGATTTTCCATTTTCAATGTCATTGTGTCCAGGAACATTTCTTGTCTTGGTAGTATAAAAGTACATGTTGAATGCTGAATCCATGTACCCACATTTCCCAAGCTGAAAGCCCGTGGCTGAAATTCTTCTGTGCTGTCAGGCAACATTGTGTTCCAAACCATGCCATCTCCTACATTGTACCAGAATCCTGTCAATCTCTGAGAGACGTTCCTCAGCTATGATTTATGAGGCATTTGTATCATTTGCCTTTTATTTCCTTACAGAAGCAGGAAATATCTCATAGGGTATGTTGAAAGACATGATGTTCTGAAGCAGTTCACCTGGTATTCTGCCCCTTTCGCTCCTTTATCACTACAAGGAATATGTGATGGAAATGATGCTGTCATTCCTCAGATTGTTCCTTTAAGTTTTCTCTTGCTTATATCAAGTCATCATTCTTGTGACCTCCTAATCATTTCCTGAGTAAGAGACTGGGATGTGACATGCAACGAGATGATTTCAAGTGAAGAGGAGATGAAATCTGAGATGTAAGGATCCAGTTCACACACAAAACTTGCAGTAGTTAGGTAAATATGCACAGAAATGTTTAAATCTGCATCACAGTGTTGTCCAAATAGCACGAGCAGTCTTGTTTGCAAACTAGAAAGAAAATTCCATGTGATTCCCTCAGGCATTGGGCTGTTGGACTGGATGGAGAGGGCTACCCTCCTCACTGTAATACTGTGGGCTTTTTTACAAAGTAGGTGTGATAAAGGTTTGGCATTTATGTAACTAACATTGACAGGTTTGATAGAAGGAACACCTCTTTGGGTCTGCAGTTCTTGTGTTGGCTACTCAGAAATGATAATTGGTCTCCTTCACATTCTGGAGGAAAGAGGTTTATCTACCACGTGGCTTTTCTTATTTGTTACAGACTTCAGAGTTTGGTAAGAAGTGAAAAATTAGGAGTATCTTCCTTCTCCTCCTCCTCCTCCTCCTCATGACTGACTGGGGCCAGGCCAATGGCAGCACCATGCACCAAAACACTTCCCCACAGATCTGTTGGCCACCAAAGCTGTATTTTGTTTCTTCTCTTATGGCTACTTACCAGCTCCTACGGCCACTGAGCAGCCCTTTTCTCTCTGCATACTGTGTTCCTGATATTGAGGAATAGATCAGTGGGTGGTGAACAGCTGCTGTGTTATAACCTGCCTGGTTTCCTCTGTGTCTCATCCTGAAATTGATGTTTAAACTCATTCTCATTTCTTAGACTTCACAGGTTTTGCTCGTCACCTGAGAGCTGACTGTGCACAGGTCTTGCTTAGGGCTGAGGAATAGGGTATCATGCTGGTCCAGAGCATCTTGTGGTGTTTGCAATCTGATTTTCAAAACTTTATACTAATTTCAAGCAGGGTTAAGAACATTTTCAAGTAGGACATTAGAGCTCAGACTCCACTTGGATCCATATTCCTTCCTTCTCCATTCTCCCTGTCCTTCTGGGATGTTGCCTGTGATGCTTCTCCCTCATTTCTCATCTCTCAACAAGCCACTGCTTACAACCTGATCCTTCCCTTTCAGTGAGTTCACATGTGCCATCTTCCATGTAATCATTCCAAGGAGAGGAGTGTAAATCCACCACCCTCCTCTTTGAAAAAAAAGAAGACTAAACGAAAGCATTTCCATCTCTGGTATCTCCTCAGTTAAGGTTCCCACATCCCTTTTCCTTTCTCTCTCCCCCCTCCCCCAATGGTAACTTGCAGGTAACTGCTATTCTTGTGTGACCAATTTGTGTAAAGCCATGGGAAAACATATTCTTTTTATTTTGATTAAACTGGCTTTTAATATATTTTAGAATCTTTTTCATGTGATTTGATAGATGAAAAAACACAAGGAGGTGTAGGAGTCCTGCTTTAGAAAGTCTCAGGTGTCAGGGAGCGCCCTGGCTTTGCACTTTGGACTTAGCAGCGTTGTGCAATGGAGGTTGAAGCGACCAGTAACAGTAAATATAACCCATTTTAATTGGCATAACAGTGACATCTATTGTTCGATATTGTCTGTGTCTGTGCCACTCTTGGCAGCTGCCTACAGGTACTGAACTGATCTTTCTCAATTTCCTAAGATGCAAGCGTGCAGTCAAATAATTGATTCAAAGAATTATGTAATAACACACGCAGTAATGCTGTTGGACAGCTATGCAAAATTCAATCTAATGTATTTTGTCACAGCCTAATTTACAGATTAGTGTGGACTGACGCACAGAGAGAGGCACCTCCTCTTCCTGAGCGTGTCGGAAGATGTTGCTGTCAGGAAACCTGCCCAGCAGCCACGCTGCTGGCAAGGCTGCAGCGATGCTGCATCTTCCACGCTGTGGCCAGTCAGAGGCTGGCAACACCCAGCAGATTTTCCTGGGAAGAATCCTTTTGCGTGGACCCACAGTGCAGCTTCAGAACATTGTGCCTCTGCAACCCTCGGACCTAACTGAGGGAGCCCAGAGTGTTCAGTTGCAGGCACAGACACGGTAGGCAAGTGGCGTGGGCAAGCAGTGAAACACACCATTGCTCCTTTACTGCTCACTGAGCAGGTGCTGCAAGGCAGAACTGTAAGCCAGCTCTGCGTCTTACCCAGGCCACTAAAGCTGAACTCTTCCAAAACAGCCCCAGGGTTATACAGGGGCCACAGCAATGCCAGGTACTTGCTCCAGGTATTTTCAGCCCAGCTCCTGCACTGGAAACAGAATTCCAAAGCATCAGGTTGGGGCAATTGAGAGAGAGTTGCCTAAGTCCTTTCTTCTTGTCATCTTTTGATTATCTCTTCTGCCTCTCTCTATCCTTTTGATAGAAGATACCGAATTCAAATAGGAAAGATTTTAATATAGTGGTAATGAAATACAGGGGCTATCTAGTGTGTCAGACACTGTGGCTGATTAGACTTTCTTATTTGTGGACTAGCACTCAAGGGAACAGCAACTGTCTCTTTTACTGCCTTGTCTGTGAAAACAGCAGAAGGCTATGTATGCTCATTACTATTTTATGTGATTCTCAACATTAGAGGAGAACTGGAGAGAGCAGAGCTATAGAAAGATATTTTTAGTAATTTTAATGGAATACCGTGTTTAATTCTTATATAAGCAAACTCTGGATAAGCAATTACTCTCAGTAATAATATTTGATACTGGTAAATGAAGCAACATACTTTCCTTCTTTATAAGCCATAAGCTTTATTATAAGGATATAGAAATGTAAGAAATGTGGGTAAAGGGAACACATTGCATATAGCCCATGCTGTGAAGATAGCACTGAAATATGTTCTAAATGCTCAGCTTACACTTAGAGTTCACTGGTGTATATAAATGCTTTCGTGAACAGCCACAGCACATTCCTAAACTGAGGATATAAAGATGGGTTATGTTGTGTAACCCACCGGGACTACCCCTGTTTTGAGAAAGCAACAAGAACAGATACTGTCTGATCCTTCGTGGAGCCGTATGTAGATGGACTTCTCCAATCCTCCATTCAACTGTAAAGGGTGTGGGATGAAATAACCATATTAAAAATCTTGGATTAAAATCTACATCTCAAGTTTTTCACGTATTGTTCTCCAGAGCAATGTAAACTTGTGTGTAATTTCCTATGCTCAAGCTTCCCTTTTCAGATGCTCTCCACAAAGTAGCACCCAGCTGCAAAATAACAGCAGCTGTGTTTGTAAGGGCCCGTGTTGAACTTCTGTGCTTTCCAAAGAGAGAGAAAAATAAATGTTACAGGAACAAGTAACACAGATTTCATAAATAAACACATTCTGAAGGTCTCACTGTTCCCTCAGTCAAGAGGAAAAAGGAGTGCATATAATGAAAGCTCTGAGTATGTGCAGTGTGGGTAGGGGCTGGAGATGCAGACATGTGCCAAACCCCACTGGGCTAGATTTTCTGAGATACAAATGTTCACAAAAGCAATGAAAGATGTTGGCTATCCCAAAAATGTACAGTTTTATGGCTGAAGAATTAAGAGATCTAGTGATGGCTATAAGGAGCAGCTGGGACATTACAGGGCAGCAGGATGAGAGGGCGGCACCTCTCTCCCAAGCTCATCGCCCAGAGAATGCCCAAGTCTGTGTCTGAAAATGTGTGAAATGGTGACAACAGCTGGTATGAGAGATTGGGGGCTGAAGCAGGGAGGCACTGAGAGAGAAGAGTGTAGGGAAAAAGTATGACCCTGGAACTAAAGACAAGCATCTGCCAGAAAAGACAGACCTAACCCATGGGAGCTACCTGCTGTGCTGTTGGGTCTCTCTGGTTGGTGCTAATTTTAATTTGCTAATTTTAAATTAAAGCCTCAAAACAGTTGGTGTACTGCTCAAGGGCCCTAGAAAATGCAGGGACAAGGGAGATTAAGAAAAGCTGCATGTGCCCAGGGGTAATGGTGTACCTCTACAAGCACCAGTTTGGATCCAGCTGAGTGTGTTGGTTTTTTTTAGGGGGAGGAACATCTTTTCTTTTGATCCCCTAATTCTTTAGATTTATGCAAGTCCTTCCTTCTCCACAATCTCAGCTAAAGCTGTCACAGCCATGTATGAACACTGAGCAACAAGACCCTAACCAGAGTGTGGAGGGGAGATCCTTGGCACAGGAGGAATGTCCTTTCCGTTGGGAAAGCTGTGCGGAATTACACCGCTTAACGTCAGAGCCTTCCCACACCCCCTCAAGTCTTTCAGGAAAGCAATGCCCTAAGATTAGGGAATACAGTTTGCTAACACATTAAACATGCCCTGCTCAGAGCGCTTAGGAAAATCCAGCCCATGTGAGAATTGAGCTTTGCTGCTGCTTTTTCTAGCTCACAGGTTCTAGTATTCGCACCATGGCACCGGCGGGACCAGCAGCTGGAGCCTCATCCCCAGCGCTGGCAACAAGCCCACCAGTCCTGAAAGTGAGTGTAAAAGAGGGATTTATTTTTTTTAAACTGCATCCTGACACGTGGCTGAACTAATGGAAGTGACGGGGCTGACAGTGGCTCTTGAGGAAAGCATCACTGACTCACCACAGCACGCTGAGAGCCAGAGCAGCCATAACAAATCCCGGCCTCTCCAGGCTCGAGAGAGAGGCGTTTCCACTTCATTTTCTTTTTATGGGCAAGACCTTGAGGTCTTTATTCAGTCTCTGCTCTGTGCTGTGACTGGAATTAAGTAAAAGCTGAGAGCTGAGCCCTGTCCTGGCAGAGCCACTGCTGGTTTTGGTTGGGGTTTCTTCAGATTCATCTCACTGCAGAGCACACATTCTCCTCTGGCTCAGTTGGGCACCTGAGGCAAGCAACCTGCCGAGCCCCTCTGCATCCCTGGTGTATCCCCCTGAGCTGCAGAGGGACTAAGGAAAGGGGCTCTGTTCTTAACACACACTCCCCCCCAGATGCCAAGGGAGAGGCAACCCAGCTTGCAGCAGGCAGAGAAGTACAGCTGCAAGATTTAACAGGCCTGAGTGATGTGGGAGCCTGTGTCACACTGAAATTCAGAGGGTGCCCTGCTGTTAATTCTCCACACGTACCCTTGAAATCCCAGTCCTATGTATTTATTTATTGTCTCTGAACTTGCATCCCTTTAAATTGCAAAAGCAGAGAGTGAGTGATAGTAGGTTCTGAGAAATCAGTGTTAGCAGCATGCAGGCAGCCCCCAATCCAAGTGGAGGGCAGTAATTTATTATCCATTAGGTGATGTGTCAATCAAAGAGGACTAACACAGCAATAAACTTTGAAGTGATCTGTGGAGCTCTGCCCATACTACTAGCTGGCTATCAGAAAGGTCAAGATGGTAAGATGGATGGTTTCCTCTTCCTCAGACACTCTGTCTTTCTTTCTGGTGACACATGCAGCTCTCTCTCATCAAGCAAGAATGTCAGATATGTCCTGTGGATGAAGTCAACTAAAATCCAATTTCATATTTTACTGTTTTAGAGGAAACAGTCTAAAGTTTTTGGGTTTCACTGAAGCATTTTCATGTGAGGACAACAGTCTCCATTGCTCCGGTGGTGTCGGGAGTGAGCTGCAGCCTTCAATGTCAAACCCAACCTTCTTGTAAGGCTGATGCTCCACAGCTCTGTGGCGCTGCCAAGGTGGTGGAGATTTAGTCAGGGAAATTATTCTCCCGTGTTGCTCCACTGTAGTCAGTGTGCCAGAGCCTACGTGTAAGACCTCTTACCTAGGACTCAAGGGATGCAACCTCTCTTCTTGTCTTTCACCTGATCCATCAACCCATGGGCTTCTCTGGGATGAGGCCCTGGTGAACCTTCAGTATGAGCTGAAACTCAGGACTCATGAAGCCAGACAGAAGGCACAAGAAATTCACAGACCCCCATGGAAGGGCTTAGATTTTAGTCTGAAAGTGCTTCGAATTTTTCATCCCACGCTAGTTCCAAGCAAAACAGACTCATTCCTGGGGACAGCAAGTAATGTTTTGAAAGGTTTCTCTAAAGCAGGTGCAGAAGCTTTCCTAGCATGCTGCCCTAACACATTAGTATTTCCAACAGCCTACCCTACACCCAGACAGTCTCACTGCTGGGTGGCCAAGGAACCATATTTCTCAATCAGACTTTTAACTCATTTGAGAGCTCCTCTCTGAACACACCACACAGAGCAGCCCGGAGCGCTCTTGTGACGGGGAATTAATCCACGCTCTGACATGCTCTCTGGATCCATCCTTCCTTCCTCACTCATTGCACTGACATTTGCTACCAGTCTCTGCCTTGCAGCTACAGGCAAAAGTGTAACCAAACTTTCAAGCCCCTGGGAGGGAACTGGAAATGGTCCCAGCTTCAGACTCCAGCCCAAAATGCAGTTCTGGTACTCCCCATCCTTATTGCCATTGCAATATCATGCACGTGTTACAAGCTGTATGCGAACAGCCAGCTTGTTTACTCTCTAAGGCTAGATTAGAACAGCCAGTCTCCTCCTGGAATAAGTGGAAGTTGAATTATTTATTTTCTTTTCTTCATAAGAAGCTTATAGCACGCTGGATGAAAAGTCAGAAATAATTAAGAAAAATGCAATGCATTGAAACAGAAGAAGAGCACACAGGGCAGAGGGAACAACTATCCCTGCTACACTGTTAATATGTAACAGGACACAGCTGGTCTAAGTGTAGTCTTGGGATGGGGGGGGAATATCTTTCTGGTGTTTCAGTATTTAAAGTCTACATGATTCCATGGAAGTCAGTTATTTTACCTGAAACAATTACTTGTGGGCACTTGCAGTAACAGTGAGTAAGCTTCTGGATGATGTTTTTTCACCAGCTGCTGTGGAAATGTCTCACCGATCAGGCTGCTGTGTCATGACGTGTGTTTTAGAGAAGGGGATGCTGTGGCACAGAGAAGGGATGACAAGTAAGGGTCTTTATTTTTAACATATGTTTTCTTTTTCTTGCAGACAGAAAGTTTGAAAATGCTCCTCTTTATAAATGCAACCTTCTTTCTTTTCTAAAATACTGATGCCTCCCACAGAGGAGAAATCCTGCCTTTATGAGTTTCTATTCATTGGTCCCACACCTTATGTCAGGATTCTGAGTAAAAGACAGTATTCCCTGACACTGGAAATTAGAGCTGGTTTCTAAGGTATGAATTAACATCACTAAAAAACAAACCAACCCAAAACCAAATGAAGACTCCTGTTGCTTTGCTGCTATTGGATTGATTTCACATTGCCCAAATAGATGGTTAGACACGTCAACTTGGAATCATTGCATAGGCAGGAGAGTCATGTAATTATGATTCTGATCACAGGTGGAACAGGATTTTCTGTAACAGATTTAAGGAAATACATTTCAGGGACTAAATTCTAGGTAATGCCAATTGCCAGAATTCCATTTGGGAATAAATAGCCCAATATGCTTGCTTCAGTTTAAGAAAGAAATACATTAGAGTAAAGGTATTTTGAATGAAAAAGTAATCTCCTTTCCCATTTTGGCACAAACTGAGTCCATCCCACATAATCATACTTTTTACTACATACAGATCTGCGATTGCTCATAAAAACAGATTCTTTAGGTTTAAAGCCAATTGCTGCTCATGTTTAAGCAAAACTGCTATTTTACCTGAGGGACAGCAGAAAATATTCATCTCACCCTATTACCAAACCCTTAGAGTTTAATTAATGGATGTGAAGTGCTTTGAGATCATCAGATAAAAGGTAGTTTACAAGTGTAAATGTATGATGACTACCTCAGCTAACCTGCCCCAGAGATGTCTGGAGTCCAAAGCATGAGCTGCTGGAGAGGATGGGGAAGAGCAGGGCTGTGCAGGTGGGTTTCAACACCCCCCACATCTGTGGGCGCCACACAACAGGTACCTGTAACCACTGGGTTACCCAGGGGTACTGTTATTTCATGCCATAGGCATTACTCAGTAGGCAATCAGATTAAGGACCTACTCTTGAAGATAGGCATTTTAAAGGTTAAAATCCTACAGAGTATGTCAGAGGTATAGAATACATTTTGCTAGCTCTGAGCAGAACCCAGCTGTTCAAGGAGGCAGGGATTTTCCAAGTCCTCCATGGTAGTTAGGTACCCAGCCTCTATGATCACCAGATCATAGAATCATAGAATGGTCAAGGTTGGAAGGGACCCCAAGGATCATAGAGCTCCATCCCCCCTGCCACAAGCAGGGACATGAACCTCCAGCCTGGATCTACACAAGGTTGCCCAGGGCCACATCCAACCTGGCCTTGAACACCTCCAGGGATGGGGCATCCACAACATCTCTGGGCAGCCTGTTCCAGCACCTCACCACTCTCTCTGTAAGAAACTTCCCCCTAATATGTAATCTGAACCTTCCCACCTTTAGTTTTAATTCATCCCCCTTGTCCTGCCATTATCTACCCTTTTAAAAAGTTGATTCCCCTCCTGTTTCTCTGCTCCCTTCAGGGACTGGAAGGCTGCAATGAGGTCCCCCCGCAGCCTTCTCTTCTCCAGGCTGAACCAGCCCAGCTCCCTCAGCCTCTCTTCGTAGGGGAGCTTCTCCAGCCCTCTAATCATCTTCATGGCTCCTCTGACCCCTCTCCAACAGTTCTACATTTTTCTTGTACTGGGGCCCCAGATCTGGACACAGGACTCCAGATGGGGCCTCACAAGGGCAGAGCAGAGAGGGACAATCCCCTCCCTGTCCCTGCTGCCACCCCTCTGCTGATGGAGCCCAGGATACCATTGGCCTTGTGAGCTGCAAGGGCCACTGCTGGCTCATGTGAAGTTTCTCATCCACCAGAATCCCCAAGTCCTTCTCAGCAGGGCTGCTCTCCAGGAGCTCTTCTCCCAGTCTGTATCTATGTCTGGGATTCTTCAGGCCCAAGTGCAACACCTGACACTTGGCAGTGTTGAACCTCATTAGGTTCCCTCGGGCCCATCTTTCCAGCCTGTCAAGATCCCTCTGGATGGCTCCTTTCCTTCTATTTTGTCAACCACACCACTCAGCTTGGTGTCATCCACAAACTTGCTGAGGGTGCACTCAATTCCATCATCCATGTCATTGATAAAGATGTTAAAGAGCACCGGTCCCAAGACAGACCCCTGTGAGACCCTGCTTGTCACTGGCCTCCACCTAGACATAGACCCATTGACCACCACCCTTTGGCTACATTCTGTTAACCAGTTTCTTATCCACTGGATGCTCCACCCATCAAATCCACTTCTCTCCAATTTAGAGATAAGGATGTGGTGGGGGACTGTGTCAAAGGCCTTGCACAAGTCCAGGTAGATGACATCTACCTTCCCTTTATCCCCCGATGCTGTCACTCCATCATAGGTCACCAGATTGGTGAGGCACAACCTTCCCTTGGTGAAGCCGTGCTGGCTGTCCCGGATCACCCGCTCATCCCTCATGTGCTCCAACATGTCATCCAGGAGGATCTGTTCCATGATCTTCCCAGGCACAGAGGTGAGGCTCACCGGCCTGTAATTCCCTGGGTCTTCCTTGCTCCCTTTCTTATAAATGGGAGTGATGTGACCTTTTTTCCAGAGGGACCTCACCCAACAGCCACGACTTTTCAAATATGATGGAGAGCAGCTCGGCAACCACATCAGATACTAGCCCCAACATTCTTGGAATCCTTTGAAAACCCTGGATGTTGTCATGAACTATTTAGGAAGGTGGTTTTAGCTCCTCTGGGAATAATAAAGCATTGCTGCATGGTATCTACTTGCAGCTGGGACAAATTCTTCATTAAAGTAAATCCTTCTGTATATATTTCAGGCTCCATAATTTATAATTATTGAACTCTATCATTTACCATTCTAAAATTCGCACTTCACAGGCAGCGTAATATTCTTTGTCCACCTTCTTGGGCATCCCTGTGCTGGTGGGTTTCACAGGTTCTTTTAAACTAGGTCAGCGAAATGTCCTCTCAGTTGAGGGTTTGGTTTTTCTTTGAAACAACCTTACCAGAACAGCCTTGAGTTGGCATAGTGAAATGGGTCTCACACCATAACGTATAGCAGTATACGGGATATAAGATTCACTGACTTGTTTAGGCTTAAAAAACTAATCCTTGTTCCCTAAATCTTTGATGAAACATTATTTTAGCTTGAAATGTTATGTGGCATGTAGTAATTCTTCCCTGGGTATAAAATTTTATTTCTGCTTCAAGCCTGTTTTGGAAACCTTGGCACTTTCAGCTCACTGCGGACGACTGCCACAATAGAGAATGTCCTTTGTGATACTGAAGAGCAAGGTGCCCCAGAGCTGTGTGATGTGAAATCTCATTTAATTATAGGATGAAATAATACAATTTCAGAATTAAAATATTATCAGTGCTGGAAACAAGGAGGTAAATCCTCTGTTGAATCCAATATTCAGCACAGAGAACTGACTGACAGTTCAGAGGATTGCTCCCATCCCAGGCTTCTTGGAAACCGAGCTGCTGCATAGGTTAGAAGACCCACTGAGACCTGCTTTAACCTCCAGGAGATGGATGAACCAACCTGCAGGAAGACAGTGTGCTCTGAAAACAATGTCATCTCCTGCAGTCAGTAAGCTCCACCCAGCAAATGCATCCACCAAGTGGGAGCATTGGTATGGGTGCATTTTGACCAGCAGAAAAATGTCTGAATGTCATCAAGAACCCAATCCTTATTTTATCTGTGCTAGTGCCTAACAGTGTGATCCATGAATCTGCTTACAGCAGGGCGTATTTCCTTGCTTTGAAGACTGATGCTCATTTTATAAGTTTGAAAAAAAAAGTCAGAAGCCCACAAGCTGCATATTTTTGGACTTTTTTAAAACTAATATTGTTCAAACTGCAAGGTTGGAGATTTTGAGACCTCTCCTTTCTTATATTCGTTTTACTTTCCATTTAACTGTTCAGTATCACCTATTTTTGATTTGTAGTCAGGTTTCTTAAACTCCAGTACAGGTATTATCCTTATTACCATTGCACTTTCTTATTTAATTATTTTTAAACATCCTGACCCATTATAGATTAAAAGTCATGAATGAGGTTAATGTATAATTAATGAGCAAGGGTGTTCATGATGACAGCTCAGAATAATGATGAATGAGCTGAACAAGAGATCTGACAAGCTGTCCAAGGTCAAATTACACATGGGAGTGTTAATGTTGCCTGACACAGCTTTATTTCCTACTGATTTCCTATTTTAAACAGATTTGTTATTCTTACTGTGCAGATAAGCCATTTAAAGGGATGGGAAGATGTCCTCTGACCTCTAAGTAAGGAGTGCTCTTTTCTGGTAGTCCTTTGTTCCATCTGCCATGGAGTACCAGATCCAAAATACATTCTTCACTCTTGAAAGATACCTACTAATATCAGAGGACAGTTGACTGGGAGAAGAGGAGGGGAGGGAAGGGGGGGGAGGGGAGAAACCAACCTCAAACCCCTCTAATTATTGAGTAAAAAAAAATCAATTTCCGTGCAGCAAACACTCTTTTCACTTTGTATAGACTGCAGGCTGCATTCCTGACTGGTCTGGTAGGACTCCTGGCTTTTCTGATACCAGTGAGAGTCTTGCTGCGGCCTACACTGAAACCACATCCGTGATCCCATGTAGAGTCGCACTTGACTGACAAGAGTGGTATAGAAATGGTGCATTGATGCACAGCCTGGCCCCATAGTCTTCTGTACATAAGGTACCATCCTGTGATCCAAGCCCCAGAGCTGCAGAACCATGCTGCTGTGGTCTGTGTGGTGAGTTTTACAGCAGCAGCAATTCATTCAGCCCTCTCTCCTTACTAAAAGGTGAGTTTCTTCATCAGTAGCCTTCCCTGGGAAAAAGAGCACTATGGATGGATGATGGATAGACTGTGTGTCAGCATTGCTGGGAAAACTGTTCATGCCTGCTGTCTTCAGTTTGTTATATCAGACCATGGCCCAAGCCTTGTAGGTGCCTTGAAAGTGGGCGACTTGTCTGGTTGCCATGTTTTCCATGTGATCTTAATTTACACCCATTTCAGGGAAGAAGGAAAGGTTTTCTGCCTCTCTAATCATTTGCTACGTGCATTGCTGCTGCTTCATTTATTTTCTTTGGTCACTGTTGTCAAAGTTTGTACTCCTCCCTCAATCATGCACCAAGTTAATTGAATGTCTGTACACACCCTGTCTTCCTGCAAAAAGGGTGCTCAGTGTGATGCAGTATCAAAAGGAGCTAGCACCAAATGCTTGAATGCTATTTTTTCATAAAATAGTTAAACAACAACAACAAAAATTAATCTGAAGTTTAGGATTCCTACCACACATGCTGCCCTTGAAAAACAGGCCTGCTTTGACTCTGTGGCCAGAGCCAAAGGGCAGACTCTGAGCCCATTATACAAACCCAGCCTGATGTAAAAGGCTATCTGAGCAAAGCAACCTCTGCTCCATATGTGTTCCCAGCAGGCTGTGATCCTTTGATCTACCTGTGGTACCTTGGGGATGTGGAATATTTCTGGTGAGCAGAGATTCTGAAAACACTGAGACATTTCAAGGTGGTCAGGAACGTAAACATGAACTTCCTCTAATGTTGAAAATGAAATAAAACTCTGCAAGCTGTAGGCATGTATAAAATGCTATAAAAAGATCATGCTAATTTGATTAAGCAAAAAAAAAGCCACAATGTCTGAATGCACAATATGTTTTTGTGCAGTATGGCAGAAGAGATGACTTGTAGTGCATATCTGTTTCCTTGAAGCTGTGATCACTACAAAGAAGGGACACAAAGGCACCAAGATCTGTAACAGCTACTGGTGTAAATCTATGGAACCAAAATAATTAGGGTAAAATTAGAAACACAGAATAATGCCCTGGTTAAACTGTCACCTATAATCAATATGATTTAGACTGAATTAACATAAATTCGCAGTGTAGTATATTTAGACTTTGCTTTCACTTTATAACGTTCATAATTTCAATTCTTGCCTAGTGAAGGTATATTTGATGCTGATGACTGCCTATAAATAATATTAAGGCAAACTAGAATAAAATAAAGTTCTTTTTATCTCCCACTGTGCTATATGAAGAGTGGTGTGTCAGCATGCAGACACGCTGTGCCTATGTAATTTCTTTTTTTTAAGTTAAAAAGAACTGAAAATGAACAAAACTGGCAAAATGCAGCTCAACTGTGGCATTACACATTGCTATATAAACAGAGCGACTTGTTCAAGCCACTAAGGATATGTGACACCTGCCCCTCAGCCTGGCACTTTTCCAAGGACTGGCTCCCTCCAGATCGTGGGCAAAGGCAAATGGTGGTCGCGGGGTCTCTGTTAGAGGAGTCACCACTCGCATCTCCACGATCAGACCCAGACCGCGTTTCATAGTCCAGGAACTTCATTTAACAGAGCAGATAAACACCAGGCATGCCTTCACTTCCACTGACACTGCCATGGAAGGTACCCACAGTCACGTAGGCTCACAGGTCCCAGGACTGGTTCCTGATTTCATGTGTTGCTGTTAGGCAGACGGTAGGTGTTGTTGCTACGTGGCGGGATGAAGAGGCTGCGTAGGCAGGTGCAGACGTGGCTGGTTCCTGAGGCTTTGCTGGGGATCTAGGAAACTTGAATTTTTTTGCCTCAGCAAGGAGCCAGGCGTTGATCTCAGCCAGCTGTAGAGCAGCAAGGATGTGATGGTGGGAAGGAATTGAGTTTATTCTGCTTTTCAGAGCATTTTCTGTCACTCTAATAACTTCATAGATATGAAATTCTGCTTGGAATAAAACACAATCATGTCACGTATCTGACATCAGTGACTAAGTGCCCAAAATACAATTTAAGAAATATTTTCTCCTGCTGGATTTACCTTTCTATATTTTCTTTTGGCTGTTAAGGTCCAGGTTGACTCAGTGTTCAGGTTAGATAAACTTCACATGTTCTTCTTTGAAGGGGTGGTGTTTTATTCATGTTTATTGTTTTCTTGCAGTGCTGATTTTGCCATGAAACCTGCTGAAGCAAAACCGTAAAAACAAAGAAGAGAAGATAAGCAAGACTTTGCTAAGAGGAGGTATTCCTGTATTCTGGAAAATTCTGAGATGTGAGTTTAAAGACCAAACATTATTTCTGAACCCAATCTGTCCCACCCATTTAGGAAAGGGCACGTACTCTGGCATGATGCATGGCAATTTCTAGATTTGCTTCAGTAGTGACTGATCTGACAGCACTCCCTAGACACAACATTTTACCTTGGCTGGTGTAAGTTGCCATCAAGCACATTTTGTCAGGAGGAAATAAAGGAACACCTGTCCCACTTGTACAAACTCAACTGGTATGGGTCAACTGTGGAAGTTGTGTTTGCAAGAAATGGTCTTTGTAAGCTTAACACAAATGCCTGGAATGGGAGAAAGAGCTGAACTTTGGGTCTGTGTGGGGTTACTTTTGTTAGTTTTGGTTTTTGAAGGGGCTAGAATCAGTGGAACAGATCAGTGGAGATCTGTTGCTAATATTCTCATTTTAGGTAGGATGTGTCAAACTTAACCAAATTCCCTATCTTCATTTCAGCTCAGAAAAATTAGTTCCACTTAAATTTATAATCTCCGGGAAAAAAATAAATCTATTTCCTATTCCTCACTGTTGTCCTTAAATTGCACATCCTTAAACTTAATTAAAACTATCTCTTCTTCAACTGTCTGTTATACAATGGTCACGAAATCAGACAGAACTGATTTCCCACAGGTGTTGGTGTACAGGCAATTTTGCTACTCAGAATCATTATCTATGTTTTTCTTTTCAGAAGTCAGCATAAATTGATCTTTCAACCTTAGGTCTCAATGGGAAACCACACAAAAGGAAAGACACACTATAGAGAGCTTCCTATAGCCCCAGCTGCTGACTCCTGGCCTTCTGGTCTTTAGACACACCTAAAAGCAAACTTAAAGTGGGCTAAGATTTGTCTCCTGTTATTTGGAACTCACTATAAAACCACTGTGGAAAGTAGAATACTGAAAAGACTTTTAACAAGTTTCTTCTTTGTCATTAAAACCAACGTGCTGTATTCCATTGGCAAGAGTTGTATCTGCCATGTATGGGACAGGCACTCTACTTCACTATGTCAAACCCACACAGACAGGAATCTCTGTAGGCACCGTGGTGCAAAGTGTGAGTACATGTTCATCCCACACAAGGTATGGATGAAAATATTTGTTAGCACACAAAGTTTCAGGAATCTCCTGCAAATGTTGATAGTACCCACAGGAGTTTTCGCAGTACAGGGATGCAAGAATGTTTAGTGCTTATTAGTTCCAAAACTATCTGTAACTACAATGCAAAAGCAAATAATCCACCCCCCTCAAAAATGGGTGTTTCTCTAAACATACATCAGAAAATGAGATTAGAAGGATTAAAGAAAACGCAGGATCTGCATAGCAACCGCTCACCCATCCTACGCTTAGATCTTTCCCATGTGGAAATGTGAGTGTGTTGTGGGGCACTGGGTGGCATGAGGATTCCCCAGCACCAACCCCATTAGTGCCCCAGGGAGATGCCACAGAGCTCCTGGGCCTGAGCTCTGAGGAATCGAGTCCGGAAGGTGGATGGAGCCATTTTCTGACCGGCGCCCCATCCCTCTCTTTTTTCTCTGGCTTGCTATGTTGCCATGGGTGGCCATCTTATCATTTACCTCACAGGTCATGTCCCTGGAACATTTTTTCTGATTGTTTGAACTCGTTTTGTTAGCCCTGACATCATTCCTTTTGCATTTGGTATCTTAATAGCCTTATAACCTTTATGCACAATAAGTCATGAGCAGATTTTCTGTTCATCTTAGAAATACAAATGTTTCCTCATCTGGAAATTATGAAGTCAGATGATGGTAGTTGATACTGTCTCTTTCATCGCAGTGCCTGGCTTGTTAATCAGAGAATTAATTCTCAGGGTGAGGCACAATGCCTGCTGATGCTCAACCTCACAATGAGCAGGGTGCCAGGGCTTGGATCCACAGTGGCAGGAGGGAAACGTGATTCTGCTGTCTTTTGTTCCTAAGTGTATTTGCCATATCTTGGGTATTACACTGCCACTTGGTGTTTAAGTAACATTTTTGGTGTGTTTTGTTCATGTTACGAATATTTGCAACATTCCAAATAATTTTGAAAAGTCACAATTGGTTAGCAGTGAATGCCACCTAATATGCAAAGATTTTGGGATGCTTTTGGTCAACTGTGATGGAGGTTTTAATATAGTCTCTTCCTATAAATACAGATGGAAATAATCTTGGGCTAACTGAATTCCTTTGATCCACAATTGAATGCCAGAATTCCAAGGAGTTGAAACACACAGAGATGCAAACAAAGGGGAATTGCTTGGCAGTGGAATTACTTCCTGTTAGAAAACAAGACTGGATGTTTTTTAATGCTCTTGATAGTCAAAAGACTTAATGCCTGAAGTAGAAAAATCAAGTACTGTGCCATTATGTGTTTGCCATCCTTAGCATTTATTTAAACAAGCTATAGATCAGCCACACACATTTATTTATTTATTTGTGTATGAAAGACTTGCTTTCTTTGTTCAGATAGAAAAACTAGAGCCCATTTCCCTAGCTACAGTATCAGCCAACCTCAAAGCGTGGAGGGCAGCTGGAAATTAGATTCTCTGAAACATCCTGTAGGATGCTGGGAAAGGCAGAGCAAGGGCAGCAGATTTAATTCCCGCCTGGATCAGCAGGATGGGCCCGGGCTGCGGGGCCCCAGTCCTCTGCTGGCAGCAGAGCTGTGAGACTGTTTTCACCGTAATGTAGTGCTCCCTTTAACAATGTTTGTTGCATTTTAAGTAGGTACAGACCTTGCTGCCTTCTGATCAGCCCTGGCCAGACAGTACATTTGGGCTTCAGCCTTCTCTGGCCATCTCAGTCCCAGCAGTTTGAGTCACAGCCACCATGAGGACATCAGCACTTTGGTGGCAGGAAGAGCACATCCAGTTATGTGACAAGGCCCACAGACAACCTGGGTGAGCTCATCCTTCAGTTTCCAGCTCCTGATTTAATGAGATCTTGTGATTGCTTAAAGAAGCACTTCCCAAATCAGCCCCCTGATGGTTTATCTTTTTCCTTTTCCATCTCTAATAAGCATTCCTGCATAGTTTGTTTCACAAAATACTTGGAAAGTTCCATTATTCAGCATGGAAAAAACCCAGATTTTAAAGCTTTGGAAAGTTTTTGTGAAACAGAACAGTCATTTTTTGGGCCAGACGTACTTGGCAGTTTCTGTTCAAGTGGGGGATGCTCAGCTGGGGGGGGGGAGCACTTGGCAATGTGCTGCGGCAAAGCTCATCTGTAACACCCTCATTATTGTCCGTGTTCTGTTCTCTCACTCATTTCATCTATTAAACAAATAAATGAGTGATTATGCCAGATGAGGGGTTTTTTGTATGATAGTGTCTTCTTCTAGCTTTGCCATCTTAAAGCAGTAATTATGCAGTCATACAGCTGTTGCCTAGAAGCAGGTTTGAAATAATAATTTTATAAGATGTATAAATCACACCATAAAAATAAATAAAGAGACAAGCATGTAGTCAGTAGACAACAGCAAAATAAAGCTAAGGATCTGGAATGCAGAATGCCTTGATAGACTCAGATTACTGGCTATTACTGTGCTGTGTCTCTACATGATTGCCAAATCAAGCAATTAAGGCTCTGGAGCTTAAAAAAGAATGACGTGTGCTGCAGCATACATACCAGGAACAAGTCAAGGAACTTTTAATTACTTTTTTTTCCTTTTCTGCCCAGATTCACAGCGTAGAGTGGGGGAAAATTCACAGAGCAGAAAGTCAAGTAGATGTGTCATGTTTTTGGAGGATAAAATCAGGGCAGCAGGAAAGCTTTGAGAAACTCAAACCTCAAACAGTCCTGAACTCAGGAGCTCCGCGTGCAACACTTAGTTACCACTGACTCATAGGTTTGGATGAAGATCCTCCCCAACATATGGTCTGAGATGGGTCTCTCCTGTAAATTTCATGGAGTTATTTTCTTTATGGCTTTACTCTTCTGAAGCCTCATAAAAATGCCTGTTGTCTGTTTATTCTGGCTATTTAGTCTAGCAATTATGTAATGTTCATGAAACAGAAGCAGCACATAATTTTTATGGTTCATAATATCTCTCCTCAGCAAAAAGCTGGCCACTTAGAGAAATTTTCTTATCCCAGGATGCTTTTTTGGGGATGACTTTTTGGCAAAACCAAACTGCTGCAGCCTGGAGGGAGTAATTTTATGTAACTGCTCTCTTCTTATGTGCATTCATAACTTCTATTGCTTCTCTTCCCTGTTTTCCCTTTCTTCTTCCCGAGGTGATGATAGGAGATAAATGTCTAATTTTACCTTATATAGCTGCCAAATTTCAGTATGATTTTGTTGTGGGTGTTCTCTTTTTCAGGAGGGAATGGAGGAGACTGTGTAGGGGGGAAAAAAAAAGTTTGGGTCAGTTTAGCATTTAGGCAAGGTATAGAAAGATCACAGTTATTTTCCATGCCCCAGTTTACAGATATCATTATAACATCGTGATAGTTTTATTTAAAACCATGAGACACTAATAGGCAGATGTAATCCCAGACTTGGCTCTGATTTTCATGTAAACCCACAGTAGTTCCATTGAAGCCAATGGAGAAGCATCGGTTAAAGGGGAAAAGACAAAGGAAAATCAGGAGTCTCTTTGCTTAACTGTTATGACAAAACATGCTGTATATCTGAATTTAAAAATATAAACCGCAAAATAACCACAACACTATAAATTAAGTAGAGAAGCCAGTTGAAAAATTCAGATGATTTGGTTGGTATATGGAAAATGGACATGGAGGAAGACTGTAACCTTTATTTGAATGACAACTGAGGTTACAAGAATAAATATTTATAGGAAAGGTGTGAATTACTTACGTGCCTTCCAAGATAGCAGAGTTTAATAGTATCCTTTGCTTGGATTTGTTACGCTGTGAGCTGGGGCTTGCATGCACAGTGATACCGTATCTGATGGTAGAGGATTTGTGTTTGGCATGAAGAGGCTGCAGTGGAGGGAGGGGAGCAGCTTGGTGTTTGAGTTTGTATTCAGAATAGGTGCAAAGGCCAACAAAAGCACGCAGCTCTGAGTAAAGAACATTTAAGACCCCATAAATCATCGATGTGATGTTATTATGCTACAGTGGCAAATTATGCTGGTGGTGTTTCTGCAGTTGAACAGTGCAGCAGATGGCAAAGATTTGCACAACCAGTTGAAATTCTTGGCAAAGCAAATTTTTTTTAAAATTTTAGCTGAAGGATTAGTTGAGATACAGTGGAATACTTGTACCAAATGGGGGAGAAAATAACCTCGAACTTCTTCTATTTTATAAGCTCTCTCCCACTTAAAAAATGAATTCTGACACATTTTCCTAACAAGCAGTGCTATTAGAAGGCAGCTTCCATTCATGCTTGCATGGTGTGGGGAAAACTGCCAGCCTCAAATTATCCAGGAAGCAGTTTCCTGAGGGAAAATGCACAGCAAGGAGCAGCTGTACCTGTTAGGGCTGCTCAGGAAACCCGGCACTAGGACAGACACAGTGTGTTTGGCTGCACGAGACACCAGTCTTGTTCTGACACTCATTTACAGAGCGGTGGCTCCCAGATCGGCACCCTGAGCCTGATAGGTGGGAAGGGAAGATGAGCCACATTCCTCACAGCTGATCCACAGGGAAATGGGATGGCAATGTCTGCTCTAAATACAAACTGGTCTGTGTGCTTATTTCTCAACTTTAATTCATTACTGTGTTATAGTCATACTTTACACTACAAAGACTGTAATTACATTGTAGTTTATGTTTAAATTACAATGCAATTTCAGTTCATTTTAATGCATAATTATCTGTTAGTTAATAAAGCTCCACAGTTGCATGTTTAGAGTCCCTTTTACTCTGAAGGGATAATTCCAAATGCACGTCCTATTAAAACCCAGGTATTACAACAAAGTGGTACTGCTCCCATAGTCATTCTCTGTTACCCAGTGAAGGGGGCTGGTGCTCATTTTAAGAAGTGAATGCAAACCACCATTTAACAGCAGTGCAGTTTCACAGCTAGGTTATTGGAGACCATGCTTCACTGCTTGCATTATAACCAGACTTGCATGTACAGAGATGTAGGTAAAGCAGCAAGGATTGGGCTGTCGGTTTGTTCCTGCACTATTTCAGCTCTTTCTTGGGTGGGTTTTGCAGCGAGGACTGTGTGTTCACACCACAGCCACAAGCTGCATGGAAGGTGCTGGGGTGGCTGCATCGTTTCAGTGCCATGGTGGCCTGAGCTGCCTGTAGCCCCCATGTCAAGGCTGGGAGCACTGCGGATGCAAACTGGGGGAGCTGGTGTGAGGGCTCATGCAGGAGCTCTCAGCAGATGTCACACAAGCTATTCTCTTCCCATTTCCTACCACTGCCAAAGAGAATTAGCCCAAAGGTTTTGGGAGGCGCGTGAAGCATCCTTGGCCAAGGCAAATAGAGGAACTTGTGGGCCAAAAGCTCTTTCACAGCAGTGCCTTAATCAGAAAAGAACTGAGTGGACCTAAAAAGCATCGTCTCTGAAACAATCTAGCCATCAAGGGCTGTCAGTGGGGCTTGTGTGACTATCAGGCATCAGGAGGTTTCTCCAAGGAAGCTTCATGTCCAGGGTCCTGCTTGTGCCCCATGGTCAGCCTGGGCCTGGGCTAAGGGAGAGGGGCCAAGGATGCACAGATGTGCTGGACAGGCCTCCCAATGAAAGACTTCACTGCAGACACCTTGGAATACTTGTCCTTGGGTTCTTTGGTGGAAAACATACAGACTGTTACTCCTCCACAGGCCACCACACCTGGCTTCAAGCTGGGGCTGTGCTGATGAATCATTTCCCTTTGATTTTATTTTACTATATTTATTTTGTTTGTTTTTGTCGGTAAGACACTGCACTTCTGGGGAGGGGGAAAACCAACCTGCAGATAAAACAGGTAGTATTTGTTCATGTCTCTACCAATTTGCCCTCAGAAAGGACAGAGGCGAGCAGCCCAGCCTCACTTCAGATAGTGATTTTTCAACACTTTTGATAAATTTTTTACAGAATTTCTCTCCAGGTCCTTCCCTATGCTTCCTGCATGCAAAACAACATTTTTAACTTCACTTGATTGTACACCCTGTGCTGCTTTGTCAAACAA
Organism: Gallinula chloropus; assembly: GCF_964237585.1. Taxonomy (NCBI): domain Eukaryota; kingdom Metazoa; phylum Chordata; class Aves; order Gruiformes; family Rallidae; genus Gallinula; species Gallinula chloropus. The sequence continues at coordinate 11,785,327 of NC_140105.1, forward strand.
GCCAGCACATGCATCTGCCTAAAGGATGCAAAGTCCTGAGTGACTCAGGCCTGGATAAGGCTGAATTTAAGAATCGAACTCTGACTCAAGTCAATGCAACCTCAGTATCAAAAGTTCTTTGGGAGTCTGCCTTGGAGTATGTCCCTGAAATTAAAGACTGAAGATGCTGCCTTGTAATCAAGAAGCAATTTTTATTGTTTTTTTTAATATTGTGATTAATTCATTCTAAACATGGTGAACCTACAATGATGCAGAGAACTTTCCTGGTCAATGCCCATCAATCACTCTTGCTGAGTCTCCAAGAGGGAAGACCACTGGTGTTTGACCTTTCATCGTATCTGCCCAGTTTCCCTGTGTTTATGTAATGCTGTTCTATACTCTTATGTTTCTAGCTGTAATAGATGTTGAGCCTTAATTTCCCTTTGCAGATAAGCTGTAGGTGTTTGTAATTTGGACAAAAAGTCACTAATCCTTCCTCTCTTTTGATTGATTGGAACAGCTCTTGATACTCTCTCAGTGTTACGGATCTCTCTACCTAACACTTTCCACTACCTTTGAACACCTCTCAGCATTGCTCTTGCCACAGAACAATGAAGTGGAATTTTCTCCACTCCTCCATTTAGTTACAAACCAGTGATTGCCACACTACTGGTACTAGTTTTTAGGGGGTTATATGTATTCTGTGGATTTTGGTTTGGCATTTTTGTTGTTTCAGTGAGTATTTGTGACCTTAACATCACCTTCTACTAAATATGCAAAAGGTTTCCAGCCATATCCCAGCAATGTAATTTAGTAGACAAAAAATGTATTTTTTAAATCTCAAATACAATTTTGTATTTTTTTTTCACAATGACTTAAAATTATACTTTCCCTAGTATCTAGCTGCAAGATGCACATGCACTGAAGAAACATTTTACCATTGCAATTGAAAATAGCCAAAATAATATATTCAGAGTAATTGAGAATACAGTAATTTTAGGCTGCTTATAAAAAAAAATCCCTAAAGCTTTCTAAGGCAAACGTGCAATTAGAATTCTTCTCTTTTAGCTCAGAGTTTTAAAACATTCTGTTGCTTCACAACATTCTCTATCTCAACATCTCCCAGTGTCTGCCCTCCAAAAACCATCCAGCTGTAAAAGGTAGAACAGAAGCTGTGCATAAGGCTTTTTTTGTTGTTGTTGTTGCTGCTGTTGTTGTCAGAAGCTGGAATAACTTGATTTGATGTCATCACAGAAAAAAAAGTTTCTGAGGTTCATATGCAATCATCTGGGTCTGATATGACCCAGCTCAATTTCCAAGAGAAAATCTGATCCTCAGACTTCTCTTGTTCCAGTTTTATTACCAGCTTGCTGTGTAAGATGTTTCTCAGCAACCTGGCCCATTTTCCCACTTATGATAAATGTATCATTCTCAACATGGTTTATAGGAACAAGTAAGGGGGGAAAAAACCCCAAACCCTCAAAATGCACACGTGTACTCAGCTGGACAATGTATTTTTAGTATTGTCATGAACTTCATGATGCACACTTGACTTCTCTAAGGATATGTATTGTGGTTCAATTGAGGTCTTGCCCAACTGAGTTTTTTGGTAGGGGCAGAAAACAACCCCAACAAACTGTACACACAGCAGTTACCTGAACCAGCAGCTGCTCTGGGACAGCAACATTTCTTTCTGATATCTTAAGAAACTATTCAAACAGCATTCTTGTGCAATTTGAAGAGAAACAGATGAAAATAGTTCTATTATATGTTGGACTTCTCTAATTTTACATTAAAACAGTCGTTGGAGTTTGCCTAGATAAGAGGGGCATTCTGTTTTCTGTTACTTTTTAACTAAAAAAAACCCCAAAACACCTTTTTTATGAACTCATATAAAATGGGTGAGAAACAAGCCATTATTATTCTTAGGATTGAGTCACCTGAGAAAGATTAAAAAGAAATCCTCACTCCTGTTATCTGCCATAAGTGAGTAAGAAGATCAAATTAAACAATATCACATAGGAGGCCCTGGAGAATAAATTAAGGTCATCACACTTGTGAATAATTGACTTAAAGAGGGCACAGAGGGATGCAGCAGCCACAACTTTCCCAAAACAATGAAAGCTTTGGGGACTGGGGGGTGGATGTTTCGCTGCCTTTCAAAGGCTTCTTTGATGCGCTTCCTTTTAGGAAATAAGATGCTGAGAGGCAAGTGATTTCTAGTACTTCCTTAATGACTGTGTTTAATTTTCTTGGTAAGTGCTTGAAATTTGAAACTGGGAGGGAGAGGGGAGAAGAAAGGGAGGTAGATGAACAAGATCAATGGCTTTTAATTTTCTCTGATGTGTCTTTGGATAAAAAGTAAATCTTCTGCAGCTGAATTTGTTAAAATAGGAATTGATACTGCTATTCTTCATCCTGTGAGACTTTATTTACTACAAGAGTAGATAATCCATTTTTTCTTATTATGGCAAGGCTTCTATTTTTAGCCTAATTTCCTAAAGAACTGATACTAAAGATATAATAATCTTTCCCTTTATCCCTCATTCCTGGATGATTTGGGTCCATTGACTACATTCAACCCAACTGGCAGAGGCACAGGGCTGTCTCTGGATCAGTTAACTGTTGTGGGTTTTGCAAGAGCGGGTGGCTGTGTAGAAGTTGCTGCAAACCTTGTGAGGAAGAACCTACATGGAGAGCTTGGGCCCTTTCTAATATAAAATAACCAGCACAGACAGAGGTGTTAGGAAGGCTTCAAACATAGGGGGAGTCTACAACTGGAGCTGGCACCTCATCAGACCTCAGGACAGCTGTTCACAGGATGCAGGGCCAGAGCACTCCAGCCCTCTGCTGCTTCCAGAGCAGCCTGTTCGCTCTGCACCTGTAGATGAGCAAGTACTTCATGTTTTCACAGGTTTGCAGCAAGGTTTCTTTCTGTCAGCCTTGTTTTGTGCAGGTTGCTGACAAAATTTCAAAGCAGGGTTCAAAAAGAGGATGTTGACACCAGTGAAGCACCTGCGACAAGGAGAGAGCGGGAGGCTGCCTGGAAGAGGAGAGATCTCATCAGGGCTCAGGAATTGATTCCTGGCTTGCATGTGACCTCCCCGGCTCCTCAAAATAGTCTTGTGAGCCTTTGCTAGTGATTCTCACAACAGAAAACATTTTCTACTACATATATATTATTTATCATTATATGGTTGGCTAAAAGCCCTTTGCCTCCTATGTAAATTAGTGCACGTGCTTAATAGTTCTTTTCAGTTGGTGGTGAAATTAGGATAGGTGGCCATGGGGTAGACTTCCCCCTGCCTGGTTTTAAGTACTTTTCCCCTAATTTCCTCTTCCTTTGGTAAACTTCAGTGGATCTTCAAGGTTTGTGGGTCAGACTAAGAGTATTTCTGTTATGCTTCTGCTTTTTGGCAATGATCACACACATTGTTTAGATAAATATTAGCTGACACAAGGGTAGGGCTATGTGATGGGCATCTTTAACAGCAACAGTCTGGGTTTAAATTACATGCTGCTTTTGGTTTTGCTGTAAAAAAAGCCAAGAAAGAAATGTCTGTTGTAAATGGGTAAAATTCTCTGAGATGAGTGCCTGGGAAGGAATAAACTTATAAAAGTGTCTACCCTGAGGAAGAATTCTTATCAGTTTTGAGGCTGAAATGCTATCCACGATTTAAAGGCTGGGATATTTTGAACAATGCTTAAACTGAATTGTCTGGTTTATAATAGGAGATGGTAAATCCCATCTTCCTGGCAAATTAAGTCCATGCCCTGAAGTCTGTGAAGTAGTTAAGTTTTCAGTTGGGTCTTGTTCGGTCAATAATCAAATAATATATATATATATATATATTCCCTCCCAAAAAAAGTTTTAGAATAATTATGCTTATAACCATTAATATTAATTTCTGCTCAAAATGTATGCACTCTGGAGTCCCTAGGTGTGACTAACAAGAACAGAAACTAGAATATTCATTAAATTCTTTCAGATACTCTGCAGATGTGGCTGTGCTAAGATTTAGATACATGCTAGCAGGAGGGTTGGTTGTTTTTTTTTCACCTGTCCTAGGAGCCTGCTTTGGCAAGGGGATTGGACTTGATGTCTGGAGGTCCCTTCCAACCCCTACAGTTCCGTGAATCTGTGAATTCTGCAGAGCTGGGAAAGGCTCCTGGAAGTTTCATTTTTTCCAGGAGGCTATCACAATGTACAACTGCTAGCATGAAGGAAGGAACAGAGGAAAAAAGGCTTTATGTGGCCAAGAAGGCTTTATATTAAGGACCATGGTAACATCTTTTATATAGTTCATTCTACCTCCCTAGCAGGTCGATTAGTGTCTTAAACCAAATATTATTCAAAACCATTGCAAGGTGAGGAATGCTGACATAATAAGCCTTTGCTATGATGAACCAGTACTGTTCTAAAAAAGGATGTAATGTGGAGTTTTGCTTCTTTCTTTGTAATGACTCTTAATCTCCAGGAGCTTTGCATGCTGTGGAAAAGGCCAGGTAAATGTGGACATGACTGTGTCCACTCATCTGCTGCCTAGCAACAGATTAACTTTTTTTTTTTTTTTAAAACAAGGACTTCTTGAAATCATAGGAAATAAAATGAAGGAGGCAATCTCTGCTGTCCCTTCCTGCAAACCAGGATCAGCTATAAGTATGTTACTGTTGGGGGTCACAATCGCAAAGACCTTCTCGACACGAGGAAGATAAGCAGGCACTTCTTAAATCCAGCGCTGGGGAACACAGGGGATCGCTCCACCAAAGAATGTTCAGCACCAAGTACAAAGTGCAACGTATTTATACACTTTTTCAACAGAGCCATTGCTCAAAATGGCATAGAATATTTCTTAATTTGACCTTTGTAGTGATTGGATTTAGTTGTCTCACCTATCTATATTCTTATTCTACAGAAACCACTGGTTACCTTTACTGACTGCTTTGAATACAAAGAGGGGAGGGTAATGATCAGCATGTTTATGTTATTTCCTGGAAGTCATTATCTTATGCAAATGTCCCCAACGCATGTGTAGTGATGTTGAGTGGGGGTCCTCTGGTGGTTGTGGATAGTCTTCCTCACTGTGCCTGCTGATTGAACTTGATCCTTGTGCATGCTCATTTCATCTTTGGCTGATCTCCCAAACCACAACCAGTCTCTTCTGGTACCTATTGTTTTAAGTCAAGGTCCATAACCAATACTCATTGTTTTAATTCAGAGCCCATAACGATTCCTGTAGTGATCAAAACCCACACCATCCTAGTTACTTATTCCTAAGGGCCTTAACATGCTTTATATTCTCATAGCTGCTATAACTCCTTTAAAATCAAAAATCGTGTTCTAAAGTAAAACCAAAATAACCTAGAATTCAAGCTATTCTATTAGGGCGACTGTAATACTACTGCCAGCTGATGTTTGACTTGGCATTATAATGCTGTGCCGCTTTCTTTGTATTTATAGAAATATGCTACTTTCTCATTTGCAAATGAGAAATGCATCTGCATAATTAATAGACTCAGTGTGTGTTTTGTCTCCTCCTTTCTCAAGTTCAGCTTCCCGCATAGTAAAAACATGTGATGAATCATGCAAATTTAGGCACTTTATACCCTCTGTTTTCAAACTTCTGTGGCTCTTGTGTGAAGATCAGCAGGAACCTCCCCAAAATAAACTCTCAATATGTTCATTTCTGGTGAGCGGGTTAACGCTCGGAACAGTCAAAAGCTGTTGGTGAACTTGGTGAATGCAGAACAGGCAAAGTACTATATCCGAACCTCCTTGCAGAGGAAGCCCACAGCACTTACAGTCTGCTCTACATTTGGCAGTCATGCTCAAATTCGTTGCAGCTGATTCATCTCGAAGCAAGATTCATTGATACATAATTTATCTGCTTTTCCTGATGGAAGAAACATTAAAGAAAGTGTCTTGCGTTGTATGTAACCCAGTAAAAGATGGCTTTAAGACCTAGTGAATACAACACAAGTGATCTTAAGGAGAACATCTATGAGCGTGGAGTGTGTAGTGGTGGTTTGGGTGGGTTTGGTTGGGTTTGGGTTTTTCCCCCTCCTTCCTGAATCCACTAACAACAGTTACCGGATTCCAAATCGAGATGCGTTACGAGCACCAGGTTGGTTATTAATTTGGACTAGTAACCAGTGTTCAACTTCCTTATTCTGCTCACAGAACGCTTTGATTCTATTTTTGGGAGCTGAATCCTTTTGCTCAAATCCATACTTGCCAACAAACTGTGTTTTCTGGTTTGTTTTGGGTGGGGTTTTTTGCTGTTTGCCACTGACTTCTGGTGCGTGGCAGCACCTGAGTCAGGTGATACTGTTGCTGATTTCTGACTAAATGCCCCAAGCTCCTTTTAACAAGGGAATAACAAGAAGTTAGGAGTGAATTAGTAAACGCTCTTGATCCCCCAGGGCTTTTCTTTGTTTGCATGAGAATATATTCAGGCAGGAGCAGCCACTCCCCAACCGTTTGTGCAAACAAAAACACGTTTCCTTGAATATTCATGAACAACAAGGGGCACAAACGTGGTTGAACCGAGCAACTGCTCCGGATTCCAACCACCGGTTTGCACAGCGCGTTTTGCAGTGTGTGACCAGCTCTGGGTGTGGCTGTCGGGCAGGAGCACAAATGAGCTGGGATGTTGATAGCACTAACAGCGGATTTATTGTTTTTAAGAAGTAATCAGTGGTACATTTACATCCTCGTTAAGTCGTGCTATGTAGAAAGGCCAACAATGATAATGAGCCTAATTCAACGTTTTCTGGCTTTGATGAAACGCGCGGGCACAGTTCCGGATCTCATTGGTTGGGCACCTTTTCTCAGACGAGTTTTGCTGGCTCATCTCTTCAACTATTTCCTTCCTTCATTATCTTATTTCCATTCTGCAGTCTTGAATGCTGGAGTAAATTAGTTGCTTGACAATTGGTGCTGTATTAAATACTCTGATTGATTTCTCGGTCCTTTTTTTTTTCTCCACTCTGCCCAGCATTGAGCAGAATGATGCCCCAGGACTGGAAGTGGAGCAAAAAAGCATCTTTTTATTCTGTGCTGTCTTGTCTGTCTCCTGTTCAGCTCCCTGGGATGATGCTGTTCTGTTCAGAAGTGCCAGTATTTTAGCTGCGGAGAAGAAGAATGTGGCTCTCGATGAATAAGCAAAACTCTTCAGGTTGGTGGAAAAAAAAATGGCAATGAGAAATGAGACTTCGAGGGTCGTGATTAGGAAAAAGGGAGACAAGTTTTGAAGAGTAGCCTGGAAACTGTCCTCAATTTGTTTTTGAACTGCTGACTTCCCAAACCAATTTAGTCATTCAACCATGAAGCCAAATAGACTTAACGGCTTCTTATGCCTAGGAGAGTCGTAGAAGCTCTGTATTTTTTTCTCCTTTAAATCTACATGTAATGACTCAGTCTGCTGCTTTTTTTTTTCCCTATTTTTTTTCCTTTTCCTTTTGTTTGGTGTGAAAACGCTCTTTTAAAGTGTTTTTGGGGATTTCTGGAGCTCACGGTGAACAAGCGTTTGAGGTCTAAATTAAACTAATTGACTTAAATTGAGCAGATCCTAATTTCTCAGGTTCAGCATTGTTACCTGTGGGACGTGACGTGGTTCAGTAGTGATGATGCTGATGTAAAATTGTGAAAGCCCAGTTTTTAGTAGTCACTCTGCAGCAAACCTGCCATGTTGGTTTGTGCAAATTGCAGTTTCCCCATACACAAGAACAGCAAAAGGGAACTGTGATTAATTTTCTTGGCTTTATATGGAGTTGAATTCATCATGTAATTGTATGTATTTTATAAACTAAAGTGAAAGACAAGGCACTATGTCCATCTTACTTTTGATCTTTCCACCCTCTCCTCTTACAATCTGTGTTAAATAGGATAATGTTCTTGCTTTCTCTAGACTGTCCACCTCCTCTTGAGCACCCAGCTATCTCTGATGTTGCTTGCTTATGCTGATACTAATATATAGCAAGGCAGATGCAGGACTTAAAGTTGAAAATTAGTACAAAATACTGAAAATAAGTTGGTTCTGCTCATGTAGTTTAAAACATTAAGTAAATATTCTTGGGAATTATTCAGCAAAAGGTGGAATACATTTGGAAGGAAGTCAGTATTTGCATAATACAGCAAATTCCTGGGCTTTTGTGCACTGCTGAATGTAGATGAGATATTCATTTAAGAAGTTTACAGTTCTGCATCCATTCTAATGTCTGTTTATAATAAACAACTGTGAATGTAGTTTGAAAAGAGGAAGATGATCTCTACAGCCCTTGGGCATTAGCCGCTACCAGCAAGATACATTTTTAGCATACTCTGTTTATATTGAAATTAGATGTTTGCCATGGAAACCTACATGTTGCAGTATACTACCTGGGTCTCGAGTGCAGGAAAGCTTTGCAGTGAAAACCATGAAAATGCCATCTAGTGTTTTGGTTTTGTGTTTTATTTCTTTTCTGAAATGGCCTGTTCTAAGCATGATCTCTTCATGTTTCTGATTGATTTGATGAGGATTGCTCTGACCAGTGTGTGGGGAAGATGGGAACCCCCATCAACAAAACTTCTTTCACCAGTAACTGGAGAATTGTGCCTCTTCCTGAGGTCAAGAACAGTGTGTGAATTCCAGCAGCCTCATCCTAAAAATTAAATGTAGTGTTCACTGGACCTGTTCAGCAAAGTTGCAGCAATTACTGTCCCACCAGAGGGTTTAATCTAAAACTAAGGGACTGTTGCACAGCCTGAGGCAGTGTTGGACATGGCTGCTTCTTTAGCTAAGCTTCTGAGCAAGGAGGAACGAGTCCCAGCATTATGTGGCTTTGAGCTTTATGTGACTGAAACCACTGGTTACAGGTATGAATTTTTCCTATACCTTTGTGGCTTGATGCAGCTGCTGCGCATCTGTTAGAATACAAACTCCAGTGGCAAAAGAAGTCCAGAATGCCTTACGAGCTAGGGCCTTGGGCAGCTTGTGTTTTGCAGAAATTAATTAGAACATAAAACCTCCACAATCACATCCTTCTCTTTCTTCCCTTTCCACTTTATGTAATCAGAAATTAAACTGGGGACAGGATGGGATGTGGGGGAGCAACTTGCTTTTCAAAAGAAAATAAATTCAACAATAGTAGCACTTTTTTCTTCTTTTTCTTTCCCTCCCCCCCCCCCCCCCCCCCTCATTTTTGGGCTGTGAATGTCAGAGAGCACCAGTCTTTTTGAAGATCCTCCAGTGGGTCTTAGGTTCCTACTTCCTGCAGATGCTGTGTCATTTGACAGATTTTTCTCCGAGCTGTTCAGTGGACTCCCACTGCAGGAGGGGATTCCTTCCCATCCTGCACCCAAATGACTTTCCTTGAGAAACAGCCACCCAGCTGAGCTTCATCACAGGACTTTATTGCAGGCTGTGATGCTGAGCTGAAGAGTGTGTAAGAAACCTCCTTTGTTAGAGGTGGGACAGGTTGCCTTAACCCAGACGCCTCTGAGATCATAGGAACCAGGCTCTGCATAAAAGCTTCCATCTCAAGGTCTAGGTTACCCTATTATCTCCACTCCAGTATCTGCCAGTTGATAACTCACACATCCTTTTTGAAATGATTTCTTTTAAAAAATATCTCAGTAAATGAAGGTGGATATGGGACTTGCTGAAGCCAAAATAGGCAAATAAATGAATAACTATTACAGAAAACAGTTCCATAACCAGTGTGGCAGGGATTTTGCATCAGAACCCTGTTGTTTACATTTCTACATGATTGCCCAGCCTTTGGTAACAGCACTGGAGGACCAGATGTAAATGATCTGATACCAGCAGTATAAATGCAGTAGGTTGAAGGCATTTCTCAAGGAGGCTATTGCAAAACTTGAGGGGAAGTATTCCAGTTCCTAACCATGTTCTTATCATCCAAAGCACATTTCCAGATGCCAAAACAATCTCTGTTACCAAAATGGAAATATCTTTTTGCTCAAGCTTCCCATTTGCTGAATTTGTCTAAGAAGGCACTTAAGTTGACATTTTTACAAAAAAAAATCAGAAGAATGATGGAAACCCCTTCTTGATGTCTCCCCCTGTGCTGTTTCTACTCCTCTGACATCAAATGCTTTAACTATAACATCTGCAAACTAACCCAAACTCTGGACTGCAGTGCTGTTCTGATTACTGCCTGGAAAAATAATTTTTGGAAGTATTGGGATTTTAGGGGAATAATGGGTATTGTATGGAGACTAGTACATTGTTTTCTCATTTAAAATCTTGGAATTGTTTTAGGTGAGATGGATGTGGCTGGGTTTCTTGTCTGCTCCATACCTCTTAATTCTTTTACTTAAGCCCAGATATAGGCCTCAGGTGATGTATTTGATTTTAGGAATCTAGATTTAAGAATCTAAGCTAGGAAGTCGGTCCTTACTAGCAGTGTAGGTGCAGTGTGAATCCTGTGTGGAGGCATGGACCTCTCACTGACTTTAGAGGGAGTGTATGTTTTCATTACAGACAGTCTGATTAGCAGCTGAAAGGAATGTAGGATACAGCCTGTTCTTGGGAGGTAATCGTGCAAGCAGTTACACTATTTTTCCTCAAAGCTTTGTAGAAATATCAATTCATGCTTACAAAGGACAGTCAGGATAAGTGGAGCTTTGGGTCATATTTTGACATGAATTCACTCTTATTTCTAGTTCTAGGCAATCTTTAGGAGCTTTCCCTTTGCCTACCATGAAAAGCTCAAATAATAATACTGCTACTTGGAATTAAACTTACTCTGTTCTCTTTTGCCTGATCAGCTGCCACACTCTACAAAACCAGGGATGAGTTTCCATTCCAAATGGGTGTGATTTTCTGCAGTATTTTCTGGTTTTTGTGGTATACCAGAATCTTTAACCCCTTTTGAACCACACACCAGATTTCTTTGTTGATGACCAGTCTCAAGTAGAAAAATAATACAAGCTTGATTCTTCTTTCAGTGGGAGCAACAGGGAATTAAGAATTGTTCCACTAAAGATAATTAATAGAAATCTTTTGTAACTGAGAATCAAATTTACTGTCAGAAATGAAAGTTAAAATTAAAAAATGAGAGCAGAGTCTTAAAAAAAAAAAAGCCAGTTGAGACCATTACAATCTGGTTTTTAGGACCTCTTCATTAATAAAGCCCTTCTCAGTGAAACCCAGACTCATGGGTCTCCAGTGCTTCTGACAATCAAACAGTTGCTTTTAGCTTTTAAGCAGCTTTCATACACTTTTTGTCTGGGTCAGATTAAAATTAAAAAATCAGAAGGAATTTGTCTCTCACTGATAAGCATTGGAAAATTGGCTCTGATTTCCCTTGGGGATCATTTGAAAGCCTTAGTTTCTGTATTTTATCCTAGTTTTAAGCACCTGAGTCATATGTTACATTGGTTATTTACTGTGTGTAAAGTGAAATCTGCTATTTGAAGCAGCAAAATAAATGTAACTCCTTAACTGGGAATTTGTGGGACTTTTAGACTATAGGTTTGTTGGTTCTTTTTTTTTGGGTGGTGGTGGTGGAGTTGTTTGTTGGGGTTTTTTTCCTTAATGCACTTTGTTTATCAGTGAGGGGTAGTTTGGTGTATAGCCCCACTGTGGCCCATCAAAAAAGTTTTTGAACTGGAATATACAGCAAGGCTCTTAATAAATAACTTGATTGGAATTCTGAAATGAAGGTTACTCACATACTTTATGGAGCCTTTGAATAGTGTTGGATGAATAGCCCAGTGATCGATTCTGATCACAATCCACATATTGAAGAGTTTTGCCGCACTCTAGAATTTGTGTAGCCTTTCCCAGGGGTTCCATGTGTATCTGTTCGCTGAAATGTTCATAAAGTCAGACCTTGGAAGTACAGTTACCTTAAATACAAAGAGGTAAAGTCGCTGTTTGGGTCAAACTCATGTTGTATTACATTAGCATAAGCCTGACCTCATAAAAGATAAAGGAGAAATAGAGGATTTTGACCACAATTCATTGGAAGAACATCTCAAGCCAAGTCACACATCACATGTCCATTTCCAAAACCCTAATGCTGTGTGTCACTGAATGTAGCATCTGTGCCATCTCCATTACTGAGTTCCCTAAGAACCAGCCTAACAATGAGGATGGACATGCACTTCTTTAGAGCTCTCCTTGTTATATTGTTCATTTTACCCAAGGACTACAACCTCACTTGGTCAGTGGAAATGAGCTGGAAAGTGAGGATCACTGATTCCCAGTGGTCTGAAAGGAAAAGGCTTGGGATTTTCAGCAAGTCATAAAAATGTTTGTGCCTGATTTCTGGGCCTGGGCATTAGACTTATTCTGGTCTTCTGAAAATGACAGGCTCAATACATTTATGCTTTTCCATTTTTTGCTTGTTAAGCTGAAAGAATTTCCACCTTTTAATTGTCAAGAGTGGTGATGAGCTCAACCAGATAAATATGTGTGGAAATTCTTATTTACTAACTATATAATGCAGCCATAATGTTTTAATAGTTAGCATAAAACATAATGGTCGCTCAGCTATTTTCAGAAAGCAATACATTGCAGGAGGGTTGTCCATTTGATGAAATCAAAACATGTTTTAAACATTAATTTGCACTAGCTGCTACTGGCTGGACACCATGGCAGCTGGTATGGAACATTTTGACAATATCCTTCCATGGCTGCTACAAAAGCTCTTGCTGACACTAAATCCCTTGCAAGCTCAGCAAAGATGTCAACACCATCACAGGTCAAGTAGCAGGTAACTCCTGCTGTAAATTTATAGAATGATTTGCCAAATTGGATGGATAGAACTGAAGCAGTTGGATAATTAGAGATGCCGTTAAATGCAGGATGACATGTCCCACAAAGTGGTCGTGTATGTCCCTCTCAAATTAGGTTTGAGTCAAGTTCAGTGAGTTAATAGCAATTAAAAGTACTTCAAGTTAGTCTTTCTGTGAGGTGGTTTTACAGGTGGAGGACATTTGCTTTAGCATGTAGGAGCTGCTAGCAGGAATAGTGACCTGCTGAAATGTCTCCTTGATAAGATGAGGCTGGGATCAGCTGCTTCAGGAACAGGGGGAATAGGTTTCCCTAACATGAAGTATCCACCGGGCAAACATTTGTTCTTCAGTTAGCTGCTGCTCCTTTTATAGATGACACTTTGAATGAGAGATTCATCTGACTTATCTTCAGCGTTCACCTCAGGATGACAGAAATCTTGATATAGAAATACTTTTGTCTTTTCTTTGGTTAGGTGGGGCTGGGAACTATTTCAGGTCTCACCATCCAAATTTAATCAATCATTTATATTTGAAGAATATGAAAAAGTGTGTTTCTACAGCACCCACAAATGTAATTCTTTATTCATGTGTGGGCATCAAAGGGAAGGAAATTATGTAGTGAGAGAAACATTGTTCCTAGCAACCTTTGATCTTCTGAGACCATAGATTCAACCAGAGTCCCATGGGTCAGGGACCCTGGGACTAGACTCTTACTGGAGCAAAATCCCTGTAAAATGTTTAGCTGGCTCAGGAGAAGAAAATATAACTTGCCTGCATAAGCAAAGCAAGAAATCATAACTCATTTGAAATCTTGACACTCAGTTAGTGATGTTTCTCCTGTGCACTGTTGCCTCTGTGTGGCAGCTGAAATAAGTAGAGAGATGATTAAGCCCCTGCTATGGTATTGCCATATATAGATGTCTGATTTCTGCCACTTGTATCTCTGTCACTATTCAATCCCAGCAGTGGTTTCTTCCAGGAAATTTTTCTATAGCAGAAATAGCAACTGCACCTCATGGCTGGTCTGCAGCAGCTGGGTGGCAGCTGCTTGTGGTGCTGTTCCCAGGGCAATGTTAAGGAAGGGATTTGGGGTCCCAGATAGAGTGGGCTTATAATCAGTTCTGTGTTCGGCTCAGTACGTTTCATGCCAAAAAAAGAAGAAAAGGGCTAATAATACCGTCCCCCTCATTTTCTGCTCTGTTCCCTCTTCACTGATTGCACCTAACTGGTGACTTACTGGGCTTCTCTTGTGCATGTATGTACATCTATAGTGGGATAGTAGGATGCCTGGTGATAGCTGAGCACGTGTCAAGACATGTTTTAAAACATCTTTTCATTTTATTTTTTATTCTTCCTCACTTTAATTTGCAGTAAGTCTCACTGCTTCTCAGTTCTCCTTATTGGCACTTTGGTTGCAGTATTTATCAACTTCAGGTAAATGACAGCAGTATACTGGAGAATGTGATCCACTAATCGTATTGATCCTCCACTTTTTCCCCTGTCACTCCTGGGAGATGATGATAAAATTTTAACAAAATTAAATGGCAGTTTACAGTTGTCTTTTCAGAGCATTTTTGCCTCAGTCTTGTCATGTGTGGAACATCAGTAACATTTTCAAGGGTCCTAAGTGCCAGCTTGCTTTTCTGCTTTGAAGCCACTCCTTTAGTTTACTTAAATTGGGCATCTCACAAGGTGTGTTTACCTGTCAGAAATAATAGTAAATTGGCATCAGTCTTTCTTTTTAAAAAAAATTAGAGTTTGAATTTTCTTGAGCCATATCAGTGTTCCCTAACACAGGATAGATGACGGGTAGTTGAAAGGAATCACAGAATTGTAGGAGTTGGAAGGGACCTCAAGAGATCATTGGGTCCACCCTCCCTGCCAAAGCAGGAAACATACATGTGCAAAAGATCTCACCAAGGACAGTAATTTTAAGAGCAATAGGTGTTCCCTGGAAACATAAAGTGATCACAAGAAACATGGCAGAACTCTCCTGTTAATCCATAGGTGGCAATGGATATCCTGGCCATCACTGCTGGCACCAAGAGCAGGTTGCTCTCTGACACATCATCATTCCAGGAAATTAACAGAAAGAAATTAAGAGACGTGGTGTCAGTTTAAGGACATGAAAGAAACAGAACCCAGTTACCTTTCATGCTTATGTAATTAAATGAAAATGTTTCTCTAAAATCTCAGATTTCCTGGAAGTAAAACTTTCCTTGACTAGACATTCCCTGGGAATTAAAGGAAAGCACATCAGTATGGGATGAAGAATTTTTTTTATTCTTTTTTTTTTCTTAGAAGCCAGTGGCTCCCCCACATCTACGTACTTTCCCTCTTACAGACAGTAAAAGAATAAATTAAAAAAAAAATTAAAATTTGGTACTTTGACTACTACAGACCTAGTTTCTCCCTCCTTACCATGAAATTCAGGAAAAATTATTTCCTTTTATTTCTTATCTCATGTTTTTTAAATCCTTTTTTTTTTTCTTCAAACATTTTAAATATTTGCCTAGTTTTTCTCAAAAAAATCCAAGTGGGTATTGTTGACCATTTTCCCCCTAAGGTAAGCCAGTATTCTCATGCTTTCATGTCCTCAGGTCAAAAAATTTGTGAAAGAATTCCCAAATATCCCCCATTTGTGACAGTCATGAGCTTTCATTTCTTTCTGTTGTTAATACAATGTACAAATAGTCATCAATTGTTTGTCAGGGAAAGAAGCCTGTTCCCTGGAATGTCTTTGAAGTCCAATGCATCTAGGTACTGTTTTATAAATTATAGGTGTGTCTGGGGTTTTTTTAGGTGGGAAGATCAGGCCTTTAATTGTTGGTTTGAATGTAAGGAATTGTTGCCTTTAACAGACAGACAAGAGAAAGTAATTCCTACTAATTTCTGTCGGTGTTTCTGTCAGTTTGGTGGGACTGAGCCTCTGACTACAACTCAGATTCTTTGCTTTATGGACTTCTGACACATACCTGGAGAAGTAAGGCAGAATCGCCTCCTAGAGCTCTTAAAATGCCAGTGCTTCATTGTAGGAATGCCAGAGTTGTCAGGTGGCGTTCTGCCAGAACATGACATGCATCACCAGAACTGCAGCCTTCTGTATAGAGACAGAGGAGCAGCTTCAATAGCATTCAAGCACAGTTATGGTTGCACATTTATGCCTGGTCACTGCAGTGTTTACACAGAATCATTTACTTCCTTTTAAAAAAAGAAATTGAAAAATTAAACAAATTAAGAGTAATTCTCAGGGTTTTCTCTCCCGTATTCCCCACGTCTCTCACAACAGCATTATTTTTTCCTCAGGCTCTTTTATAAAACTGTGATTTTTTTGTTGTGTTCCTCTATCAAACTGAAGCCTCTAATCTGCAATGTGAATTGGCAAGTTGCCTCATACAGCAGATGGACTTGAGCACGCTTCTTGCCAAGGAGCTAGCATGTGCACCAAGCTCTGCGCGTGTGGCATCCATTTCCTAACCAGAATGTCAAAACAGCTGTCTCTGAAGGACTTCTGCATCTGTACTGACAAGATCTGCCAGAAGTTCTACAGTTTGGAGCATCCTTTCTATCAGAGTAGTTGGAATAGCTGTAATGTGCCCAGCACAGGAACGATGGTCTCTAAGCTCTGTGTGATTGACACCAGTTTATGGCAGAATAATCCTGCAGGATGGTGAGGGCCCTACAGAAGTGAGGGGAGGAGTTGAATCTGTTTTGGTAGCTGTTTTAGAGTGGTTTCAGAAGTTCTGACTTGCAGAAATGGATTCTACAACCCAGAAGGTTGCACAGTAGGTATGTTTATTATGCATAGATGCATGGGGGATCGCTCCACCACAGCCATGCACCCCAAACATGGCAATTCACCTTAGTTCCGTACAGTCAAATGTCACATATTAATGGCATTTCACCTAAACACATGCATGACCTGTCCCTGCTTCGTATTAAAATTAGTCCCATGAAGTCATCTCCACAAACTCCTCCCAGTTGTGCCTGAAATTGTCTCCTGGTGGTGGTTGTCCCAGGTCTCAGAATGAAGGCTCAGAGTCTTCATCAGGTTGGACCTTTCACCTTCTCCCCTGGCACATGCATAGTTGTGATCCTTCCAGCTGGGCAGGGTTATCTTCCAGGAGCCACTTTCCTTGGGATGCTTCCTCCTTATCAGTCACAGGTGCTACATTCCTTGGGATGTTTGGGTCACAAGTCACAACCTTGCTTTCATTTACTTTGTTCCCCTTACCAACTTTCCCCTCAAGCATCTTGCAGTAGTTAGTAATTGAATTGACTCTTATTTATGTGTTAGTTATTATAAATGTGATTTCTTATGTTCCCTTACATTCCCTTGCATACCTTGCATCAGGTACAGGATAATAAAAAGGCACTTGGGATGAGTGGGGAGTTTCAGAGGATCTCAAGGTAAAGAGGTGCAGCCATAGCTGGTGCAAAGGAAAGGTGCATTATCAGCAACTGACACATCCTGGGATGGAGAAAGCAGAGTATTCCCACCTGGTGGGAAGCAGCTTCTTTCAGTTCATGTTCCCTACAATTTTATATAAACCAGCACACTTGCCTGCTTGGCCTTTCACCTCCATTCATGAAATTGGTTGTAACAATTGCCACCAATATTTTTCTTTAATAGGGCTTTTCTCTTAATGAATAAACAAAAGTTGAAGAACTCATTCTAAAAAATGTTTTTATTTCTCCATTTTATTAAACTAGCACTAGCTGTCTGACCTTTTGTTTCCCGTTACAAATAATCACTTAAATTTTCTTGGACATTATGAAACATCTGTAATAAAGGCATAGCACTTGCCCTTTGGAAGAGACAAGAAACCAGCCAT
This sequence comes from Gallinula chloropus, assembly GCF_964237585.1. Classification (NCBI taxonomy): domain Eukaryota; kingdom Metazoa; phylum Chordata; class Aves; order Gruiformes; family Rallidae; genus Gallinula; species Gallinula chloropus. The sequence goes on from NC_140105.1 coordinate 11,802,886, forward strand.
TTCTGTCAGTAGCTGCATCTTGCCAGTGAAGTTAAAAATGTTTTGGAACCTTTTCCCCAATAAAACTTGAAATAATTGCTCTATTCTGGATAGGTTTTTTCCTTCTTCTAGTGCTTTTGCTCTCAAAGGCCAAATGGCATTTAGAATGACGAATGTTTTTCTTCCTCTTTCCTTCCCTAAAATACATGGCAGTAATGTCTACTAGAGATTCCTGAGATGACCAAAAATATATTCTTCAGTTTTGCATTCATTTTAAAAATCTCTTCTTAGGATACGTAGCACACTATCAGATCACAAGATTTTCATTCTCTGATGGTATCCAATCCTGTAGACAGGGAAACTGGAATTAACAGTTTGTGGTAAGATTAACTAACTATTGAGATCCATGGGATCACATTCTGTAGTGATCTGTAGTTTATCCCACAGCAACACCATGGACTCTTTTCAGCATCCTTCCACTAAACATGTTTGATACGTCCTTATAGCACATACATCTTTATGTTTAAGAGATGCCAGTGGTCGTTAGGGTCCACAGATGGCTTACTTTAAGCTGTGTATTTGTTCTCCCCTTCTATTTTGAAGGAAAGTCTCAGATTCTTAGGTATCACATTCATTCCTACTTTGCTTATGTTCCCTATCTCTGTAAATCTGTCCTGGATAGATGTAGAGTGACCATTAAATTGGCTTGTATTAAAGTGAGGTCTAGTTAAATGCACTGAAGCTACATCAATATGTTGAAGCTAATACAAACCACTTGTCGAAAAACAAAGTAACCTGAGGGTGCTATTAATTTTAGATTAAGAATGCATCTAGGAATGAAGGCTAATCCATTAAACTAGAATTGTTTTGCTATGATTCTAATGTAAATCAATGTCAGAAAAGTAAAGATATTAGCAGCAAGTAAGCAGTTTCACCAAGATCAAGGCAAGGTCTGAGAGATGCCCTCCTCATTCTTGTGGGCTTGCAATTGTTTTTCTTAGTGCCCATTAAAAATTAATCAGTAACACTAGAAATTATTCAGCTCTAGACTAAAAGAATAACTTATTTTTACACTCCCCTGATGTCTACATAGAACTTGAAGAAAAACATGGACCTAGGTAATGCTGTACAAGAAGCAAACTGGGATATTTTTTTTCCTTTCCTGACAGTTCTTTGCAGCTATTGGTGCTTTCTACAACAACAGGTCAGAACTATAGGGAGGAGTGTGACTTTTAAGTCAGAAATATCCTTTAAAGTTTTGCAGTTTATTAGGCATCCCCATGTGCTTCTGCCTTCATCTTTGAAGGTAAGAGGCAGTCACTTGCTATGGGAGTCTGCAACCGCAGACCTCAAGCTTCACAAGAACAGCTCTGCTTCCCTCTTTTTTTGGAAAAGATGTTTTCTTAAGGAAATATTTTTTGAATATATTTTTCTTTTATCAGAGCATTTCTTGCAGTTTCCCTTCCATTCCGATGTTACAGCATACTCAGGCATAGCTGGGAACAGCCAGAGCCTTTGACTGGGCACAAAGGAAGCAGTTTCCTTGGCAACTGCAACTCCAGAAAAGTCCCAAAACAGCACTTCCACCTGCCCAAGATTTCTTGTTAATTTAGGAGTTTGCACATTGACTTTGCAAGGAGAATTGGGTTCTGTCTTAGGGCTTTATTCATAACAGAAGTTGCTTACCAGGAATAATGTAATTTTTGCATATGAATTTATACTTGAGACTGACTAGCTTACCAGAAAGATTGTTGACTTATACTGTGACAGCAGATACTGCAGAGGCACATGGTGGGATTCGGGAAGGATATATAACACTTAAGGTACAAAAATTAAAACACTGCACAGGAGAAAAAAAGTCTGGCTAGAGAAGAATTAGTTTCCTTCCACGTTAGAAATTATGGGATCAGGCAAACTGCCAAACTCCCATGTAACTTTAGGTTTCACTAGATATATTAACTTTTAAGATTACGGCCAAAGAGAAGGCCCTTGCACAAGGAAACACAAAGGGGTCCTGTGACTCAGCCCACGGCTGGGATCCCCTTCCCCTCACCCTCACTGCAAAGTTCACGCAGGGATAGGTGTTTTCATAGAGAAAGACTCACTCCTGTTTCTGGGGCCACTTGGAGCAGCTCCTGGCAGTTTTTACACGATCGATGTGAGGTCCCTACAGATTTAGAGGAGTTTGGCTCCCTTCACCCCCTGCGTAGGGTGGTGTGCCCCCCTGGCCCCTTCTCACCTAGGGCCTGCCCATGGGGTCTGCAAGCTGCTTCTCCAGAGGAAGATAGAAAGAAACCCTGCTGCTGGCTACTTGGGGGATTGAAGCTTGTCATGAAACATCTGCCACTGGAAAGGTTGGAAAGCGGCTGAAGTGAAGGCCTGTTCCTGCTGTGTCATGGCCGCCATCTTAGGCCAGCAGAGCCCCCATGAGTCCCTCTCAGGACTGGGACAAACCAAGGGACTGTCCTCTGGCCTCAACACCTCCCTGATTAGCAAAGACACAAACAAAAAGTATCATGATTGCTGTGAGAGAGAGCAAATTCTCAGGGAACCGACCCTTAACAGCCATTTTATTTAAACATCCAAATGCGGTTTAAAGCTCAAACATGTTTACTCAGCTCTTGGCTTTCAAATATAATAAAAAATGGCTGCATGTGAAAGGATTGAGATTGTGCTTCCCACTCAGGGTGCCATGGAAGAAGAAATAGCTGTGCCATGCAGGTGACACCAATTATCCCCAGCACAGGCCCTGCTGAGCAGGAGGAAATTGCAAAGAGCTACAGTAATAAGGAGCTGGAGCCAGGGTAGTCTAAGGTACGTGACCTGGAGAAGAAGAGGTGAAGGGAATAACCTTTGAACTCCAAATGCAAAAAATGAAAGTACAGCATTAGGTGCATGGGTAGCAAGGCTAGGGTGAATAAAACCTTCTCTCTATGGTTGTAAGCTGAGCCAAGGGGGCAAAGGTAAAGCCTGAAATCAATGTTTCTTAATAAGACAGATGCCTCTCAAAGGAGTGGTGTTGTCTTTCTGTGTTGTGTTTTTAGTTTAGTTTTGCAAGACTGTAACAGGAGTTTTTCTCAAATTTGAGTGGTGCTATTGTTTGGTGCACCTGGTGATGCCTGGTTTTGGTGTGAAGGTTTGGGATTTGTGTGCACAGAAGTACTTCCCTTTTTCTTATGGGGTCTAAAGCTTAATAGAGTGTGTTGGGAGAGAGAGGATGTTGTTTTAGCCTGCTTTTGGTGTCAGGCTCCTTCAGCTTGTTACACTTTCCTAAAGGTCTCTGCCTGTGTGAATTGACTGTCCCAAGACCATTTTCCCAGGTAGATTGTGTGTCACCTTCAGATTTACTAGCACTGAATTTCATAAACAATCATGCAGTTTTTTGTTGTTTGTTTGGTGTTGTGGGGTTTTTTTTGGTCAGGCTGTTTTTTTCTTGTGTAAGAGTTGGGTCTTTGTACAGCACATGGACGTTCAGATACTAAATAAAGGGATTTTCCCTGTAACCCAGGGAAATAAAAACTGAAATCATGTTCCGCTGCTTTTCCAAAATTGTGTTTATGTTGTAAATCTCTACTTATTATTTCCTTTTTCATGAACTGCACCTGGAGATGGGCTGTTTGTGCTATTTATCTTTTTGTATTGCAGACAGGTAGCCCCTTCAGCAGATCTGGTGAGTGCCTCAGAGGCATAGGTGCTAACCGAAGCAGCTGAAGGTGATAACTAAAGTTAAGCAGTGTGATTCTCCCTCCTCCACCCGAGTTCCCAGTAGCCAATTAATATTTCTTGAACTTGAGCAATGAGGCTCACAGTGCAGCTCTGTGCTTAACAGGTAGAAGAAGAAAAATTTTTCAGAGCTGCAGCAGCTATTTCAATCCCTCTGACAGAGCTCTCTTAATATGACACTCTTGCCTTCCTGGCAGAGACAGATCCCACTAGCATGGAGGTGTACGTTTTGTTGTTAAGAGACACTGTGACCCTGGCCCTGTTGTTATTATCCCAATAATTAATATGTCACTAACTTGTTAACACTTCACAATATAACTGGTTTTGCTGTGAATGAAATAAAGTCAACCCCAGAAACAGGCTTCCACGGTCTCCAGATCTGTGTGTGTAAGAGAAGTTTCTTGTCTCTTCCAAACCTGTGCTCAGTGAATGACTCCTATACCTGGTGGAAATTCTCTGTCAACAGAGAAAGACAAATGAAAAGAAAGAAATTTTTGGGTATAGCAGGAGTCAGAGTTCTGTCAGCCTTCCAAAGCACTAGCTTGATTAGCCTCTCCCTTCCTGGTCACCTACATAACAACATTTATTCATTTCATATAATGCTTCAGTGAAACTCATGAGATCTTGAGCTAAATACCTGTATATGTGATCTCTGCATATTAATGTCTCCCTCTGGTTCACATGTCACTAAAATGCTGCAAACCTGCTGGGTTGTTGAGTTATATATATGAGAATAAATCAAAGAAAATAAACTGTGTGACAGTGACGTGATGAGGAAGCAGGCAATGATCAACCTAACGGGAGGGTCAAAAATGTATCCCAGTAAATAAAGGGGAGATGGAAGTGTCTCCATCAGCTAATATGCATGCATAGTGTTACCTGTTTACCTGCTGAGCCCCTGCACAGCTGTGGGGGATCAGAGGGGCTTGTGTGCTATTGCCAACTCTGCCAATGGTGAGAAGGATCAGTCTGAGCTCTCAGTGTTCTGCTTTTCAGGCAGTCAGGTCCCTGACTTCTATCTAGCTCATTTATGCTTGACAGAAAAGCAATGAAATTAGTGATGTAAAGGAAAGATGGGTTGCTTTGCCTGGTTTTGTGAGTCTGTTTTCCATGGCTGCTGTAGGTCCTGCTTATAACCTTGAGGAAATTGCCTGGGCAGTGATGTTCTCTGGATTTTTGGCTGAAGAGTGTTGGGGACTAAGGTTTCCATTTCTTAAAACTGTTTGGTAGGGATCTTGTCTTCTAATGTTAAAACTTACTCAGTTACCTTTGTGGTTGAGCTGGGTAATGCTTAGCTTAGGTTCATTCTTTCTACTGATGAAGCTGCCAGGCTTTCTTCTTTGTTAAAGGAGCATAAAATTTAAATGTTACAGCAATGTGGTGAATTCTTTTTATTTTTGAATTCCTCTTCCCTAATGCTTCAGATCCCCATCTGAAGGTGCAGTATAGTAGTTACAGACACAGCCACCTTTCTGTGATCTCTTAAGGGGTGGATGTACTTGGTACTATGTGTATGTAAGATTATGAAGATGTAGCAAAATTATAGCTGTGCTGCCTGTTAGGTGCATCTAAGATTGTTCTTCATTAGTTCTCATCATCCCAGTATCTTTTACTCCTGCTCCAGGTTGTGGGAGACAATTTCTTATATGGGCTTTCAGGTAAAATTCATTGAGAATAACTCAGTTGCTATAGCAATTTCCAAAAGTGGTATTCTCCCAGCATATACCAGTACAGTTTCTGTACTTTGGAATTTGAGGTTTTGTATGTATGCTTGAACTTCATAGCATCTTAACCTGTATTATTCCTCAGAGAAGAATAATTGTAGCATCTGGCTATGATGATAATGGACGTTAGAGAAGTACCTCAGTGAAAAAGTAGATTCTAGATATTGTGATGATATCATCTGAGGTCATCTGAAGGTTGAATAAATGAGAGAATATTGTGTTAAGGAGGGTAGGAAGTATCAGAGATGAAACAGAGAAAAATTGAAACTTTATGGAAATAAGATGAATGATGTGGTAAGAGATGCAGGGTGTACCCCATGGGTCGCTAACGGGAAACGAATTTCCCTTCCTCTTGCACTCAAGTTACGTGTGAAAGCTTTTTGCAGTCAGGCTGCTGCCTGGTATTTTTGCTGCTTCTCTTTGTTCCATTTGGATGTCAATGTCTAATTAACTTGATGTCAGGTAATCTACTCTGGCCAAGAAGAGCATAGCACAAAATAAATCAGGGAGAACAGAAACTGATGGTGCCCTTTGTATGCTTTCAGTCCCAGGCTGACTACAGGTGTTCTTAGCTGACACATTTTCTTGCTTGGGGAACTTGTTTGGCATAGACCAACATTCAGGTTTTCTAATTTATATAAAGGAGCCAGGATACTTAGGATTAAAACATTCAAAGGAAACCACTAGATTAACGGTAATGCATCTTGATATCAATGGGACCATCTTCACGATGCAAGTGCAGATGTGAGACATGAAAATGGTTTGGCAGGACTTGTTGAGGAATGAACACAATGATTTTTTTAAACTTCTAAAGGTTTTTTTTGGTCAGTATCTGAGCTTTAACCATGGTAGTGCTGCTCTTCTCCATGAAGAACGCCTACAAGAAGTCTTGTGAAACCATTTGCTTCAGATCGTGTACTTGCACCCCACTTATGAATGCTGTGTGGCAGAAAGGCAGAACTAGTGTGTCTTTAAACCACTAAGAAATATTTTGTTGAAATATATAAAGCTCTTGAAAAGAAATCTGTTATACGAAAGTAAAAGCTCTTTAATCAATGCTCTGCTCCTTTAGTAATTTATATATATCTTGCACTGATACAGAGATAAACATGATTTTAAAAGCCAGTGGATTCATGAAAACTGTGTGACAACTTAAAAGATCAGTATATTATGAAAAGATAATCAACAGATCGATAAGCTTGTCTGAAATAGTTGTCTTGTAGTATTGAATTAATTATTTTGCATCAGACAGTCTTTTCTGAAGGGATGACTTTTTCCAGTAAAGCAGAGTTGTTACCAGTTACTGGGCTACTTCTTATGGCTAAGGAAGTAGAAAGATCTCATCTGATTCTATCTCCTAATTAGCAGGGAGCTTGAGTCCAAAGCTTATTCATAAGAGGCCAGCTAGGTTGTCTGAATAGAGAAATTACATATCACAAATGACCTTGGATCCATACCATTCTTCCAGTGACCTTAGTCTCACCTGGCTTCAGCTGTGCTGAAGGAGAGCTGCACCATATGGCGGAGGAGTGCTGTGGAAAAAGGGTGTCAGCTGATGACTAAGAATTACTTTTTAATTTCAGCTCTAGACAAGAGAAAACAGAGGTAAGGATGCAATCCTTTAGCTCTGACTTCATTTTTACGCGTTCTCCAATTTGGGTCTCTTCTTTCCATCCTTCAAAAGCATCCAAGGAGGCGGAGGACAGATTAGCACATGCGGTTTCTGATTGCGTGAGCTCATCCGTAGCTGTTTGTCTGTGCAGTGATATTGCTTGAAACGTGGCAGAGTTGATAGAAATCAAAACAGTGTTGACTTTGAGTCTGTTTTGTAACACTCATACCTAATTTAAATAAATACCAGATGGGACAGAGGCAGTTTGTCTAGGTAATTATATTATCCCCACTCGCACAATGCTTCGGCGAAGATATGCATGGAAGCATCCAGCAGCTGGGATGCTTCCACAGCAAGGAGGGGCAAGGCAATACCAAAGTGGGAACAGAGGGAGAAAGATGGTTCACCCCATGCCCAGGATCTTGGTACAGCCTGGAGAAGCTTCTAAATGTCTAGGAATAATTAATATAAATGCAAGAAATGTGTGTGTGAAAAGTGACTGCTTGGCTAAAAATTACACTGAGGTGTGAGATGTAAAGTACTTTTGCAAACACCAGCCCAAGTGGCTGGGAGCTTTTGATGCCTTTATTTTATAGGAGTAGAAATGGTAAAGGGAGTTCAATGTAAATTCAGAAAGGACATATAATTAGTAAAAATCTAACCCAACTGGTAGCAAATCAGTCCAACTAATGTATTTTAGATTTCTTACTTGGAGACACCAACTATCACAGAAACGTCATTAAATGTTATTAGTTTAATTATTTTGTCCTTAGTGAAGAGTGTTAATTAACTTTGCTATGATAAATATGCATCTGAATATAATTTTGAAATCCCTACAGATCCTAATTATTCTTAAAGTGTGAGGTGTAGACCTTGCTGTATTAATCCTTTTTTAAAGTAAAGATTTCTTCAAGGGTACCAGTGATTTCAAAGGTGACTCATTTTTTTTTCTTCTGAAAAAAGGAGGCAATTTTTGATCAAAACCTGAGGTGAAATTATGAGGCCCCTGAAAATAACCTTGACGTGTATATCTTGTTCCTAGCCATGGATTCTGCCTATGAATTGAAGCCAAATGAAAATCTGCAAAGGGGGATTGGTTAACTGTTAACCATTGTGGCAGCTTTGAATACGTAATCAGTTTGTGTACAAGAATAGTATTACTTACGCTTGAAGGTAAAAAGGAAGGATATATGGCACACCCTCTTAAAGCACACATCAGACCTTAATTTGGAGCCATTGTCTTGTAATCACAATGGACTGAAGATGATCCTCCAAAATCACTTTAAAAATCCTGCATGCATGCTGTTTCTGGTGACTTGGAGTTCATGATCTCACTGACTATTGACTAGATCTATGACTCTCTTGAAGGCTGAGTCAAGGAAGAAAATAAAGAGCTTTCTCTGAAGACTTTTTATTTTAAACATCCCTTTTGATTTTGCTCCCAAGAAAGCTGTCTCTAGAACAAGCCTTTTTGCATTCAAATAGATGGGCTAATGCTACTACTGGGTTATCTGTTCTACACTTTCCTTTCTTGGCTTCTTGACAAGTGTAATTCTAAATTAAAGTAGATGCAATTCCTTGATGTAAGAATGAAGTTAAGGTGTGCTAATTAAAAATGGAGTCAGTATAGGTGTGTAAAGGTGTTTCATAGATTTGCTTAGTTTTTTATTATCCAGATCTCTTTGTGTCAGGATATGTTACTTTCTAATCCTTGACCCTGTCAGCTAATCAAACAAAAACATGCCTGTCTTCTAATTAACAAAATAATTTCCCTTGTGGATACAGATGTTCCTATAAATCTAAGATAAACATCAGTGCAATTAAAGTGCAGTTCAAGTTTCTGAAATTTACTTTGGAATACCAAAGTGCCATAGTATTAAGTGTTTGAGGAACTGTTATTCAACCACTCAAAGGATTCATGTGCAGTTTTGGGGGTGGCTTTTTGGTAGTAAAAAGGAGTGTTTTGGTTAAATCTTAATATTAATACCACAATAGAGTTTTGGCCACATCATGGCCAGGAAATACTTTCTGTCCTCAAAATGAGATGATTACAAGCTGGAAAATAAAAGATGAGTCTGAATGTTGTCCATTATCTATCACTAGATCTTCAAGTTGCAATAATACAGGGGACACAAAAAGCAAAAGGGATAGAAGTACCTTGACTTACAATGGTAATGAGCACAACAGTTTGCTGGAGTAGCTGTAAATCAAATGTACTGGAGCTATAAAAAGCCCATAAGACATTTGGATGTGATCCTGGACTACTTCTGCAATATAGAAGCTGTGCATACAAATGAGAAGTCATCTATATTGTATTATGGGGAGGACTGTGTTATTGAAACTGGGAAGTTGATAATAGGAATTTGGTTTTGGAAAACTACTGAAGCTGAGCTTCATCATGTTGGCACCAATGTAGGGCAATTACATCTGGGACCACATCGATATCAGTTAAATAGAGGAAATGCAATAAGGAAAGAATCTGTGATCATTAGGAGTATAAATTAAATCCTGCAGATTAGAGAACTGTATATTTTAACTTCATTTTAGACTGATTTCCCCCCCCTTATTTGTTTCACTGTATGCTTTATTACTTTTAACCTTTTTCCTTCGTGGTCTGGCTAATGCTTATGGCACCTTCATCCCACACAGTGAGCTTAAGAGAGTTTCTTAAACAAAGCTCTTGGAGTAGACATTAAAAATATCAATGTACTGTACATAACATGGTGAAAATGAAGGAAGGTGGACAGTGCTGGGAATGAATGGATTGCTAGAAGTTCACCTGAAAACTAAGTATTTTAGGAAAAATATTCTTATAGATTAAGGTAATGTCTGGGACTCAGAGGACCTGCATTCCTAACCCTGCTGTGCCTTTGTTCTCCACCTGTAAAAGCAGAAAAGCCTCTTTCTTTTCCCCCAATTCCTACATACACCTTCTTTTTCTCAGTCTTCTAATAATTTTTAAGTAGGATCTGGTTTTCACAGTGCAGTGCACTCAATTAGCATTCTGATTGCATTTGTAGTCTAGGTGTTAATTCTAGTGTTTGTATTAATGTGACAGCATTTAGTATTGCCACTTGTTATGGTGTTATTAATGGATTTCTCTCACCTGAGTATTATGTTGGGATAACGCTGGGACTACGTGTACATACAGGGATGACCTGTCCCATAGTGCTTCTAGGCTACATCTAGTGGGGAAAAGACCTACAAATAGGAGCGTGTGGCCTGGATTCTGTGACCTAGCAGGCTGGTTCCCTAGCAATGTACCTTAATTTCTAAGCATGTGAGTGCAGAATAATAACTTGACTATGATGTGAGACCTGAGTATAAAACTGGCTAGAGTCCTGGAAGATGATGTCATAAAGCAACTTCTACAGTCCATCACACTCATCCCTCAGTGACCAGTTAAATCTCATAGGTGCTTTGAGTAAGCCTTTCACTTTCTTCTAGTCCTATAAATAAAAATCCATAAAGAGAAGGAGACACTGAGAAAAACTTGGAAATTTGAATGCAGGTGGCAGGAGTTTGACTTGAACGTGCTATAGATTAACATCCATAAATCACTGCAGTGCTGAATGGTGAGAGATCACATAGGCATTCGCTTCCCGTTGAAGTCTGGGAAGAAACTGGCACATGTAGCCATAGAGAGCAGAAGTGGGAAAACTTGGCTTGGGAGTTTCATGTGGTGTTAAGTTTATTATGCTGCTTCTCAAAGGCCTTTGCCAAGAGAATGACCCCCATGGTGTTAAACTGGAAAATACACCTTTATCAAGAAGTTCTGGATTTTTAAAATAAAAATCAGGGAGAATTAAAATAAAAAGCAGGGAGAGCAGCAAAAGACTAAAAAGGATGTTGAGAAGGTGCTCTAGCAGGTGGATAGCAGAGATGACACTCTGAGTCTGTCTCTGTAGGGTTTGTTTGCTGCTTTTGATAGATGCAGGAATGCATCTGATTGCTGGTCTCATGATGTACTAAGGGATAACCCCCTAGAAGTTTGTTTATTGCCAGTTACTGCCAGTCTTTGAATGGAGGCTGGGCAGTAGTACTCCATTCCATCCATACAACACTGAATGTTGCGCTGCTTTTAGCCACGTGCTGCTCTGGAGTACATCTCTGTTTGCCAGCAGCTTAAGCATTGGGTCATAGAGCAGATCAACAACACAAATGCACAAACAGTTTAAACCAGCAGAGCTGAAAGGGGATCATTATGAAAGAACAACTGCAGTCTTTGACTATCCTCAGACCTTTCAGTGCCAGGATGTGCAGAGCCCATGGAGGGAGGGCAGGGTAGTACATAGTAACTGTTTTCCCAGTGCTCTCCCTTAGTCTGACTCTTGCCAGGAAGATTTGCTGGTGGAAAGAATGGGTCTGTGAAACTTCAGTGGAAGGAGGACTTTATGTACTTGGTTTATCCTCACTGCATCTTTGTACTGCTGAGGCAAATGTTTGGAGGCCACAATCGAGTGGCTTGTTTTTCTCCTCTTTGTTTCTTCTGACAGAAAGCTCTTCCATAGCAAGCAATAATCATCCAGAGTTTTGTTGAGTCTTGTCATATAGAAATGCTGCTTTTTGTTATTTTTTAATGTGTTTTTTGTGATCTGTCTTTAAAAGTTATCTTGAAAGTGGAAATCCATGGTATCCATCCAGAAACCCACCCAAGCCCAGCTGATTATTTTTTCAATGCATGAAAACAAGTAAAATAGCCACTTAAAACTGTTGCAATTGAACGTTCCATTCATAATTAGTATGTCAAAAAGTAATTGTTGGAATGTTTTCCACTTATTTAAGGTAATGCGAGTCTAATGTGATTTAACTATTAAGTATCCCCTTTCCTGGCTTTTGAATCTTTTTAACTTCTCACATTTAGAAAATGCCAATAGACAACAGCTTGCACTTTGGAGTGGGACATGTGAAAATATCAGGTGTAATATGTAGGTGATAAATCTGTTGGGCTCTTTAACAGCTTTATTGATTTTTGTCCGGTGATATTTCTGTCAGGAAGAGACATCTAATCCAACTTAAAGTGGTGTTACATATAGCCCTAGCAAAAATAATCAGAAACTCCTTATCTGCAATAAGTATATTTATGTACTTTGCTATGCAGTTTGGGTACTGTTCATTATGTTGGAGTGCTGAAATACCACTGTTCCCCAGAGGCTGAGTGAACATTATTGGTGTGTTTATTTGCTCTTTCCATATACATGGCACCCATAGTGATTAATGGGAACCATGTATATTAACCCCTAAAAAACCACTAATGAGTAGAACATCCCAGAACTGACCTCAGAGGGCCAAAACTCTCTCATAAGCTTAGAGATGCACCCAATGATTTTTTTTTCTTAAATTTGATGAAGAGAAAAGAGAGCTGGCCATTATGAGAGTGCCTGGAATTATCCCCAGGGGTAGGTAAACTCCCCAAATTTTGTCACAGACTTTTAACAGAGCCCTCCTCAGGCTTTCTCTACCTTTACATACGGGCTCAAACTTGTATAGGCTGGTAGATAACAGCAAAGTTCTCTACACTTTGTTCTCCTGTAATGCTGGGTTTTCTATCATATGTTTGAGCCTGATGAATGTAGAGCAAATGCCATTACTGGACTGAGAGGATGATGTGGTTTAACTTTTCCTTGTGACGTAAATCAGTGATGGTAGGTATGCATCTCCAAGAGGGCTGTGGGTGCCTGTGGGGCAATGTGGTAGTATAGGTCAGGATCTTCTTAGACTAGATGTTGGGTAAAAGCAGGCAGGGTTGATTTTTGGAAGCTAATAGAATGGTAGTATCAAGTTCATAAATTCCATTTTATCTGCCATGCTCCTCTTTTTTACTCATTGTTCATTGAGAGTAACTGATTGGCTCTTACAATTAGACAAGCTTTAATTCAGCCTCTGTTGTATCTGACAGAATGCTTTCTCCATCTGGGTATTCTTCAACCGAACATACAGGCTTATCTTCTTCTTTCAAATTCCATATTTACTACTTGAAATAGTGTTAGTCTCCTGGGCCTCCTTATTTTCATGCTAGAGCTAGTTGGCAAGGATGGATACCTGTCATGACTTAACACACACATCAAAATAAAATGAAATGGGAACTTTGCCATTTGCCAGTAACAGAAACTATTGAACACAGAGTCATTCTCATATACAGCTGAAATAAAAAAATAAAGGAAAAGGAAAGCTCTCATCTGTTAGAGTACAGAAAGGAAAGTATTGTTAAAAAACATTGTTGCATCATCCTTCTTGCTGTGGGTTCTGAAGCGGGCCAGGATGGACTCTGGCACGGTCTCAGCAGTGGAGTTGGGTATGTGCAGAGGGGCCGCAGCCCTTCTGGTGTGTGCCTGGCGATGGGCAGCCACGCCACGGCAGCTGGCTCAGTGGGGCTCCTCAGAGTGTGTGCTTTGGTCAGGACACTGCCTGCCTGTCCTGGTTTCGGTCAGGATGGAGTTCACTTCTTTTGTAGCAGCGGATGGGATGCTGTGTTTGGGTGTTACAATGGGAGCAGTGCTGGTAACACCCTGATGGGTTTAGTTGTGTCAAGCAGTCAAGGACTTTCTCAGTTCTTCATATTTCCCTATTCATGAGAAAGGAGGGGTGAAGCCAGGACAGGTGACCCAAACTGGCCAAAGAGAGTATTCCATGCCAATTCCATCCTGCTCAGTATAACAGGGGCTGATGGGAGGAGGAGGGGGCGGCTCCAGGACACATGGTTTTCAGGGGACGGTCGGGTTCCGGGACAGCTCTGGGTGGCACGGCCTGAGCTGTGGGTTCGGTGAGAAACTGCATCCTGTATCAACAGTTTCATATATCTTTTGCTCTAAAGTCCTGTTAGCAATGTTATATTTTATCTTTCTGCTATTTTAGTAAACTGTCCTTATCCCAACCCACAGGCTTTTGGTTTCTTGGTTTTGGGGTTGTTATTTGCCCCTTCCTTTTCCCTTCATTGCCTCACACTGCCCCCCCCCCCCCCCCCCCCCCCCACACACACACACTTCTCCCCCTGCTCTTTTTCCTTTAAAGAGCAGGCAGCAGCCTGGATCTCGGCTCTCAGCCGGGGTGAAACCGCAGCACCACCAAATCCTGATACAGAAACAGTGATTCCTCCAGTTGGAACCTTTGGAGTACATGAGCAAAAACTATCAGAGAAACTAAGGGAGTAGCGGTAGAGCTACTTTGAAAGTAATTTGAATAAGGATGTTACACAGCCTTTCTAAAAATAAATAATTAAGGGGGGCATCTTTTAGGCAGTTATGTACAAATTATCACTGAGACACCGTATTCTGTTCTGTTCACAGTGGTGATTGTAAGAAGGAGAAGCCAAAATGGTGTTAGGGCTATTAAGTTACCTGCAGAAGCCTGAATATTGTGATCAAGTACAAGTAGTACATCCAAGTCCTGAAAAATATGGTATATGTACTATAAAAAGGAAAATCTAGAATCTCAGTAGGGAAAACTAAGAAAGAAGGGTGTGAAAGGTAGTGTTTATCCTAGATGATAAGCCATTTAGGGGACAAACTTAAACTTGTTCTTTAGAGAGGCCTGTTACACGCAGAACAGCATAAAAGTACAAAACCACACACTAACGTAACTGATACAGTGAGCAAATACCCACTCTGGAAAACGTTAATCCATTATCTGCATGTTGTATTTTGCAGTGAGTTGAACGTTAATGAACACTAGAGTGTAAATCCAGGGGAAATATGAGAGAAGAAAAAATACAGTGCATTTATCCAATTTATTTGAAATCTGCCAATGATAGTGGATGACTTTCCCTGAGATGCTGTTGGTAAAGCAAAGGAAGTGCCAAAATTATCTGCAGCTGTAGATTCACAACTGTTATCTTTCTCTCTGTGCACAGGACACAGTGAGCTTCTCTTCATTTAAACCTTTGGTAGCAAGGCTGAGGGCACTTCTGTGGCAGGCACTCCCAGTCCAAACTTACTGTGCTTTACATAAAATCCCTGAGTGAATTTCTGGATGTAACATGAAATGTTTATCAAAGATGATCTGTCGCTATGGTACTTGTGTGGTCCTTGTTGTGTTTAATCTTCCCAAGTGTCGTCTTATTATTATTGGTGAAGGGTCTGTAATGTCCCTTGAGCTTCCCCAAAATGCTCAAGCCACAAATGAACCTGATTATTGCTGTGCCAAGCAGTGCAAGGCTTTACATCAGATGTGGCTCCAGACTCTTTGACACCTGGTTCCTGTTGACAGGATGGAGGGAGATCCCCTGAGTGATACACAGCACGAGGGAAGAACCCAGCTTCTTGGTGTGGAACTGTTGAGTAGTGTACCAAAAACTTGACCCAGAGGTGGAATACTGATATACTGCTAATGACAGAGCCCTTCTGAGAGGAAGGGAGCCTTGGTTTCTCCCAATACCTGAGTAAATACCCAGTTTTAAGCCTACCACAGTGTGAAACGAGGTTGCCCATGTGTGCTAGCTGTTTGCAGAATGGAGGATATTTTTCCTGAAAAAGAGAGCCCTCTTCTGTTAGCTGTCAAGTGTTTATACCTTCTCTGTGCATCAGCAATTAGATGGAAACATATTCACAAACACTGAGAAGTCATCCATCATCAGGCAATGATGCACATATACCCTAATGCATGGCAGTCATTTGGTTATTTATCCATTAGCTCCTCCAAGAATCTAACCCTTTCTCCTAGTATTCAATGCCATTATTTTTGGTGTTGCTGTTTGTCTTGCAAGAAGTTCAAACTGTGTCTGTCCCTTTTATGAATTTGAATTGTTAATGTGAACATTTGAGCTCATTATAACTCTGAAATGTTTCCTTTGTTACCAGTAACTGACAAACCTGCACAGACTGCTCAAAAAACAGTAAGAGCTATTTCTAGGATTGTATTTTGTTCACTGCTGTGCACAACAATATGCTCTTGCCTTCGCTAATGAAGTTTTTCTTTAATGAACACAATTAGAGCTAGGCAAACAATGCAAAAATATTTTCCATGAATATTCATCCAGAATCTTAAATGAATTCCCTTCAGTTATGTTTGCATATATTCATTGTCCTCTTTCAGTGAAATTTTCCAAGATTCAATCTTTGATGCTTGAGTAATGAGGGGGGAAATTAAGTTTCAGCTCAGGGGTTACCCTTCTAATGTTGTCTAACTCGTTATTTCCTTTCGGTATTTGCATTTCTGCAAGAATATCTAGGTGAGGAAGTAGTGTTGGACGAGAAATGTGCATCTGGCCACTGTAACAATGAGTTTGTGTTGCCTGGGTCTGACCTCCAGGCATTTCTGGAGGAGAAAAAGAGTGTGAAGAGGTAGGTACAACTGGTTACTCCAGTGGCAGGCCAGCAGCTCTTGGGGACAGGGCTTTCTGTAAAGGTGGTGGGTTTTTCCCTTTTCTCTTTGGTCTTTTATCAGTCATTTCAAGAACTGCTGAACAGAACCCTGATCAGCACACACATGCACACAGCACACTGAGTAGTACTGCTTCAGTTTTTGGTATTTAAATAGCAAAATGAAACATTAAAATTTCTGGGAAATGCTACGGAATAATCCCAGACAGTGAAGCAAGCTGAGGGGTTAATGGTCTGGCTTTAGATGTTTTCCTGAAGAGAAAAGCAGCAGCAATTAAATCAATTATAAACTCTTTGCTAAATTCTAATTACATTTAGCAGAGTGGAAGAGCACAGAGCCTCTGCTGAGGATTGCAACTGGGTTATGGAACCTTTCATGTGCACAAGCATTGGTACACACATCTCCTCTGGGAGCATCTGAAGTCTCAATCATGTCAAGGCTGTTTGGTCCACACGAAGCCTCCACTCCGTCTGTGATGAGAGAGGATCTGTCTGCATTGGGAAGAGGCAACTGTTATAGCTGATGTTAGTACCCAGATTCTAAAGGAACCTCCAAATGAACCAGATGTTACCAAGAAATTAGGAGAGTGGTTCACTTTTATCTTCTCGTTCCCTCCTCAAAGCACATTTTACAGCTTCAACATTAAATTTCCATGAAATTTCAGTGGAGACATTTTTCCTCCCTAATTTTTTTAAAACTTTCCTGTTCTTAAATTTTGTCCTAGACTGCTCAGAGGCTTCCTGATCACAAGGAGTCTGTCTGTCCTCACTTCATGCCTGTACTGTTAAAGTTCAGTGGCTATATCAGAAAACAGAGTAATGAAGATCAGAAAAACAGGGTCTCTGGCCAGTTTCTCTAGCATTTTTCATAAAGACAATTAAAAAAAGAAAAACTATTGAACATTTCCTTGGTAAGTGATCTCTGGTTGATGTCCAAATCAATTGCATATTTGGAGTTTGAGGATTTGGGGTAGGGAGGAAGATAAATGTGAAGACCCAGGCATAAATACAGAGCTGTTATCTTCAGGGCTTTAGGAATTAAAGCTTAAAGCCAGACCAGCTGATGTGTAAGCCAGGTGTGTAAAAGCAGATTATTATGCATTTCATATAGACGTTTCCCTCAAGGTCATTTCAAGTTATAAACCATATTTGTTTGGGTTTTGTTGTTTTATCCCTATATAGTTTCATCAGTCCTTGAGTTCTGAGACATTCAGTGAGTGTGACATGAGAGAAAGATCTTTTATTTTGCACACTGTGGTAACTGAACAGAAATAGAAAGGCCTCAGTGGAGAAAAGCTTGAGGTAGTTTTAGATTTCAAGGTAAACAGCTGCAGAAATCCTCTTACTGCAGTGAAATTATTAAAATGGAAAAGCCCCAATGTATTCAAAGGACACTGTTTAATATCCTGGTATCTGTCTGTAGTTAAACTAGCCACTTTTTTGTTTTGTTTGGTATCTCTGTGGAAGCATGTATATAAATCAAAAAGACTGTTGTAATCACTTTTAAATGTTACTTCACTTACAACCTTGACACAAGCTGGCTTAATGGTAAAAGCTGCCACACTGTACAGTCTCTTTGTTGAGCTGATTGCAGGGCGGTACCTGAAGTCTGCTCAAGGTATAACAGCTATGAAGGCATATGTCTGTGGAATATGGTGTTGGGGCCAGAAGCAAGCATGGCTTAATTTCTTGTTTGTTTATATAAATCAAATATTTTTGCTAGGGGCACCAGCAGAGGAGATGGTGTTGCTGCAGCTGGAGAGGGCATGTTGGTAGTGGAAAGAGGGATGTTGGTGGAAAAGGGAGATGTGCTGTCTGTCCTGGTGGGCCTGGATATAATGGAACACTTAAGCATGTGTTTTGGTTCGTTCCTATTCAAGAAAAGTGTTTTGGGGTTCCAAATGATGCCATCTTCAAATTTGATGGCTATGGTGTTAAAGCTGCTCCTTAAGAAAGGTCAGTTGGCAGTGGAGCCCAGGAGGGGCGCTGATATCCCCTGTCTCTTAACTCCTCATTAGGCTGGTGAAGGCAGCACCCTGTCTCAGAACTGGTTTCGAAAATCCTTAGTTTTGCCTAATTAATATTAGTGATCTGATAACTGCAGACATAAGAATAGTAAATATCTTCAGTAGTGTTTGTAGAGGTGGGGAGTTTGGGGGGTTTTGATTGGTTTTTTTGTGGGGTTTTTCTTTTGAGTGGTGTATACTGTGCAAAAACAAGACATGAGATTTCCCCTTTGACAAAAGCTGGTGACTTTGGTCATCAGAAGTCTTTGGTTGGTAAGAATTTATTTTATTTTTTAATGATTTTCATCTTCCTCTGTTAATTCTTAAAATGCTTACCTTGGCTCTTTTTACCTCAGTGTCAACAATATATGCTTTCCAAAGACCTTTTCCAAATACTCTTCTGAAGTCCAGGTTGAATACTTGGAATTAGATTACCTTGATGTAAAATCTGTTTGTGTTCTGTGTATCTTTAGATTTCCTCTCCTTCAGTTCCCATGTAAGGATTTCTGTACTAGTCAGCCTTTCACTTACCATCAGCTCGTTGCCAGTGGGCTAATATTGAAGCCTGTTGTTGAGGCAGTTCAGTAATAAACAGTGGGAAAACCAGAAGTGGTTGACAAAATGCACTTGAGCAGAAAGAGTTTTCCTTGAGATTTTCTTTTAAATAAAAGCTCCACTAAACTCGTTGCTACACCAGCAGCTGCTCTGAATTATGTTCCAGGACAAATTACCTTTAGCGTGTCCTTGTTGCCGTAATGGAAAAATCTTTTAAGACACAGACAGACATAAGCCGAATTTCATTAGGGGAATATGTATTTGACTTCGTTAAACTCCAAGGGTTTGCATTGTGTTAATTATAAAAACAAAAGGATAGGATCGTAGATGCCCTACGAACACTCTGCTCCACCAGGTACTTAATTTGAAGCATGACCAGTATCATTCAGAAGCTACATT
Source organism: Gallinula chloropus (assembly GCF_964237585.1). Classification (NCBI taxonomy): domain Eukaryota; kingdom Metazoa; phylum Chordata; class Aves; order Gruiformes; family Rallidae; genus Gallinula; species Gallinula chloropus. Next base: position 11,822,201 of record NC_140105.1, read on the forward strand.
GGGTAGTTCCTGTGCTTTGCTATGGCAGGGTCTGAGCCTGATGACGATGGGCACTATTGAAAAGCTCTTCTTACCCCTTTCCAGCAGAGAGGTTTTAGGCTATTGCTTCTATGAATTAGCATTTCTGCATTCTTTTGTCACTGATTCATTGTGCCGGCTGGTTTGTTTTGAAAGGAAAAATAATCAACCAGCCTGGCATAGTGATGGCTGTGCCACAAATTGTAAACAACCAGTTTCCTCTCTCTGACATACAGCAGGAAAATATGCAGGGCATTAGGAACTAATTACCACTTTTTAACCATTCAGTAAAAGATGGGAGCTGTGACTATTGTGCCAGTTTAGCATATAAATACCATGGTAGTTTGTATACCTACAAATCATCATTTGTGTATTCCTTTCTGTAGTGAATGAGCATCCTTTGTTAAAGGTGTTTATAAAGCACTGCGCCTATTGTTAGAGCAATGCAAATGATAAATAACATTCACATACAGAAGAGTAATAACATACTACTATGCACTCAAACCCACAGCTAAATATCACGTCAGAAAGGCTAGCTAACTCCCTGGGTTTGAAATAGTTCTTTTTATGGGGGAAGGACTTGTAACAGCTGGAAGGTCAGAAGCTGGATTCCTTTTGTTTCACCAGCGGGTAGATGACACCCCAACCTGATGGAGGTGAAGGCTTCTCAGATGCTTCTTGGCAGCTTGTGGGGTTTGTGCAGCACACGTTTTTAACGCAGATCTAGAATTTTGGGGGTTGAGCTGAACGAATCAATTTGCACTTTGATGTAAATGAAATCAACTTTGCACAATTAGGAAATGGCTAGCTGAGCCGTGGAAGTTCTTAGAGCTTCTCTCAGTTGAGCCAAGAGCAGCTGCAATTCTTGTCACGTAGACATCTTCTGTCCCTTGGGTGCCCCCTTCTGTCTTCTCTTCCCTGCTGAGATTTGTTGTGAGAATGTTGTTTATGAAAGATGCAGTCTGGGGAAAGAGATGATTTGGGAGTTAATTTACTATCTGCTCACAGTATCTTCTCCTATATGTCCTCTCCTAATAGAGCTCTGAATTTACTAAAGTTTGTATTGAGTATAGTCCAAACTTGGATGCTGCTTGGTTGTCTTGTGTAGATACTAGATAACACTGACAATTATTTTACTGCCATGGATTCTCTTTTGAGTGAGTCTGATTTTTTTTTTCCTCACTACTTACCTGACTTGCCCCTATTAATGGCTAAGAAAGAGACTGAAGATGCAGGCCTGTAGAAAGCTGTCCAGTTTGCAGCAATAGGTGACATTTTTCCCTTAGCACAAGTAGTAGTGATTTCCACAGGAGTCTTTTCCAGAGCTGGGTGAATATGGATCTCTTCTCTTTAATTTAATTTTAAAACTAATTTTCCTGCTCTTTTCATTGCACTCTGTCTATTTAATTAACCTATTAATTTGTTTAAATAATAATTAACCACAGTTGTTCTTGCCCTCTGTAGTGTGTCTGACCTAATAATTTCTTATGGAAGTTCAGGATTTTCTCCAAGTGACACCTTTCTATAGCACCCATTCCCAAACTTTCCCTGTAGACCACTTTCCTCAGCTAATTTATTTTCACACTAGGGCTCAAGGTGATAACATGATCTTAAAAATAACTGCCTGAAATCGTAAGGTTTAAGTGAGTGTTTAAAATAAAAATGGGAAAGTTTGTGGGTGTGTGTTTTTTAGTTCATACTCAAGCACTGGCTGCTACACTTCTGCTAGGCAGGAATTAACAGTGCATCTGCATGTGTCTAAATGTTTAAATACTTAGAAATATGTGCATATGTTTTTTCCACAAAGTAAAGGAAGTTTCTTCAAGTCCATTTTAGTTTTGATTTTGTTGGGTTTTTTAGGATTTGGAAGCATGTAGTCAGGGATGCTAGGTGGTATCTTGTCAGTCTTGTCAAAACTTCCCCTTTTAGTGGCTGGCTAAAGGCAAGAACCAAAGCCAGAAATTAATTGGTAAACAATTCCAATAAGCTATGCTGGGAAGTCTCTGACCTGCTCCTGGATGATGTGCAAGACACAACTGCAGATGCAAATGATTCTCCTTTCCCATCTGCCTTATGATGGGTTCACACAGTCATTAGTATAGATTGTTCCAAATTCTGTTAGTGCGCTCCCCACCCCCCATCCCTTATGTACTGTTCTTTATTCATTGTTGTAAGTCTGCAAATGTGTATCAGGGTTGGCAGAGATGCAATGAAGGCACCTTAATTAGCCATTAGTGTTCACACGTTTTATTTTTTGTAGTTTTACCTCAAGTGTCAAAAACCACAGGCAAGGTCCTTCCAGGATGAAGTAGTTCAGAGCATTCACTAAGGGTCATGCTTTGCTGTTCTGCCCCCAGAATGAAACTTCTTTCAGTCTCTCTAATTAACACATACAGATTTACAGGAAAGATAGTTTCATAAAATTCAGATAAGTCACTGGAAGATGCCACAGACAACTCAAGCAGTCTGCCAACAAAAAGCATTTTTATTCCAGCTAATTATTTTTTAATGATACTATTAGTACTTGGAACTCATTGTACACAGCGTACTCCAGATAAAGATCTCAAAGTTTTGCATAATAGTAATGCAAAGCCTCATAACATGTCTAAGATTAGGGTGAGTGGGTTACTTTTATAGCCATTTTACATGCAAGTCACACTCAGGGTAATGAACTAGTCCCAAATCAAACTCCAGACCCACGAGCTTGAGTTTAGAGGTTGTTCGGTTCCTTGCCCTGATCACTCTTCACTGTTTCACTTCATCATTTGGTTTTGTTCTCTCCAAGTGGTTTTCATCAAGGTCTCCCAAGGACTTTGATCTACCAGTTAAGTCCTATGCAAGAAGTTGCTGCTTGAGATCTTCCAACCAACCACTTCACCCCTGAGTAAGCACCCAGACAGGGATGACAATCTTCACGTGTAGTCTGCCAGTGATGAATATATACTGCTTCACCCAGAAACAAGCAAGAACCAAATGAATTGTGATTTTGCAAATCATTAAGCTGCTGAAGGAATAGAATTAAATATAAGCAGAGTAATAATGTGTTCTTAAACTGTGTGCCAAGTGACCTGGACCAGCCAGGGGTGGTGGGAGCACCTGCCTCTCCAGATGCCTGCAGTTGTTATTCACAAATATCTCTGCCACGGCAATAAACAGCCTCTCAGTGCTCCAGAGCAGCAGCCTTTACCCTCCCTGTCTAGGAAAACCTGTCCCATAGAAACATGTTAATTCAGGAGGGGTTTGGGCTGCAGGTTTGTTTTGAATTCTGCCTGTGTTTCAAAATAGTCTTGCACACTTTAAAAAAGAAAAGGCACAAGCATTAAAAGCTGTGTTACCCTATGGAAATTAAATTTATGGTTAGAGCTGCTTACAAAAGCTGAGTCTTGTGGAGTTTGAGGGGAGATGGATCTTGGTTGAGACAGAGGATGGGAGGAGCTGACTTGTCTGCTTAGAGAAGGCAGAGACCTTTTTCAGATAAAGCTTCTTTCCAAATCACCAGGAAAATGTTTAGGGAACTGGAACTCAACCTGAGTACAGGAGAAAAACTTGTCAAAACTTGTCCAAAGACTTATCACAAAAACTAAAACACAGATAAAGAAACAAATCCACTAGTCCAAAACTAGTTCTTGGGGCTGGTCAGGAAGTGCTGAAAGGCCAACACAAAGTCTGTAGGCTACATGCCCCTCAGACAAAGGGGTGAACGATGCCCTTTCAGATCAGTAACAGAAGCAAGTGATATTTTAAGGCTGGCAAGAAATTTTTTTCCTCTTACCCTCATCAAGCTGGAAACAAGGGATTAGAGCTCATTACTGCTTAGCCAGAAAAATAAACCAGTGGAACAACCAGTGCAAATATGGTCCCTCTGTACGTACTGTACGACTGTCCAAGGGATTGACTACACTGTGACAGTCTCTCAGGAGCTGTTTGCTTTTAGCATTCTTGCTGCTTTGGTGTGGGTTGTCAAGTGAGTAGGTGGTGAGGCATAGTACACATTATTGATTTTTTTTTTTTTCCTTTTTAAAGCAGGTGCTAAGTTACTTAAGGATATTCTGTTCTGATGTCTGTTCTGTACCATTACTGCCTGCAATGAGTTTTTTTAATTATTTTTTTTTCTTTAAATAGTCTTCAAGTTGTGTGGCCTGCTGTACAAATCTGTCATCTATCAGATACCAGACCTGAGATGCTCCTATCTGCCACTTTGTGTTGTCTGTTGTACACTAATGCTAAGTGCCAGGTCAGATAATGAGACAAGATCAGTCCTACGTAGTAGCACTGAAGTGACATTAGATCACTTCATAGTGGTGCTAACGGATCTATACTGCTGGAGTTTTTGCCTTTCAGACATCTGTCAAGATTTTCCTGTGTTGTCTGATTTAATTTTTCCCCAATGTAATCAAAACTTTGACATTGGTCCTTACTGTCTAATAAAACCTGTTAAAGTTTTGGCTTTATTCTTTGGGTTTTTTTCCTGTTTCATTAACTCTTTGCTACCCATTCCTTGAGAACAGAATTGACTGATGCTCCTTTGTAGTTGTTATAGCTGGATTTTGTGCTGAATTAGAACCAGCAATTTTTGGAGGCCAGCGGTGCTCTGTCTGCTTTAATGGGGGTGGGCCTTGTAAAAAGTATCAAACTGCTAGTGCCTGTGCTTGGTCTGGCCATAATGGTATAATCCAGTGTCTGTGTGCCCTGCAAAGGGTTCATGGTGTATCAAGATCCTTCCTAACACAGCTCTTTGATCTTTGCCTGCCCTGTCACCCATGGTTATAATATAGATGTGTATGTCTTGGCACCTTTTATTTGTCCTGCTCTACTCTGCCCTTGTGAGGCCCCATCTGGAGTACTGTGTCCAGATCTGGGGCCCCCAATACAAGAAGGATGTGGAACTGTTGGAGAGGGTTCAGAGGAGCCACAAGGGTGATCAGAGGGCTGGAGCACCTGCCCTACAAAGAGAGGCTGAGGGAGCTGGGCTTGTTCAGCCTGGAGAAGAGAAGGCTGCGGGGGGACCTCATTGCAGCCTTCCCGTCCCTGAAGGGAGCTTATAGGCCGGAGGGGATTCGACTTTTTAAAAGAGCAGATAAATGGCAGGACAAGGGGGAATGGACTAAAGCTGAAAGAGGGAAGGTTTAGATTAGATATTAGGGGGAAGTTTTTTACAGAAAGAGTGGTGAGGTGCTGGAACAGGCTGCCCAGAGAGGTAGTGGATTCCCCGTCCCTGGAGGTGTTCAAGGCCAGGTTGGATGGGGCCCTGGGCAGCCTTGTGTAGCTCCAGGCCTGGAGGTTGGTGTCCCTGCCTGTGGCAGGGGGGTTGGAGCTCTATGATCCTTGCGGTCCCTTCCAACCCAGACCATTCTATGATTCTATGATTAGAAACATGAGTAATCCCTTTCCCTTTTTGTTTTGCTATGCTCCTGAGCACAGGTGAACTCCCCTATAGTAAGGAACTGTTAAAATTCATGTGGGATTTTTAAAAAGGCACCCATCTGTGCTATTAAAGAGCCTTTTGGTAGCATTTTACTGGCCCATGCATAATAGGCCTTAGGACACTTCTTACTTTACACGATCTTTGTGTGAAATATGTCTTCACAGTTTAACTCATGCTTGTGAGATATAGCTGCCTGGCACTACCAAAGATGATCTAAAGAATAAAACCTTGTCCTCAGTTTTTGTGCTTGGGGAGTAGAAATACAAAAAATAAGAATGCACTTTACAAGTGAAGATCAATGTGTTGTATGAGCAGAAACTTCGAGCTTGTGTTTCTGCATTTTACAGACTGAACGTGTAGGAATGTTTAAAAAATTCTTGTCAGGTTTCAGTTGCCGTGATATTACTGGAAGGTTGACATTTAGACAGGAAAAATGTGGACAAAAATGATGTCCTAGGGACTATGTGCCAAAGAACTGTATCTTGCATGTGCAGCCTGAACTGAGGACTAGTATGCTTTTGAAATATAGAGCCAGTACAGTGCTTGCCTTCAGAAAGGCAGTAGCACTGCTACAGAGTAACCTCTTAAAAAAAAATAAAAGAAAAATTGTTCAAAATTAGTGTTTTGCTATCAGGAAGCTTCGACCCCCATCTTCTATAGAAAAAGGTCCCACCAAGTGCTGTTAAAGATCTGGAACTGTGTGAGCAGAAGCTGCCTGTGCTGAACCAGGGCATCAGCATGTGGGCTGGAAGCCAGAGAAGCGAAGCAATGCGAGTTGACTTACATTTGGTGAAGTCAGATTTTAGCTTAGTGTTGTAAGGCAGCTTGCCCAGCGTTAGTTGGGTTTTAATTGCTCCACATTTTTAAACCAAGCAAATCTTGACAGGAGCATCTGTGATAAATGGACTGAAAATGTCAACTCTTGAAACTAACCAGCCTGTCTTTTCAAGCCATTTTGTTCTTGAAGGTGCAATTTTGCTCTGTTACGCCAGGTCTCGTTCTCATTAGCTCATATGGAATTGCACTTGAAAGTGAAGGGCAGATTTGACCTCATGGCTATCATTATTCTTCTTCACTCTGCAGTTACCAACACAGATCAATCTGGGAAAAACCATGTAGCTACTTTAATTTTCATTAACAGCTCGACTGTACCATGTTTCTAAAGGTGACAAGGCCTAGTGAGCTCACTTATTGTGTCTCTTCTGTCTTATTTTTAATGTTACTTGAATGCTATAGACACCTCAGTAGGTAATCAGGATATCCTTAATTAGAAAAATCTACTTAATTGGGACATCTTCTAGGGAACTGAATTAAGCCTAGTGGTATTTAATTATATTGTTTAGGGAAGGTGTAGTTTCTCTTATTTACAGTTCCATCAACAGTATGTTTTGGAAACTCGTCCTGTACTCAAAATACCACTTAGCTGGAGAAAACTCTGTCCATCAGAGTGAGTGAATACTGTTCATGGGTTCTTTCAGTCAACCTGTAGAGTTGCCAGAGCAGCTGCTTCAGTTACGTGCAAGACTGGATCCAAAATTAGACCTGGCCAAGGTAAAATTCATAGCTGCTCAGAGCCTGGAGCAGGACGGTGCATCACTCTTGTTCTCAGAGTGGCTGATGCTGAAGTACTGCACAGACACCTGTAACTCTGGGGTTTAGCTGTGGGTGCTAGTACCCCAGCAGCACTATAAAAAATTTACTGCAGAAAAGAACTTTTGTGTTTTAATGCAGGTCCTCACCAACTAAAGCTGTGTGGAGCAAATCATAGTACTGCTTGATCTGAGGTTTAAATTGGATCAGAAGGTATATACCTCTTTGATAAATAAACTTATATTCAAATCCGTGCCTCAGTACTTTTCAAGGTTGTTGATTATGTCACAGTATGATAGCACACTGTTGGAATGGAAAGCAGGGGGGAGGGAAAGGCTTAGATTTAATGCTTCTGACACTAAAGCCATACATGACAGTGAAAAATGAGAATTCAAGCATCGGTGCTGCTGCTAGAATTAATTTGTGTTTCACAGTGGGAACTGTTGATGTGCAACAACCATGTATTTATGTTAAAAATATGTCATTGCAATAGAACAGTGCTTTAGTTAACTAGGTCCACTTTCAAATGAATGTATTGAGCTTGCAAATCAAGCAGTTTGTTGTTAGTTGGCATATTTTGATGTCTCTTCTAATGAAAGAGATTGTCTCTTCATATCTGGAAATCTAAACACTGGACTTGAATGTCTGGAATATCTGCCAGCATTCTGACTTGTTTTTTAAGATGTGGTGTTAAAATGAAATAAATCTGAGCTTCCCTAAAATTATCACACAGAGAATTTTTCTAATGGAACTGTTATTTGTTAAATGAGGTGTACATACTTCAAACTTTCTTTGGATAAGTCTTCTGGCATTCCCATTTCTTTAATTCTCTAGCCCTCCTCCAGCAAAAAAACTTTATTAATGTGTCCAGTAGCTTAAAATATTTAATTTGCATTCTCTTGTTCTTTAAGCATATGCTATTTGGATAATTTTGGCTAAAACCCTGAAATTAGAAAGCTGCTGTTTATAAAATCGAATCCTAATGACTCTGTATGTCTAGGGTCATCATTTGCACTAGAGCTCTTGTTGCTCTTCCTCTCCCAAATGAGAAGGAGCGATGTTACACGAAAACAAAACACTGCAACCAGCGGTAGGTGAATATGAATTAAAAAACGGAAAAGGTTGAGGATTTCTTTCACACAAAAGTGAAGCCAATTAGTCTGTCTCGTTTTCTGGTGGACAGTAACTCAGAAAAGTTAAGCCTCATAGCAAATTTTCAATTAAGTACAAGAGTGACTTTTCTATTGTGACAGTCACTTTTTGTACGTGGCTGGTATAATTAGTGACATACCTGGCATTGTAAGGACTGGCGTGAAGAACATAATGAATGTAATGCCTTTATTTCAGCCTGCCAGTTGCAATACTTGGCTTTTATTCTTAATGACTGCATAAGGTAAGGTTTTGTTCATGCTTCGTATTACCAAACAGATAATACTCACTTTGAAGAACAGATGTCCAGCTACACTAAGTGCCAAATTAGAAGTTCTGACCTTAGGGTCTTAGGACAGCCTCAACTCTGCCTCTGAGATGATGTGCAATATATATGATATGTCTATATATATATACATCTCTCTCAGGGTTTTAGCCAAAATTGTCCAGATAGCATATGCTTAAAGAACAAGAGAATGCAAATTAAATATTATAAGCTACTGGATGCATTAATAAAGTTTTTTGCTGGAGGAGGGCTAGAGAATTAAAGAAAAGGGGATGCCAGAAGACTTATTCAAAGAAAGTTTGAAGTATGCACACCTCATTTAACAAATAACAGTTTCGTAGAAAAGTTCTTCTGTGTGATGTATACATCTATATAGATGTATATAGACATTATAGCTGTCAACTACTGAGCCACCCACGAGGGCCTCCAGACTTTGGATAGCTGTTGTTGCTTCCCCACATATGATTCAAAACATGCTCTAGCTGTTTGGTGAAGTGTAACCCACACATTAAACCTCTTTTCCAACTCCCCCTTACACATATGTGCTCCTCTGTAAATGTGTTTCTGGACATCCATGTCTCTTTCAGATGTATTTGACAGGGGCAGCCTAAACCAGTGTAAGCTCAATTTAAACTGGCATACAACTAGCCAAAGAGCAGGTTGCACTGAAACAAATTGGATTTCTATCTGACTTAAAACTTGCATAACTGCTGAGTATAAACAAAGCTGAAAGTCAAGCTTGGATCTGTGCCATTCCATTTACAAACAGCTACCTGTGAGTACAGCCTGCCTGTTGTAAGACATTTCTGTTGACCTTTTTTTCATGAAAATCTGTCCCATTGATAGTATGGGCTGTCTTGTCCTCATGAGGTTTGAAAAGTAGCTTGAAGTACATTCAACAGCAGGGAGATACTGAAGCTAGGCAGCCAGCCAGACTGGTCCATCCATCTTTAACCAGAAAACCGTATTGCCCATAGTACTTGAGTGAAACCATTAACAAAGCTTAGTGCTTTATGCTCTGAATTACCTTGAAAAGCAATCTACCTTTTAATCCTTTCATTCTGGTTTTCCAAAACGGCGTTTAATGCCAGTTTCAGAGATGAGCAATTGCAGCAATTTCTTTGGGCCTGGTCATATCAGGAGTCTGTTGAGGCAAAATCCTATAGCATTGCAGGAGAGAAGGGGCTGGGGGGACAGAAACAGCTGGGCTCAAAGCTTAACCCAGGCTCCCTGTGAGCTAAGGCAGTTTCTGCTCTTGCAATAAAGATTTCTGGCAGTCAGAGAGCACAAATGCAGAATGGATTTGAATAATTGCATCCTTGCTTATGCACAAGTGGCGCATAATAGATATTTACAAATCAGGCTGCTTTTCAGACATCAACACAATTTTATGTTTGGAAGATGGAGTTCTGCTAATTTCATCTTGTACTCCAAAATGAGAATGAGTAAAATGGAATTAGGCTCAGTACTGATTGCGTGCAAATCTTTCCATTGTAGATTGCTATAAACAAGGCTTGTATGTAGCCCCATTTGTATGGCCTTTGTGGATAAGATCTGAAACAGTTTTTATACACTGGAGCTTGTAATGCTAGGTAAAACAGATGTCTGGTGCTTTAACTCAAAGCTGAGCTCTGAATCAGTTCTGATCATGCAAGCTTTTTCCACTGCTGGCTTGAACTATGTTAGTGGAGGAGCAAAAAATAAAAATATCACCTCAAAACCCATAGGTTTGGACCTGTTTCTGCTAGCTATTTACTCTGCTTGTTCTACTGGAACTGCTTCTGAACTAAAACTCTGTGGGTTTTGATCTATGTAATATTCCATACTTCCAAACGTGATTCAAAATATTCATTGTTCTTTTAGGAGTTGTTTTAGTTTCACTCGGTGTATTGAAATAGGATGCTTATCTTAATAACTATGAGGAATTCATAGGAGTAGAAAAAGAGGGGGAAGTTTCATTCCCTGGGATATTTCACAGGAATTCAGTCTGAAAAATCCCATTTCTTCTTTGGTTTTCTTATCTATATGTTTGGTTGGGCATGATGTGTCTTGCCTTCAGAAAGAATTGGATATCCTGACTGCAAGTAGCACACTATACATGGTATTACATGACTCTTTTTTAATCTACCAAGATATTAGAAAAGACCAGCTCTTAAATTAAGCCCTGAAGGCTACCTTTTTTATTATTATTTTAAAACTATTTAAACCCTGAAAAGATCCAGTACTCTGCAGCAAATAGGTAAAAGCACTAGACAGTAGTTGAACTAATAAATGGTCAGGACTCTGTTTGTCTGGAGTTTGGGATGTGGAGGACTGAGCTGATGCTCCCAGGTGGGTTAGCTGAAAACAAATGCACCTTTAGGAGTGTGGAGGAGAGGAGGATGCAAACAGACAGGGTTTGTTGCCCTCTCTGAGACTTCCACCTCATCCACCAAGGCTTGAGTGCTCTCCTCATCTATGCAACCCTTCCATCCCTCTTGTGTACTAGTTTGCTTGCAGCCTTACTTTGGCCACTGGGTTTTTTTGCTAGAGATGATCAAATCCCTAGAGAAAGAGGGGAGAAATCAAAACCAAACACACACAAAACAAATCAACAACAAATTCTGACATTAATCTTAACTACTTGCTTGAGCCTTCACTGAAGCTGCTTTGGTGACCCTAGCAACTTGTCATTCCTGTTTACATTTTCTGTATGTTCAAGCAGTTGGGCTTTATTTGCATGAGTGCCTGTCAAAAGCAGTTTTGCAGCTGTGTTACAGATGTACTATTGTAGAATACAAGACAGGGACATTTTCTGAGATGGTAACATCATCTCCTCTCTTCTCTGTTCATGCTCAGGTTCTTTGGGCTTTCTTCTTGGCCCCTACCCATCTCCTAAAATTTTAGTGACCCCCTATCACACAATTTTTGCTCAGGAAATAACTTCTATTGAAGGCATAAGAGTCTTGCTGCTGTGGATTGCCCTTTACCCTGTTACAGCATGTGAAAAACTCCCCTAGAATAGAAGCAGCTCATAAACTGCAGCGGCAGAATGGGGTCCCGGGGTTTAATCCAGTGACTCAGAGCATTGTTATTTAAAAGGCTTTTCTGTAGAGGGAAAAATGTTTCAAAAGTTTAATACTTTGTAGAGATAAACTGTTCTTTTTAAAGTCATTGTTGTCTTGTTCTGATACATCATCTCTGAAGAAATAATTCAAAACACTTTTATGTCTCTGTGCTGCCTGCAAGTAAAATATTTAAAGCAGGCTGCGTGCTCTAAGCCTGAATTCAGAGTAGGGACTTCTGTGAAGTTGGGGCTTGAATCTGACTCTTTGCCCCCCCACACACACACACTATTTTTGTCCTCTGAACGCTTTTTTTTTTTTTTTAGTTCTCAGATTATCCTTATGTTATAGGGAGTCAGAGAAACCATAAAGTACCTTTTTGAAAGAAACAAGGAAGGATTTAAGGTAACAATGGTAGTTTGGTAGTTCTGTGGGGAACTTGGAGTGCTGCTAGTCCTCCCCTCCTACCCAGAGACAGTAGTGGTAATGTTAGAAGGGGCCCAGTATCTTCATTTCCTGAGATACTGAGTTTAAAACATTTCATTCCCATTGTCAAAGTGGGAATGAAAACTAAGACTCTCTGATCACCTATAAAGTGAAATGAAATAATTTTGTTTGTTCCAGTATTTAATGTTAGCAGTATTGCAGTAACATAAAAGAAATGTCTAAACAGAGCTATTAGAAGCAAAAGAGAAATTACTTGCTTAGAAGAAAACAAATTGAAACACTTCCATCTTATCCAAATGCTCTTATTTATGCCCTGAAGTAAAGTTGCTGTCAAATGCTCACCTGCCAGGTGAAGTACATTTCTAAATATCTGACAAAATAGCTTAGAAGAGCAACTCTTCATTGTGAATTCAGAAAAATAAGTATTTTTATGTATATATAAAAAAATAAAGTTCATAGTCTTGTTGCTGTAATACAGAAGAGTGCTTGGGTTTAAGCAGCTGATCCCTGAGTCTGTGTCCTGTGGGATGTCTTGCATGTTCTCCAAAAGCCTCTGGCTTTGACTGAGCTGGTTGTGCTGTCTTGGTGCATTTCTGAGTCCTCTCCCTGAAATAACCTGAAACCTATTGGGAACATCATCATCTTAATAGCTGTATTATTGTTTTATTATTGTCTTCTGTATCCATCTGAGCCACAAGTTTGAATCTTGACAAGAGATAATTTCTGTGCATGTCAAATGAGCAGATTGGTAATGCCACTAATGTGGCTGAGGACCAGGGACTGGCCTGAATTCCCAGTCTTGCCTTGAGTCAAAATAAACTGGAAAGAGTTTTGGTTTTCCCTGGGAACGGTTGCAGCCAGAGGTTGAGATTAGTGGTTTGCAGAAAAATGAGCAGCTTTCCAGTGGGTAAAACAAGCAGAGGATGGAATTGGACCAAGCCTGAGTAGTAAAACCTTTATTGAGGATGTGCATCTTAAAATGCATGGCACCTAAGGTCTTGTTTAAGACTGGGCAACTTTCCACTGAATAATGGACACTTTGTCTTCTTTTTCAAAGGCAGCAGTTCCTGGCAACCACAGAAAAAGGAAAACATCATTGCATTTTCAATCTGTGTTTGTCAGACTTGGAAACTGAGAGCTTTTACATTTGATTGGGACTTAAGAACCACAGATGATGATTTTTCTGGCCTTTTTGCAATAAAAGTTTCCACACACATTAAGCTTGAAAGGCTGCGGAGTTTCCCTCTAAAAGCTAAATCATGTTTAAATTGTGTGGGTATATAATAGCCCACAAAAATGCTAATGATATTTTTCTGCTGTTTAAACACTAGCCAGCAGAAACAGAGCCAGGCACTTGTGAACAGCCTGGTCCTTTTCTCTTCCTTTTTTCTTTTTTTTCTCTCTCCTTGCTCTTGGCAAAGTACAACATCCTCACTAATTTCCAAACAACAGTGTTGCCTTGGGGTGTAAACCCTAAACAGAAGACTTAAAATTAGGGTTTTTCTGTGAATAAGTTTAATTGTGCTTACCCAACAGATTACAAACATTGATTGAATCTTAAAAGATAGCCTATTCATACCAACAAAAATGAATCCTCTTGTGCATTAGAAAAATGCTCTGGACTAGGAGCTAATCACAGAGCACCCTGTACCCTCAGATATGGGCCAATATAAATGGATTAGGTTTACAGGAATCTTGGAGTCCTTAGTTTGGGGTGCTAAATTAAAATTCATTGGGATGCACTCAACCATGTCAGTTGGAAGTTTTGCCATACAAACTTCTGCACATTATTCTTTCATAAGGGTATGACTTCCTTGTCAAGCACAGAATGCAAGTAGAAACCTCGATATTAGATACAGCAGTAGGTAACTTAAATGTTTAATGTGCCCTTTGCGTTGCTATCAGTCACCTGTCAGCGGCTGCAGACAACCACTTGGAGAGAGATCAGGACATGGTATAGCAGGGTTTGATCAGCTCTGGGGGTTTGTGTATACGTGTGTTGAACAGGTAGAGTATTGCCAACCCAAATCATTGAAGGGTAATCCTGGTCTCCCTTTCCATCCCTAAATTAGTAAGTTTTTTAAACTGTAACTTTAAAAACTTTCAATGGAACTCTGCCACTTTTTCATCTGGTTTTATTAAGATTATAGGAAGGAATGTACTTAAAACTAGCCAAACAAACTTAGAGATTTAAAAGGCAGGAGGCTCATAATGATGCTCATTTAAGATTCCTGTGATTCAAATTCCACGTTTCTGTTTCTTCTTTTATGCCAGTACTTTATTTGAGAGTTGTTTCCTGAAGTCTCTTAGCCAGTGGACTCAATAGCTATTAGCTGGAAAGGAACAAAAAAGTGGCATTGGGAGGACAACATTTGAGTTTGTGTAATTAAAAAAGTGTTTTTAAAAGCGGGGAGTAGTAGAAAGTATTTATGCCACACTTTTACATGCTCCTGTATTTTTGTACATCCTTAAGTCTTTTTCTATTTTAATAAATCTTCATTTGGTTTGTCAAATGAATGCAGTCAACAGAGACCCTCCATATAACTCTATTCCTTCTTACAAATCCCTTGTCTCTAGGAAGGGACTCCTCATGTAGGAGACCGAGACAGCACTGATGAATCAGGTCAATGTTTCTGTTGTATTTTTGAAAGCAGTGCATGTATATTTAATGTTCTAATATTTGATCTTTGGATATATGGCTTAGCTAGATTACGTGACATAACTCACTTGATTCATGGCTCCACTGGAGCTCCCACTAGATACTAATCCATGTTGAGACTGGGTTACTAACGCATATAACTTTCTGCGAGTGATTTCTAAAGTAACTTGGGATGTTAAAAAGATCAGCATGCCTTCCACTGTGAAACAGGTTTTCTCTGAAATAATGACCTGACACCATTTGAGACCCATTCCAAAACCAGCCTCTGTTGTGAGGTGCTTAAGTCCAGCAAGGTGTTGGGAGTAAGGACACTCTGGTGTGTGGCTTGCTTCAGTGCCTGCTTAATTTAAAGGGGAAACTGTGCTGGGAGCACAGGGTGCATGTGAGAGTGCTGTATAAAGGCAATAGGTTTAGCGGTGATTCCTGTTACTAGCTCCAGGTGCTATCCTAATGTGGCTCTGTTAACCACTGAACATTGGACTTGAGGATCTTGAAGGTCTTTTCCAACCTTGATGAGTCTATGAACATGCCTGAGACCACAACCAGGTGCTCCGAGTGACCTGTGGGACGGCCTCTTTGCCCTGGGCTTTAGGTACACAGTGCAATAACCACCCAATACACTGTTCAGTGTTTGGTGAGAGGGTATGCCCCGTTCTCCTGCTAGCAACTCAGGCATGGTTGACATGGCTTCTGTTTTTCTGCTGCCGAGGTGCAGTGTGACAAGGAAAGAGTCTCTTCCACTCAGCTACGCAGGATCCGTCCCGCTTTCTGGTGCAGTGTCCTGTTCCTGACAGGAACAGCAGATGACAATTAAGCATTCAGGTGCAATTGATGTTATGAGGAACATGGGTCAGAACTGTCTCTGTTGTCATTTCCATCACCTTAAATTGCAAGCCTGGCATCTTGTGTCCCTTCCTCCAATGCTGATTCTGAGTGTTAAGGATGAGGCTGATGGGACCTCCTCAAGCAGCTGTTTGGGAATTCTGGCTGGGAAGGACTCTCTCTGCAAGCAATATCACGCTCTGCTCAGTTTGTTAAATGTATAGTGAGGGATTTACAGGCTCAGGCTAGAAGAGATTGGTAGTGTAGAGCTATATCACGCGAAAAGGAGATTGTGCTTTTGGAGATAATGATACTTTCCAGAGTTCTGTGGTACAAAGGGTGCTGGGTGCATGTTTCCCCGTAGGGTACAATGGCCGTCAGCCAGCGTGGAGAGCAGAGTGAAGGATCTTGCAGAGTTTCTTATGCCCTTCAAGCAGACAGGGCATGGTATGAGCAGGAGAAGCATATGTTTCTGTTGGCAATGTTATCTGCAGTTGATTTCTTGCTGACAAGACTGAACTGTTCAGGTCTCTAGGATAGGCAACTTCTGCTTCATTTCTTATAGACTCGCTCTGCCCATATGCCAAACTGACCAAAATGGTGGTAGGACAGCTGGAAAACAAATCCTGCTTGAACTTGGTACTTGGGTATACATTTGCTGTTGAGAGGTTGCTTCTCTTTGCTCAAAAAAAAAAAAAAATCACTTCGACCCTGGATCACATGCAAGAACCTACCCTTCTCCTTTGGCCAGTAGGGATGGGTTGTAAGAACCCAGTTCCTTCTGTAATGCTTCTGATTACCCAAGCAACATTACAGCACCAGGGTGCTGGGCAGGCTGTTGAATTGGATCTTGTCCTTTAGCTTTTCTCACTCAAATAATCAAGCCTCGAGTGAGTATGTGTATTTGCCAATACATGCACTGCAAAAACACCCATATAACTGTGTTAAGAGGAATACTCCCTTTCATTACAGGTTACAAATTTTCTTGGTTGCTAGCAGGTTTTTTGCTGAAACTTGAAAATAAGTCTCTCAGAAATTGCCAGTGTGGGCCCTGCTGCTCTAACTTTATTCTCTTTCCAGATCTTTCATTGAATAATAGCTGAGTATGAAGTTAACAGGGTTGGTGATGTAAATACATCCTTTATTCCCATGCAAACAGCCTTGAAAGAAAAAGTATGAGGTAGTGAGAATTAAAAGGAAGGCAGTATCATACATGCTAATGCCACTTTACATCTCTCTTATTGAAAAAGCAGTGAGTTTTTTATTTTCTGACAAGACCTGTGACTTGGGGGTGTAATTGGTGCAAGTTAGACTGTCTGGACAAGCTTTGTTTAAATAGGATCTAACTCTGGGAAGACATGGTGTTGTACTGTGCAGAATCAAGTTTTTAAGGGTTCTTGGAGAAGTCAGAAGCTGAAAACAATTCCATAAGTGACTGGTGAAGCACAGGGTAATGCCAAGTTTTTCTTTGACTCAGAAGATTTTTAAAACTGAAAGGCACAAAAGAAAGAAAACCATTCTCTGCACCTCTCCCTTTTGTCTCCGATTCCCACAGTTGTGGTTTCCCAGTTGCCCTGACTGCTTTGAGAACTTTGAGCCCTACTTCACTCTGCACTCGTAGGAAGGGAAGACAAAAATGTGTGTGTGCATTAATCATGGCCTTGGGAAATGTCACCTGGGGATGAAGCTTAAGTTTTAAACTTTCAACAATTAAGTGGCACTTCTCAGGGTATACAGGTAGCCCTCCTGTGATCATTCTAGGCAGTGGGCAATCCCTCTGCTAAATCATCTCTCACTTCTATCTTTTTTGAGCTTTCTCAGCACCCCCACGTCCCAGTAACACATGTAGTTCCTCCCTAAAGCTAAATGTATAGTGGATTGAACAGACCATACACTAAGCTCTCCTCTCTGCCACTCAAGGTGGATGTGCTGGAAGGTTGTTTAAACCAATGAAGGTGTTTCCTTCTTTCTTTGAGGTGTGTTTCCTTGTGTTTTGGGGGGTATTTTTAGTCCCTCCAGTATATTACTCCTGACTCCCTATCCCCACTGCCTGCTGTTGGGCATAGTGAAATGCCTTTGTCGCCTTGCTGCAAAACCCCCAATCTCCAACTCACCTGAGAGCTGCTGCAGCAAGAGCTGGTCCTTGTCTCCAGTGGAAGGCTGTCTCTCTGCGGGGTCAGCAGCCTGGCCTGACTCCCCATGCAGCTAGGCAGCTGCTAGTGCTGAGATGGGGCAAGAGGTGAGGAGCATATGGGTGAGGAGGGGAAGAGGAAAGGGCAACCCCATGAAGCAGAAATTTAGTAACTGAGTTGGCTTATGCTGAGGGAGTAGCTGCACTTTTAACATATGTTTAACTACACGATCCACTGTGGTGTAAAGATACCTGAGCTGGCTCTGAATGAGCTGCCTTCCTCATTTCATAAGTCCCAGATGCAGTATAGCTCCATTAGCATGGCAATACACCCAAACTAATGAGTTTGGGTAAAGCTGATGTTGCTATATTGCCTTCCCTTCTGGTGCTAGCTCATTTCCAGCTAGCTCAGATGTCTCTTAAGTGCTGTTTTGCATGATACAGATAAACCCTAAATAACCTGTGCAAGGCAAGCATGGAACCCAGTAAGACACAGATGAATCTCTGTTTTGTGAACTATCCCCATGATCACCACACCAAGCCTATTAACCTCTAATGTGGTATTCTGTATATAAGGTAGGTTTATTTCTGTGTGAAGCCATTGTCTTGTCAAAGCTTCCTGATCTGAGCAGAAGGGGAAGTTCTCAAACAGGAAATTCTGAAGTTGAAAGGAGAAATTAATCTCACTGCAGTATCTGTAGTATCTGTTCATTTTAGTTGGAGGATTTTCTGTTATTTCCTCTCTCTCTCCACCCCCCCATACACTAACCAGATGTTGAGAGCATTCACTGTCATTCCTTCGCTAACCTGAAAGCCTCAGGTATTCAGTGCTTCTCTAAGCTGTAAATCTGGGAAGCCCCTTTGGAAATAGCAGCTACAATATGCTAACAATGACTGCATCACACAATACATTGAGATGAAAAGGAGATCATTTCCTTGATCTCACTTCAGAAGACTGGCATGTCTCTTGGCAGAAGTCATTTGGATGTTACTCTCCTTAATTACAGAGCATATCATCATGCATACAGGGCATGGTTGAAAGAAGGTCTCTGGGAGGCTGAATTAAAGTTGCACAGACAACCTTAATTTTGGCATTTCTGTGTGTTCAAATACTTGACTTGCAACTTTAATAATGTTTCTTTTTAAAAATTTACAAGCAGTTTCCTAGGGGAAATGATTTTCTTGCTTAACTTTGAGTAATGTGTAAGTTTAGGTCAAACAAAACATCAGCAGGCTCTGTCCCACTTTTCTCTTCAATAGCTACCAGTAGTTGGCTATGGGTTGCCATGCTATGACTGGACCCATGCTCATTTCAGATAGGAATTTAGCAATGGGGATTCAACAGGTGGTGAATATAATATTGGAAGTCAAGAATCTTGGTTTCTATTTTTGGTGCTGGTTTACTCAAACTCTGTATCAATTTTATTTTTGTTTGTTCCTTTTATTTTGGATTATGAGAGATATTTGAAGTGTGAAGCGAGATACAAGGGAATAAATGAAAACAGCACCTTCAGATTTGAGGAGTGTATTGTAAGGAGAGAAGTTGGTAACTCTTGGTTTTACAGTGTTCTTATAAAAATGTACTCTGCTCTGTTCATGATTATTAGTGCAATCAGCCCCCTTCCTTCTTGGACTAATTAATTAGAATATTCCTGATGACTTTCTTCTGGAAGTACAAAAATAACTTTGGGTGGATAGAAACAAAGGAAAAAGAGATTCCAGATCCAGATGATGATGTACACCACAGTCTTGTTGCAAGTTCACAGATCTATAACGGATATAATCATTCTTTCTGCAACGAACATGGCATAATAGGTCAAACCTGAAAATGTCTGCAACATTGCCTCTCTATTGCCTTAAATCAGAGGTGTTTGTGTGTGTTGTGTAGATCCTGCTTCCTGTAATTTGGTGGCTGGTTAGCACAGTCCTGTTTTGCTGTCACATGGTGACTGCTTTTAATATCACACCCATGATTCCTAAATAAATGTGAAAATGCAGAGTGGTTGCAGGAAAAATACTATGAGGGAAATCCATTCCAGAGCTTTATGCTGTGCTGTTTATTCTGAATTGTTAAATGGAGGTTTTATTCTTTCCTATTTGTTAATCAGTGCAGGGCAGGGGTAAGGGGCCATATGCAAGGAGGAATAGAGAGGTCCAGCAGGTGTAAAGCTCCTTAGGTAACTAAAGTCTAAAGTTTTGCCTAATTCTTCAGTTAGTGGCTTTTAGATTCCAACATGTGAGCAATCTCTTAATAGTTCAGTGAAAGGTATTATCTTCTATGTCGTTCCCTTTTATCATGTGTAATCGATGTTATATTTAATGCAGCATGACTTTTCAAGTGATTAAGGACCTGGTGGGGACATTAACAATGTAAAACTTTATTTGCATTTACACTAATGATTTTATAATGAGAGTTTTATTATATTAATGAAGACTGCTGAGAGAAGAAAGGAAAAACAAAGCTGAAACTCCCCTAATGTCTTCCTTTAATAGAGTACCCTCTGCTAACACTGTTGACATAGGTGCTTATTTGCATAAAGGAAAATATGGGCATTTGGAACTATTAATTACTGAATGCTTGATGCACTTTGTGGTAATTACTATATTGAGTTATTTTAGGAGGGGGTTATGGAATTCAGAGGGGAGAGAAAAGTTTTTAAAATAGCTGCACTTGCATCATCGTTGTACCATATCTCAATAAAACAGGAGACTGAAATAGCTGTGAGAGCGGTGTTCCAGATTTATCCAGAGATACCCTGAATTGTTATCTCAGCTCCAGGTTGTTTCAGTGAGTTATAAACCTTTTTAAGCAGAACAGAAAACTTGCAAGGGCAGAGCTGTTGGCTTCGTCGATGCGTTGGCAGAATCCCTCAAGAAAGGAAACTAGCCCTGGATGTGATTTCTGAAAAGCAACATTGGCTCCTTAGTACCACTCCCAGGGGTTGCCTGAAGGAGGAATTTAAAAACAAAACAAACCTGAAAAAAATTAACTGAATTATTGGAATGGAGTACACCTCTCTTGAAGCAAATTTTGTCTGATATTAGGCAACCTAACAGTCTACAAAATTAAGAAATAGCTCCTTTTTTTTTTTTGCAGCAGAACTCTGAAGCTGCCTTCATGTAAATACCTATGCCAGCAGTTTGTTACACTTTCACAAGATAGTTTTTTTCCAAGACTCCTCTTGAAAGTAGAGATCAAAAAATGTCATCTTGGTGCTATGTCAAGTATAACCCAGCGTGAAGAATGAAAATATGTTAGTAAAACAGAGAAGCCTATTGAGAATGTACTAATAGATTTGATTATTTACGGCAAAAATGTTACAAAAACCTATCCATACTGTTTTAATTCTGGCCATTTCATGGCTTCACCTCCCCCAGTGAACTAGCACAGTTACTACCAGCAAGCTGGTTTTCTGTAGTTCCTGCAAGTGATTGGTTATAGTAATTAGTTTTCCTGGCAGACAGCCCTAAAAGTCAGCTTGCTGTCAAGAGACTGAATTTCATTGCATCTTACTCTAACACACATGATGTGACCTGTATTAATTAGGAATACTATGAACAGAGTCTGTGAAATTAAGGATGCAGTCGGGCATTGGGGGACCACAAGACTCCCTTTTGTAGCAGGAATTTCGTGACAGAAGCAGGTAAAAATATCAGAAGGGTTGACAGAACTTCTCACTCATGAACACACAGTGGCCTACAGTAAATAACCTAAGTGGTGCTTCTGGAAAAGATGGTTCAGTGGAGGAGATGAGTAACATTGGGTGGAGTTGTGGGTATGGACTGACTGTTGACTGGGATCTGCAGTGGCAGAAAGCAGGAGCTGGAAAACAGAGCCCAAAGTCTGAATTCTTTTGAGGTCTTTACCTAACAGCATAAATCTCAGTTAAAGTACGGTGGGCTCTGAAAACTGTAGCTCAGCTTCAGCTATGACATATATGATTTATAGCTCTGAATCAAGTATTCTCTAGGCACACCTTCCAAGGACTACTAAAGTGAAAACAAAGATAAGAATTGAATTCAGTGGTATTTTTATCAGGCTTTAGGAGACAAGAGAGACCCTCATAGCCCAACTGAATCCAAAAAAAGTAGGTTTTTTGGTTTTAATGGGTAAGAATCTTCAATTCTCAAGTTTTTTAGCTTTGCACATAGGAAACAATGTTTTTAGATAATATGTGTTAGATGGAATTACAGCATAGGATTGCTATTGGACTAAATGAGTGTGCCTCTGCAAGGCTTTTGTTGAAATCAGTAATTCCTTATAGTGAAAGCTAATTTTTTTTTAACACAGTCAATGCTATAACAATACAGCAGGAGGAAATAATTCCCTAAAAACTGATTTAAGTAGTCTATTTCAAATCACAAAGAACACTAGTTTTGAACTTGCAGCACCCTGTAATTAGGCTTTGTTTCTTCAGCAATTTGCCTCATTACAAAAAGTCTTATGTAAGAGTGAGTCTTCCTGCACAAGTTGCCCTAAAACAGGTCACAATACAAAACTTCAACCTTTCAGTTTAGGGAAAGTTAATATTTATAGTCCTGGAAAATTTATGTTGTCATTTCCCATCTACAGTTCTGTATAAACAGAGCATTTAAGTGGAAATGCAAATGTTCTTTCTTCAGCACTTCTGTGAACACCTGAAAGATATATAATAGCAAAGTGGGTTTTTTTTCCAAAGGATTTCTTTAAATCAGTTTAAACTTCTCTAAAGATTCTAGCAGGAGGCAGCTGAAAAGAAATGAAAAAGAGTCATGCCAAGGAAATTACATTACTGTCATTGTTAATTTGCTTTAAATAACCGTGAAAAGAAGTAGTCTATCCTCTGTTAAAATTTCCCATTGGCTTACAACCAAGTGGTGAATATTATATTTTATAGACTCTGACATGAAGTCTGTGTTTAAATATTTATCTTTTGAACAGCTATGTTTACAGCTAAACCCTTCCTCCATCTTAAACTTTAGCAATAATGTGATATATTCTTCTTCTGAAGTTCTTTTAGGTGGAACTATATTAGCAGGTCAGGTTTTATGAACTTCTTCAGATCTCTCTGATTATTTGCTCAAACAGAAGTCCATACCTTAAAGGCCAAGGTGAAAATAGATGTAGTAGACTGTTCACCCTTGCTTGTAAATTTGTTGGAGCCATTTAACAGCATTACATATAAGCTTCACTGCTGGCTTTTGAATGAACAGAAGAAACTGTGGTCTTATGGGTGTCGTGAATTTGCCAGCTCTCAGAGCCTTTCCACAGACCTCCCTGTTGCCACTGCCCTTGCAGTATTCGTGCTGAGACTTGAAGGCCATCAGCATAGCACTGCTGATGGTATGGATGGAGGTAAGGCCACTGCTGGAATGATCAAAATGCATGGCTGTGCTTCTGGCTAAGAGATAATTAGTTCAATAAATTCAGCTTGTTTTCCTTCTCCTTAATATTTGTATTTTCCAAACTGCAGATATGTACAAGCACCACGACTGTGCAATCAGATTGCCCTGCAGAGTTTCACTGAAGAAAGGAAGTGCTTTCCCCCCTGTGTCATGTAAAGGGAGCGTTGAAAAGTGTCTACTGCCATATAAAGGAGTCTTTAAATTTATCGTGTCTATGATTGTGGTTCAGGGAACATGCTTGAGCAGGTATAAATTTTGGTGGAGAGTCAGCTGGGCCTCATAAAGATGCCACCAGGAAGCCTGCAACTCCTGAGTACTAAACTTGTTAGTGTTGTAATATCAAGGGAAGATATAAATCTGGTTTAGGTGCCGCATCCATCCCATACGTACGTGTGTTCTTTTGCCACTGAATATTGTTGTTACAATGGCAGCTGTAATGAACTTGGGAAGGATTAAACAGGCTAATATTTGTTTTAAAAAGAGTTTCCCTGACATCCAAGTTCAAAGGAATGGACAAAGTACAGCCCTGTGAGTCTCAGGAGGTCTGGCGGGATGCAATGTGCTCAGGGGGGCAGCAGGAGCAGGGGTGGTTTGAGCCAGACCATCAGTTGTGGCTGACAGGGCAGAGAATGGTTTAGGAAGGCACACAGAAGCCCTTTGCAATTCCAGGTCTCAGTGCTTCAAGCAGCCTTTGCCATCCAAGCATAGGCTACAATTGCAGATCCTCAGAAGCAGATAGGGGACTATATTTAGTATCTTCACCTGGAACAATGAAATCCCTTTTTCAGTTGGGCTTCCCATTGCACTTTTGCACACAAAGCCACTTTTCCCAATTGTGAATATTTAAGGCCAAATAGCTGCAAGATTTTCTGGCTTTTTTTTTTTTTGTGTTTGGAAACTGATTTACAGTATCAGCAGGTACCAATGAACTACTCTGAAAAGCAAGCCCTTAATCCTTTACTTTGCTCCAGGTTTTTCATCTCCAATGCTAGTGCAACAAATTGATGGACAGCAATTAGTCTTATTAATGGCATGAATGCTAGCCTTATGCTGAATGGGTTCTGCAGGCTTTGTCTGGTTGAATTTATTTGTGTCTTCCTAGGTTAATCAAATATCTGAAAGAAAGGGATCAGAGAATACAAAGTTCTTTTGAGTCTATCAGTATTCAGAACAGCTGTTCCTAGCTATCCAGATTCACTTGAGCTGATGTACATGTATTACATGACATTTATTGCTCCAGTAGATATTTTTTTAAATAAATGCAATCTTCTTGCAATTAATAAAGTCCTCTAGATGATTTTTTCAGGAACCAATGTCCTTCAGAGAAATACAAAAGTAATTTCGCACAAAAAAATTTAACATATTAGGAAGATATGGAAGAAAAAAAAACCCTCAACAGCCTAATGCTTGAAATTGAACTAAGTAGGTTTTGTGTATTTTTAATTTAGGAATTTCTGCATTTCAATCCAACAACTATAAGCAGGTAATTCTAATTGCATCATATGCGTTTCTTAGAACTTGAAAATGCTATTTTACTGTATGCCTTTAAATTGCAGAAGTTTGTCAAAGTATGCTTCAAAATAAACAGTTTATTGAATAACTTCAGAGGAAATAAATTTCCATTTCCTAGATAAGAATATGTGAAAATGTTCCCTTGCTGACATCTCGGAGGTGTGACATTTTAGGATTGTAAAGGTGGAATCTAAATAAAAATAAACTGTGATTAGAGGTATGTCTGCTGTGGTGGTGTGGCTGATTTTGTAGAGGAAAAGCTGTCTGTGCACGTTTTGTTCAGTGCAGCGTTTAGAAGACAGACTTTCATATAACTAAGAAATTGCCATGTGTGGGAAAGCAAGTGAGACTTCAGCTTTTGATGGCTGATTTACGAAAATAGGTGACCCCATGTATCCAGATTATCCCTTGGATTTGAGCTGCTTTATCTGGGCTCTGCTCTGGCCAGGTTTTACCAGAACTGTAGCCTGGAAAACACAGTTGCAATTTAAATGCTCATTTTGGGCTTAGCCCTGTTAGTTGTGCACAGAGTGTGTGGACTGGGAGTGCAGCACAGGATGCTTAGGACAGGGGAGGAGCATGCAGAGGATGCTGCTATTGCATCCTCATGACCACAGAACTAACCCCCGGCATGCAGCTCTTCTGCTGCATCCCCTTACCAGTGAGGAATGTCCTGCCCTCTCCTGACTAGTGTTGCCTTTGGTATTGGTAGTGATATGATTTGGATTGCTTGTTTAAATTTTTATTTGAGCATTTAGCAGTTGAGTAGTTTTTCCTGAGCCGTGATGTGGTAGTGACAGCATTTCACCCCAATTCCCCAGGCAATGAGGGGTTGCCTACACCCTCCTTACCCTGAAAACATCCCTGCAGCACTTGATTGTGTCATGAAGAATTTCATCCAGGAAGGCCAGAGGAGAGCTGATGGTCTGTTTCCCATCTGTCAGGGAGAGGAGTGAAGCTCCATTCTTTACTTTTAATAAGTAAAAGTTAAGTAAGAAAATAATTTTATTAATCTCATTAAGGTTGCTTTGTTTTAAGAAGCAATAAAAATTATAAATAATTAAACAAGTGGGGAAGCTGTATGCTAGAGGGTTATTAATGCAGGCCTAGAGCGTGTTGTATGTCATGATGTTGAAGGCAAATTGACTTTAATCAAAAGGCCTTCATTAATTACTTAGTCATTCCAGGCCCTTTTCTTTTACTTGCTATGATAATATCAACTTGTTTTGCTTCACATGAGCAAACACATATATTTTTTTGGACAAAAGATCCCCCTAGAAAATCTGCAGTATAGATTTTAATTTAATCAGTTTTCCTGAGATTGAGTCTGTTTCTAGTCCCCAGCCACAGCATGTGGCTTTTTCAGCTTCAGCGTACAGAATTTAAGTGTTTTGGAGCCTTCCCTCAAGTTCAGTTGCTGATCATGCTAGACAAAGGTTTCATGCATGGTATGTTAATCAAAACCACATTGGAAAAGTGTGATAGAAAACTTCTGTCTGAACTTGTGGAAGTCAAGCAGCCAGGTTGTCTTTTAAGTTTGTACCTGAAGGATTCATGCTTATTGCTTTACTGCTACTTCTTGGTCTGGATCCTCCCTGAAGGCCTTCAGAGCAGCTGAAATGTAGCCTTGGGAAGGTCACTGGGAAACTGGTGTGAAGCTCTAAAAGCATGCACCTCATTTAAGTGCAGTGTGGAAAGTTTAAGCAATGCCAAGGCCTTGTCCTGTCATTGCACAGAGGGCTGAATTCCCTTCAGGGTGAGAAACCCAGATTCTGTTAAACCAAAATGCTGACTTAGCCACATGGAAGCGTGTCCTTTCAAGCCTTGCATTAAGACACGTAAATGGATTTTTATATAGTTTTAGGTAGCAATAAAACATCAGCTCTCACTGACTGGGGCCTTACCAGTACTTGTCACTGGGCAGAAATGGGATGTGTGTTTATGCAACAAGTAGCTTTTGTAGAACACTGTTCCTCCTTAGTATGTGATGTGATGCTTCCTGCATCTAATTTTGATGACTTGGCTGGATTCAGCCCAAAAATCAATGAAGAATGGAATTTGTAGTGTATTGATCTTTTTAATTCATTTTTTAAAATACGGAGCTACTACTTTTCCTGAGGTATTTGAAATAAAGCTTTCATATTCATCCTTTGTATATGTACATATGTATGCATATAAGTGTTAGACCAAAGATGACTGAACTTCCTTGTTATATCCCAGGTCACTGTTTTCATTTAATATATTATTAAAGAAGAGCACGACAGGGAACTGGACAGATTAGCTTTTGGTGCTATAGTCTGATGCATTCTTACTTCATTTGAAAAGAGAGGAAAAGAAATGTATGCAAAGACTTAAAGCTCATTAAATCAACTCCCTCTGCAGCAATCAGACTTGGAAAATAGCTCCATCTTTTGAAGGGGATGGTGGACATTTTTCCAGATGACCTCTGGTCACTGTTGCTGTGCTGTCACCATGACCTGAAGGCACCTGTGTTTATTCCCTGTTCAGTGTTTGGCAATGAATGCTGTATTTCCAAAAAGGAAATGCTGCTCTTTTTTTCCTTTCCTTATTATAAAACTGTCATGGTACCTGCAAATCTCACAGCTGGAGTTTCTTTTTTTTTTTTTTTAATGTCAGTTTAATTACATTTGAGGAACTTGGAGGAGATGAAGGGAATGGCTTTCAGGAAAGCATGTTTAGGTGAGCTCAGTATTCATAACTGAAGTCTCAGTACCTGCAGAGAAACATCTGGACTCTTCATGAAGGTGCTCTTTTGAATATCTAGCCCTAAATCCAAATATCATGCTGGTCTTTATGATTTTATTTTAATTTTGTAGGCAAATTTGTGATACTTTCTCTTCCCTTCTTTCTTGGAGCTGTCCCTAGCATTTGGAGGCAATGAAGCTGTCTGAGTTTTATTGTGTGTAAGGCTAGGTGGTGAGGTTGTGGAGCTAAGGGAAGGTTACCTGTCCGAAACAGATATCTACTACTGCTGTCAGAAGCTTCCTGAGGGGAAGGGAATAAGCACAGCCTGAGTCCAGCTAAACAATCTTTTACAGAAAGATTAAAAAAATCCAACATTTATAGATGTAGCTAAAATAAGAATAAAACTCTTTGTGTCCTATGAAGTCAGCTATGGAGCTGTGGTGTATGCACAGAGAACCTCTCTTTCCTTTCTGGGAGTGAAACCCTGCAAACGTTAGGACTGCTTCCCTTTATCTGGCTCCAGAAAGGATTTGGGAAGAGAAGAAACCATGGAATACTCTTCAAGCTAAAATGTAGGTCTCGTTCAAAATCAGTCGGACCCAAGTTCTCTGATCTGCCCTCAATGCAGCTGGTAAAAGGTAGTACAGAGGAGAAAAATAATTTATCTGTCATCAAGACAGACTGAAACTCAGTGAAGCAGCTCAGAGAGAACTAGAGCAGCAGATAATTATCCTGGAGCAAAGATATAAATGTAGGAATGATGAGAAAAGTTACCATGAACTGTGATACCAATAAAGAATTAAAGTATTTAAGCAATATGAGATGACAGGCAGTGCATATCTGGATAAGTATGGCCTGCCTCAGGGAATGCTGTAAAGTGTCTTGACAGCAAGTTCACATTTAGATTCTCCCAGGTCTTACACCTTTATCTATCAATCTGAAGTGACTTTAATCACCAAAAAGCATTGCCTGGAGTATCCTGTGAAGGAGCTTGAGACAAGGGATTAGAACAGGGAATGTGCCACTTGGCAAAACCTGTGTTTGCTGCTAGACTAAAATACCATATATTTTTCCACACAAAAGCCAGATGCAGTGTTGGCTACTTAAACCAGCCATGCAAAATACTAGTACGTTTTTGTTCGAGATGCTGCACGATAGCTGAATGAATGTCACAGTTGCACCACAAGACTCTGTGTCTTGACCAAAAGGAAGCAATAGGATACCACAGGTTGGGAATACATGTGGGTTGGAGCTGCATCACAGTTTCAAAGTGCAGAATCAAGGGGAGAAAAGGAAATATTGTTTCTCCTGGGTGTGTCAGGTTAAATGAAAGTAAGATTTCCTTGATGTGACAGAGCTTTGAAGATATATTTATCCAACAGGAAGGACATGGAAGGCTAACTAGAAATATGCTGGAAATGTGTTTAGAATCTAAGTTTCCTCTTGGAAAAGGAGTTTCCTGGGCCTATGCCTGAGCTATGATGCGCTGCTGGCAGTACTGATACACAGAGAATAGGAATCAGGTGTCCAGCTCCCATTATGCTTCCTTAGGAACAGGAATCTGTTTGGGCTCTGAGCTTTCTTTGCAGGCTTATATACCAAACTACTTTTTCTTAATGTTTCTATTCGGATATCTTATTCTCTGCTGCAGCTTCTAGACATCTTGTGGTTAGCTGTAGTGCAAACACAAAAGCCTTCTCTTGGTGCTGTGCTAGTTTAGTTGCTAAATGAAGACAAGCACCTGACAAAAATGTTAACAACAGGACTTGTACCAGATGCATAGATACTTATTCACTCAGATGAGGCAAGATTTGTAATTAACAAGAGTGGATTTATTGTGTAGGCTGTTCAAGAGTGGCCTGTCTCTAAATGTCTTTGTAGAAAACAGCTGAAGATACAATCTTTGATACAATCCAGTGAAGTTACCTGGTGAGGAAAGTCTGAAGGCTTGTGATGGATGCTTTGTTAGCTGGGGGAGAGTGTTGCTTGTGACTTGTATTCTGTGGCTAATTTCAGGTAACTGCAGCTCAAGGATTTCTTTAGTATGTATACCATCATTGGTACTGGGCAGCAGAGGTAAAAATTATCTCTGGTTATAGGTGGTAATAAGTCTTTCATCAAACCACAGTTCTGCAGTCAGGACTCTGCATGTCAAACCTGACACTGACGTTGAACGGTTGTCTGTAAGCCAGGGTTCAGGCAGAAGTTAAGTAAAGCATAAATGGTGGCTTTTATCTGGATATCAGTTCACAGCTTTCACATGCAAAGAACAATATTCTGGGGTAAACTTGTGTGATTACTGGAGTTTAACCTTTTCTATGCAACAACATCCAAAAGACAATGATCACGTTTTTGTAACTTTGCCACAGCGGGGAGAGAACTGTCAGGGCTGCCCTAGAAGAAGAAAAAATCTGTTAATGGAGAAGTGTGGCCAGCAGGACTAGGAAAGTGATCATCCCTCTGTACTCAGCACTGGTAAGGCTGCATCTTGAGTACTGTGTTCAATTCTCAGCCCTGCACTACAAGAAAGACATTGAGGCACTGGAGTGTGTCCACAGAAGCTGGTGAAGGGTCTGGAGCCCAAGTCTGATGGGGAACAGCTGAGGGAAACAGAGTTGTTTAGCTTGGAGAAAAGGAGGCTGAGGGAGGATGTCCTCACTGTCTACTACTCCTTGAAAGAAGGGTGTAGCCAGGTGGAGGTTGGTATCTTTTCCCAAATAAGGTGACAAGACAAGAGGGAATGGCCCCAAGTTGTGCCAGGAGAGGTTTAGATTGGATGTTAGGAAAAATCTTTTCACCCAAAGGGTTGTCAAGCCCTGGACAGGCTGCCCAGGGAAGTGGTGGAGTCACCGTCCCTGGAGGGATTTAAAGCCGTGCAGACGTGGTGCTCAGAGAGATGATTTGGTGGTGGGCTTGGAAGTGCTAGGTTAACAGTTGGACTTAAAGGTCTTTTCCAACCTAAATGATTCCGTGGTTCTGTCAAGTGCCACGTGGTTCCTCCAGAGTTCCCTCCACTTTATTGGAGTCGTCACATCCTGATAAGCACTTGATAACAGACAAATTGGTAAGTGAATTGGATAGAGATCCTCTTGCTGACATCCTACAAAGCTTTTAAAACCCTCCCTACTTTAGACTGTAATAAAAACATCGATGGAGATATCTCTTACAATGCCTGTGTATCTGAAATGGGTAGACTGGACTATCTCACTTTTATGAATTTCTAGGAAATCTACACTCTCATATACGTATTTTATAGCTGTTTTGACAGCTGGTGCATAAACATACAGAATAAATACAGCTATCAGCTGAGAGGATCTGTAGACATTGTAATTTCATTTAAGCTTGCTGATGATATACAAAATAATCACAGGAATATATTTACTGAAAGTAATGCTGGTTGCTATGGTATATTATAATATTAAAAGCATAAATTTCCTGGTGTGGGGAAGGAACTGTAATACGCAAAGATTTCAGACAAGTGGGAAAAGCTGTCACTGTTCGCCAGTGAAAAGGCTTCACCAGAAAGGTGTTGTATTCAGATGCTTGGTTTCACACATAGAGGGATCTCTAGGGGCAATGTCATCGCTAGAACAGTCCTAGATGGTTCAAGCTCACTGCCATCCATTGCCACTTTCCAAATGTGACTGAAAATCTTTATCTTATGAATTGCTGCTTGTCTTATGAACGCTTGGAAGTGCTTAGGTGTATTGCTAACCTGTTACTAACAAGCAGCCCCTGTACTACAGAAGATTCCGATATTCCCAGTTAATATCTAAGGTGTAAACAATTACTCTCTAAAAATGTGTGAATGTGCTTAATGCTGAAAAGACTATCTGTAAAATTGAGGCTCTAAGGAGCCCAGTCCTGGCAGCAGTGTGGCAGAGCAGAAAGCAGCTTTCTGCCAAGCACACAAGGAGAACCCAGCTGGGGGAATAGCTAAGGAGTATAAACATACTTTTCATCTTTTTAAGTGTAAGGAAGCCTGGGATCCAAAGATGGTATGCTTGTTCTGACCAGATAAAAGTTGTTTTAAAAGTTGATGCATAGAAGTGTAAATACACGTATATCACCCAGGAGACATAATGGGTGTTGTTCTGTCTCCAAAACAGCATTAGCATTAACTTACATTAAGAAGTACAGCTATGTTTTGTCACTTAAAAGGAATGTGTGTTATAACAAAAAAACAAATACATTCATACTGTGATCTAAACTGAGAAATTACCTAGAAACTATACTAAATAATTCCTTAATGTCCTGCCAGCTTATTCTGTAACTTCTACCACAGAAATGTAAAGATGAACATCAATAGTTTCCATACCAGCACATGCACCTGTACAGGAGAGGAGAAAAATATAGAGCTGTTTAGATGCTGCTAAGAATGCAAATCTTGCTTTCAGAAGTTACTTAAGATGACAAATCACCCTGACTTTTAGTGCAGTGTACCCTTGCTACCTGGCTATGGGCACACAGAGGCGTTCCTCTGGTTAGCAGGAGGTGCAGATTGCAGCACGCCAGCTGTCCCACGGCAAATATTCCTCTGTGGGGTCTTTCCTATGACTTGTGTTATTCCTCCTTGACCAGGAGAGAAGCTGCTGTCACCCACTGAGTTGTGCTGATGGGGTTAGGAGTTGCTTACAGCAGTATCCTAGAGCAGCTGGCGTGTTCCTGTGGTCCCTTGTGCGCATGGGTCCCTTTTTAAAAAGGAGTGAACTCATGAAGCAATTGCTTTTAAAGATCCCCTCCGCCCTTGATGGAAAAGAGTTGCATTTCTATGTTTTTAATGGTTATTCCTGTGCTTTTTATAAGAGCTTTTTTTTTTTTTTTGCAATCCTAGTATTTTATTAACCAAAATTACTCTGAAATGTGCATCATTGCCCTTTACGTGGGCTGTATAATACACACAACAGAACATACTGAGCTGCTACTCCAGTGAAGCTGCACCAGAGATGAATCAGGTATGCTGTTTGCAAACCAGAGAGCACAATGTTCCAAGTGCTCTTTGTTCCCCTTGGTCTCATTCCCAGCATGATGGCCTAGATTTGAAGTACACCCATTAATATTACCTAGCAGACACAACAAGATGAGTAAGAGATCCAGGGGTGTTTTCTTAATTGCCATGAAGTATTAATGATTCATTTAAAGAAAAATGTGCAGTCTTCTCTTAATTCAGGGAGAGGAACACATGGCTATGGCTTGCTTAATTTTATTTTTCAGGGTATTTAATGTTCTGTACCTTAGAAAAGTACTTCTACTCCCTTCAGATGGCATACCTATATATGAGATATTTTTAAAGCTGTAGAACATTTCCTGCTCAGAAAATGAATAAGGAATAATATTTATATTTCCTGAATTACTTTGGAAATCTTAGCTAAGTTGAGAGGAAGAGATGATGTTTGCATAAACATTGTGTCTTCCCTGCCATACTACCTTCTCCAGCCTTATGGCCATCTACCTGCCTAGGTGCCTTTCAGCATCCCTGCACTTCTTCCAGCCTTCACTTTCTAAGTAGCTGCTCCTTGGAGTCAAGAAAGAAAGAAAAAGAAATGATTATTGCAGCCAGCATTTTATGCATAGCTACATGCTTGCAGTTTTTACTGCAGAAAATATAGTTTCTTTATGCTGATTAAATTAAAAGGATTGAAGCTGGGGGAAAGGTGGGGATTAATAAATTATAGAAGAATGCAGGCCAAGTGAGGAAGAGGATGGTCCATAAATCTCATTTTTTAATTTTGTTAAAAACATGTAATGCATGCAGCTGGAAGCATTCTGTGTGCATTGGAGGTGATAAGGGTGGCATTTGAACCATCCAGTAACTGTGACAAGGCAAGATGTGAAAAAAGGCATTTGATGCAACCTGATAGTTGAGATGATCCCACCTCTGTCAGCTCAGAACACCTATGCCATTCCCTGAAACAGCTGGCAATGACCAGGAAGGGCCCACAACACTACACAGCCCTTTTGTGTGACTCAGTATGGCCATTTCTAGAGCTGCATCTGAGATCTTTCTGCTTCGCATAGATTCAGCTGACCATCAATGTGCACATAAAGTCATCATCATCTGCAATGGGATTTTTGGATCTTAAGCATCTTACTGTAATTACTGTACAAGCTTTTACTAGAACGATTTTTTTAAAAGAAAAATTACTGGGCACATTTGGGGGCACTAATACCATAGTGTGAAGTTGATATTAAATGTATAAACATCTTAGTAAACCAAAAGCTTTAATTCTGCAGTGGATAGCACAATCTGTTATCCTAAATTAAGTTTCCAAAGGATGGTGGGGTTTTTTTTCTTCCAGATATTACATACTTCATAGCTGACAGGGACACTATCTAATTAGCTATTTATATGCAAGGCATACCAGGGGATAATTAGAAACATGGATTATGCAAAGGCAATCAGACTGACAGAGGGCAAAGGAAGCTAACATATTAAATCAAATTTGTATATATGCTTATATAGTTTATCATGTGTCGTTTGTGTTGTATTACATTAATACTTCATTTAATATGTTGTTACAGATATTACTGTAATCCACTAATTTGTAAATTAAACATGTTGCTCTCCTAAAAACCGTATCTCTTGGCCCTATGAATCAGTTAGGCCTGCAGAAGGCTTTAGTTCAGTTACATATGTATTCCACCCCTTGGGAAATGCCCTGCATCTCTAATTGCATTTGCCTGTGCTGAGATACAGGCTTTATGGGTTATTGCATTCCCTAGCACATCTTATCACATACTCGACATTTGTATTGCCAGAGCAATGGTGAATGTACCCAGAAATGTGTGTCCAGCTTTGTGAAGGTGGGAAATTTTTTACTACTGACTATACAGAAAGTCTTGGTCAGCCAGGTGGTGTCGAAGTGAATACTTTCCTTAGGGGTGCAGGTAGGTAAGTTTTCCTCACTTTGTGGCCACCTTGGTCAGACAAGTGTTATAAATTAAGGGTGGTTCAAGACGTGTCAGGCTTATAGCAAGTATGCATGCACCCATGCAAATCAATGCAAGTCTTTCTAAACTTTTTACCAAGTTGGTAAGTTTAATTGTTTCACTGGCAATTGGCAATCAGCAGTAGAACCAGTTGAGGCTGCTGAAATCTGGGTGACTTCCCTTATTCGTAGTGGAGACTTATTATAAGGTTAAAAGAACATGTTTGGTCTGCTTTTACTATCTTTTGTTTAAAATCCAGAAGAAATTGTCTTTCCTTTTTATGCTGAAAAGAGGATCAATTCTTTTAAGGTCTAATTGTAGGAAAATAATGTAACAGAAACGAAAGATGTGTGACAGCAAGAGATATGAATAACCACGTCTGCAGCACTGAGGAGACAGGTTGCTTTATCTTGGAGGAAAGAAGAATCTGTATTGTATTTTGTCCTGAATAACACTTAAGGTAAACAATGAATGACAGTGCTTTTCGGGTTGATTCAGATCCATTCCTTTAGAGGAATTACTGTTGGTCCCTTTAACCAGGCTTTATCAGAAGAAAATTTAGCATTTAGAGATAGTTGGCACTGGAACTTGGGTAGTCATCAGCCATTGTGGCTTTTTTAATCATAAAGAGCTGTTGTGATCACGTAGGAGTCTTGATATGGTTGATGTTGAAATTGCATTTGAAAAGCTACTCAAATAACATTTCTTCCTCCTTACATCTGATAGTTCCAATCTACAGCAACTCTACACAGATACTTGTGAATTTGGACAGGGGGTGGCAGAGGCGCCCATATAGCTTGAAATTCCTCTGTTGGTTTGTACAGTAGAACTGGAGCTATTGTCTGGCTGATGTCTCATGAGAATTGGCTGTGCTTCCAAAACTCTACCATCTCTCCTTTATTCATACTGTAGCCCTAGAAAATAATTTTGCTGACATATTCACCTTGGCATATCTGAATGCAGAATTTACCTCCTGGACTTCTGTATGCTTTTAATATTTATTCATTGGTCTATAATAGAAGAATATTTGTCATCTTAACTGGATTTCTGGATGAGAATCAATGGATCATTAGTTTTAATTATAATACATCAATGTCATACTAGTACAATTTATATCTAATGAAATTAATGTTGGTGATATACTGTACTGTCATCACTAAATTCTTCATGATAACTACAAATATCAAAAGCTGTTTTCTTTAAATTTATTTACAGATTTATTTATCCACTATAGTCTAATTAAGGAGGCACCATTTAAAAAGTGACTGCATATTACCATTGGATGAGGTACAAATATACTGGCCCATGCAGCCCTGAGAAAGGAACATCTAATGTCACAAGTAGTATGTAGAGTATGTGGTGTGGATAAAGGATTGGGCTAGGAAAGAGGAAACTGAGCTTTGTTTTGCTACTGATGCTGCATTGTAGGCTGTCTTCTTTAAAGTTCTTTGCATCTTGGCATCTTTATTTGTCAAGTTGCTTTCTTCTTTTTACTTGATCTGCTACATAAGAGTTATTGTCATTGTTAGTAACAGCATGTTTTGTATCAAGTGCGTATTGTGGAATCAGGGCTAGAGCCTTCAAGAACTTCCAAGGTAAAGCCTTAGACACCAAGATACCTGAATGCCTGTAATGACTGCCCTCAGTTTACACATCCTGAAATTAAGCTATCTCAACCAATTTCACTGCTCCAGATGATAGCATGAGCAAATGTCAAGACAAATAGACTAAGTTAGTAGCCATGGACAGGTAAACCAGAACTGATCTAGAGTACAAGAAGTCATTTATGTTAGTGCTTTACAGATGGGCCACAATTATTTAATTACAATAATTAATAACAAAAAGTAAAATTAGTAGCTTGCATGAAATGAAGCTAACTAGTATTTTACTATTTTACAAAAGCATTTCTGAACTCCATTCCAGGCTCACCTGCAGCATCACTTACAGTGACACAGTCTAATCCTTATGCAACAACAAAATTCAGGATTTAGCAAAGGTTTCTTGAGAAGGGCACATACATTAGGATATCTGAAAAAAATAGGGGTTTTGCTCTCAAACTGGAGCAGCTAACAGAGAATCAAGGTTGTTTGGTGGGTGTTTATTTATGACCATCTATTCTCAGTCCGTTTATAACCAGGAGGGAAGATGCCTGTTCACCAAAATGTGTCTGGACAGAGGTGGTTAAATTATACCTTATTGCCATATGATCAATACTTCTGGATGGTGAGGATGCTACAGTGATTCATTGTGGATTTTTTAAACTTCCCATTCTTGACATAAAGGCAGTGAGACCACTTGTTCTAATGAGGTTAAGCCTGTGTTAGTGTTACAGGTCCAGAGCCTTACTTCATAAACATTCTGCATTTTTGCTATAACTTCTTTAGATTCCCATCTTCTGTCACTTGTGTAGCTGAAAAAGCAGCAAAATAATCAAGATATGCACATGCACATGAAGTGGTGCCTCAGTATTTGCAGGTAGGCATGAGTTACTGTCAGTGATCTACAGAAGGGATTTTCAAAGTTTTACCACAATTTGTGCTGCCCCTTCCCCTCATTTAATAAAAAAACTTAACAGTCTGAAACTTCAACTGTGAAACTGAAAGCAAGCAAGAAAAATAATCTGCTGGCTTCTGACAATATGCAGACAAGATATCCTTGGCTCAGGAAGTCCTCTTGTAGAGGACTGTTAAAGGCAACAAGGTCTCTATGTGTACAGCGGGGACTTGATATATGGAAAATAGCTATTCTCCCACTTTGGCAGAAAGGCACCCCTACTGCAGGCTGTATGCAGGCTTACTACAGACTACATCTGTATGTAGGTGCTCTGCCTGTAAATAAGGTACAGCTTGAAAGTCAGTTGATGGCAGTTCCCTTCAAGCTGTCTTCTAGAACTCCAGAATCTACATAAACATCTGGAGGCTCAAGTGACAATACTTTCCCCTTAATTTCTGCAACTGAAAATGGTCATTTCAAAGGCTTTGATTTGCTCCAAGGTAACATGACATTCTAGTCTAAACACAGTTTCTTTTTAAAGAGATCCATTGTTAATCTACTTCTGCATCTCGTTGCTCATAGTTTTCTACTCTTGAAGGCTAATTAATTTTAATGTGCTCTGTAAGAATAGTTCTATCTCCTCCATTAATGAAATCTTCACTTGGATAGCTTGGAATATCCAAATCACTTTGGCAACTGCAGATACGGAGCAAGGCATTAGGATAGGCTGTTTATTTCCTGACTCTTCCTGAGAAAATGTTGCAGCTGTTCTCTGCTGAGGAATGGTGAATAGTATGCATCACTGAAATGAAGTGTCTGTCTACATGAAAGCCTCTCCTTTTCCTTTCTGCCTGAGATGTTTCTATGATATTTTGTGGAATATAATTACAGGGTTCCCTAAGAAAATTCTTACCTGTCTGACTCTGCAACTGCAGAAATGGTCCTGTGGACAGAGCCATCAATGTGTGTCTGGAAGGGGAAGAGATTTGGAAGACAGAAAAATGCAAATGCTGCACATCACTGTCACTAGAGAGAACATGAATAGTGTCTGAGATCACTAGCAGGGATAGCTTTGTGTTCGTGGGCACGTCGTGGTAACTGAAAGAATGTATAATTCCTGAGTTCCTCTTTCTTAAAAAATGGGGAAGGCGTATATGTTAAGGTTATGCTTGGAAAAGTTTGGTAACTGCTAAAATTTTCATATATTTTTCCAAGAAAATTGAAAATGTCTCTTCCACTTCTCAAGAGTTACTTCAGGAGACTCAGTAAAAGTATTTTTCAGAAAAAGTAACTCAGCCCATCAATAATGGGAAGCAGCACAACATGGAATCCATTTGATAAGTACTCACAATGAATACTTTTTTGTTTTCTTTGCAGTATGCAGCTCTCAGAAACATCTCTAGATTTGCCTTCCAAAGTGTCACAAGAGAGTCAGCAAGAGCAACTGTGAAAATTCTTGGTGTAGGAACAGACCTCGCTTCCTCCTTGCTTCACTGTGTGAGAAATCCCATGCAGGATGCTCCCCCAGCTCCTTGTCCAGTACTGGTTCCAAGTCTCCTGATGCTGGAAACAAGTCTTGCTCTGGACTTTATGTGGCTTGGGACTTGCACTTGTCTCGCAGTGCTGTTACTACTGCCTGTCATCCAGACCAAATCAGGAAAAAGAGGTAAGAATCATGGCATTTAATCTTGTTATATGCATTATTCCTTCACTTCTTTATACAAAATATACTCTCTAATCCATTACATTCATTATGTTTAGATGTACTTTGTTATGGTCAATGATCTATTACTTTAGATACCTGATTATTGAGACGAAGGAGTGTTGCCATATCTCTTTGGCAAATGGAATTTCCTGCTGTTTTCTTCCTTTTCTGCTTAGGTGAAATATTACAGCTTCATAGATGGTAAATTAAATGTCAAATATAATTTGGCATCTAAACCATGAAGTCTATTTCTGTCCTAAGAGCAAACCTGACAGATGCCTTCATGTGCTGGCTGTATAGAGAACTATACAGGATGATAAATCACTTTTTAGTATGTCATCACAAATGGTTCAGCATAACTTCTTTATGAAAGTTTTGGATTTTTATAAGTGCTGTAAAAAGAAACATCTTTTTATACACTGAAGTCCCGGAGCTTCTTCAATCAGCTTCAACTCTTTCTTTCTTTCTTTTTTTTTCCTTTTCCCTTAATCATGCATCTAGTTTAAATGATTAAAGAGTGAAGTGCTCAGTTCCTAAGGTGTTTGATCACACTACCATGTGAAATGCCCATAATTCCTTTGTAAAAATAGAGCACCAGTAAAACAAGGCACAATAGGAGAGAAATAACTTGTTTAAGAGGACCCCAGAATTTTCTACATGAATCATGCTGTATAGGAAGAATAAAGCCTAACCAGAGTTGTTGTTGGTTTTTTTTAATCAACATTACAAAGCACATACCAATTGTTTTCTTTTACTAGCATGACTTCCATAAGGCTGTCAGTGATGCGTTTTCAGGTCTTCCACCACATCCTTCTGAGCACGTGCAGAGGAACACCTTCAAATGCCAAATAAAGACCATGAAATGGTTAATGAAAAAAACCTCAAAACCACCCATAATCTGAAACACCGTATGTCATAACAATGCTGATAAAACATAACCAATATTCCTAATGAAAGAGGTGTCTGTCCTTCTTGAGGAAGATCTACATTGGGATATAATTAACATAATGATTGACAATCAAATACACGGTCATCTGGTGGATAAATTGCCCACAAATACATTAGCCATAACAGCAGCACAGGGCTTAAAATAGTGTCCGTCCACACAGAAAAATGTCAGTGAGTGTCTGAATCAATAGTGACATTTAGAATTGCAATAAACTACACAGCCAACCAAAGTCATCATATCTGGGTAGATCATAACAGACTTTAGTCATAACGGGCCGGGTAATGTGCAGAAATCCTGAGCGAGATAAGCTGATGGCAGAAATGATTTTTCTTTAGCTAGTGTTTATTTTGTCATTGTTTTCTCAGCCTCCTTAAGTACATGTCAGCATTGACCATTAGAGAGATAAAAGAGCCTGAGTAGATCAGTATCTGGCTGGAATGCTGTCTTCAGTCTTTAAAAAAAAAAAAAAAAAAAGAGATTAAATTTGTATGCT
Organism: Gallinula chloropus; assembly: GCF_964237585.1. Lineage (NCBI taxonomy): Eukaryota > Metazoa > Chordata > Aves > Gruiformes > Rallidae > Gallinula > Gallinula chloropus. The sequence continues at coordinate 11,861,945 of NC_140105.1, forward strand.
GGGTCATTCATGCAGTAAATACCATGAAGGAGGAAAGCAGAAAGTTTTATATAAAATTGATAGTATTTTCAGAACTGAAACATGGGAGTTAATGTATTGGATCAGTGCAGTGTAGTCCATAGCTCTCAGATAGGGTTTAAACCACAGGCTTCAGAGGCAAGCCAAACAAAAGGCAATTGTAGTTTAAAGAACTTGGGGGAGGTGGGAATCTTCTCCCATATTCAAAGATGGAAAGAGCTCTAGAAATTTTCTCTGAAGCACGGGAGTTTATGTGCCTTCTGAAACATGCAAGGGCTGAGGTTTTTGTTTTGAATTGGTAATTACAGCCCTAGATATTATTGATACTCTTGGAAATCTCTAATCTCTTTCAAACTCCTTGTGAGCCTTAAAACTCACAGATATACTGAGTCAAGAAATCCCACAGCCAGAGTGCTTGTTTTTGCCATCAGTTTCAAGAATGACATCTAGTGCTGCTGGAAAGAGGAATGTGAGCTCGTTAGCTTTGTTCCCCCTTTGCAGAATGGGAGTAGCAGCACAGTTAGTATAATAGCGTTCGTCACAGTATCCATGTCCTTGATACATCAGTCACATCAGTTCTGAAGCTGTGGATCCTCCCAGAGGCAGACAGAAGCAAAGTGTCACTCTTGAATTTATGCACTAGGTCAGTGGCAGCACTAAGAACCCAGCCCTGCTCGCCTAGGCTAATAAGCTGCCCGTTAGACCCAAGTCTCTGCCAGCCACTGCTAAGTGATAAACATGACAAAGTATATAACTTATCCAGTAGTATGCAGTAAAGCACTGTACTTTGTGGTTCTTTAATCTCTGATTTTTATATTGTGTATTAAATTAACAGGAGAGGAGTAAAAGCAGTGATATAATGCAGAAGCCTCTGCTGATAGATGGTTGGCAATCAATATGTAATGTGCCAAACAAATGTAGATAGGGAGAGGCAAGGAAGTATCTTTTTTTAAATTCATGTTCTTTCTAGCTGCCTAAAGGTGATAGCTGTACTGAATTGTGTAAAATATGCAGATTGGTATTTCTTGGCAACATATTTACATGAAAGGAACTTAAAACATAAAACATTCCCTAGAAAGACTCTGTGCCTGAGACCATGTTCACACGCATTTTAATTCATTCACTAGTGACTCAATGGGTTACTCCAGCCTTGCTTACAGTAATTGATTGCTGAATCTTCTCCCTCTTGTGAGGATGTAACATCAGAAGCTGTGTAAAATGGAAGAAGCTTTTAAAGTGTCAAATGGGCATGAGAGAAAAATCTAGTCCCTGATTTGAAGACTGCTGCAGGTGTTTAACCATCTGTATCTCTCCAAGAAGTGAAGGTTGCTAAGGGACCGGTACTACTTGTCCAATATTGAATCTACCAAACTATTTATTTCTGCCTCTTTCTGCTGCTGAGACCAGTTGGATGTTGCGTGAGTGGGTCCTGAATATGTTGATGTCTGCTAGATGTGATGCACACAAGTGCAGCCAAAACTAGGCTTTTCACGTAACTTCAGCCAATAGCTTCCCCATGGAGTTGCTTGGAGGTTGCTGTGAAATTCATAGCAAGCTAGCAAGTTCTCATTATGCTAAACAGCCCTTCAGCAAACACCTGAAGGCAAGCAAATAGCTCAGTGTGTGATGTCAGTGTGGGGGCTAGAAAGCTCTGCATTTCCTTAATAGATGGTCTGGGAAGTGGCATGGTAATATACTGTTATTAACCAGCAAAGGATGTTTCCTAAAGCACTATTGATGGAGAAAATTCCATCCTATTCACAATCAACTCCATATTATAAATGGTAAGGAATAAGGCTACAATAAGAACTTTATATCTCTGTTCCTGGTGTTATGGTATAGATTATAGGAATGTTTTGCATTGGCAGTTGAGAGCAATAGCTAAATGAAGAAGGAACGAGGTTCCAATGCTGCTCCTAGCTGTGCCATGTGCAAATGACCTTGTGCTCTGCATTGGAAGTATGAATGCAAGGAATACCTGCCTTGTCTTTGAGAAGTCTTGTAAAAAAGTAGACATTAATACTCCTTTCTGATAACATACAAACACAGTTTGGTTTTATAAAACAGTAACAGAGGAGAACCATGTACATGTATTTTTATGAGGTGATAAGATGTGGCTGCTTCTCACTAAAATATTCATAGCTAGGGGTACCTATGCCCTCAGGTGACTATAAAAGCTGATGTAATGGAGTTTGAAACTTGCTCTCTTCCTCAACAGTTTTGTATGATTATTTTTTTCCTGTTTGTAGCTCATCAGGGGATTGTTTTTAAAACACAAGTGCTTACAATGCAAACCAGATCCTTAGTTATTCAGAGATGGTAAAGGTAGTTGTATGTCAAAGATCTTGTAGCGTTGGACTTTGGGAGTGTTGGGCTAAGGTGGGGATTCTGGAGAGGGTTTAAGATTGGTTTTGATTTAGAGCTGGAGTTAAGGGCAGCCCCAGGACCAAGCGGGTATTTTTCCTGTCTCTGAATTGGAAACATTTTAGATGTCGATGGCAAAATGTGGATTCTGAATGAGCTGGAATCTGAGCTGTGCACGAGTGCTACATCCTTATGCAAGGGCTGTTTGATGATAATTTCCAATTTTTAAATTGAAGTCATGCAGTATACATTCTTAGCCTGTGTGCAACCTGTTATGAGATTGTCTAACCTGTCATTTATAAATCTACCAGATCCATAGCTCCCAGCTTTCTTTACTATTACCTTTTTCTTCTTTTAATGTGTTAAAATATGGGATGCCTTCTGCTGAACTGCATTCTACAAGGCTGTATCTTTTCTTGCTTCCAAATGGCTGGTAATCCTTAAGCAGTTCCACCCTGGTTTGTTGAGACAGATGTAGGCTTATGACAGAGTGCTTTAACAATTTTTCATAGGAAACTCTTGAATCTTCTTGAACCTGTACCCACAGCTCTGTTCTCGATTTTGGTCAACTGTCTCTGTGCATGTTCTTTTTCTTTAATATTTTATTTTAGTGTTTGTCATCTCCTGTTGTTGTTCTTTAGCAGACTGCTTACTGTTCACCTGAAGTGCTGCTAGATCTGGCTTAAGGGAATACCTTTTAATGAAATATACTGCACAGGGAGATTTTGGGGGTTTTGACAAACGCACAAAACAAGAGTGGTTGGTTTATAATGTCTAGTTATGAAAAACAATGATAAATAATACCAGCAACCAGATCTCAGAGCCCAGAAGATGTCTTGAGTTCTGTGAAGAGACTTTCTGAGTTATACTTGATGTACCTAGGCGCTGAAACCCCAGCAGTGGCTGTCTGCAACAGTCACACCCAGCAGTGGGGAGTTCAGCCCCTCTCCAGCAATAACTAGTGTTTCCTCCCCAACCTGACACAGCTGCCAGGCATCCCACTGGAAGTACCGTGTGGAGCGGATGGCATGTGTCTGAGGGTGCAACATGATGAATCAATAGGACAAATCACAAGAATGATTTTTATTAATTTTATTTTTTACCCTCCAGTTAATGAGCAAATAGGCCAACATCCCTATCAAAGACACGTTCGTTGTCGTTCTAGTTATAGTAATAAGTACAACATTGATTTGCATACCTAAAGGAAGAAACTCCCCTCCCTGAGAAATACTCAAATTCCCAGCTTAGGAAAAATAAAAGATGCTTCTTTGAAGCAAACATCGTATTTTGTGCTGCAATTAGCTGGATTTTTAAAAACTGTGTATTCTAAGCCTCTAAACATTTTCTGAAGTATCAAGTTGCTGACTGTACTTCAAATCAAAAGGGTTTTAAGATTCTCAGATCCACCAAGTTGTTCTGATGATGCAAATCTTTGAGCTGGTATTATGTCAAGATAAGCTGACAAAAAGTGAACCAATACAGTTATTATTCTCTACACGATGGAGCTTACGACGACGGAAAATCTGTCACTTTATGTGTCTCTGAAGTATCAAAGTATCAAACACCTTTTCATGATTCATAAATAATGAATAGTAGGAGTATTTTTTAAAATGTTGCAGGAAAAATCCCTGATGTTCATGTAATATCTTGCATGATCAAGTGCTTGACAGGCATTAATTAGAGTTGACTTGAATCAGTCAAACAATATTGAGACAGGTCTATTAAAAGCTTAGAGTGAATAATTATAATATTGAAATTATTAGTACTAGTGTTTCAAATGGCATTGTAGGAATGATGTGTGTGATCCATAGCTATTAATAGTGTTTAGTGGGTGCTCTGAGTTCCAGTTCTATGTAATTAAAACCTGGCACAGAAAATAAGAAAGTTGTTATAACTGTAGTTGTTTATTTTTTATGTTAAGAGATATGGAATGTTTAACATATGTTGAAACAAGACATATTTGTGATCCAACACATAGTCAGAATTTTAAAGCAAATATGTGGCAGAAATATGTCTAATCTAATTGTAAATAACTCAAAATTCAGCAGAAGAACTGCAGATGCAAGGAGTAGCCCTGGAAAGGTGTTCAGAAACTGCTTGAGAATGAACTTTTGCTTCTAAGCTTTTGGGTGCAGCAGTAGTTCTTCATCTGTGTTTGGGAGCCTTGGAAAGTAGGGTCTTGCTCTGTGGTTAGCACCCTGTGGAGCTGTTGTCATACCAATAAGCTGTTTAGGTTATGACTTCGTTCGAGGTTAGGGCTCCTTTTAAAACGTGATTCAAAGCTCACAGGTGAAGTTTGGTGCAACAGTAAGTATCAAAATTCCCAGTGACCAAGTTCTTCCAAAGCATAATGGACTTCTGATAAGGGTGATGTGCTTTCAGAGGGGAAACACTAATGTCACCCATGGTATGGTAGGCAAAGTGCATTTACGTCAGAAGTTTGGGTGTCTGTGCATGTATGTGTATATATAATCTTACAATGTAAACTAAACAACTATAATAATGTGCTGTAATTGTTCATGTTCTGCCATGCAAAATACTAATCATTGTTCTAATACATTTTCATATATAACCTTTGCTTCACCCACTGATCTCTGATACATCATATTGCTTCTAATTTTAATATAATACTTTGGATCTGGAAATTCAGGCAAATAATTTCAGTTGTTAAATACCAAAAAGTGCAAGCATCTTAGTAAGAAATATAGATGTTTGTCTTCATCCTGATTTCTAGCATGGGAGATAATTTTCTAGATTTGCTAGAAAAACATTGTCAGGCTATTTGGTTGTTTTATTCAGGGATATCACTTGAAGTTAACTTTATCAGATATAATCTATGAGAAGACCGGGTATTCCTCTTGGAAAAAAAAAGCAAACAGCACAAATACCAAGACCAGCCACAGCACATCCATATTTATTTATTGTAGTGGTGCTAAAACCAGGAAGCAGCCAGTGACTGAGCCATCCATCAGTTGGACACATCACGTATTTATCATCATTACAAAAATGTGGATTGATGGCCAGTGAACACATTTCTGAGTTATCAAGTCTTCCACTGTTCCTATCTTTGTGATAGCAAGCATCAGTTTCTCAAGGTTGTTATACCTTGAGACCATCACCGTGGTCTGAGGGTTGAAATGGCAAAGAGAGTAAACAGATTGTTGACACTGGGTAGAGGTTTGGGACATAGTACCTGTGCTGCACAAGGCAGGGAAAGAAGGAAGAATTAGCTGAATTAAGTTGTGGTTATTCCAAGTACCTTATCATGTCTAGTCCTCCATGAATGGCTTTTATATTTATTAGCAAGTTTTCTGAAATAACCCCCAAAACAACCCACTATACAATATGCTTTTGCCCTTTGGTGAGCAGAGGCAGTGCCCAGGGCACAGGCCACACAGCAATATGGTTTAGCAAAGACGCTTGTGAAGTGCAGTTGTGCACAAGTTAGCTTGTCATGTGCTATCCACTGTTTTATCCTTTTCTTTAATTAACTGGGGGGGAGAGGGGGAGGAAGAGTACAAGTATTCATAAAACAATCTTTTCTTTCCTGCACATGACTATGTAAAATGGATATTGTGATGAGAATACAGCTAAGAAGCTTGGGACTATCTAAGACCATAGGAACAGGAATCCATAAACAAGCTCATCCAATATATTGTCAACAGGAGAGACATGTATTTATGGTGAAATGGCTTTCAGAGTAGAAACTCTTGGTGCCTCCTTTTTTTTTTTCATCTGTTCTCTGGCAGAGGAATGATTTAAAGTGAACTTCAACTCACATTTCAAATAATAGATGACAGGAGCTCATCCATTTCAATATAATTCATTGCACTGCATATGTATGGGGGAGATTTTAAACGAAAACTGGGGAATTATATTTCCAAGTGAGCCACTAGAGTTTTAGAAGTGGTATTTCCTCCTTCCTGCCCTTCTGACTAGTATATTGGCTTCCCTGAGTAGAAGACTGCATTTTTGTTAGGTGTTGCTATGCCTGCTGTTTGTCTCATGTCAGCTCTAGAACTAGGGCTGCAGGGTAGGGTAGGTTTTGTCTAGTAATCTGGCTGTTGTTTGCCAGCTTTATTTTTGTCGTTGTTTCTCAATTATTATTTTCCTGGTTTATTCATGCAGTGTACAACCCACTTTCCCAAAAAGCTGTCTGTGCTGAGAGCTCTCTTCCTCCATGTGTCTGAAATGCATGAACCCTAATTCTCTTCAATAAGATAAAACTGAAACTTAAGTAAATTCATTTTTGTCTCTTTAGATTTCAAGGTTGGGTGTTTGGAGAGGGAATGTTCCTATTGATTCTATTTGAATCCTGGATGATGACCTTCCCTACTAAATCACAGAATTACAAGGATGGAAAAGACCTTTAAGACTGAGTCCAACCATTCCTGTCCTATGCTAAATCATATCCTTGAGTACCTCATCTACCCTTTTTTTTTTTAAACACAGACAGGGATGGTGACTCAACCACATCCCTGGGCAGCCTGTTCCAGGCCCTGACAGCTCTTTCAGTGAAAAAATTCTTCCTGATATCTAATTTGACCCTGCCCTGGTGCAGCTTCTTGCAATTTCCCCTTGTCCTGTTACCTGTCACCTGGCTGAAGAGATCATCACCCACCTCTAAGCACCTTCCTGTCAGGTCAGGGTAGGTGGTGATAAGGTCTCCCCTCAGCCTCCTCTTCTCCAGGCTGAACACCCCCAGCTCCCTCAGCTGCTCCTCATAGGATTTGCCCTCCAGCCCTTTCCCCAGCCTGGTTGCCCTTCTCTGGACTCGCTCCAGGACCTCAATGTCCTTCTGATGGTGAGGAGCCCAGAACTGGACCCAGCACTTGAGATGCGGTCTGACCAATGCTGAGTACATGGGCACAATTACCTCCCCAGACCTACTGGCCACACTGGTTTTGATACAAAATATTCCCTAAAGTGTTTGAGAGTCAGAGAGAGATGAGACAGTTCCAGGAAAGCCAAGCCAATGGTGCTGGATGATTTCAGAGCCCTGTACTCTGCTTGGGAGTAGAATCTGGACCCTTAAATTTTTGTTGGGGACATATGTCCAAACTGAAATCCTGGACATGGAAGCGGATGACTGCCTCACTTGATGTGAATCATAGGCTGTTCACAGGTTTTCATCCTAATTTTTATTGGATGAGGTCCCCATCCATTACTTCAGAGATGCTTCAGTATGATTTGGACATGGCATACCAGGTCATTAATGCATATGCTGCATGTAAAGCAAAGCAGATGCTAGCATAAAACGTGTCAGAGTTGCTCCAGGAGAAAAATAAGTCTTTTGTGGTTCCAGACAGTTTTCCTACATGAACAGAATGTTTTATTTTTGGAGACAACTACTCCATGACATAAATGACAGATACACTTTCTTTTTGAAGGAAATAAAGTGCATAGTCAGTGTTTTGCTTTGCAGGGAGCTACAAACTTATGGTGATCTTTGGCTGATGAAAGCAAAAAGAAATTACTTAGAAGTTATGCAGTTCAGGGCATTTTGGCACAGTAGAATTAAATTACATTGCCATCATAAAGTGCTGTGCATTAGAGTTGGCTGGAAAGGCTTGAATCAAGACATTCACAAAACTGTAAGACATCAGAGTAAACAGCAACCTGGGATCTGGCAGTGAGTGAATCGTGGGGCAAGCAGGGTATGCGTGTCAAACTAGCTTAAGTGACAGTGTTCTCTTCATATCCATCTGTTTATCACCTGTTCCTCTTTTTAATTCCCCTTTCATTCAATTAATTTCCTTGCTTTGGGGAAAAGTCAAATTTAATAATGCTAACCTGTACAGAAAAATATATGCATACCCATGAAAGCACACAAATTATTGGCAAAATTGAATTGAGTCAATATTGGTCATGGCAAAAGTCAATTAAGCATACTTGTCCTGTGGAAAAAATCTCACAACTGATTTTTTTTTTCTTAATCACATATAGTCTGAAATACATTTTGATGAAAAACAAAACATTCAAGTATATAGATTGAGAATCCTGTTTATAAAAGTCTGTCTTTGTTCATGAAACTATTTTATTTTAAAACCCTAGAAATACAGGAGTTTTAATAGGATCTCTGGGATTAAATTTTAAATTCAGTCCCAGAAAGTTTGCAGTGCGTTCAACTTGTCTAATTCTAGTGAAATTGTCTTCTGCCACCTTTTTGTCATGCTGTGGGAATTGACTCACTGTCTGTAAGGAACATTTCCATGGCTGTCAAGAGATGTTCAAAATGTGATTACTAGCTTGGGTAAAAATGTTTGACACAACAGTGTCCTGTCAGCAAATACAGATTAATAAAAATTTAAGTGCTTCTCAGGGATACATAACCACCTTCTAAATTATAGGTGGAAAAATGTGTAAGTTAGTAGAGTCAGCTTTGTCATATCATTTCACCTCGTTCCACTTGGACTTGTATATATTGTCCCTTTATATTATCCTTTCAAGGAAATGTTTCTGTGCTCTCAGGACTGTATCACTGTCAATTTCTTCTCACCTGAAAATTTAGTTCCCATCTGACACACAGTTTTCCTTCTATTCCCAGTGGAATGGAAGTTCTGATTTCCACTTGTGATCTGAATTTCCAAACCTGTTTTCAAAGGTTGATCTACAGCATAGCAACTGCTTTGAGAAATCCATCAACCAATTAAAGCCATTAAGATGTTACAAATATGTTCTGCAGTAATCCTATGGGGAATTTGTACCTCACATGTCTTAAAAGATCCTGTTTCTTGAGCTAAGTCCTATATGGCAGCATGCTTATATCAGACTCCTAAAATTAAAGTCTAGTTTAGAGGAAATGAGAAATTTTTTCTAGTGCTGCTGTAGGAAGAATATGATGTATCTTCCCTTGAGGTCTCAATTTTTTTGGGCACATGTAAACCACACACCAGTCTTTTCACCAGAGAAAAGAGCGTATATGGCTTCTGCAGGGTTTTTTTTGATCATATTTTTTAAAGTGTCTGCATTTTACAGTCAAAGATAGGTAGTCTATGAACATGTGTATGCAGGTAAATTTTAAGTAATATCCATTGTGGGTAGTTGTGTGCAGCTCCTATGGATGCTAATGGAATTTGCACACATAAATTTCGTCACATCAGAACAGGAATACATCCCTTGCTATAATTCACATTTTCCCTCTCATTTGGGATCTTTTTCTATTCAGCCATTTATAATTTATTGAATCTGAACAACGGTAACTTGAAAAATTACATTAATCTGTTTGAGGTGAATTAACCACTTTTTTCCATGCTGTTGGTCCATGAGTAAAATTTCCTTGGTAAGACACCACTACTTGCAGTGACTGGTAATAGCACTAATATTCTTTTGTCAGTTGTAAGATTTCTGAAGCATATATCTTCAAATGCAATCCAGTGGTCTCATTTTAAAAGAGAATTTTTAATTATTCAGGTTTTTTTCTCCCTGGAGACAGAACCATAAGAGGAGGAAGATGATAATGATTATTATTATCATTATTATTGTCAAATATCAAATGGTTTATATCTGATGAATAGTTTTTTTCACTGCTTTTTCTTGTGTGTGCTTGTTTCTTGACTGGGGGCATGATCAGAAGTTGCCTGGGGTCGTTCACTTGAACAAGGATTGCATTAGGACTCCTGAATGTGATTATTGGCTGTGCATGCTCATCTTGTGTACAGAACAGCAGCAAATGAGCTAAACCTGAGGAAAGCCCAGAAGCTCTCAACTTGAGCATCCTCTAGAATTTACCCATTCCAGCTGCTGACAGAGTGTGTAAGTAAAACCACAAGCAGAATTAACCACTGAGGGAAATGCTTCCTTTTACTGTGGTTTCATCAGTAGATCCTAAAATAGTAAATCTAGAGTGTATTCCAACTAGGTGGAGTTATAGCTTCTCTCTCTCTTTTTTCCTTTTTTTCTCCAAGTGCACGTTTCCCTCCAAAAATATATAGTTACAGCTGGGAGGTCTTTTGTCATTTTGTGTAGGCTTCTTACAACTTTTGAGGTACTGAGTAAATGTGACATGTCTATTACAGAAATATTCACATCATCACGTGCATTCCTAGTATTGAATGTAATGCAAGCTTTGGGTGTTTTTTTTCTGGGTTTTATGACAAACTTTGCTGGTTTTCCATGTTCTTCACATCCCTCAGGCATTGCCATCTTCACCTTGTATATTTGTTCTGATAGCTTTACTATTGCTCATCTTAGCCCCCTGTTCAGTAAACTTGTGAGCAGCTGCAGGGAGGGAGCTGCTTAGGAAGTGATGCTGGCACTGAGATTGGGCACAGCTGGGATTAGGTACCACTGAAGTGTGAACTTTCTAAACTGCCATCTGAGATTTGGGGCATTCCAAGAGTCTCATCAGGTGCATGCTATTGGATTCATACTGGAAATATCCTACTGCACATCTTGAAACAAGAAGAAAATTGGTTTTTTTTGCTTCTGCCTCTAGTACCATTCCTTCAGGAGGATGTGTTCTGTTTGATCAAGTAAACCCACTCACTCCTACAAATGGAAACATAGCCAGATAGCAAAAAGGAGAATGAAATACATGGGTAGCAATTAGTTACTTACAGTGAAAACACATACAGTAATATTTTCAATTTAATATTGTAGCTTGCAAGCAAATCTGGGAGGCGGGGAAGGGGTTTACATAGGGTATGATACCAACAGTTCACACAATTAGCAAGAATTAGCATATATTGCCATTATGCTATGAATTATTAATTTCTTATTGCTACTTTTACCAGGCTGTACTCTGAAGACAATGGAATTCTATAATTGAGCATTTAAATTCAGCATTATTTCATATTCATTTTATCTTGATGTTTGACAGAAGGATAATTTTAATTGTGCAAGTTGCTGTTTGTTAGCCTTTTGAGATCATTCCTTGGGTGTCAAGCCTCACTGTTTTTCCTGCTGCCATTTTTTTTGAAAGAAAAACTCAAGTACTGCATGCTGAAGGACATGTTTTCTGTACTGATAATATTTACATTTATCCCATGCACAGAAGATACATTCCCATGGAATTGCTCTTATTTTAGGTGAAGTGTGTTACAAAATAAGAGCAAAACTAAACTTTTTTTCACCAAAGAACATGAGATCAGCCAGGTTCTTATCATCATACATTTGACAGGACTGTCTGGGTTTGGATAAAATATCTGTAAACTACACTCTGAGAAATCCAGGACTTGCATTTGTTTTGGAAAGAAGTAGTTTGCCATCAGGTGAGATAAATGTAACGTGCATGTCTCTTCTGCAACAACTTCTGTTGCAGTTAGTACAGAATGGCTGCTGTACTCTGTGATCAAGACAAATCCTCAGTTATTTCAAGGTGTAATATAGTGAAAACAATGAACTAGTTAATCAGCAACAGTTTCTTTTTCTGGTACAGGTTTGAAATGTTTCCTGACTTGCTATAGAAAAGAGTAACTTCCCTGAGAAACAGCTAGTCACGCAGTCCAGTGATGGATTTCTTCTTGTACTGTCATTTCTCCTCTCCATGCAGCCTTGCTGGGTGTTTGATTTTGTAACAATTGCAGTAAATGTTCAGCTGTTTTTTGGCAAAGCAGAGCAGTTTGCTGGGTCTCCTTCCTCACCATTAAGAGCATCCCACCGACAGGAGCTGGTGCCGCTCTGTAGCACAGCAGGACCAGTTCTGTGAGGCTGGTATCATTTCTGTACTGCTTCCCTTCTGTCCAGAGATAGAAGGACTTTTGCTGTGGCAAGGATTTCTAAAACCTTCTTACACTCAGAGACACAAAACCATCTACCTGAGTAGTACTGCACCCAGGTAATCTACAGGGGGGGTTGATACATCTGGAAACTGTCTTCACAGCTCTGATTCCTATTTCTGGTATCCCCAGGAAGAGAAAAACGCTAATCCAGGGGAAAGCCTCTCTGAGGACTGTGCAAGGTTATGTACTAGCAGGGTAAGGCAAGAGTATCCTTTTGCAGAAAAGGACAGAAGTGACAATGAGGAACACAGAGGCTAAAGAGCACTGTAAATACCAGTGACATGTTAAATGTCAGGTCTGGAAAACAGTAGCCTTGCTGTTTTGCAGTGTGCCCTTTCTGGACTAGGAGGAGTGAATTAAGCTTCCACATAAAATGCTGATCTCTCCTCTTTAGCAAAACTTTAGCAATACATAGATCATTGACAAAGTCAGGAGACCGAATTTAATGGTTGTTGAGTCTGTCTTTCCTACACGTGTGGCTAAGCTGTTTTCATACGGCTGCAGTCAGTTTCTGACTCTTGTCTGGCACGCTAAACCAAGTGAAACAAGAACATGAGCTGGGAATGAGAATGTAAAAGTGATTTCATGGCATTGTGATCAAGAAGATAGTTCTTTATTCATAGAGGCTTGAGAGAAGACAATGTCCGAGGAGTGAAAAAACCTCCACCCCACACTGGAACTACTGTTCTATACCAAACCACACAACTTGATTACTGCAGACAGGTTGTGTCCCCAGCATCATGGAATACAAGGTTGGACAGGACATCAAGCACCATCTGATCTATAGGAAACCCCCTCAGTGTTCTGGGTTTTATTCACTCTTCTAAAACTAGAAAAGAATTATTTTTGTTTTCCTTATAGCACTTATTATTAGATGTTAAAACTTGCTCTATGAACAAAACCTATGCCCTCACAATTCATTCTAGTACTAAATATGTCATTTTTTTTTCAAATGTATGATTTAAACACTTATAAAGGATTGAAAAGAATATGGGGTTGTTATGGGATCCCTTACAAATCTTTTTGGAACACAAGCTGATTTTAAAGTATTAATTTAGCAAGGAGAATACTCAATTTCTTTTAAAATTACTGTTCAAACTCAAATGCAGCAAAGGTTAATAATTAGCCAACATTGCTATGTTCTCAGTTGCTGAATATTTGTATAACAGTTATTGTTAAACAGGCTTCCTTTGTACCAGGAGAAAGACAAGAGCCATAGGCTGCGGGGTGGTGAGTGCTGGTGTTGGTTTGAGTCTGCCTTGCTGGTGCAGATTTCCCACAGAAGCCCCAGGCACTTACCAAGGCTGTGGCAGTAAGTGGATCAGATATATCAGGACTCTGTGGCATTTGTTGTGGTCTATCCTTTGCAAAAGGAACATTGGAGCATCCAAATCTCAGGGGTTGTTAATCTGCTGCTTTTCAATCAGGCTAAATTCAAATAAAAATGGGTCTTTTTCAGCCTTATGCAATCAGGACTTGGAATATACCAGCTTTCTAATCTGGAGATGAAACAAGCTCTCCAGATTATTCAGAAACAATAGAGACTCTGATTGTTTAATACACTGATAAGAATGTGTTTAAAAAATAAATTATCTACTAGCTGCTGGGATTGCTTGAAATTCCATTAAACACTAATGAGAGAAGGCATCACAGACAAATTAATAAACACCCTATGCACTAACCTAGAAAATACCAGCCTGAAACCTTTGATGCTAAACTGATTAAAGTGAAAAACATATTTCATGTGAAACCACTCAGCATATTTCAATGTATTAATTGAGGCATAATGAAAATGGAAGATACAGCATGGAAAAAGAATACACATTATCAAGTAGGTTATTGTCCTGCAAAAGCCATACCCAAATACTTCCATGCATACAGGTAATTCCACCACACTGCAGAGAGCACAGCAGAAAGAGGATATCAAGATTTTAGTGTATTGTGGTTGGTGAAATCGTAGGGAACTTTCTTCAGTGATTTTGTCCATGTGTTATAAGATCATAAATTCTTTATATGTATGAAAAATCTTCCAATTCTGTATCTCCTGTTGGTTCTGAGGTAGGTTTATTAGATGACTTGCACTGGGGGTGAGGGGAATGTTGAAGGGAAACAATGCTGTATTTAAGAGACAAATCATGTATTTATACCTTGCTTAGATAAGCATAAATTAAAAAAGAAAAGAAAACCGGTTGCAGTAAAGAAAAAGAAAGATGCTGGTGCATCTGTCCAAGGCATTATGTGTGTTCAATACTTTGCCATTCAATGAAAAGCGGTTGCCATAACAACCATCATACCTTGTGGTAGAGAGAGATGACAGAGATATAATACATCTCCTAAAGAAATTCAGCACCAGTGTGTTGCACAGCACAGGAAAAAACCCATTCTGTGCATGAGGAGTCCTGGCCCCAACCATGTCATCTGAATCCTCCTTCAAAGAGGAGTCCTGAGCAGAGGTGTTTGGCTCCCTGAGAAAGAGGGAGGCTGGTGGTACCTGCATTCGTGTCTCTTGGGGGAACACAACTGGGGGAGTAGGGATAAGCCAGCAGGCAGGAAAGGGTTATCTTCTCCCATCTGGTGCAAACTGTGTTGACTGTGGCTTGAAAGTATCTTCTCCTCACATGAAATCTTAGTCTAGCTGCCTTTGGAGAATGTTAGCTAAGGAACTGTGAGAAAGAAGGGAGGCCCCAGACTCACTCAGAGTCAGAGCTCCCGCATTTGACCATCACAACCTGTTCTGCAGAGTTCCTTGCCTCTCCCTGAGCCCCTGTACCAAACCTTATTCCAGCAGGATTTCTGTGAGATGTTGTGTGCATGTGCACAGTGGTCTTAAGCACAGGTTCTTCTGCAATAGGAGCACTGGGACATTTCATCTTTGGCATTCACATGTCTGTTCATCAAATGTCTATCACCTGAAAGAACAACTGCTCTGTGTCACACATCAGCCGATGAGATGGATGTGCAGGGGTATCTTAATGATTCAATATGATTATGCCCTACACGTATAAATATCATCAGATCATGATACAGAGCACAGGAAGTCTGACTGTTTTCCATGCTTACAGTTGTTATCTGGGGTGACAATCTTGCTGGGGTAAGCAGTATGGTGTGAC
Source organism: Gallinula chloropus (assembly GCF_964237585.1). Classification (NCBI taxonomy): domain Eukaryota; kingdom Metazoa; phylum Chordata; class Aves; order Gruiformes; family Rallidae; genus Gallinula; species Gallinula chloropus. The sequence continues at coordinate 11,877,159 of NC_140105.1, forward strand.
TATGTCCTGGTACTACATGTACTGTGAATCATGCCCAATTATCTTTGCTATGTACTTGTGATCTTTATATAAAAATTGAGCCCTGGATTCTGGTAGCTATGACTTCTTTCAAATGCATGTTGTTTGCTTGTGGGCCACAAAGCAAAAACCAACCCACAATGTTTTGTGTGTATGTATATATAGATACATGTTCCTCTATTTCTATTCCATTTCTAATTTTTAAGTAGTATTTGGGCCTCTCTTTCTGTAGGAACAAGTTGAAGTAAATTATATGTGTTTTTAAACAAAAGTGAGCAATCTCAGTTAGCTGTTCAGTGTTGGCAATAGAGGGGTTCGAAGTCATTGGTTACCATGAGGCAATAAAATCACAATCTTCATATCCCAGCCAGGTCCCAATCCAAAGTCTCTTTAAACCAGCAGGAATCTGTGAATTGATTTCACTGGACTTCACAGCAAACTGAATAGCTGTTCCTCTTTATCTTGTAATTCTTTTTGACCATTGTTTCAAAGTTCATCTTTAAATGTATTCTTCCAGAAATGAGAAATATTTTTGGGGGGCATTTAGAAAACTGGTATAAAATATCTGTTACCTGTGTGAATCAAACCTGCAGCAGTGAGGTGTGACACACAACACAAAGACTTGTTTCACTGAAATCAGTAGGAGCACTAACAGCTCCTTAATCATTTTTGATAGAAAGGGAAGAGGAATAAATATTCTGCAATAAGAAAGAACGCAGTAGAAATTATCAACCATCCCCCAGACAACAAGTGTGTACTTGGAAGTGTCTGAGAGCAGGCTTGGCTTTTCTTCTGGTCTTCATGGATTGTATTTTTTTTCCTAGCAATTGAAGATGGTAATAGTTGGTGGTGCTAGAAGTTCTGTGTTAGGATAAGTAATGGACTTAGCTTCAGATTTAGCTGTTTGAAGTGCAATATATTATTTAGAATAATTCAATAGATGTGTTAGTCACAAAGGATTTCTGCATCTTTGGTTACATATTGTCATCAAATAGATTGCAGAGCAATTGTATGGTATTAACAAGGCATGGATTTATTCTGCAGTGATTATTTTTCCCCCCTCAAGTTAGTTCAGTATCTGAAAGGCAAGGAACTAATCATGTTATAATATTTTGAAATAACACACAAATCTTCTGGCAAGTATGATGTATGCTGTCCAGATTACTTCATGCTTATGTAAACTAAACTTTCCATATGTTAACTGAAAAACCTCAACACTTCTATGTCGAAAGATACCATGAATGTTACACGTTTCTCTGAGAAAAAATGTCATTTGTGGGTAAGGCACAGTACTAATGTTATTAAAATGTTTAAGGTAAATCACAGGATATGTAAAACTGAGTCCTCTTGGTTTCTGCCTAAAGGAGCAGAGGGCTTTGAGCAGTAAAGGAACTGAAAGCATTAAGTGTGGTACAGAATTCTTATTGGTGGTGACCAGAATAGATTTTATTTGCATCAGTGGTAAAGACAGCTTCTGAGTGCAGGCACACTGAGTTAGACAAATGAAAAGTGGTTTCCCAGTTTTGTACCTTCACCCAGTTATGTAGGGACAGTTTCTTTTTGGAAAGCTGTTATATCTTTGGTGGTTATTTCTGTTGCATTCTTAATATTTCTGTGGTTCTGGTTTTGCTTTCATGAAGCCAGGAGCATAGAAATACTGTAAGACTAGAACTTAATGCAATATGTAAGGCTTTGTGTGAAACCCAGACAGTATTATAGCCTTTGTTTTGGATTCTTCCTAGTTTGTGCTGGAAAATCTAAACTAGAGCCAAGCCTGAACCCCTTATTCAGGCATCATTATCATCAAAAGCAGCTCTAAGGACACAAAGATTTGGTCATTAATGATACATTGGTTTGCTTGCCACAGTTATGCAATTAAATCCACAGTGTGGAACTGACATAGTGTCTCAAGTATATAACCAGGACTCTGAAACAAACAGTAATATGTTTTTCTTACATCTTTCTCATTAACTTTTTAAAGCCTCTGCTGGCTTTGTGGGCTTATTGCAGTGAGTTTGAAATGATGTATGAAATAAGAAAGGAATGGCAGGCTGTACTCCACGATCACTACTGCATGGTGTTGGATGATGTTATACAGACTTCATAAAAAGCCAGGACAGGTCTGAGCTTTAGAAGAAAGAAAACTAAACTCCCACCCACCCCTGGCAAGCAATGGGGGAGGAGAACCAGAAGAAAAAGGTAAAACTCATGGGTTGGGATAAGGAAGGTTTAATAGGATAGCAAGGGAAGAGGAAAACAACAATACCAATGAAAAAATAGACAAAGCAGGCAATACACAAAGCAATTTATTGCCCAGAACCTAGTGCCTGGCCCATCCCCTAGCAGTGATATCTCCTCCACAGCCAGATCCTCCAGTTATATACAGGGCATGACTTCATATGGTATGGAATAACCCTTTGGCTGGTTTTGGTCAGCTGTTCTGGCCATGCCCAATCAGCTTCTCATGAAAATTAACTCCATCCCAGTTGAAAACCAGGACAGATGGCTTTTGGTTTTTAACCAGTGACTTATGAAGTACAAGCTCTGCTTGGTCTCATCATTTATTTTTGAGTTAATTTACTTGTTCCAAGACTGCTTTTTCTTTTGTTTTGACTTCTATTGCTCTTCCATTCACTTCCCACACATAAAGGAGAGTAAGAAGAAAGTTTTTCTTCCACTGGCTGTTCTCTGTTAGACTGAAGGACCTTTGAGACATTATGTAGAGTTTTTTCCAGCTCTTTTAGCAGACACCTGTAGTCCTGTGTTTTGCTTTGCACGGTAACACAAATAATAGTGCTGTCCATATGCTTCTGTATTCTATATACAGAACTTTACATGTGACTGTGGATCTTTTTAAACATCTTTTTAAACATCTTTTTAAAGAGACAAGTGCAGCCAGAAAAAATCTAGAGGGGAGATATAGAACTGTTCAATAGGAACTAAAGGAAAATAGTGAATAAGATTTTCACATTGATTTGTAATCAATTTCTGTCTTGATCTTATTGATCTGTGATGTTGATATCATAGTTCAGACTCTTATCTGAATTTTCATCAAGCTTATGCATGTGTGTTTTCTTGTATTGTTTGAGAGATGTTGATTGAATATTAATTCAGTTGGATGTGGGAGATGGGAAAGCAGAGCCTTGGTAACAGTAGAAAGTTCAACCAAAATGCATTTGCTTCCAAAATCATGGGCAAGTTTCATCTTTATAGTTATGCAAGTGCAAGTAGCTTTGAACATTAAAGCAGTGGTCCTACTCTCAAGCTTTATTTGCAGCAAGATAACCTGACTGAATCAATAATAAGCTATGGTGGATAATGTGTACTTGTGTGGAAGCCACTGTTCTTGTGCCCATTCTCTTGCCCACATGCAAGAGACTGAAGATTATGCAGTACCACCATGTAAGAGACACACATGTGTTTAGCACTGAAGATGCTTGATCCAGTGTGACCCAAGAAGCCTGCAAAATTGGGAGGAGAAATTGTAAAGTTTGAGTTTAGAAGTGTATTAGTACAGGATGAGGAACCATCCAGCTGTGTAGAATGGGAGTTTGTGTCATTTCTCATGTAAATGCATCCTACTAGTCAATATGAATCATCAACCAAGTCTGTCTTTTCATTCCAGATAGCTGGCATCAAAATTTACATTTTTAAATGAAGGAAAATAACTGTAGTTAATCCCTTCTAATTCAAATTGAGTTTTAAATATTTTTTTTGGTATGGCTTTATAATACAGGACTACCAAAGCTTTTGAAATAAAGAGAAAAGAAAATATGAACTTTAAAGGATCCTGATTATTTCCAAATAATTTTGCATAATGATTTGAAATAATGCAGGTTTTATGCCCATTTACACAAGTTTGCAATTCATGTACAATCACAAGTGGGCTCCATATATCTTAAAGGCCAATATGATTGCCTCTTGGTCCTTTTCATTAGCTCTCAGGAGGTTGTTACAGCTAGGTTAGGAAACAACTAAGACCTTATTCTTCTTTTCAGTCTTTAATACTTTTTTTACTTGTTGGTTTAGCACAATTTCAAATTTTTATTATAATTGCAGTAGGTGAAAGCAGGCTGTCAGTACTAGCACAATCTGTGTACTGAATTTCTTCATGAGACTTATGAAAGGAAAAGACTAAAATTTTGCTAAATCACCCAACCTTGGAGGCATTAAGGACTACTGTATGCAGATTGTGTCTGCCCAGTCTCAATCCACAGCACAGGGCTTTCCTTTTACCACTATCACCTGCTCTTCTGTGCTGTGCTTGTTGGCACAGTGAGCAGCACCATCTGCTTCTCAGAAAATGATGTGTCTAGACATCCTTGAGTACCATTCAAGAGAACATCAGAAGTGCTGTGGATTGCAGGTCCCTGTGTGGGCCAGAAGCAAAGTAAGCCTTCCCTCTATGGAGTGAGCTGGGCAGGCTGCTCCCAAATTTGTTGTACCACTGTGGCAGCACATCTTGTACAGGTCTGCTAGGAGCAGACTGCCTTTTGCCCTGTGCAAACAGTGCTGCTGGGCATGTCCAGTGGACATGCAGGATGGGCATCATCCCTGATGAACCACAGCAGAATAGATCTTGTCAGATTCATAGTAGCTTAAGCAGCCTTTGGTACAGGCTTTGATCCAGAGTTCATTTTTTTCCTGCTTGTTTCAAACAGAAAAGGCCCTTGTTCAGCACATAATAGAACAGTAAGTCAGGAGATGTTCCTGATTTAATGGTGATAGTAACTGGGTGTGAAGAAAGGGGTACTGAATTTCCTTTACTCAAAGGATTATGGATGTGTGCACTTCCTTTTAAGGTAATGGGTAATTAGATATTACATATGATGTGGATGCTTTCATTTGTGTGTGAATAGAAGCACTATTTGATATAACTGATTAGTAGATTTGATGAGGTTTGGCAATGTCTTTTTGGAAAAGCTTTGCTACTTTTTATATGTGAGTTCTCTAGAGATTTGGTTTTCTTTTTCATCTCTTTTTGGCAGTACTGTTGCTGTCTTTCCCTTTGTGCCCAGCCTGTACTGCTGAACCCAATAGAAAGTTAGAAGAAGAAGGGTTTTGGGGGGTTTTGTTTTCCCCCCCTAGCTAGTAGGCTCTGAAGTAAGCCTCTACTGGGTAATTTAGTCAGATGTTTATCAAGAGGTGCTTCATACCATGAACCCATTGCCCAGAACTGCTGTCTGTCTTCATGCCACCTATTAATTTTTAGACAGTTTTTAAGTTGTTGGTTATTGACCTATAAGGCTCTTAAAGGTTTGGGAGCTGTCTGAGATTCCTTCTAAGTGAATCTGCTGGGCTGGTGATCAGAAATGATGTATGAGAATGAGTGGTGTCTTCCAGGTGAGATAGTAAAGATTGTAACTCCCTATAAAGAGCCCACAAGTTAGGGCTCCAGCTGGGCCAAAAGAGCCTGATCTTTTTGGACATGTGAAACACAGTGCAGGGAAAACATATATTTAATAAAGGTTTTGGAAAGAATGATGGCTGAGAAGTTTGTGCTATAGAGCTTTAGGGAGCTTAGCTAATTCAGAGCTTTTTTCCAGTTTATTATGATTGAAACTAGAACATGCTGAACTGGTCTTCATACTGCTGGACTGTTTTGACTCATAGTACATTTAAGTGGACAGGTGTTTACAAGTGCTTAAAAGCTTGACAGACACCTAATAAAAAAATAGTTGTCTTTGGGGTGTGTGTGTTTGGGTAGGCAGGGGTGTTCTAATGGCTTCTCATAGAAAGAATCATAAAGTTCCCCTCATGATCAAGATGTGAAAATCTCTGCATTGATTCCTTTGATAAATGTGAGCTGATTTCCTAGCAATTTGCAATCATGATAATTCCTAGTGCAGTGCCATGCCTGTATGGTTTAAGTTGTGAACCTGTATAATAAAATATAGTTTGAATCTCAGTGTTCCTGCCAAACCTAGTTAAGCATGTGGATGATTTGCTGACATGTTTCAACATCAGGCTCTCAGGAGCATGTCCCTGTAAATCCTCCTCTCTTGTTTGTTTGGCCAGTGATGCTGTTTGTAAATGGGATGATACTTTGTCCTGTCTCCTGATTGCTCTTCAAACCATGATACGTTTCCTCAATCTTCAGCTGAAGGAAACAAGCAGCCTGGGGAGTATTTTATAAGGCAAAAGATGTATCTCTTCAATATTAAAGGCACAAATCTGTAGAGTGCAAATATTCTGTCGCTAGGATGCCAATTCCCTTTTATGACTCCCTCAGTAATTACTGGGTAATATTTATTATGGAGCAGTATGCTGGGGAATAAGTGGATTTTTTTTTGTAGATGAGGACCAAAGTGAAACTAAGGTGCTTCACAGTAGTTTCACATCATCTTGGTGAGTTCATGGATGTTTCTGATGTAGGACAAATTAAGCAGAGATGAATTTTAAAAGCTGTCCTGTGGGAGGAAAAAAAAATGAGTCAAAAGTATTTTCAACTGATGCTAATGCAGGAGGCAGAGCACAACCTGTTCCCCCTTGCAAAACTGGCTTCTGCTTCCCCACTGTTCCACATGCATTTCCTCTGGCATGGGGAAATTGCATTAAATGGGCTGAGTTTCCATCAAACTGCTTTGACCTGACAGGTTAGTTGATATTGAAAACATGTATGTGGGCTTTATAAACTTTTCAGAATTCAGACAAGATGTCTGCATAGATAGATCCTGGCATAGTGGGACTCTCATCTCTGACTCCAGCTTCTAGGAGTGATAAGGCCACATTTTCAAAGTGGTATAGGAAACTTTTGAGGCAGAAGAGTCCATGCACTGGGCTGCTGTTGTTTTCTAGGGATGGCATAAAATTTGGAGAGACAGCTGAAAATTTCAGCCTTTGCTCAGAACTTCCTGGCCCATCTCAAACTATTACTGGTATTTGTCACTGTTTAATTGTATTTACTATTTTAGCACTAACTAAATTAGGTACAGTAAGCTTTTAAAATTCATTGATGCTATCTCATTTTAGTAAATGCAGGGATGGAATAATGCCCTAAGCTTCAGCCTGTGTGCTGGTACTTCACTCTGAATATCCATGTCCATAAAGCCAGCAGTCTCATTCCCCTCCTTCTATAATACATTAATATTTTATGGGGCAGAACAACACAGAGTCAATAGACAATTTCATATTATGATCATAGTGACATAAAGCCCAGTACTTGGCATGCTTTTCATCTCCAAACCCTCAAAAGCCTCCTGCCTGCATATGATTCAGGTCAGATCTTGAGGCTACATTCTTACTGTCTCCAGACATGCAGCTGTCTGAGTGACTTTCTTCAGGGCAGTGCTGGAGGCACGACTGTCTCCCTGCAAACCACCCCATGTGCTCTGGGCCAGGCATGAAGGGCTGTGCCAACAGCCACCAGCAGTGCCTTGGGTAGGGGAATGACTGCTAAATGAAAGGGAAGAAGTTGCTTATCTGTGTTACAATATCAATGATGTGAAAGACATCGGGCTAGGTGGCTGCATTTATAAACTTAATTAACAATGTTTAATTAAGGACACTTAAGGAGAGGAGGAATTGCTCTGGGTTTTTAAGTGCCAGGTAGCCTGCAGAATGAGGTTAAAACTTTGGATCACCAAGGCTAGAAATTAATTGGGCTCTGTAACATGCTATACAATTCCTACAGACACCTGAGTGACCAGAGAAGCTGGTCATTCCCCCTCCTCCTCAGATACCTCCGAGGAGTCAGCAAGTTGCAATAGTGGGCGAAGTAGATTCTTCCCTTTCCTGCCTCAAAAGGAAAAGCATGTTGCAGCACAGGACTGATGTGGTGCCACTGCCCTGCTTAACCTCCAGTTAATGCCCATTTGAGAAATCGAGCAGGGCACGGGCTGTCTGCTAGTTCTTTTCACCAGGATAACTTTTCAGCCAGTGTGTTTAACTCCAGTCCCTATTTATGCCATCAGTGATACCTAAGAGCTATAGAGCAGGGGGTTCAGTGTCTCAGGTACTCTGCCTTTGGCAGAGAGCAGCAGAAGACACTTTAGAAAGAAAGCCAGGATTTGGGTAAGCAGGGAGAAGAGTGTACTGCATGGTATAGACCTTCACTGCTTTCTTCCATGGCACTGTGTTCTGTTCAGATTTTGAGCTATTGAACTCAAAAGGGACATGGAGAAGTGAAAGGTGTTTCCTGTGCTCAGAGAAGGATGCTTACCACAGGCAGCATTAGAGAGCTCAATTTCCCTGGTCCCCCTTTCATCCTGGCTTCCTGCCTAAAGCACATGGCTCAGTAAGCTGCCACAAAGACAGCAGCCCTTTTATTTTGCAAAACAATCTACAGTCGTTGGTTTCAATTTGATATTTGTTTTGCTGTGGTGTTTTTCTCCAGCATTTCTGCTCTGCCACTGTTGGGGGCTTCTTTTCTGGAGGGCTGCAGCATGTCTTAACACTTTGGCCCTGGTTACGGCGTGTGTGTCCTGTGATTGATTGTGTTCATTAGGAAGGTTGACTGTTGTTTGTTTCACTATCAATAAGTACATTAGCAAACAAGATAAGTGAAGACCAGCAGACTTGCTGTAGTAATTACTGCAGGTTCAGATAAAGCATGTAGCATTGAAGCCTCAGTGTAATGAATCCTTGTTGATATGAAACGGGAGATTCATTATATATAAGATGTTGAAATCTTTCCCCAGCCAATTGGGAGGAATGTCAAAAGAAGAAAACATCCAGCTCTTTAGGGCAGTATGTGTGGCACTTTAAATAATGAGAGTGTGCATGGCACTGACTTTTAGCTGAAGCACTTTTTTTGTGGATCCAGGGACATCAAAGCGCCTCACAAAATTGGATCAATTTTGATGAAATCTTCTTATTGGAAAACACAGCAGCAGCAGAATTTGTTTCAATCCAGAACAGAATCTTTGGACAATGTTTCTTCTACCTTCCCATTTTGAAATATCCTCTTTTACTTAAAACACAGTGAAGTTCTTGAAACAAAATGTTTTCCAGATACCTTTAACATTCTTCACTGTCCCTCACATGCACTGTGCTTCAATTTTTATCCCTGAGCCTGTCTGAGCATCCCTCATGCCTGCTTCTTCAACCCAAGCTGTTCCTTTCCACTGGCCCCCTTGTCTTCTGCTGCTGAACTGGAAAGAACAATTGAAGAGGAGGTGCCACTGGTCCTGGCACGCTCAGAAAATGTATTTGCCAAGCTAACAGCTTTGGGTTTAGTGAAGTTAACCAAGCACTCTCACAGTTTTAGGCCATCCAAATGGGAACAAGGGGATTGTTTTGTCTTTAAAAAAAAAACAATGAAGAGCAGCCAAGAGAGTGACTCTGCATATCGATTGCAAAGCCCATTTCTCAAACATAAAGGTTACTAACTTTTATATTGTCCCTTTTCTGGAAACAGCCAAAACATTTCATGGAGACTTCAAATGTTTGAGTCTTGACCTCAGAACATGTTCTGTTGAGTAAAGATGCATTTTCTTAAAGATGGTAGACTCTGGTTTTATAGACAAAAGGCTAAAGAAAGGAGGGACATCCAGGCAGAAACAAACTGACCCTACTACTGAGGTTTCTTAAGCAGGAGAATACCTGTGGAAATGCAAAGCTGAACATAGCAATTTTACCACAGGAAGAAAAAGCTAGAAAGTCTTTGAGTCATAAACAGGTTGGCTCTTTAAATCTGAGGTGGACCTCCCATTCTGGGCTCTTTAAATGTGAGGTAGACCTCCCATTCTGCATCTTTTTCTTCCTTCAGTTTCTGATCTGTAATAACCAAAACTTCTATGAAAGGATAAGGACCTTTCCCAGGGGCTATGAGGGAACTGAGATCCCCTGTGCTACATTGTTAGGATCAGAGAACCTTTTAGCTTTGAAAAACTAACTTCTGGTGTAGCAATTAAATATTGTTTGCTCATAGCTTGTGGGTTCTACATATTTTTTCAAGCAGTCAGATTCCCCAAGTCTTTTTATACCCCAAAAGGAAATGAGCAGAAAGATGCTACAAGATATAATTTGAAGAAGCATAAAATCATTTGTCATGGTTTTAATTAAGTAACAGTTGCTCAGTATCTGCCAAACCTACCCCCTAGTCACTGTTTAGCTAGTAGTGCAGGGGACATTTATACCTTCAGCAGGTGATATAGCTGTATGTTCCTGCATAATTTTAACAATTACTAACATATTTGATAAAGATTTGTAATGGCACTGATGCTTTAGAAAGCTGTTCTGCAAACTGTGCAACAAGAATTTGCAGTCCTACACATGATGTGTGCCATGGGAAGTTTTTAAACCCAGCAAGCAAAAGAGAAAGTACCTTAAAAGAAGTTATTTTAACACGAAAGAGGCTCTTGGAAGCTATTTGTGATCATTATCTGGCTATCTTATCTCAAGCATCAACTTCTGCAAGGAAATGCAGAGAACAGATGAACAAGATGAATCTCAGTTACCTGCAAGGAGTGGGGAAAGTTTCACAAAGAGGATTAAATGTAAGACAAATGAGAGAGCCCACTGAGAAGAGGTTTGCAAGCATTCAGTATCCACATCCAGAGGTGATAGGTGAAGTGGAAGAAGTTATTTTGCTATAATTGAGACTCCCTGATGCCACTGCAGACACATTTAGATCAGTCACCCTCTCCTACTGCTCAGGTAGGAGTGATTCTGAGGGACTGTAGGTTGGTACAACAGCCACACTGAAAAGCCAAGATGAAAGATGTGTTAGAGGTACATTATAACTTTAAATATAGTCAACTTAAGTGCAGTCACACCTTATTCATGGCATTATTTGCTGCCATCCTAGCTTCTGAGCCCCAGGCATGCAAGTGATACCAGCTTTGTCTTGAAAGCGTTGCAGAAGTATGTGGCACAAGCCTGGGAGAGAAAACAAATGAGTCTTAATGAGACCAAAATGATTGCTTGTACCTGCATGCATGTGGCATAGGAGCATATAAATCAGAGTTGTCGTTCTGGATTTCCTTGAGTTACAAATCAAATATGTCCTGAAACAGAGGGAAGAGCTGTGCTGTTGTGTGCGACGGAGCAGGAAGATTTATACAGTATCAGCTGAAACAGAACCTGTGCAACAGTTCAGAAAAATCAGTAATTATAGAGTAACCTGGTCTTAAACTTGAAGTTTAGTTGGGCTCTCATGCTCCTGTGGGTTATTTGGAATTGGGTAGATTCAGGGGCATTGATAAAGTTTCAATTACTGGTTTTGTGGATCAGAGTGACAAACTGAAGCTGCTGAACATCTGTGTGTAGGGACTGCACTTGAATTACATGTTTTATACAAAGGAGGGTTTTATCTCCTGTCATGTTTTGTTTAGTTTTACTTAATATTTATCTAAACATCACTTTTTCAGAGTAAAATAATAGTCATATTAATAGAAGTCTTAAAATTGCTTACTGGTTTAGTTGCAGCTCTGAGAATTTAAGTAAATAAGTTCAGAGGAGAGTTTTGTGAAAAGCTTGTATCCTTCCTTTGTTTAATGGTTTAACATGGGTAAAGCATTCGTTACGACAGCAGTGTAACTACTCTGGCACATTCAGCAGCGTAAAAGATTGACTCAGGAGAATAAGTTTCCCAGAAAAGCAATTACATAGCAAGTCACCCATCACTGTAAGCTTGCAAACAGAATATGGTTGACCTCACTTTCATAGCAGCATAGGTTTCTTTAGAAAGAGAGAGCAGCAGTGTCCCAGGTACCCAAAGGCAACCCCACTGCACTGAAAAGTCAGCACACAATTTGATAGTGAATGAGGGCTGCTTTGAGGGTGGAAGCACCAGTAAGAGACGTGTGTGTGGATGGAGAGTGGTGTGGGAAACCCTTGTGTGATAGGAAGTTAATGAAATGTCTTTAGTATTCACCTTGGGTCTCCAGCAGAAGTGTTGTGGTTAGAATGACAGGGCTGTATCTGCAAGTCCCCATGTATGCAGTGACCTACAAATTAACAGGATGGCATTCTTCAGTTCTGTGTGTGCATCAGGTGTTTGGATGACTGGAGCAGAAAGGGCACAGCAATACCTCCACTGACTCTGTGTCCCTTAGGATTTCTTATGATTTTTCTTTCCTTTCTCTGATTTGCTGGGGTTTGCCTACACTGGATTTGAGCTTTGCAGGACTATGTGAGTGCAATTATCTTCAGCTCTGGCTTGAGGGAGTGAAGCTCTGAAGAAATAGCTTTGTATCGTAAAAAGATGATGATCTTAAACTGTAGTACATGGCATAATTCCCACAGCAATTTGAAAATTATGTATCATCAAATGCCATGTCACGTCCCTCATAATGGTCATTAGCAATTATGTCACACTGAATCACAGAAAACATAGTGAATTAGAGCAGAACAAAGTCTTCCTGGCTTACAAGTCTCATTCTTTAATCTCTCTTACTGGACATTGTGGTTTAGCACTGGCAGGGTGCCTTCTTCCTCTGTAGCTGTGTGTTTGCTTTTTAGTTTTAAGAAGATATCAATTATACAGAAAATTCTGCTGCTATTAGGCAAGAAAATGTGCTCATTCATGCAGGACAAGCGTGTTATCTATTGAGGCCAGCACTCTTCAACCTTGTGTTGACAGTGCTTGTAAAATCAAGACAGCAAAAGCCCTGGTGTGCAGTCCCATGTAACTGCTGGATAGTCTAGCATGACTCCACTGCTGCAGGAAAAAACTCCTGTGCCATGAAGTAGAGGAAGAGGTGCCAAATCTCATAGGCTTGAGATTTTTCTAGAGCAATGATTCTGTACTTGCATTGGCAAGAACTAGGCTAGGGAACAGATGTGTTCGTTGTATCAGCATTCCTTTATTTGCCAACTCCTGGAATACTTTTGCAGATGCCAAGAAAATAAATATGAACTGTCTGTTGGAGTATCCAGGTAGAAGCTCCAGACCATCTCTTCTGTGCTACTGGGACATTGTTAGGGAGGGGAGAATCGTGCTTAATGGGAACTGTGAGAAGGGCTCAGAAGTGGGCAAAGGGAGGAGTGTGAGGTATCAGCAGAGCAGTCGTTTCTTAGGAAAGGCATTCCATGACTGAAAGGACAGAGAGAGGGACAAGCAATAAGCTAGAGCAGAAAACCAGGTTCCCAGACCCATGCTGATCATGTCACAGTCACGAGGGAAAAAAATGAAGCTCTTGTTTGTGTTAAATTCCCAAGAGACATTGGATTGATAAGGACAGAAAAGACAAAACATTCTAAATACCACCCCAGAGAGAGGGGAACCATTAGTTTTATTTTGAAGTATCTAGTGATCTCACCAGAAGTTGGCAAGAATTCTTGTCACAGTTTTCAAAGTCCCTAGCTGGACTAAACCAAAGCTGTAAGGAGTGTGAGTGGCTTTGGTTGCACACTTTGTAAATACTGTCTGCCTGACAAGTTTGATCTGTCGAGTGGTGAGGCTCTGGTTTTGTGTATACAGGCTCTACTGATGCTAAATTATCATAAATAAGGAAAATAAATGCAAACTATTTTATTAAGAGTTTGTTATCAACAATCTCTAACTGTTTGACATTGGATATCAGTCTACCTGCATGTGTGTCTGTCTCCTCATGAGACAAACCTTGTTTAGGTTAAGTGGATGATCCATTAAGCAACAGATGTTGTCCTGTGAGTCTGTTAAATCTTACAAGAGTCATCAGCTCTTTGAGAACTGTGTACAGTAAATCTGGTGGAAATTGGGATGAATCCTCTCTCCCTTTAATTTATTTGGATTTTCTCAGATTTTTTTCTTACACTGAACTACTGTGAAGTTAGAAGTTCTGTAGAGCTAACACTATTACTACTATTTTAAACACTCAGCTTTTAGCCACATTGTTTATTATGAACTTGCCTTCCTATTTACTGAGATTTAAGAGCACCTCTATATCCCATAGATCGTTCTCTTTGAAAACCCAGCGTGACAAAAAGGACTTCTAATTTTAGACAGTCCACATTGGCAACGTGCCCTCAAAACAGAAGTAACTGATTGACATATACCTTTAATGTAATATAATACACATTATGTTCTTCAAAGAGCTTCTTAGCCTACTTTCAGGCAATGTTGCTGCTGTGTTTTTCTATAGCTATTTTCCTTTCTTTGTGTTACTTCTAATGATCTCATGTAAAGCTGGTCACTTTACCTTGAATATAAATTATTTAAAAATGGTGATGATTCTGAATAAGAGTCGTACTGAGCTCCATAAAGTATCTTTTTTTCCATTAAACCCCTGTCTGCTGCTATTCTTTGATATAGGCTGTGCTTCATGGAGGTAGAAGATAGATGTGAAATTTTGTCAAATGACTTTAAAAAATGAAAAAGATCCAGTACATGAATAGAATGACTCTAATATCTTTACAAATTCAAAATGCTGTTGTGTTGTGACCTTTCTCATCTTGTTAACTTGTTTCTCCAAAGTGTTCTGACCTTAATATAATGTATTTGCTAAATGTTTTCTCTAAATTGTCAACCCACTGCTGTACTCAATTCTGCCTTAATGGGTCTCTACATCAGCCAGCACCTTTTTTAATACTGTCATTACAGTGTGTTACTGCACAAGCATCTTCAGATTTTTTACTGAAACTCTGTCATTTGCCATTTTCCTCCAGCACAGTATCATTATTGTATTGTTCCTTGTTAAGATCCCATGCTACTTCTGAAAGAACTTTTGCTCCTCTCTACATTTTTATGAAGGTGGCTCAGAAATGTCACATTCCTCTTCCAGCAAACCATATCAGCACTCACATCTGTCTCTTTCCTTTTTGTTTCCAGATTCCTTCTAATTAAAAATTAAATAAGTAAACAGCAAAAAAAATCAGAATCTGCCTTGAGATGAATTCTTATCTTGTCTTGGTTTTACTGCAGTGTCATTCAGTTGGTGTTGGCAGAGTTATTTCTGATTCGGATGAGGGTAAATTCATAATCAGAACCACACTTTGAGGCCTCAATCCAGCTAAGAATTTTAATTCCCTTATTCACTGTAACAAGTTTATGCAGTTTCTTGGTTGACTGGTTGTTCTTGTTAATGAATGTGATGTTGATCCTGCAGCTGTTTGTTGTAGGGTGGGTTCAAAACGCATCAGGGCTGAAGCAGCGTTCAGCAGATATAAACACAATAGCCACAAACCATGGGGCATTGTTAGCACTCCTGAAGCTTCTGAGTTTTGCCAAACCTGAGAGGAAAGAAATTGAAATACACTCACTTATTAGAGCATGGAATGGCTGAGTAAGAGGAGGGGAGCATTGTCAAAGGGACAGCGTGGGAAAAGATTCAGAAACACAGGAGGTTCCAGGGATTGGAGTGCAGGGGAATTCTTGAAAGATTTTGAAGAAAAAGTGGAGGTTAAAAGATTACCTTATATACTTTATATTTGCTATATATAGTCTTTTATTTAACTATTACTCAGTGTGATGTTTGCCTTTTGGACAAAATAATTCAAGATTCTTGGGCCTGAGTAGTATTTTGCCATCATTTTCATCAAAGCCATCATAGGCACTGAGGGAGACAGGCTAGGTACAAAGCTCCTGTGGGATTACACACTCAGAGCAGTGAGCAGGAGGGCTGCAGAGCGGGACTGATAGGGTGGTGTAGCTCTTCCCAAGCAACCACACTGAAAGCTAAAACCATCCCCTTGGCTTTAGGCAGGCTTCAGCCTCGTGGCTGTAGACAGGCTGTATAAGAAAGGCTGAAAGGTCTCCAAGACACAATTTGGTTTGTAGTTCTGATGTGTGTGATTACTTTTAATTAACTAATTATTTTTCTGTTAGAGTTTGTACTTAAATTTGGCATTTGTTATAGGAGTCTGTGAGGCTGGGGCTTGAATCTGGGGCGCTCTCCTCCAGCTCAGGGTCGCCTTCCATTTCCCCCAGCTCTGATAGTTTCTTCTGTTCTTACATTCTGCTTCCTTCTCTGCTCAAACTAATAGCAGAGATAGACATCATCTCCCAACACCCACTGATTTCACAGAAAGCCAAGAAGTAAGTTAACATACTAGCCCAACAAGGCAGAAAATTACATTACAGTGCTTAGTCTGAATTTAGCCAATATTGAAGGCTGATCCCTTGAACAGCACATTAATCCACTGGTTGATGTGGTTACTGGTATAATTTTATTCTTCACTCAAGGCTTCTTTCTATTATTTGCTGAGTTTATTCAGTGTTCTTTCAAATCCACTGTGGGATGAGCTAAAAGAATATTATAAACATGCACTTTAAACTGATGCTGTAGCAAAGTTGTAGAACAACAGCCAGATAAACCACTCATGCAAGGCACACAGATGCTCTGGTTTCAAAGTAATTTTTGAGGATACTGTTTCCTTCTCAACATCCTGAAGCGATGTCTAAAGACAGAATTACAGCCGTGAACAGCACGCAGATCTCTCTTAAAGCGCTTTAGGCATGCACTGCGCGGTTGATTTTTGTCTAGAAGTCACTTACGTGTTTAAGAAGCACAACAAGCCACCCTAGGTGACCATGAACTAAATTATGCAGTGCAAAAATTAACAAATACGGGAGGTCTTTGATGACATTGTTAGGAGATCAGCATTTGTTAGCAGTGAGCCCTCTGAAGCTCCACATGTTGCAGATAAAAGTATAAGAAGAGCTCCAGCCTTCTGGGAATGATCAAGGAAGGAGCTGTGCTGCCACCATCCAAATGCTTCTGTGGTTGACAGGTTCTGGAGTCTAAAGAGAATCTCATATTTAGGGTGTCTGTGTGATATCTGGTTATTATTTAAATATTTGGATATGAAACTAAATCCTGACAGTGAGCCGTGAATCAGCAATTCTGGTCATGGTTGTATCTTCCTTTTCCTTTTCTCTTCTGCATTGAATTTTTGTATAAATTAGAGGAGTATTTGGTCCAAGCCAGGCTCATTGTTCATCTGCTTCTCATAGTGTTCTCTTTTTTAGTGATATACTCTTGGGATTCAGGTTAAATGTGTAAAGTAACAAGGACTGTGGTGCTGGAGTGTTTTATTTAAAAGTTCAAGACTTTTGAAATTTGTTCCCAAATTAGTAGAACCTACTGAAATGCTACAAGGCTGTAGGGTAGAGTGGGGTTTTTCCTCCTGAATTCACGTTGTGTTTTTTCTTAATGATTGAGTGCTGTGAAGACTTGGAGGAGGAAGGAGTGTTTTGGGGGACAGCTTCCACATCTGGCCAGGGGCTGGGCCATCTGGTGCAAGTACTACTCTGCATGGGAGGCTGCTGAGATGGGGTAATTTAACCGATTTCCTTTTGAAAAATAAAGATTTTTGAAGGGATCTCTGTGAACTCAGTAAACTCTAGAGTAAGGTTTGAATATCCATTAAATGCTTTTTGCTTTGGGAAACTTAAGCTTGCCAGAAAAGTGCAGTTCAAATCAGTTTGGACCTAAGGCACCATCCTAAGGAACCCGAGGCAGGAGCTGACTATCATGATGCATCCCAGCTACTGCTCTTAATTCCCCTGTTTTGTAGGGAGTTCTGTTGTATGAGCAGCTTTCCTCAGTCGACCTTTCTGTTGCTGCTTCTGTGAGAGGTAGGCAAAGGGGGTATGAGGTAGAAGGGGTCGTAACCATACTGGCAGTAGAGGCACTGAGTGATGTCATTACTGACAGCAATGATGTATATATCTCATGTCAGAGCTAAGGAAAGGTTTTCAAACTCTGTTTACATTTAAATACATGGAAATATATGTATGTACCATACATTTATGCTACCAGGACCACAGCCAAAGACTGGATTCATTTTCTTGGTTCTTCAAATCCTCTGATCTGCTTTGCTGTCCAAACAGGTGATTAAATGATGTCCGTACCCACACGTTATCTGACTTTCTCACTAGCTACAACAGGAGCTTTAACAATGTTGGCAGCACAAAGCTAAGACTAAAACTAATACCATATGACATGAATATGTATAAAGATATTAAATTCTGTTCTGGTAGGATTTTTTTTGTGCTTTGTTGGAGACTGCAGTGTTGTGGAATAAGGATTTTCCTGCAGCAATTTTTCAATTTATATTTAATTGACTTTCCATAAGATCATCTGCATTTTCATATGATTTTTCCCCCCAAGAAGCAATATGCACATTTTCTGCATTTTTCTAATAATACAATAAACAGTGTGTGTAAAATGAGACAGATAGGAGCATGGATTCTTAGAAATAAGTTACTTCCAATTTACTAATTCCTTTTGTTTCTTTTTTAGCAGGTTTGGTTCTTCAAATCAGTTTGTTTAAAAATTGGGCGGGGGTAGAAATAGGTGAGAGTATGAGGAGAATTGTTTCCTACTTGTTAAATAATGGGCTAATTAAATAATAAGGAATTTATTTCTGCTTGGGCCAGTCTGCAGCAGAAATAGAAGCTAGATTTCCCTTCAAAAGGGATAAAATTGAAGTAATTTCAGTACCAAAGATGAATGAATAAATGAATGTTCTATCAGGAAAAAAGAAAAATCCCTGGTTACATGCCTGAGTCATTGAACTGCAAGGATTTAGCACATCTACATGTGTGCTTAAGCAGCCTGGCCAGACAAATACCACTTCCCCACCCATTCTATTCATCACCTTTGCATCCATTTTGTCCTAAAAGATCCTTCTGTGTCTTGACATCTTGTAAATAGAAATCTTTTTGGTTTCTTTATTCAGAAAAGCTTTAGCTCCAGCTCAGGGCATCAGCAATGGAGAAAGTTTAGCTGGAGTATCAGTAATTATCTCTTTTGAATTCATGAAGCCACCCCTTAATGAAATTTGTTCCAACTTCCTGCAAGTCACAGGCTGTAGTTGTTTACTGGTAGAAAAGGCTGCTGCCCTTAGGAAGTTTTTATTTTCATGATCTGTTGCAGTAAACTTTAAGGATTTTGTTTCTGTGCTTATGCTAGAAGCAGGATGGTTAGAAAGCATGACAGTGAGCTAGTGAGATCCTTAAAGTGTTCCTGCTCCTGGCCAGCCCTGCAGAGCTTCACTTTCCTGAGCAGCATCTGAGCACAAGAAAAATTAGAAGCAGGATTTTGAAGGAAAGCAACAGCTCATTCCAGTTCCTTTCTGTAGTCCTGTATGAGGTACCACTGCAGGACAGCAGTAGTGACCTCAGCAATTTTTTAATTTTAAGTAAAATATCTGCAACAAAGCTTCACCTTTGCCTCCAGTGAAACCTAAGCTGCTTTCCTACCAGGAGCTTCCCTATGTTCCCACCTAAGTGCTTTCAGTTCCGTAAAGCACATGCATGTTCTCTGTCCTGCTGCCTTCCTCTGACTTTCTCCCAGCACAGAGTATCTAGCAACTTATTCAGATGGCCAGTAAATATATGAATATTACATTGGATGCCTACACAATGAGTCAGTAATAAAGGAATCACGTGGAGAGCTCATTTAGGATTTATCAGAGACTGTCCTAGAGATGCTGCAGCTGCCTCATAAGCATCTGTAATAGTGAGGGGAGGGGGGAGAAGGAGGCAAGAAGGGATGGAGTGAAGAGTCCATACAGGCATCAGTTGGGATTGACCTGAAAACCTCAGTTGTATCAAAGCAAGCAATTTTCATACTGGGAAAGAATTTTTTTAATATAATCTATGGGCATCTTCCTGTTTGCTGCAGAGAGTATCTCTTACTGAGATGTTAATCAAAAGAGATTTTAGTAAAACTGAGGTTCCTGAAGTGTTCACTTCTGTTGTGGATTCTGCTTTATTAACTAACCAAAGAGAAAACAGAGGAAGCATGTCACCCTGCAGGGTCCTATCTTTTATATATATATATATATAATATGTTATAAAAAGGCTTATTATGAAGAGGTTAGAAACCTTTTGGTTCTGATTGTCAGTTATTTGGAAACTATATGTAGTACTCCTAGAAATAAAGGGGATGATTACGTTTTATAGGCAAGAAGGGATTAATAAAACTCATAATGCTCAAAGAAACAGCTGTTTCTCTGTTCTGTAGTGCTTCTAAACCCTCATCTAATGCTGAGTGAGTCAGCTGGGAGACGCCAGTAGTGTTAAAAAAGAATTAAATGGAAAAGTAGTGGTTATTATTTGAAAACAATTATTCTCTAATTGTGCTTTGAGGGGGGGGAAAGAAGAAAAAACTGCTGTTAAAATAATTTATAATTGGAACAAAGTATAGAGTAGGAAGAAAAGATCTTTTAAAATAAAGACTTCCTAATGCATAAACAGAGCCGAAATGACAGCAGTAATGTTTTTATTAGTCTGTTTTGAAAAGGCTGCATTATTCACAAGTGGGTTGATGCAAGTGTGTGGAGTCGGGCTTCCTCCTGGAGCTGCGGGCGCAGTGCCGGGGTGGCAGGAAGCTCCAGCTGCCTTCCCAGCCCTGCGGTTCCTCTGCTCCATCGCCTTGGAGCAAGGCACTGCATCTCCTCAAGCCTTCTCCTCACCTGCTTATCCTTCACACTGGGGTGTTTTTTGTTTGGGTGAGGTGGGTTGGGTTGAACTGTCAAGGGTTCAAAGCAGAGACTCTCTTGATAGATGGAGATTATCTGTCTGTCTATCTTTCTTAAAGATGTGTCACTTCAACTTCAGTCATTGAGTACCTTAAAAAATAGTGGCTGGCATTTCTGTGCCTTTTTGCCTTCTTTCTTTCTTTTTTTGGTCTTTTTCTCTTGCCTGGACCATTCATGTGATTTTGCTGGCTGACTGGCAGAGGGAGAATAAAGAGTTTGTATCTCCATTATGCACTTTCCATTAGAAGTGCGTATGCTTCATAGTTACAGTTTGCAGTGACCTTAGGCCACATGATGTAATCCTTATTCAATTTTTAATAGAGGCAGAATTCCCATCAAGTTTGAGGGTTGTCAGTGTGAAAGAGATGTCAAGATTTACCCCATTAGATTATAAAATATTCTGCCCTAGTGCCTTACGTTCTTTCAATAATGCATTTTAATGGCAACTCTGGAAATGCAGGAATACTCTTTGATTTGGTAATTTAATGGACTTTTCTATTAGTCTTTGAAAACATCTGTGATCCCATAAATAACTCTAGATTTACAAATGGTATCTTCATAATGTGTATGCAGCGTGACTACTTTCACACCTTGTCCTTTTGTGTGGCTTTTGTTTAATATCATTTTACTTTCCCAACATACCACTCTCGCTTTTGTTCTGCCTGGACAGCAAAGTCTATAACAGCAAAGGTGAACAAAGCTCTATTCCAAAGTTTTCTAGGGATTTGGCATTCAGAAACTCACTGGTTACTCTTATAAGAAACAGAAGGGGGAAAGAAACCAATAAAAAACTCCAACCACAGCCAGAGGAAGCACTGGTAATGAAATGCCTGCTTTGTTCTTTGCATTTTTCAGCTTCTTCCCTTTTCAGTTGCTTGTAAAAACTTGTCAGAAACTAAATTCCCTTTATGGCTGAAGAACCTGACGTGTTTTGTGTAATCGCAGATTGTGTTAAATGAGCGATAAGGTTGTGAGACGTCGGTATCTTCAGAAAGATACTGAGTTTCCCTCTTTCCCCAGGTGGTCACTGTTTCCATCTATTTATCCCCATTTTCTAGACAGTGCTGCAGTGTGGCACACTTCTTAAAGTTCACTCCCAGGGAGGCCGAAAATAAATGAAGAAGACCTTCTTGAGGCCGAAGAAAATAATTTATTAGTCCCTGGGGCTGAAGTATATGAATTTGGAAGGCCTTCGTGGGGCTAAAGAAAATAAATTAAACCTAAAAAGATGCTATTTCAGGGACAAAGATTCATCATTTGGAGGTGCATGGGAGTGCTGTACTCATATTCTAAAGTTTCATAAAGGAGACTTTGTTTCTTCTCTGCAAAATCCATTAGGTTCAAAAATACTGAGCCCGTTCTGAATTTCAAAGTACCTGCTGTTTCCTCACTCCATCTCGCTCCTAGAATAAATTACTGTCCCCTCTTTGGGTGAAATTAGGCTGCTCTGCCATTTCCTTTGCAGGATGTTTTTTTGCATGGAAAAAGTAAATGGTGCTGTTCCAGCTCTGGGGCTGCGTGGCCGGCAGATGCGCTGATTTATCCTTCGCTCTCTCCAGCACGCTGCAGGAACATCCTGGTGCATGTGATTCAGACTTCCCTGTGTCACCGGAGAAACAGTTTATTTACTTTTGTAGCAGCCATAAATGGCTCCCTGTGAGTCCAACGCGTGTGATTTGTCTTGGAGCACATGGGGCTGGAAACTGGTCCTTGTAGCAGGCAGTTCTGGGAGCAGCAGAAAGCAGAGACCCGGTGGGGCGTGGAGAACTTCATGTCTAACCTGACCTGCTTGTTCTGCTTTCAAGCACAGCATGGAGCCAAGGGGCTGGAGGGATTTGGCAGGTCGCAGAGGTTTCTGTGTGTCCTATAGCTTTGGCATTCTCTGATCCTACTGGAGTAGTAGATGTGCTGCTTCTAGCAGAGAGCTTCATTGGCTGACTTGGATGTTCCATCACTCTTATCCTTCCCATGGTTTGATAGAATTTTCTCTAGAGTGAGTTGTTTTTTTAAAGACAATTGAATTTCTCCAGTATTTAGCTTGTTGTTGTTGGGTGCAGTTCAACATTGCTGAAGTTTTCCTCTTTTTAAACCTGTTTTCTGGGGAAAACCAAAAAAATCAGTGCCCACCAATGTGCCAAATTCCAGAAGGTTCTGTAAGCAACAGGATGTTTCACCTGATGCAAAGGAAAGAGGAGGTTACCAGGCTTGTTCTGGATCTGCCATATGTCCGTGGTTCCTCCCTATTCACCCTGGGAAGGGGTGTTCCCTTCTGCTTGATGTCTAGAAGAGCTTCAACTCTACGAGTTTGGCCAAACTGCACTTCTATTTCTGACAGTTACTCCAAAGGAGAGGCAAAAACAAGTTCTAACGTACAAGCCTTGGATCAAACAGTTCAGCATTTCCTTTATTTGACCTTCCAGAGTGGGAGTTGTGTTAGATCAGCGCTGCCAGACACGGCAGCCCCAAGAACATGCCTGGAGGGAAGTCAGAACTCTGGTTTGCAATTTTGCCTCTGGCTGACAGCTGTAAAAAGTGTTAACTAATGAAGTATTCTAAATGGGTAAATAAGAAAGAAAAAACCCAGAAAGCTATAGAAAGCTGCCCATCAAACACAGACTGAATTAAAGCTTTCTACCTGAAAAATTCAGTTTCTTTCATATTTTGGCATTGATTCTCTGGTCAGCATATAAACCAGCCTGTGAGTCCAGAGCAGCAGGCAGCAAAATATTCATTAAGTCCCTCATGCTTGTGGGATTTTCCTTCTGATCTTAAGTTTTCTCTCCACATCAATGTGTGCTGTCACTACCTAGAAGGTAGTGAAATTAAGATGTTATATTCAAAGTTTTATCTTTTCCAATGTACAGCCATAGCTTCTAAAACCAATAAATATTAGAGAGGGAAGACATATATGGGGAACTTGCCTTGGTTGGTTTCTCCTAGACCAAAAATGTAATCCAAATGATGAAGCTCCAACAACTGAGGAGCACCCTGTATCAAGGTGTGACCTCCAGAGCCTAGTTTACTAGCTTCAGAGATCAGAGCCAAAGCTCCCATTGAGTTTGTGTCTGGTTACTTGGTGACTCCAACTGTCTTGCTTCTCTTTGAGTAGCCTGCCAAGGCTCAGTGAGCCTCATGCCTTTAGAACTGAGTATCTTCCCCTGTCCCTTTCCATCTGAGAAGGTCATCACCCCAGCTACCCATCACCACCCCATTGCAGGAGGTGACCACCTCTCCCAGGTTGGTGGGTGAGCTGTGCTTCTTAAGGGTCCTCATGGCTCAACAGATACTTGCTTAAACCATCCTGTCAAAGTGAGCTTGCTGGCAGAGATGTATTATTTAAGCTTCTTCATTCACCAAAGCAGCTGAGCTGGCATTTTATAGAGAGCAGCCCTGCCATGTATGGCTGGAACAGATAGCAGAGGCTGGGCTGCTCTCACCTCTTGAGCTGGTACAGCCACAGCCAGAAGAGCTATGACAAACCTGGAAGAGCCCAAGCAGAAAAGACCTTTCTCCATCCCCTCCTCAGGATCTAATTTGAAGTACCAGAAACTTCCCAGGTGACTAAAACCATTGCAGTACATCACACTATAGCTTTGAGGGTTGTGGTCCGTGTTTGCTAAGCTCAGACATTGTATTTACTGCAGTGTTAGGAAGATATGTCCCTGTGACCAGAGAGTGTATAGCTCATGAGGGTGGCAGAGGCCTGGGAGGACTCAGGGAGATTCAGCCTTGGTGTTGGAAGGATCAGAGGCCATAGAAAAAGCCAGCAAAGTGCTGCTTTCCCTCACAATAGCATCCAGAAAAATTGTGTCGCCGTAGCAATGAATAATTAAGCAAAGCTGTCTCCCCTCAAATATGTCACTTTCTTGCCTGAAGGAATTTTCTATTATTTTTCAGGTGATATCAATTAGATTCAGCTTGAGTTATGAAATATTATATAACAGAGATATCAATATTTCCTGCTCCAGTGATACACCAGAGTTTGGTTTCTTCAAACATTTAATATAAATTGACCTTTGGGGCAATTCAGGAATCCTGCAGCCCAGATGAGAATTTGGTTTTGTGAGTTATCAGCAAGAGAAAACATGTTTATGGTCAAAGAAATCTTGTAGCTAACAGTGAGATAATGTTATATTCCACACTGGATACACAGAAATGCAATGGGTGAAGTATTCCCACTTAATATTTTGTGTGTACTCACAGAAAGGGCAGTGGTCTACACATGGTCATTCCTCCTCTCATTTGCAGTTATGGAGGTTACAGCTGGAGTTTTCCCTCCATATTTCATTAAAAATCACATTGCATAAGCCATGGAGAGAGGAAGCAAAACACACTGGGACTGTGGCTGGCCCAGCCCTTCCAAGCAGCCACTGTCTGCATCTTGTTTTACTCCTGGGGAACTTGGAGTGTCTGTGCTCATCAAGAGCCATGACCATTGCTTGACACGGCTGCCATGTCCATTTCTCACATTTGCTTGAAGTAAGAAAATGAATTTCCAGTTTCTTGTTTTCATGATTCTACGTTTATCCTGGGATGTGAAAGTCAAGCTCAATTTTTCCTGGGTTGCATATTGTTGCTGCTAGTAATGATGAATTATTCACTGGGAGCTAAATGAATGAGCCTATTGATGAGTGCAAATCAGAACAGAGTTTAGTTAACTTGCCAGGAGCTTTACTGCCCTCAGGAATTGTTTGACATGGAACAGAACTGGCCAAAAACTGTTGAGTGAACTTCTTATTTTTGAAATCTAGCTTAAGCAAAATGTTCTTGTGGATGAGACCTTTTTGCCTAGTTGTGTTTCTGAAAACATGTACAGTTCCTGTAAAAATCAGGAATTCCTTGTTCAACTTCTGGGATATAGTTGCTCTGAAGAGAAGCAATGCAGTAACAGCATTTGACTCATTAAAAAGTGATGACCACTGTAGCCAGTTGAAGCTTGAGTCCTGTGATTTGTTTTGACTGTGCAAAGTCCCCCTGGACTCAGTGTCTGTGCATGTTGGTACAATCCACTGCAATGAGACAAGGTCTTGGATTTTCAGAAAGAGCAAGGGATGTTGCAGTGATGGAATTAATAATAGTCCAGATGAAATTTGGCCAGGACAGCAGGCTGTTCCTGCTGCGAAGGGTGCCCAGAGCTGCCCACTACACCTCCTTACAGTGACAACACCTATTAAACAGTCAGTGCTACATTTCCAAACTCAGCGCCGCTTCCATCTGAAACTCTGCAAATAACGATGGGTGATTTAAATCCCACCCTTTGCCTCTCTGGTGCAAACTCCCACCAATGCTGCCTTTCTCCTGCACACACTGGTGATTTATATGCATTGGCACAGACAGATACATAGAAAGGGAACTCTTTTCCAAATGAAAAGGAAAGCTAAAGACATCCTTTCTGTTTTTCTATCATGACCCTTGGCAGAACTTAGGGCTCAGGAAAAAGACTTTCCCAGGTTTCCTTCCATGGATCACGTCATCCCACTTGTCAGATCTGCAGGCAGATTTAAGAATTAGGACACCTGTAGTCAGACCCCATGTCTTCACTATTCTAAAGCATTAAATGGAGCTTTCTTTGGTATTTCTCTGCCTGAAAAAAAATAGTGCAAATAGCAGATGAAGATATTTGTGCATTGAACACACATAGTTTGGTTCCCCCCAGCCTTGTATTTATTATGAAAAGCATTTAGCCAGAGATCACAAAAATTCATATAAAGTCCAATTGCTCTCTAAAAAAAAGCAGATGTACATTTAGCTATACAGTTACCAACTAGGAACCTATAGGGCAAAACAAACTTTCGCCTTGTAAGATAAGATTCCTGCTGTCATCCCTCCCCCCCTTCCCCTTTCTGTGTTCAGTACTTTCCGGGGATGCACATCGTAAAACCCCCAGCAGATCAAATCTCTCCCGGATTTGGCTTTATTATATAAAGGCAGTGCATTCAAATAATTTGTGTCATGCTGCTACCCTGCTCTCGCCTGGCACAATCTGCTCCAGAAGGCGCTTCCAGAAGCACAAGTGTGACACCTATTGACAGCGCAGGGCCCGCACCCGGCTGGCGGGAGGAGCCTGCAGCCTGGCTGCCTGCAGCAGGAGCGGTGGAAGGGCTGGAGGAGCAGGCTCGGCTGCCGGGCTATCTCGGGATGGCGTTAGGGCAGAGGGTTACAGCAAGAGGCTGGTGTCGGGGTTGAGTTGTGTGTGGGGTTTGTGTTTCAATTTGACCCAGGTATCAAACAGATTTCTAGAAGAATCATCCACCTGGCACTATGGGACACAAAAGGCACCAGCTCTGCCTCAGAAAAGCCTGGAGCAGGAGTGCTGCAGGGAAGCAATGCTGTGTGCTTCTGCTGTCCGTATGCTCTTCCCTAGGCATCTGCTGCTGGCTGATAATTAACGCGTCCATCCCTGGAGGTCAGTGCTTATCAGTGTGCCTTAGCTCTAGAAGGGCCATGGTTATCCAAGCTGGAGCCACCTAAGGAACCATAACTGCTGCAATGAGCCATCTGCAGCTGCGCTGCGGGTTGGCCGCTGGCGGAATGGGGATACTGGGCCAGACAGGCCTTTGTTCTAACCTGGTACAGCTGGCCTCCTGTTTAAGCTGAGCTGCAGGAATGAACATTATTTAGAGTGTTACAGCACTTCTGTGTTGCAGACTCTGTATAGTTAGTGTTTGTCTTTTGGTGTGGCTTGAGGAGCCTGGTTAGAATCATAGAATCATAGAATGGTCTGGGTTGGAAAGGACCCCCAAGGATCATAGAGCTCCAACCCCCCTGCCACAGGCAGGGACACCAACCTCCAGCCTGGATCTACACAAGGTTGCCCAGGGCCCCATCCAACCTGGCCTTGAACACCCCCAGGGATGGGGCACCCACCCCCTCTCTGGGCAGCCTGTTTCAGCACCTCACCACTCTCTTCGTAAAAAACTTCCCCTAATATCTCATCTAAACCTTCCTTGCTTTAGTTTTAATCCGTTCCCCCTTGTCCTGCCATTATCTACCCTTTTAAAAAGTTGATTCCCCTCCTGTTTCTCTGCTCCCTTCAGGGACTGGAAGGCTGCAATGAGGTCTCCCCGCAGCCTTCTCTTCTCCAGGCTGAACCAGCCCAGCTCCCTCAGCCTCTCTTCGCAGGGGAGGTGCTCCAGCCCTCTAATCATCTTCGTGGCTCCTCTGAACCCTCTCCAACAGTTCTACATCTTTCTTGTATTGGGGACCCCAGCTCTGGACACAGGACTCCAGATGGGGCCTCACGAGGGCAGAGCAGAGAGGGACAATCACCTCCCTGTCCCTGCTGCCACCCCTCTGCTGATGGAGCCCAGGATACCATTGGCCTTGCGAGCTGCAAGAGCCACTGCTGGCTCATGTGAAGTTTCTCATCCACCAGAATCCCCAGGTCCTTCTCAGCAGGGCTGCTCTCCAGGAGCTCTTCTCCCAGTCTGTATCTGTGTCTGGGATTCTTCTGGCCCAAGTGCAACACCTGACACTTGGCAGTGTTGAACCTCATTAGGTTCCCCCGGGCCCATCTTTCCAGCCTGTCAAGATGCCTCTGGATGGCTTCCTTGCCTTCTGTTGTGTCACCCACACCACTCAGCTTGGTGTCATCCACAAACTTGCTGAGGGTGCAAGAAGTATCAAAACACCCAACTGCAGGACCTTCATTCCTTGTACAGTGCACAGAGAACACCCTGAAGCCATCTTTTGAAAGACTGCAACCAGACTACTTATCTACAACACAAGCCATTTTTGCTGAACCCTTGGAAGGGATTCTTAAGGCACATTACTAATGTTTTCAGTGGAGATAGCTCTGAGATGAATATATGAATCTGTGTAGATCTAGAAATTTTACACCTCCTTCTCTTACATACATATCATCAAGGGGATTTGGATCTGAGTTTAAACTTAGACTCTTAAATTTTATTAAACTATTGTCATTAAATAGATTTCATTTGAAAATTAGATATATTTAGAATCATTAAAAAGTAAAAAGGAAAATGAGCTCAGCTTGGTGGCCAAGTTCTTCATAACTCTGAGAAAAGATTCAGAAGATAACAACGTCCTAGTTTATTTTAGCCTGCATATCTCTGGTGTATCTTAGTGTGCTCCTCACCATCCAAGCGCCAAAAATGTTCTGTGCTGAGGCAGTGGGTTGTTGCATTTCCCTTGAACATCTGTGGACAAAAGATAGATCCCTGTCCATGCTTAGGTCTCCCCTTGCAGTGGAGCTATGCAAGGAAGCGTTTTAGTGTGTTCTGAAAGACAAGAGGCTTAATGTGGATCTCCTCAAGCAGGCAGTATTTGCATTTTCCTTTGACTGAAAAATCTTCCTTGTCATTTGATGGTTTTACCTGGCATCTCTTGGCAAGAGCTTTCCTGGGTTATCTTTTCCCCATGTGCTTCTGGAAGGGAGGCAAGCTTCTACACATGAGGACTTTTCTGTATATTCTCCACTCTCACCCATGGCAGGAACCCAGCTGGGCTGGCTCCCTTTTATAAAGTGATTTGCAGGAGACATTCCTCCCTTTTCAAATCCCATGTGTATCTGAAAGGATAGGAAGGAAGCAACCAAGAGTCAAAGTTACAAACAAACATCTTCTGTTCTCTCTTTTCCCTCTATGTCGCTGGCTCTTAAGAAAAGGAATATACTTCTCCAGTAAATTAACACACAGTGAAAATTTATGTGAAAGAACGAGGATAAAATATGTGTAATTTCTAAATTTGCCAGTTTTCCGAGCCCCATATGTTTAGTACCAAAATAAAACTACAACACAGGGGAAATTGGATGATAGATCCAGGACATGGGGGGGAAATATATGGCTATTAATTTGTAATTTTGTTTTGCTAACTGTGAGACAAGAAGGCTTTCTGCACACTAAATAATGATGGTATTTGGAGTGATAAATCTGAGCATCCTTGTGCTGTCTCCTGCTGCTGAATAAATCTGTTGGTGTGTTACAGGCTAACGGTTCTATTGATGATTTTTAACTGGGCTGTTTCACAGAAAACCAGCCTCTCTCCCCTTAGCTCCACTGAGATCCTCGACGGAGCATGAACGGATCCCTGCCTGTATATCAGAAGCGGAGTTAAGGCTGTCAGGGTGGTTCTGCTTAATGTGTCCTCAGTTGTCCTTTGCCTTGGAGGTTCCTCAAGTTCTCTCTGCTCAGCACCACAGCTGAACAGAACAACCTTAGCTCCTGCCTGTCATTGTGTCACTTGTTAGAAAGACCCTTCTTTCACTCAGAGCAATAGCACTCATTAGCCGCTCACACTGAAGCCTTGACAAAAGCCAGGTTGGAGTGGGAAAACTCATTTACACCTGATAGAAGGGGATCATTAGGAAGCTGAATGATTACAAGAAATGCAAGGCCACAGCACCCCAGTCTAGAAACTACAGGCTGTCAGGAGGATTCCTGTAAGTCTAGGAACTGTGAACTCTGTATTTATGTTGCTGTATGCACAAAGGAAGGGATTTTTTTGTGGGTTTTTTGACTTTTTTTCCTCTTAAACTCTGTTTTGCACTACCTAGCAACTGTTGTACTATGAAACTGTGTGAGTTACAGAACTGGCACAAAAAGTTGCACAGGCTCATAAGCTGGGTAATGGCAAAATAATCGTGCAGTGCCCTTGTCATCAGCTTCTTTGCAGCCCAAAGTGAGATTCTTAACCAAAGTAATTCAGGAACAAAGAGTGACCGTGTGTTAAATTCCTTCAGGAGGCAGCAGAAGTGGCGGTAGCTGGTGCTAGCAGTCTCAGGTAGGCAATGTAGGAAATGTCAGACCTTGTATTAAAATAACACATTTAAAGAGGCGATCACACATGCTATCTGCCAGTAAAACATTTGTTCAGGGGGTTTTGTTATGGTTTTCATAGAGAAAATCTGTTCAGATTGCTCATAGATAGGTAAATGGGATTTCACAGCTGTTATTTTGGCAAATTAAAGATTGGTGGCATTTGGTTAATTTGTTGTCAGATGCAACTTGTGGGAAGGTGATATGGTGATAGAAGAGTAAAGATAATTATGACTCTTTTCAGGTTTGACCCTTGTTGCATGATCAGCTGTAGTGGCAAGGACGGGGCTTATAACCTTCCAGTGCTTCATTCGTAAAATCGCTCCTCTGATGACAAACACATAAATATTACATAGTATATTGTTCTGTGCCCACATACACAGTGTTTGTCGTGACAGCCTTGTTCACAGGATGAATGTCCTCATCTTTAAGCTATTAAAGGTACCTGGCCATGTTTTAAAACAGAAGGCCAGTCCGTTCCCAGTTTTTTAGAGGAATGTTTAAAGAAATGTAGGTCTAGATCCCAAGGGAAATGGCAAGCTCCAAGGTGGAGGTAAGGGAAGGGGCAGGACTTTGGTCAATCACTCATCTTTGACTTATTATATAGCTTCTTTCTGGGCATGTTAAGCTGGTACATGATGAATTTGAGCACCCACCTACCTTTGCTGACTTGGAGAGTCAGCAAGGGTGATCATACGTCTTCTGAGACAAGTCATATATAAGCAAATAGAAGTGCTCAGTTGTATACAGATATTCTGTTTGCACCGCCTGCTGCCTCAGACCTTGGATTCTTGGTTCTTTTAGCTTTATGGTCAAATGTTTGAACCCAGCTGAAGATGAAGGCCATAGATTTAAACCATCCAGAAAAACAGGAGGAATAGTTGTAATGAAAATGAACTGATTATTTGAAAACATGCCAAAAATACACTCTATTGTCTGAAATTCATTTGCGAAGATTTTACCATAATTAGAGCTTGAACATTCATTAATTATACCGAATTTATTCAGGGTACGTCAGGTAATCGCTGCTTTTCACAATTACTCATGAAGGATTGTAATTAAAGAGCCCTTGCCATTCCTAGTCAGACGCTATTGAAGTGACTTGCCCTGCTTGGTTTTGATTCCCCCTCCCTCCTGGCAGTGCTGCTCAGAGCTGTTAGGAAGGCCCCATGGCAGAGTTTGAGCAAAAACTGAATCTGGGATTTTTTTCCTGTTTTGGTATTTTTACCTTATTTAGAGATCTTTAATGTGCAAGTATTGCTTAACTGCAAGTAGCCCTAGAATTAGTATGTTATAGAGGATGGGGAGAACAAGCCTAGGAGTTTATTTTTATTCTCTAGATCCCCTCCACTTAAAATATAATATATTATATAAAAACTATATCTGTTCTATGGATTTTGGAAAACTCTATGTAAGAATATGTAAGAATAGGAGAATTGGAGAGCTGGAACACAGTTAAAACTTCAGTCGTGATGACATAGCTGCCCCTAATAGAAGAACTTTGGATGAAGTCACGTGGGGAAATCATTATAGAATCCTGCTGCAATGAGCTTACTTGTGTCTTCCTCTGCAGCATCCGGATGCTGCAGAAAATAATAGGTTGGACTACTTTAATTTTTTTTCCTCTGTGACAGATCCTTCTTTCCTGAAGTTACTGGCTCAGTGTAAATTGATATCTTTGAACTGAAAACATGTCTGAGGTCTGTCTCAAGCATGCTTACTAATTTTCAGTGTGATTCTTATGGTCTTACTGAGGGTGAGCACTTCAGTGTTAGCTGTTGGAAAATGAGGCACATGCTTATTTGATACGTAGGCTCACTCAATTGTCAGTGGAGACAGGCAGGCAGCTCCAAAAGACCTGGTGAAATGCCTTTTTTCTTTTCTTTTTTTCTTTTTTTCTTTTTTCATTTTCTTTCTTTTTTTCCTTTTAAAAGAGGAAGGACCAGAGAAAATGAAAAAGAATCCAGGGCACCATCCCTGTTGTTGAATTAACTCTGATATACTAGGGAAACAATGTGTTCTTTTCTTAAGTTCATATGCCTGCTAATTCTCTCACTAACTCTATTCCTTTAAAGAAGACATTACAGTCTATCATACCAATAATTCACTGTCTGGAACTCCTTAAGTGCATATTTGCACTTACTGTTTGTTCTTACTGTAATGAGTTCTAAAGGAGTCGTTATGGTTCAACATGTCTGATAACATTTAGTCAACAAGTCACAGATAGAAGTCTCTGAACACTATGAAATTGGATAAAAGATCATACTCATTCCATAATTTAATTTAAAAAAAAAATTAAATAAAATTAAATAATTCTTAAAATAACAGGTTGCTTAGGCTCAAACCTAACAGAGCACCAGAGGATCAGGACAGTGCAGAGGCATGAGCAGAATTCCTGAGGATGATATATTTTCAATTATTTTAAGGAAACTCAACAGTAAATGAGCAAAATGGCAGTTTGTGTGCACTGCCACACGAAGCAAGTGGGTGCAAGAGACAATTCCCAGTGGTTGTGCATTGATCCTGTGTTGCTTGTGTCCCCATCCAAGTGCAGATCATTCTGAATTCCCATTGCTTCTGGTAGGGACAGAATTTCCTGGGGCAGTTTGTGAAGAGCGATGCTATTAAATATAGCAAAGGAAGCCAGATCTAGCTGTATCTAGTTATCCTGTAGTTACTTTGGAGTAGTGTGTTTTGCTACAGTTTTCTCTGAACTTGTAAGGTACAATACAGTTTATGGTTAGTTCCATGTGCTTTTGGATCAGCGTGCTGTAGAAATTAGGCTTGATGGCATTATTTGTATGTAAAGTGGATATATGTATATGATATTATTATTAAGGTGATGGTTAAAAACTTGCAAGCTTCTAATATTATTTTAGTTTTCTTTAGTCTTTGGGGACCAATGCCTTGAAATGCAAAGGAGAGATGATGAGTCAGCCCAAGAAAGGTCCCATGATGCTACCAGATCACTTTGACAAACCCCAGAGCTTATTTTATCACTTGGACAAGTGTCATCTGAATATCTGAATGCTTTTCTGAGACAACTCCCTCAGGCAGATGAATGAGATTCAGCCATTCCTACCACTGAGTCTGATTTGTTGTCATTCTGGCTAGAAGCAATAGGAAAGTCCACTAGAAATAACAGCCACAGCATTACAGGACCATGGATAGATTAGAAAGGAGTTATTGCTGGCACTTTCTATTCTCTCTTGGCCCACACAGCTATTTATTATTCACTTTCCTCTGTGTCTGGATTTATCTGATGACTGACATTCCAATACAAATTGAAATTTAAGCTTTAGATATATGTACATAGTTGTCTCTTCGGGCTGAGGCAGTGTGAGTTAATGGTTAGTCCCTCAATGTCAAACAGAAGAGGAGCCAGACTGTGAGGGAAGAAAGTGGTATTATATTTGGCAGATGTTCTCAGTCTTCACAGCAAAGACATGACACTTACAGTAAGTAGAATTTCCCACAAATTAATGAAATGTTCTGCAAACTTGCCTGTCTGTCCTTTTAAGTCCTTGAGGTTTTTACACTCTGAAAATGATAACAAGCACTGGAAAGTTGGAGGCTGGTTAATGTTGCCACAGGAGAATAATGTACAATGAATTCTGTCTAAATGAGCACCTGATATAAGAGACGTACAATGATAAGACTAAGAAATCCATATTTGCTATCCACTGTGCTACTCTCCAGTGGTAATGTTTATATGCAGATAGCCACGCAAATGAGTATCTTATGAATAACTCAAAGTCAGAGAGAAAAAACAAACCCTTCTGCAAAAAGATAAAACAAATTAGGAGATGTCTTTTAGGATGAACTTCTTTGAGTGCTTTGTACTTGAGGGGCAAAGGGGGAGCTCAGTGCTTTGCAATTGTTCTAGAAATGAATGGAGAGACACCTTCCCTCTTCCCATTCTTGTATTGAATTTTTTGTTCCATGTGACATGGAAGGGGATTGGATACATCTTCAAAGTCAAAGTGTAATATTTAAACTGCTGTGTCATCTGTGCTCCTAATGAGAGTGAAACGAACCCTGCTTGTCCTCATCGTGGCTGTGGAAATCTGAGGCTCTATTGGCAGCTCTTAGGTTTTCTCTACGTTTATAGAAAAAGGAAAGAGAAGCACTTGGTCCTGTGAGCCAGAGAGTGAATGTAATAAAGACCTTTCCTATGGTCCTGTGAAGGACTTGAGGTTTAATATGCTGGTATCCAAAGATTAATTAAGGGAATACCAATATTAATTTGGCTCGTTGGTTTTATATGGGATGTATTGTGAGCTTCCATGCTTCTGTTTAGCCACTGACAGCAGCTGCATGCACAATATTGTTTACAATAGAAAGGAGCTTTAAGCAATTTTTTGGGTGGCAAAATAAAACACACAAAAATGTACCAGAGAAAAGTTTCTATGTGCTACTCAGGTTGTGCCTACTGGTTGCTCCCTCCTCTTCCCTGAATGAAGAAGGGTCAGAGGGAGTTGTTACATTATTCAGGTAAAAGTTGCAAGTAAGAAAATGAAGGTTCCTCACAAATTTCCTTGTCTGTATTACATGATTTGGATACCTAACAATTGTACTGCGTCAGCAGGTAAAAATTCCCCTGCTATGCTCTTGCCACAAGTCAGCGTTTGCATGAAAATGTCCTTGTCATGAAAACATCATTCTGCTTGGCCTTCTCTTAATGAGTGGTCAGAGAGCAGGGCTGAGACCTGCAAGCTGTGAAAGTGGAGCTAACGCTCCAGCCGTACCTGCTATACAGATCAGTTAATTATTTGAGCCACTTCTTCTGTCCTCTCTCACCTGGATTCCCCTTAGCTCAGTAAAATCCAAGCAAGTCATCCAATACATCCTCTCCCTGTAGGTTTCAGATCTGGGGACCACATTTACCTTTTGATCTACACCAAAGAAACATTTATCTAAATTTGAAATTAATTAATATCACACAGCTAAATCTGAACCCTGTGGATTAGATTAAAGTTTATCCAATAAGAGCAGAAAGTCTGATCCTCTGAATATAAATGACTGCATCATCTGCATGAGATTTAATTGAGAAAACTGCATCGAAAAGGCAAATTAAATACCGAGAACACAACAGATTTTCCACAGCGAAACACTGTGGGAAGTGAAAAGCCATCTGTACAGGGAAGAACAGAATGACATTTTTGCATCATGTCAGCCAGATAGTATTTTCTTTTTCATGCATTATCTATGTTAAACATTTTGATAAGATTGATAAATTCATGTACTTTTGCCTATCACCTGCCATTAGTTAAGATGATGAAAAGATTATTGCAAACTCAAACTGACACATGAATTTTAAATGGCTTAAAATTTACATTATTTCTCTCTAATCTTGTCTGCTCTGAGACTGACAAAAATTCAGATTGTTAGGAGTTCTATTTAGAATTCCTGTCGAACTTTTAATCTGGGAAAATAATTCTGGAGCCATAGGTTTGCACAGCTCCAAGCTCTCATACCACTTGTTTCCTAAAAAAAATGTACCAATATAGTTTCATTAGGACTTCCAGTAAAATTAACCCCACTGTTAATAAATATATTTAAAAGTTATGTTTCACAGCATATGTTTCTAAACCTCAGCAACGCTGCCATCTGGTTTTGCCTGGATTCTGAAATAGCCACAGTCAAGTAAAACTGTCAAAGCCCTGTAGCATCCATATGTCTTTACATCAACAGACGAGTTTGACCCAGGATTTCCAGTGCCATATGGACTAATGCTGTTTTCTTATTACTTCAAACAAAACCAAGCACTTTTGGGGGGTGTATTCTGGGTCTAGGTTCACAGGTAGTTCAACAGAAAAGCCCCAGGACTCAAGTCGCTGCTCTTCAAAAAGTTAAAGAGCAACAGAAGCAGTAAAGATGCACTGAGGGGCAGGAGCTCAACAGGTTATGAGTACATTGCTGGAGTGTAAGAATATTTTTCCCTAAAATAATGTGGTCTTAAGTGGGTTTTGCTCTAACAGTAGCTACATCTTTGGAAATGATGTTCCCAAGATTAACAAGGCTCTGTTTAAAAGGACCTAGACAAGGTGCTGCCAGTTTTAAACAGCCATTAATTTCTGTGTAACACAGTATAACACACACCACACAGGGAAACGTGTTAGTGAAAATAGCTCTGTTTCTGTAAGCTGTCAGCATGCCTCTGGAGTCTGCAAAGACTCTGCAGAGTTAAAAATAATGAACTGAGGTATCCACACAATTATTTATTTTCAAATTGGTGAAGTGCCATTTTCTTCTCAGTTCAGGAAATTAACCTCCCTGAAAGCCAGCTTGCTCTACACAAAATTAATAAAGCAGAGCATGCTGGCAATAACTTGCACATGTTTATTTATGTGTGATGTCTCCAGCTAGAAAGGCTAAGATGAAAAATTGACTCAAAAGGCTGCGCTCCGAGGGGATTTACTCCTGGCTTGGGCCCCTTTTCAGGTTGTTTAAATTCAGAATTGATGGAACATGAATCTCCTTTGGAGGCTATAAAAATTAAGCTCTTTTATTATCACCTTTACTTTTTTTATCCCCTGGCACACACCTAACATTGTCTTTTAAAAAGTAAAGTGAAGAGATTGGCCATCCAGTTCTAAAGAATAAACAAGGGGGAAAAGACTGATGAGATTTGCAGGACAAACCATTGGTACTGAGCCCAAGAAATAATGTTCTCTGTGTCTTTTCACTGAAGCTTTACGTGGCTTAAACTGAAGTTGTATTCATGTTAAGTGCTGGTAAATTTTTGTCCAGCATACATGCTTGCATGGGCTGTTTATCTGAGCTTTGTAAGACATCTCTGGGGTTTGTAGCACCGCAGCATCTAATGAACACCTCCCAGCCCCACAAGGCAGGTCTCACCTGGAAGTTAAGCCACAGCCTGTAGAGTCTGATGAAGATAAGTGGTCCAACAGGACTGAGGTACTCAAAAATTCACTCCTTCAGCCTGATTTAAATTTGGGTTGAAGAGTGAGCATGATAGAATAATTTCCCTGGCTACTTCTACCGTGTTGTGTTTCCCCTCACCCTGGTTTTATCTCCTTGGGGAACGGGTGTTAACAACAGTTCGTTTGGATTTATTACAGGTCTGTTATTCCTGTTTCTTCACTCGTGGCTTTTCATTGTTGGCACCACTCAGAATATAGGATTTAGAAAAATTTTAGCTTCAAACTTGGCTTTGAAGAAGACATATCTCCAGAATCCTTGACGTGCCTCTTGCTGGGTGCTGCACGCGCTGAGCCATCTGGGGTGCTTCTCTGCAGCGTGGTGCTGCCCAGGCTCTGCCAGCAAAGGCAGTCATAGTGAGGGGGCTGTGAGGATTTCAGGGGGCAGAAAAATGCCTTCAAAGAGGCATGAAGTGAAGAGATAATGTTTGATGGCGCCTTCCATGTAAGAAGCTGGCAATTGCACCATGTTCTGTCTGCCCTGGGCAGGTGTAGTCCTTACAGGTGAGTGAGCCACCTGTAAGGACTGGTGGTGTGGGCAAAGGCAGCGCTCTCTTTCTGATGCTAGGGAGAGAGAAACTGGCAAAGGGTGAATGTAAGCACTGCAAAAAGCATATCAGTATAAATCTGGGGCCACACTAGACACTTTTTGGGTCCTCTGCAGTCCTATTCAAAATGGGGAGTTCAAGCACTATTCTATGCATAACTTCTCAGCTGCTTCTTTGAATCATATCATTTAGGATCGGGAATCAACAGGAATGTCAGCCCATCCAGAAAGTGAATTTCAGGGTGTAGACAGACAGACAGCACTTCATAAACCTTCAGAGTGACACCCTCTTTTACTTGTCCATTCCTTGATTACACTGAGGACTTGAGTCTTTTATCCAAAACAATCCCAGCTGACTGCTTTCTCAATATGAATTCAGTTCATCCAAAATTACCACCCTGTCAGAGTTCTTAAGTGTAATAAAATTGTAGGGATTTCATAACCCCAGGGAAAGGTAGTACTGCATGTACCAGGTCTGACCAATTTTGGCTTTGAAACGTGTCCTTTTGAAAACCTAATAGATGCTGCTGTAATCATGTCAGAAATATCGTTTCTGTGCAACAGAAATAGCTCCTGCTTTGCCTGTAGCTACCCAGGCTCTGGAGACATTCAGAGGCAACATTCACATGTGAATCAGGAACAGAATATACTTCCACCTCTCCAGCTCAGATTGCTGTGGCTGGCTTCACGTTTAGTGTGTCTGGAAAGCACTCAGATGGTAGCTCATCTCCCCTCTTGGCTGGGGTGCGTTGTCAGGTTTGTCTGGCCGTTGGCAGGAGGTTTGTTCTTTGACTATCAGTAAACTCGAGAAGTGCCACAGGTGTCAGGTTGGGTTGCAGACTTTGCCAGGGCAAATGCAGCCAGGAGTTAGAGGATGAGGAGCAAAGCTGGTGGGAGTTAATGACGACTGAGCTGCCAGAGCAGAAATGAGCTTGGAATAGCAGCGCGTTTTCTGTCTTTCTGCTGGGTGACTGCAAGCCTCTGACCAATTCTGTTCTCCTTTCATTTGATGAAACCTCAGGAAGCCTTTTGTTCTGTTTCATGAAACAGGAGTTGCACAAATATTACTTCTAATAACTCTTCTCTGCCTGGGAGTTTTTATTTTTGTGCCAAAGGCGCCTTGAAGAGCCTTAACAAATGGTGGTGTCTTGTAATGATGCCTAATGCAGTGAACAATAATGCCTTCATCTGGTCTCATACAATCTAAAGAGAAGTGAGCCCCTTCTGCCCCTTTTCTGAAACAAGGAATGGGCACAGGAAGACTGAGATTAGCTCAAGGCTACAAAAAAGCCCAGTACAGAGAAGTCTAAGACCAATGCCTTGGCAGGGGATCTCATAGCTAGCTAAGGATAAAAAGGCTATGAATACCTAATCATTGTTTCCTGGACTTGTCTGAAACCAGGATATGCAAAGAACACATGCATATATCAGGATTTTCTTTTAATTAGTTTTACTCTAGAAATTCGGACTAGCTTTTGGGCAGAGGCTTTGATTTCTTTTTGAACTGAATTCATGCAACTGCCAGGAAAGGCAGTTCAGCTTCATTTTCCTTCAAGTCAACAGGACTACTAACTTCAAAAGCAGAAGTAGGCCCCGAGTTAACAGGAGTCATGAAGCTCATTTGCTACATCCCTGACCAAAATTACCATTGTTAATGCGCTTCGGTTGATGGCTTGGACCACCCTAATTGCTCAGTTTCCAGGGTTCAGTCCAGTTAGAAGGATAACTTAACACCAATTATTTGATAGCAAGTGAAATGAAAGTCTAATTTTCAAAAATCATGACTAATTTCTGACATACTTTTCAACTCTTCCCTTATTAGAAATACTGTCTTTCATGTAGTTTCCCTTTATGATGATTTAATCTGCAAAAAAGTTTAATATATTCTCTTTGATACCCTCCCTGCAAATCTCAGTCAAAATGCTCTCACAAGCACCCTTAGACTTCAGCCTTTTAAAAATTCCTCAAGTCTTTAATACTGAGAAGGTGTTAAAGTTATGTTTCTTGGTTTGATACAGATAATGCATCGCTGAATCAGGAGCTTTCTGGGGTGTGTTTTATTTACTGTTTTCAAATGAAGTGATTCCTGTTCTTGCAATTCTAGGACCAGATTTAAAGCATTGTGAAGCCAGGAGGCACCAAGGCTTAGAATCGCTTACAGGGTCTTTTTTCTTGTTGAGAGAAGTAAAGTGAGTGGAAAATTAGACCTGGAGTCAGAGGGGATGCCATCATTCTGAAAAACAGCAGGGAAAGCTCTATGTTTTTGTGTGTGTGTCCAGACACTACTCTGTTAAGCAGCACACTTCAGTACTGTGATAGATGCAGAAATTTCAAAGTATGGAGAACGATGGGGAAGATGATGATTCTCACTTTCCTTCCCTAATGTGGCATCCTTCAGAGCCACCCTGACCTTCTGCAGTTCTTCACACATAACTGAGTCATGAATATTTTGGTCCTGTGATATGCCTGACCCTAACAAATGAGCTTCTTCAAAAACCTGTATTGCTGATGGATTTAGGGACAGCATTCAGCATAACATCTGTAATTCTTGTAGCAGTATCAAGTGCAGTGTGAGTACTGGCTAACCTACCCCTCTCTTTGCAAGCCTTTTTAATAGTATTGATTGCCTTTTTTTTTTTCCCCTGGAAAACCAGGCAACTATTGGATAAAAAGTAGATTGATTTGTGTTCCATTTGGTCAAAACATTGATTACATAATTTTCTGTCCATGTTTCCCTATTCTTCTAAGCAGATACTGAATTAGTGACAGATTTTTCTCATGTTAATACAAGATAATTACAATGATGTTCCAAAGTTGTTCCTTTTCTTATAATTTGGGCTCTTTTCTTCTCTTTCTGTAGTTCCTCCTATCTGATTTTCCTCTTTCAGTCTTCAGACTCAGCTATGGGTAAATCTTTTCATTATGTTGGCCATGATTCTCCTTCTTTCAGTTCCCAGGAGTTTGGGATGAGATTCATTTATCCTAACATTTGCACATAAAAATGAGATGTCTGCCTCTTAGAGAGCCAGATTAGACCTGACTCTTTTTATAGCCAATGGAGAGAAATAGATATGTAAAACTTTGCACAATCCCACTGTGTCCAGGAATATGCTTTCAACTG
The DNA here is from genome assembly GCF_964237585.1 of Gallinula chloropus. Taxonomy (NCBI): domain Eukaryota; kingdom Metazoa; phylum Chordata; class Aves; order Gruiformes; family Rallidae; genus Gallinula; species Gallinula chloropus. Next base: position 11,917,920 of record NC_140105.1, read on the forward strand.
TAATGTAGACATTCAGGAAGATTTAATTGCCAACCCTGGAATTTGGCCAGGGTGAGTAATTGATGGCCATACTTCCATTGAACATGCTGTGGAGCATTAAAGATAATGTGTGATTATGGGTTTCCCTTTTGCTCAACTGTTCGTTTTGTAGGAGCAGGGTGCAGGGTACACTTTGTTTCAGAGGTGAGAGTGTTGCCTCCTGTAAAACTCATATAAAATGTCTCTGAGAGGTGGGAACTTGAACTGGAATATGTTCTTTGGTAGCATGGATCAACTAGGTGGTAGATTAAATGATTTATCTGATTCTGGTGTATTTGTTAAAACAGATTACCCAGCCTAGTTTATACTTCACTGTTGTATATTCTGCTGGAGCAGCTGTAGAGACTGTGCACCATTGTTACATGGCACAGTTGTTAGCTTGAACCATTTCCATGAACACTAATTTAGCCTAAACTTAAAAAAAAAATTGCATACTTGCAGGAAAAATCAACATATGATCAGCCCTACCCTGCTCACCAGAATTCTGCCCAGGATATTAAAATGTCACTTCATGGGTGGCTCTTCTGACAGCCTTAAAGAGAACTGTCCACAACTGCTTTGAGCAAAAGAGATTATGAACTTAGATGACAAGATCACTTTGCATTCTTGGCCAGAATCTTCTGAAAGAGAAATGTTGAGTAGAGTAAGAAGTTGCCACTCACTGCCTTCACCCTGCAGAATTCCAGTGATGCTGAGCACAAGCATATGCAGATGGACCTGTAATCCGTTGCCTTTGGATCTCCCTCAGTGCGTTCTGGTTTGTAGTACGTGGCGCCCACCTGATGTCTCTGAGTCAGAAAAGGAGGACCAATTCCTCTTTGCCAATAGATGTAGTTATAATTAACTGGTTTTAAAAGAAATGAAAATAAATCAAGATCCATATTGTTAGTGGAATCAAAAACAACTTGAAGAGGAAAACATTTATTTTGACAGGTACCCACAGGAAGATTGTGCATATTTTAGAGACTGCTGACCTTCCATCTGAGCTGTGTATTTCTGGACCAAGATTATATGTGTACACTTTATGTGCACTTCCTTTTGTCATTCAATTCAATATCTGGAGAGGTTAAAAAAGAGACAGATTTGAGTTTTTGTATGCGAGTGAGGTGTTTTATGATGACAGTTTATGCTGGGTATCGATGCTCACAGAAAATCAATTCATCTAAGATTTTCTTTTGTCATTTCCATTAGTTTGCTTAACAAGCTTTGAAACTGCAAACCCTTCTAATTTGTGGGTGGAACAAAGTATTATTTTCTCCCTTTCTTTCCAACCTCTGAAGATGATTTTGGAATCAGTTGCTCAGTAAATCATGGGACCAGAAGTTTGTTTGAGGTTCATCTGTTTTAAAAAGTCTTAATTAAACTAACTTGGGTAATGTTCTGTGTAATATAGTCATGTTTCTCTGCTCCAGTTAAAATAAGATTTTATTCTCTATTTTAAATGTAGAAGTGAGTCCTTGTGCAATTGTTGTAAACTGTTCTGGTTTAGTATTTGCATTTGGCTTGGTGAGGATGCATTTCTGTTCCTCCTCCACCAGCCTGGCCAAAGGGAGATGATGCCATTTGAAAACCATGTGAAGGCCCGAGCTTCTTCCAGGAACACTGCTTTTTTTTCTTGTTCTAATTTTTCCAAAAGATGCAGATTTTGGCATCTCACGTAGGAAACTGCTATACTTCTTAGAGCCCATAAATCCTGAGGCCAGGTCTAGTGTCAATATGGCTCCTCTGGAATTGTCACAGAAGGACTTCCTCCCAGTCTTTAAACTGTATAGATTTTAACAGGTTTGCTGATCATTATTCTGATTACTCTTCCCAAAGGAGACCTCTTTAAAACAGCTTTATATTGCTGTACATTCCTTGTGGCAGTCTTGGGTATGAACCTTCCTGTTTCATTTTCCCTGTCAAGAAAAATGAGTAAAGCAAGAGTGATGGAAAAGCATCCAAGACAGACTGCTGGTGGAAAATCTCAATGGACACACTGGAAACCCAAATCCAGATTTGGCAGCTGTTCCTGGTTTGCATGTCCAGATACAGGATGAATAATTCCTCCAAGACAAGGAGATAGCATCTGATCATTCCATGTATATGAAGCCTTAGAAATGATTCTGTCATTCAAATTTTCACAAAGGAAATATAATTTGTGGTTATTCGTGCACTGCATAGGCAGATGGAAGCACAGCAGGTAGATAAATACTGACATTCTCTTCTATGAATACCTTCTAAAGAAAGGCCAAAGGTAAGACAGTGAGTAAAGTGAATGTAGATTAGGCAGAACATCTGTTGAAGGGAGGATAGGAGGGAAAATATTCATTGCTTTTCAAATAGAAGTTCTGCTTAATGAACTGTTGATGGGCATCTGCTTAATTATAAATTCTTTGCCATCCTTAACATAATCTGTTGATAAAATAAAATAATTTAAAGAGAGAAAAGAAGAGAAAAAGTGCAATTAACCCCAAGAGACAGTTCACTCCTGTTTCCATAAATAATGCCAGAACTTGCTTGGAGTAGAAATACAAGGTGGTGGCTTAGGAAGTATGTAGAGTATGAGAGGTGGGGATGAAGGGCACTCTGGGCAATGTCACCACCTTACTCAGTGTCCCGTTTTGTAAAATGACAGAATGGAATAAAATCCTGATTCTGGGTAGATCTGGCTGTTGGCAGCTGCCTTGGTGTGGGGCTCCCAGCAGGGCATTGCCCTTCTGCAGCAGCAGCCCGGACCTGCCTGCATTCATTTCACAGGGAAAGGAAAATCAGCAGCATGAAATGTGCACAGCCTTAATCCCTCCTACAACTGCCCTGATCTCAGTGAGCTTCAGAGGAGGGGTGAAGATAAGCTGTTTTCCATAATCTTACGTGAACAAAAAAATCCCACTAACCAAACTGAGCGTGTGCATGAAATGCAGTGTATCTCTGCTTCCTCTTGAACTCTCCATTGATATTGTAGCTCCTGGGATTGATTAAATATAATCAAAATAATCATTTCACTTTTGTTGCTTTGATGTTCCATTTTTCCCTGGTCTCAGCTATTGATTTAGCATGTTCCCCATTCTGTATTTTTATTGGACCAATTGTTCGTAATGGGTGAGTAAACAGATGTCAACACAATTTAAAGATAGTTGGAAGGGGTATGAATGGCACTTGAAAATCAATAGGAGAGAGGTAGAAAATAGTCATTTGTGCCATGGAAATTCTTCCTACAAATCATTTCTGCATCCAGCTCAATTTGCTCCCATTGGGAGCCAGTACTTTCAGAATTAATGCCACCTCGGTCAAAAATGATCCATTATCAAATTAAACTTCTGTACAACTGGAAAGTATGTGTAGTCCTTTGAAAAGCCTGCTCCTAAAACTGGTTCTGGCACTGAGCAAGCAAGACCTCATCCTCACCTCCTAATGAACTGAAAAGACAGAAGGGTATGTCCAAACGAACTTCTAGTTGGATTGATACTTATTTACTCCAGGGAGTTATTTGTGTGTAACGTTACGTACATATTTTATGTCTGTTGAACAGGATTTAAAATCTTGAGAGTGCCTTGCAAGGAATAATGCCCCCATCTTACTTTTACTGATGCTTACACAAGCTCCTGGGAGACTGATGTTTCCCTTAGACTGCTGTCTTCACACACAGCTATTTCCACCTTTGATCAAAAAGCACCCTGTGCGATAGCCAGGGATGGTGTACGTGGGTGCAGGTGGCCTCTGGGAGGAAGGAAGGTCTTTTCAGGCAGTGATGCAAAGCAGAAGCCCTGTCTGCAAAGGGCAGTGCTTGTTGTGGCCAAAGTAGTTTAATGTAATGAGGGAGGAGAAGTCTTAAAACAGGTTTTTAAAATTTGATGCTGGTCTCATAGATTGTCTTTTTAAAATCAAAGCTTCTCTCAGATAAGCATGACTTAAGGAAATCTATTTCTAGACTGTGCTAAAGAAGGGACACAGCATGGTATTTTTTTCTTTTCTTTCTCTCTAAATATCTGATGCAAAGCCCATGAGACATCTCTATTTGCTATATCATGTATACAAATATTTAACACTTACCATATGTTTCTGTGTTTTCTTGAAGTCTAAAATAATTTCTTAAATCATCCTTCCTTTTCAACTTTTATGTTAAAGTGCCTTTTTGGCAGCCTAAATTGCTCAGTGTTTAAGTGAAATTTGTTTCATGAGAGAGACTTTATGTCTATGTATATTTGCTGTTTATGCTTTTGAGTTCATTACTGCACACTACACTGTTTTGTATGATGACTTGTAGAGTTCAGGACTTTCTGTGTAGTCCAGAATTTATCTAATTCAGCCTGGCATGCTGGGCCAACTAGGTACATCTCATTAACTTCAACTCAGGAGTATAAAGCAATAAGGATTAAAGCTGAGGAAAGTTAAAGAGGGATGCTAGTTTCTGAATGAAAAAATGGCAGAGGAACAGCCTACTTGATGAAAAAGCAGGTTCACTTTTCAGTTGTTATAAAAGTTGCAAGTGAAGAACCCCTCAGGGTGAAAGCTAAACAATAAAGTGTGGTGTAATGAGCGAGTCAGAGCCTCACCTTTTAATAATGCCAGGAGCTGGAGGGCTGAGCCTGTTCTGCAGAAGCACTCGCATGAGCACATGGAAAGGTGAACAGCTTGTTTTGATGCAATCTTAGAGTGGTGTTTCTAGCTGCTGGGGGAAGGCTGCAAGAGATGAAGAAAAAGGGATTGAAGCAAACAGAAACTGGAAGTATGAAACAAATATGAATAGAGGATGGGTAGGAAACTCTCCAACCCCCCTACAACTTCATTGTACTAAATATGTCTGAATCCTGAAATACTGTAAGTATGTACAGTATGGCTTCTGTAGCAGACTGTCCTGGTTTTGGTGGGGATAGAGTTAATTCACTTCCTAGTAGTTAGTGTGGTGCTGTGTTTTGGGTTTAGGATGAGAATAACATTGATAACACACTGGTGTTTCAGTTGGCGCTGAGCAGGGCTTAGACTAAGTCAAGGACTTTTCAGCTTCTCATAGCCCTGTGAGTGAGTGGGCTGGGGGTGCACAAGAAGCTGGGAGGGTACACAGCCAGGACAGCTGACCCAACCTGGGCAAGGGGATATTCCATACCATATGATGTCATGCTGGTAAAAAAAAAACCCCAAAATTAGGGGGAGTTGGCTAGGGGGGCAGTGCTTGATGTTCAGGAATGGCTGGAGAGCTGTCAGCATGTGGTGAGCGGTCGCATTGTGTCACTTGTTTTGTATGAAAGGAGGTTGTACTGAGGTGGGTGTTTATCTCTTCTCACAAGTAGCAAGTGATAGGATAAGAAGGAACGGCTCAAGTTGTGCCAGGGGAGGTTTAGATTGGATGTTAGGAAAAACTTCATCACCCAAAGGGTTGTCAAGCCCTGGACAGGCTGCCCAGGGAAGTGGTGGAGTCACCATCCCTGGAGGGATGTAAAGCTGTGCAGATGTGGTGCTCAGGGACATGGTTTAGTGGTGGGCTTGGCAGTGTGAAGTTAGTAATTGGACTTGATGAACTTAAAGGTCATTTCCAATCTAAACGAATCATAATAATAATTATTATTATATTCCACTTCACTTTCTCTTCTGTTAACCTGTCTTTATCTCAACCAATGACTTTTACTTTTTTTTCCAATTCTCCTCCCATCCCACTGGGGATTGGAGTGAGTGACTGGCAGTGTGGTGTTCAGCTGCCTGCCAGGGTAAACCACAGCACAGCCCCTGGACTCAGCCTGTGATCTGTCACTTTGATTTACAACCCCTTCAGTAACTCTAATTGAATAGAAAGTTGTCTTATTTTCTGAGATCAACATGAAACATGAGTAGCTTGAAGTGAGTTGCAAGCTTGCATATGGAAAAAAGATTCTTGTCTGAAGATATCAAATTTAGATACAACTTTGTTGACATCAGCTTGTGGGAGAATCCGAATTCTGAACTTGTGTGAGTGCTGGAGCACCTTGCAGTATTTTCTCTCAGGCAATCACATTAGGATGCGTAATGGAAACCATAATGGTATAAATATTTAATTCTTATAACTAGGTTCTAAATAGTATAGAAATGCTGGCATAATTAATTTTCAGCCACTATCTTTTTTCTTCCCCTTTCTAATTAGTAGAGTACAGATGAGATGCTACTGCATAATTGATAAAAACTATGGTTTTAATTGTGTATATATGATCATTCTTACATAGTTACATCAAATGAATTAAGTGTCATTGCCTTCTTTAACACTGCTCTAGGGCTAGATAGGATATAGAAGTAATTTTATGCTGGCAATAGAGTCATATTAATGCTCGCTGCTCTTCATGTGAAGATATCAAAGACCTTTGCAAAGCTGCACGGATTATTCTGCTTCCATATATGGGGAAATGGAGGCTCAGAAAGATTAAAACTCACATTTTTTTAATCAGGAGATCATTCAGTCATGAGATCAAAATAAATGAGTGGTGTTAAAATCATCAATCTAAAAGCACAGAGTTCTGAACCATGCCTTATCCTATAAAAATTAAAACACACCTTGTTATGTAGGATGTCCAGGCAGATCACATAATCGATAGACTTGATGTTTTCAAATACACCAGCAACATCTTTGCTCTTGCCCATACAGGCCTTCCCAGCTGTCCAGAACTGGGAGAGTGACAAACACCTTAATCTGAATTGGAAAAGCAATATTGACTACCACAGGTAGGGATTGTTCCAAATGTAGTAAAGGGAAAATAATTTGAGAATTGGAAAACATCAAACTAAGCCTTTGCAAGTGAAGGATTTCAGAACCCATGCCAGCTTTTTTTGATGTGGCTTGGAACATAAAAACAACGATTTCTTAATTCATCCACCTAGTTGAAAAATCAATTATTGCACTCCTCAGCTCTAGTGAACTGTTTGTTCCTTAATGTAATGACAATTGTCTTCCAAGCAAATTAAGTCCAGCACTACAGAAAATAAAATATTCATTAGAAAAGTTATTAGAAAAATAGATCAAATTATATTGAGGCAGTTTATTTTCCGTGTTCCTGCAAGGTGCCTCTAATACTGTGTTGCCTGATTTTAGGTGACATCAAGACAGTCTTTTGCTGTTCAAGGATAAAATGTTTCCCGTCCAGTTGCTGGAAAATCCCATACTGAAAGTAAAAGTGTACATAGTGGGATTGATTCTCAATGCCCTTTGCTTCTTTTGAGTGGAAGAATTTAAGTGGAAAAGGATATAGTATCTGTGTCTTGGGAAAGAAAGGCTGTAGTGTCATGACAGCTGTGAAGAGAGGACTGAAAGTTGGATTTCAGTCCTACAGTGTACCCTGACTGTAAAGCAACACGAAAGTTCTCTGCCTCCTGCAGAAACTATGGAGCTGCACATCTTTCTGAAAGATGGAGGCTTAACACAGAAGGAAATGCAATCCAACTTCTTGCTCTTCTCTTCTGCACAAGCTTGTGGGTGGTTTGGGTGGTGGTTTTCCCCACCTGGGGAAGAAAAATTCCAACAATCCATAGTAGAACAACAAGCAGTATCTCCCACCCTACCAGTGCTGGCACAAAGAGCTTCAGAGTCTTAAGCTTTAATTCACACCTAACATCATAGAGATGTCTGTGGCAAGTCAGGTTCATGACATTTCCCACTGTGGATCCATTTTGGGAACTCTTGGATGAGAGTACGGATGTGCTAAACTTCTGAGGTGTTTTCCCCTTTCTTTCTGAAGCTGTGATTGCCTTTAAAGGTCCATGGAAATCAAACCAGAGTCCTCGTCTCAACGTCAAAGTCACAGCAAATCTCAACTATAACATCTTCTGCTCAGAAGTCAACTTCCTATTCAGATCACGGCTGCCCCAACACTCCTAGACAATTTCCACTCATCCAAATAATCCTTTAGACTAATGTTAAAGCAGAAGCACAGAGCTGATTCTTGGAAGCAAAACTGGGTTCATTTGACAGAATTTTTAAAAAATGGTTGTAATTATTTTCTGTGATCTGTCTAAAGTACGGGGGGAGAAAGAGAGAGGGAGGGGAAAAGCCATTACCTTATTTTTGTGTGTGTTCCTAGATTATGACTTTTCTTTCTTCCTTTACATCTGGGAATCTGTGATGCAGCTGACAGTGATTTAGGGTTTTTTAAGTGTTGGAACTAATCTCTGCTTTCCTGGGAATTTTAAGATATACATTGCCCTTGTGTTCACTGACCTAGCTAGCTAATGATAAAGAAAAGAAAGGGGTTTTTTATTATTTGGAGTAATAACGGGCAGTATCTGAATAACTGTTAATTATTGCAGACAAGCTTAGCTCATGTGATGAATATAAACATTGTCTTTGAATATGAACTTGCATTTATCACAAAGCAGAGAGTAATACGGACCTGACCTGCAAATAAATTTTTAGATTAATTAGTGACTTACTTGCAGATACACAGGGCAATCAGCCAAGTTTTATTTTTTTCTGTAAGAAGTACTTTAAGGATGTACTGTTTCAGCAGCAGATCTCAGTGCATTCTGCAGGATTGCCTTTGAATAGAAGAAAAAAGTACTAATGTGGGATTTAGATAAACAAAACAGGTGGAGAAAAATCTTTCTAGAGATGAGACAGCCCTTGATGTTAACAAAGTAGGCAATATCATTATGTGCTTTTGCAAGCTGGGACATATCAACAACCCCTCTCTGTGCAGTGTGGTTTTAACAAGAGGGTTATCCACTGGCAATAACCATCTTCTCTTATTAGCTGAAGAGACATGGAAGGGGCTGTAGCTCAACACTCCAGTTCAAGGAAGCATCCCTGTTAAGAAGGGTTCTTGAATGCATGCTAAAGTTTAAACACGTATTTAACTGCGTTTCAGGGTGGCTTATAGCACAATAGTAACTGTTTTCCTGTCTCAGGGCTTTAATTGGGAAATGACAGTGAGCATCTGTGCTTGCTGGCTGGCATAGGAGACCAGAGAGAGGATAGGGAAGCACCATGCAATAACCAGAGACACAGTTTGGTGCTTTTAAGGGGGTTTCATCCTCCAAAGATGTGTCTGTCTGTAGTGTTCTAATGATACCAGGTATCCATAGAAGGGAGCTGCTAAGGGCCAGTGACTGTAACCAGGAACCTTGGCAAAGCCAGATTTGTGGGTCTGTAGGATGGTCAGGCCAAACAGGTGCACACAAGATGCAGACAGGTCTGGCACATGTGAAAGCAAAACTGCTGTTTCCTAGTTTATTGGTAAGAATCCCCTTAAATGTTGTTAGGGCAGGACAGAGGTGTAAGCACTCAAGTTCAGGAGTTGGTACCTGCGCCTAAAGCTCTGCACCCTTTTTGGGCACCCCCATCTGGCATCAGTTTGGTCTGTAAAATGTTCTGCCTCACCAAGGTGTCAGTGTGGAGGGAGGTACTGTTCAGTACTGCTGAAATGGTAAAAACAGGAGAGAGAGAAGCACCCTACGTTCTTCTGCCATCAGCCCCTTGAGATCACTGACAAAGGACCTGCTTGTCTCCTGAGGGGGTGTTGCACATATGTTTTGCTACAGTTTTTAGTTCTTACATTTGAAAACAGGCAACAGTGACATCTGCCAGCATCCCATTCCCTTTTTGTCTCCTGTATCAGAGCTTGAGTTCATACAAAGTACGATACCTTGTGCATGTCTGCTTGAACGTGTGTGGCATCTTTTTTCACATAATTGATAGATGCTGATATTTCCAGGGTTGGTTAAATGGCAGCAGCAAATGATATCAGTGAAATTCGAATAGATCTTTCCACAGCTTTTAGTCAGTTAACAAGAATAAGCTCTGTTATTGGAGAGGTGAAAAGAGATGCAATGCATGCCTTGTATCAAAGGAGCTTTATCGTCTCCAGAATTTCAAAAGAAGCCATTTCACTACTTGCATAGTGTATGGAGAGTTTTATCTCTCCCTAAAAAATAAAAATCAAAGAGCCAGAGATCACTCCAAAAGAAACAGTACAATATATTCTTATTGACAACAAAAGCTGGCTCATGCCTCCGTTCATCAATGGAGTACAATGACGAGTCATTCTTCTTTCTTCCCTCTAGTCAATAAGAGGTGGGGGGAAAGCTCAATAAGAGCAGCATCATAAATGTCAGCAAAATCCAAATGATAATTATTCTCCCCACCCCGTGTCAAATTGCTTCTTGTCATTGCTGAGGCTTTAAACAATGTGCTCATGGAGTTCTCAGCATCACCTACAGCTTCAGGAGCAAGGCAAGGAGAAAAGGTGGAGGAAATGTCCCTCTTTTCTTCTTTCCCTTTGGTTTTGAAGCTTAGAAGTCCATTTCTGACTGGGCATGAGCTCCATGTTCTTCCACCACTGGTATGACCTAATGTTTGTAATGTGGTGATGCTTACAGAGCCCAGTCATGTTGTCACCCGTGGCTTAAGGCATTAAAAGGCAGCCCCTGCCTTAGAGAGTTTAGAGGGCTAAATGTCACAAACAGCTTAAAACATGTATGTAGAGGCAATTTTTAAAAAGGAAAAGGGATTTGGTAACTAAAATAAGTTGTGTACAGCCAAACCAATTTGTCAGAGGCATGGCAAGGGCTTCTGCAGGAACTGGCATGTGGAGAGAGGAGCAGATACTGCCTAGGGTCAGAAGATCCGATGAGCACCCATGGCTGCAGGGAGCACCCAGATCATGCTGCTTAGCCAGCCACGGTGGTCATGGCAATGAGCCACTGAAAAGTGGATTTTATTAATTTCATTGCTCATGAAAACCATTTCTTACAGTTCTGGCAGCCACTTTGTAAAGATACTGTTTGCTGTTCCATTTATGCATCTGCTTACAATTTTCAACTGACCAGAATATTTTTATGACCTTACAGTTTTCTCTCTCCTCCTGTCTGATATGAAGCATTTGGCCTTTTGTTCTTGACTGTTTCTTGCTTCATTACTTTCCTTCATTAATCTGCTTCAGTACCGTCTTTTCCTCCCTTAAGTGCAATGTTTTCACTTCCTTGAGCAATGGACTAAACCTTTCCTTTTAAAGATTTGGGGTTTTTTTTTATAATATTGTGGCTTTTTTTAGGTTTCAGGGGCATCCTAGATAAAAAAGATATTTTGGGAGAGATCAAGTCAGAGTTTCAGCCATCTCTAGGTTAACTGAGACAAGGGATGAAGGAAATACTTAAAAGACCTCTTGCAGTAACAGCTGCAACCTGCAGCCTAATTGTCTTTTTGGAGGCAAAATTGATCCTAAAGGGTTGTTATTGTACCGACTCTGGTAGGAAATATAACAGCAGATCTGAGTTTTAATTTAGTTGATTCTCCTGTCTCCTCAAGCAAATTTTCAGCTTCTTTTTCTGCTATGTTTTTATTACTTGTCTATTCTCATTAGTACCAATGCCCTTTTGTCTCTTGAAAGCTTCTCTAAGGTTGTGTGGTTTCAGCAGGATGGTAACAGCTTCCTGGAAATAAAACTTGAGTGTGAAGCTGTGTATTGGTGTGTCAGCTTGCTTTGCCTCCATTTCCAGGCCTTCTCTGCAGCAGGAGGGCTTTTGTGAGGAGCAGGCTTTGACTAGGCTGAAGCACACAGCGTGTTGGTAGGCTCCACTCCCAAGGGCTCGAGGGCATGTGAGAAGCAGACTGTGGAGGGAAGCCTGGGGAAGTCAGGTAAGCTGCAGATGCCCAAAGGACAGAACTGCAAAGGAGCTTAAAACTCCCTTCCCTGCTCCTTCCTTATTCCTCTCCCCAAAGGCAGTAACAAAAGAAATTGGAATCAAGATTAACAACTGGAAAGGGCACGCTTAGTGTGTATGCCAGCTGATGAAGTGAAATGAAAGTTGCTTTTGAGATGATGTCGTGGTTCTGCCCCCAGCCCGGAGCTGAGCACCACGCAGCCGCTCGCTCTGGGGAGGGGAGAAGGGGAAGGGGAAAAAGAACCAAAGGCAAACCTTTAGGTTGGGATAAATTTACTGGGGCAGCAGAGAGAGAAATAACAATAATAGGATCTTTATAGCAAAATATATGAAACTGGTGAGACACAATGCAGTTTCTCACTGAACTGCACGACCCAGGCTGTAGAGCTCAGACCCAGACTGAAGCTGGACTGTCCCCAAAAACTGTGCATCCTGGAGCCATGCGCTCCTCCCCCCAACCCCCCTTTATACTGAGAATGATGTAATTGGTATGAAATACCCTCTTTGGCCAGTTTGGGTCACCTATCCTGGCCTTGTCCCCTCCCAGTTTCCTGGGTGCCCTCCCAGCTTCTTGTTAGCAGGGAAATATGAACCACAGAAAAGTCCTTGACTGCCTGGCAGCAACTAAACCATCAGTGTGTTATCAGCACTGCTCTCCTAACTCCCAAAGACCATTACAGCAGCTGCTAGAAAGAAAATTAACTCTGTCCTAGCAGAAACCAGGACAGATGACAAATCAGTTGATGGGCGAAGTGGTTGGGTAGGAGGTAGGTGTAGCCCCAGAAAGCAAAGGCTGGTTGAGCTGTTTGGTAGCTTCTTCTGCAACAACTGAATTATCAACCAAAGCTTTTGCCTTTCCCTTGCACTTGTCAGCGTTTGCTATAGGTTGAATGTATTTAGATCTTTTTGTGGTTTAATACTTTTGATCTGTTCTGAGCTGCTTGCTCTGATCTGCGAGTGCTGGTTGTAGTAGACCTGCCAGATTTCTCTTCTGTTTCCTGAGCAGTTGTGCTGTATCCTTCTCAGCCTGCACGCTTCTGGAATTTGTGTGCTCATAAAAGAGCAGGCTCAGGAGGGGGTTAACTTCACCTCTGACATATTCAAGGATTAGTTTATAGTAAGCGATGAGGAACTTGCAAATCAATCAGGATATCATACAGATACCAGCTCAGAGAAGATACCTAAGGAACAAATTGAAATAGGTCTGCACATAAATAGGTTCTGTGATTAGCATTCTATGTTCATTATTCAGTGAAGTAAACAAAGGATGCCTTACACAGAAAAAAATACACAGAATAATAGAATTAATAGCAAACAGCTAGTAGTGAATTCACTGGAGTCTTCCCTCCTCCCTGCAATTTGAATTTCTATGTTTCAGTCATTCCTTTTGTTCTTCCTAAGGAGCTGCTTGACTGACAGCACAGAAATGTATAATCTAAACAGTTAAAAGCTGTTGTCATTACATGTATCTGCAATGCATTAACAATGAATATCCAGAGCTGTGCTAGACAGGCTGGGGGGCTTCCCTGTTTCAGGACCTCTTCCAAGGCTGATAGCAGAAGAGGATAATTAAGGCTGAAGTCTGTGTGTCACATACTGCCCTATGTGACAGGTGGAGCATTAACCGCTCAGAACTATACATCACCGCAGGTATGGCATCAATAATGGGGTAAGGCATAACATCACCTGGAGGGAGGAAAGAGGCCTGGAAACAAACAAGCAAAGACCTGAAGGTTTAGAAGACCCTTGAGTAAATGAATCGCCTCTTCTGAAGTGTGATTAGCTATCAAAAGAAGACAACCTGAGCAGCAGAACAGTCGTCCCTAACCAAATGGACTGTCACATCATTTAACTTGCTTCTTGCTGGCAGCAGGCACTCTGTCAGAGACTGCAGCCCGGAAAAACAAGAGAAGGGAGAGAAATATCAGACATCTGACAACTGAAATGATGCTCGCTGCATTGCCATTGTCCCTGAATTTTGAAAGGCCAACATCAAAATATTATGACTCCCAAAATGTCATAATTACAGTATCTCAGCTCACACCTTTCTTCACTCTGTGCCTCAGACCTTATGTTTAATCTCTTTAATGTACTGTAATTACGTCTTCAGTGTGTATCAATTATCTCAGAGTAGGGAAACAAATTACCATCATTATCTCCAATTATTCTTTAAATTTTCTTTTATACTTTTTTGTTTTCTGGGTTTCTTTACCAGTGACAAAAACGTAGTTTGTGTTCCTGCTCCTTTGTTGTTCTTTGCCTGAATACATACTTGGCAGTAAATCTTCTCTCAAGTAAGGGATTGTCCTTCCCTTTGCTGACTATTACTCTCTAGTTCTCTGTGTTGGGCAACTCATTACTTTCTGCATATTCAGACTGGTCTATTAGAAGCTTTCAAATAAGACCATAGATTGGGAGCAGATAGACTCTTTTTAATTTCTCAGGTTCCTCACTAAAGTACTTACTTCAAATTAACACACACTATATCCACGAGAATAACATTGGTATCTGCAGGAGTTGAGTTTATTGTGACAGTAATTCACAGGTCAAAGCTCACTTCATCTGCACTGATGTGACAGCTAATGGTTCCTATTACGCGAGTGAACCATGAATTATAGAGCAACTTGTTACCCTTCCACTACAACTATAAATAAATCTAATTAAATTAGTGCTTTGAAAAAATGCATTAAGCTACAGTTATAGTTAGACTACAATCCAGTAAAGCACAGAAATTCAATTTTTGAATTTCAGCTGCATCTTGTTATTTGATCACTGGAGAAAAGTTGCTGTAACAGCATGTACCACTGGATTCCGTGCTCCTGAAAGGAAAACAGTTCTTAAAACTCAATATTTTGTAGCCCTTTTCACCTAGGTTATTAACTCTGGTCACCATAAGATAGACTAGATTATGTATGTTGCTTGAAATTCAGTGAGAAAATAATTTCTTATGTGATACTGGCGTATTTTCTGTTTGGTTCTCAGTTGGCATCTGTTAATGAAGCCAAGGTATCCAAGCCTTGCAAAAGTCTAAGTTTAGGATCTTTTTTGAGATTATGAATTTGCTGTAGAGAACATGTCTTGTTTCTTCTGAATTGGCCAAGCTTACTTCCAAAATGCTGCGCTGAAAATCAAGTTTCACACAATAGGCATTTCTCCTAAGAAAGGCTTATAGTGGTAACTCTCCTGTAAAACAAATCATATATCTTCCTGCCCTCTTCTCTCCAGTTTATGAGGTACCTTTCCCCTTCTTATTGCTTTTTCTTCTGTTTCTCACTGTCTCTGCTGCACACCAAGGCAATAAACTGCCCAAGTGCATAAGAAAAAGCCATGTACTTGCTTAGTTCAGAATTGTATCCAAACCTGGCTGCTGCTTGAAAATAGTAATTTCTATCAACTGTATTTCAGATTAAAATGCTGAAGTGCTGGAGAAATGGGGTGTGGAAAAACTTAATTTGATAGCAAATTACATTTATGGGTTGGAAAAATGATGTCTCTTACAAACGGGTGCTGATGTTCAGTGCATACCTGTTTTAATTACCCAGGTGTGAAAAATAATTAAAAAAAAAAGCATTGTTGGGACCATTTCAAGGCCTGCTGATGTCACCAAATGGCAAGGCAGCAGCACAGGCCCAGATGGTCAGCACTAGGCTTTTCTCAACCGTCTAAACAGATTTACTCAAAACTCCTACAAATCCAATCAGAGACCAGAGCTGTGCTTCCTTGCGCAGCACTGTGGTAGCCAGTGTCACAAGGTGTGCTTTGAAAACTGAGGCAGAGTGGAAGAGCTGGGGAAATGATTAATCATGTTTCTGTTCTTCACCTTTCTGTGCTCATTTGTACTCCTCTGGGCGGCTTGTGGGAGAATTTGACATGCAAAATGATGACAGATTTACAGATGAGCACACTGCCTGGGTCTAGGCCTTAGTGCAGGCCTCAGAACCTGTAGTGATGCTCTTCCAAAAATTAATTGGTAGGTGCTCCCCACTGTTACTGGTCTGCGCTGCGGCAGCACCCACGAGGGCTCAGCAGGACCAGGGCCACACTGCCCAGGAGGAGGAAGGGTGGGATCTCTCTCTTACAAAGCTTGCAACTTCTGGTCTAGAATGTTCTTTAGTGAATTATACATGATGATAGGAAGAAACCTCGTGCAATTTTCCATTGCGTTCTCTTTCTGTACAGGAACTCTTCTCTAAGACAAGAGAGTACTCTACTCTGGGTGGCCTTTGGCCTGTGCTATCTTCAGTGTAGTATTAACATGTCCTTATAAATCACCATCCAGTTACTGCACTAAATTCCTTGCAGCTAAACTGAGCTTGTGAAGACAACAGCATACTTACAGCAATCGGTATGACAGCTAGCAGAGATGGAATTCTAAAGCTTCTCCAGAGTTTCTGAAGAGCATTTTGCCCTCAACCTGCAGTTGAACTGACAGAAACAACAGGTTTGTTTTGAGATCAGTAAATAGTATTTGCAGTAACCTGTTAGGGGAGCAAGCAATGCAAGGGGACTCCACCAAAGCTCTCTGATGAGCAGTACACCAAAAGGAAATTGCTGGAATTAGCTTTTAAGGAACACAAACTGCTTCATGGCTCCAGAATCAGGGCTGAATGGTGATAACCTTAAATGCCTTTGGCCCCTTCTCCAGCCAGAAGGGTAGTTACCAGCATTAAAATGACGGTCATATATTAGGGTCATGGAGAGCAATCAGGTTAGAGAAGTACGAGGGAGCGAAGCCAGGAAAACCCAGGCGTAATCTGACAAATCTCTCTGCCCTCCTGTTACTCCAGGGATGAATCCAGGTGAAGGCACAACTTTTCACTAATAATAAGCAAAATATTCTTAGTAATCATTGTATGCATTAATGTACTTGAGCTGCCTTTGTTTTCTAGTGCTTGGTAATAAGGACTGCCAGCATTTCCAAGGAGGCTGAGGGTTAAGTGTTTGTCTTGGGAAAGTTTCCTGAGAGCAGTTGTCTAATAAACAGGCTGTGCTGGAGGGGAAAACAAGTGATATACGTTGCAGTACAGCAATATAATGAATTAGTTAAAAGCAAACAACCCCCAAAACAGTAGATTGCCAGGGCAGGTCTGTGTCTGCCAAACAATATTTCTGTGCCAACTTTCCGAATGAAGCACAGCCAAAAATAGGAGTGTAATAACTCATCGTGAAGGAAGGAAGCTATTACAAGGGGGATGAAACAGCAGCAGTCTTTCACCAGTGACCCTAGATTACAGGTCTGATTCTCATCCCTTTAGCTTGTGCGGTCACTTACACCAGTCCTGCAGTGTGAGACACTAAGGTATCTGGTTATTTAGTCAGAACAGCCTCCTGCCTCTCCACATCAGAGCCAGGCTCAGAGAAATGGTCAAGAAAGAGCTGAACTCAGTGCTTGCTTGGCTAACAGCAATGCTGTCATGAGTGGAGCCAGCAGAAGTAATGGGACTATCTTCCACATGCTCACAGGTGCAGTGCCTTTGCTTCGTGGGTGATACCACGTTGGCACCGCTCAAGTGCCACACATATGGAATAGCCAAGGCGTTTTACACCACGGGGGATAAAGTTGTCTGAGGCAAAATAGGGCAGGTGTAAAGGGTGACTTCTGCAGTTTGCTTTCCTGTTCCAAGTCTGCAAGTGTTGCTGGATCCAGTGTCAGCAAATAAAGGTGAAATAGGAAAGACATTGGCTAAATGCAGCTCATTTATTCATCCGGCCAAAGCCAGATGTATCCACTCACTTTTTAACAAAGAAATGCTCTGTCATGCCAAACAACTAAAATAAGATTCATCAGCAAGATGAAATTCAACTTATTACACGCCTGAGTACCCATTAGAAGAGGAGAAGGTGATGCATGATGGCTGTTTGCAGTGTGTGGTTACTGAGGAAGAAATGCTGGTGCTTCAATAGTGGGCAATAATGGCAAACATCTGCTTCATTTGCAATTTCACAGATATGCAGGATATGTCCTCTGACATCCACACTCAGAACCAGGTCTTCCTTCTCATTACATTCCTTTGCACCATCTGGATTTGCTGAGAAATGAGTTTGCAAGGAAAAAAACTCTTTGTGTGTGTGTGTGTGTATCATTATGCAGTTGTCCCTGGTGGGTAATGCCCAGCTATAGGCATGCTGGACAGGTCACAGAAATTGAAGTATTGAGGGTCTGCTACCATGTGATGCATACAGCCAGGTTTCTTGGTCCTCATTTGAAGTTTCACAGTCCTTGCTCAACCTGGTGAAACTGAAAACTATTAGACATATGTGGAAGTAGAGGTTACCTTGGGAATTGGAATAATAACATATTGGAGTTAAAATGAACATGGATTGCATTTATTTCTCCTTCCATTCTTTTCTTATTTTTATTTTTTTTTAGAACATTCTTCTCCCTTAGTCACAAAGTCAGAGATACCCCCTGCTTTGGGGTGAACTGAGAAGAGAGGCCTTATCAGAGGCATTCCTTATTTTGAGAAGGCACTTGAAATAAGCCCTTGAACATATGTTTCATGAACAAAGTGATGAAATTTCAGTTATTTAAGTTTAGATTTCTCAGATCAACATACCCAACTCTGGGGCACCAAACATTGTGTGTTCTGCTCTTCCACTGCAAGTAGTAGGTGTGTGAGGGTTATCAGCTTTTTTAAGACCCAGTGAGAAAAGGTCCTCAAAAAGTCCTTTGTGAAGAGAAGAATACACAGCTGCTCCTCATGATGTCCTTTCAAGGGTATTTCCTAGGTGATTCTATGGCAGAACTAAACAGATGTCTGGTTCCTTTTGTGTTACTGTAGAGAACAGGTTACAAACACTGGCTGAACTGGTGAGTACCTGACTTTGGAGGGCTGGATTGCTTCTCTTGATTCATCCCTTGCACACTATATTCAGTATGAAAACCAATGTGGTTGCTGTTTCTTTGGTACATTGTACATCTGGCAGGTACTTTTGTAATTAGAGAATGCTAAAAATCATACCCCTGAGCTGCCAGCCAGCCAGAAAACATCAAACTGCTGTGTGTGTAAAAGCCAATAGCAGGCTGCTTAGCCAAAACCACAGAAACTGGCAGAGTGTTCTGTTGCTTCAGATCTTTGCTGCTATTTCACATGAGGGCGAGCAAGGTTGGGAGAAATAGTAACCAGGCTGCCTATTTCTTTCTGTACCTCCCAAGGCAAAACTGCACTTGCAGATGAAGGTCTGGCCCCTGTACCCAGTGGTGTCAGGTGCAAGGTAGACACTGGCCTGTTCACAATAGCAAACTGGGATCTGTCCTGCTTCTCTTCAGAAAGGATCACACTAGCAAACCCCAGTCTAGCCCCTGGGAGTCTGTTCCATTGTACTTAATTGAAATGCAAAATGGCATGATAGGGCTTTTTAATATTTTGTTCCATGTCTGAGAACAAGAAGGGAGAAGCAGGAAGGTTGATCCATAATTTGCCAGTAAAATATGAAAGGCTCTGGGGCAGTATTCACAGGAACTATCCACATGAGTATTGTGGCATTTACCTCTGTGAGGGAGTGGAGCAGAGTATCAAAAGGCAGGACTGTGCACTCCCTCTCCTGCTCTGCTAGTGCCTCCTTACAGAGCTGCTGGGTGCTCTCCACCACGCTTCTGCGCTATACAGTCATTCCCATGCTGGGTTGTAGGTGACTACAGCTGCAAACCTAAACACAACCATTTCATAGTGGTGCTGGGACTCTTCTCATGGTCTTCTCAGGACACTTAGGTGCTGTGGCAGCTGTGATGTAGTTTTACATGTATTTTGCCTTGCAAGCAGTAAGCTAGTCCTAAATAAATAGGAGAAACTTGAGCAGAATTATAAATCACATTAGAGATGGCACAAAACTTGGGCTAAGGCCATCGGATGTCTCAAGCTGGAACTACCCTGGGGGAGAGGGGATTTGTCAAATGGCCACCAAAGGAATGTCTCTTAAAGATGTGAATGTGATGAACCTGAAGTTAATCACATTTGTGTGCTGAGTACTGAAATATCCTGTTTCCCTAGATCAGCATTTTCTTTATATTCTATTTCGGGGGTACCTGACACACTTGCATTTACATCTACACAACATCTTTTATATCTTCTATGATTCTGTAGTCTTTTATAGAGCCTTTGCCAGGTCTTAATGCAAACAGGTATGCCCAGTGTGAGTTCATTCAGCCTGTTCTGCAGCTCAGAACAGAGATTTTTCCATTTTCCTTGTTTTTTTCTTCCCCTTGACCGCCCCCCCCGCCTCCCCCCCCCCCCCCCCCCATCCCTGCTGTATGAGAGGCGATGGTAGAGTCAGTAGTTAGAGTTAGTTTAGTAAAATTAAACCTCCTTTTACTTACCAATCCCTGCAATGCAAACGTGTTCTTAGCTGTCTTTGGAAACGCACCTAAGATATTAGGTAAACACTACAAATTAGATGTAAATGGAATCAGAGAAGCAGCTGTCTCTTCTTTTACTAGCTGATTAATCTTTCTCTGAGTCATAACAATTACATTTCAGCACGTTACGCCCATCAGGCTCCTTAAAATCCGCCCGCAGTGGCTGCGGACAGGCCGGGGGCAGCTCCCTGGCAGCGGATGCCGGGTACCCTCAAACCCGTTGAGCATCCCTCCCCCGGGCAGCGCTCCGCGCTCCCCCGCCCCCGCGGACCTTCTCCTCTCGGGTTCTACCTGCAGCACACGGAGTCCCGATGCGCTGAAACACGCGTGGGCGGTTATTTACCGACGCCGAGTTTCCTGGAGCAGATCCGTGGGGCTCTTGCCGGGCATTTCTTGGCCTCCACTGTCCTCTAGCGGTGCTTCCCTGCCCCAACCTCCCGGGGCTGCCCTGCCCGCGGGGCATCGCCGGGAGCTGGGTGCGGAACCGGGCAGCTGTCCGTGTGCTGGCTCTTGGCACACGGGTGGGTTTCTCCGCTGAGAAACGCTCTCTCCATGGAGTTGCTTTTCTCCATCTCTTCCCGTTCCGCAGCCCCTTCTGTTACACGGAGCATTAGGAGCTGGAAGGGACCTCGAAAGATCATCGAATTCAACCCCCCTGCCTGAGCAGACCAAATCACACAGGAATACATCTAGGCGGGTTTGAATGTCTCCAGAGGAGACTCCACAGCCTCTCAGGGCAGCCTGTCCCAGTGTTCCGGCACCCTCACAGTGGAAATGTTCCTCCTGACATTCACATGGAACTTCCTCTGCTCCAGCTGCACCCACTGCCCCTTGTCCTGTCGTTGCCATCCCTGAGCAGAGCCTGGCTCCAGCCTCCTGACTCTTACCCTTTACATATTGATAAACATTAATAAGGTCACCCCTCAGTCTCCTCCAGGCTAAACACACCCAGCTCCCTCAGCCTCTCCTCTTAAGGAAGGGGTTCCACTCCCTTAATCATCTTGCTGCCCCTGTGCTGGGCTCTTTCAAGGAGTTCTGTGTCCTTCTTGAACTGAGGGGCCCAGAACTGCAGACAATATTCCAGGTGAAGCCTCACCAGGGCAGAGTAGAGGGGGAGAAAGACCTCTCTTGACCTACTAACCACAGCCCTTCTAATACACCATCTAATTCATCAGCCGCCGTGGACATGAGGGCACATTGCTGGTCATGGTCATCCTGCTGTCCCCCAGGACCCACAGGTCCCTCTCACCCACACTGCTCTCCCCTGCGCTGCTCTCCTGGTGAGACTCCAGGGTCTGCAGAGCAGCAGAGGGAAAGCTTGAATGCTCGTGTCCACCTCTCCTCCAAATCTTACCACACATAGCGATGTCGAAGCCCCTAAGCTCTTGGTTTGAAGCATGGCTCCCTGGCTGAGGGTATACCTGGACCCTAATACACATGCCAGCACATCAGATCTTCCTGGGTGCTCATCATTCCAGTGGGAACAGGTTTGTGTTATTTTAAATCAGGCTGTAATTACTGCATTAGCGTGGACGTCAGCAGCGGGGTTTAGATGAAATTGAGTGGGTTCATCTCGTGCCGGGCCAGGGGCTTGACAGGGCTCCTGCTGATGTGTGGCACGGCAGCTGGGTCCTCAGCTGAGAACTTTGCATCTGGGGTTCACAGGAGAAGCGCTTAAGATGTTGTCAGCATGTGACTTGCAAAATGCTTTAGGGCGTTAGTGGGAAAAGATGCTTGCAAACATAAAATATTAACTAGCCTTTGTTTTTAATAAACCTGATTACTCTAAGGGAATGAATAATGTTTGCTGTAATGTGAACAAGTCTGTCATTTTTTCCTGTACTCGTTTTATGAGTATCTGTTTTATCCCTCACCTGAATTAGGAGACTAGCTGAATATTTTATAAAATCAGTATTTCTGTAATATTCAAATTACTGTACCAGTATTCCTACAGATGATGCAATATATACATAAAATAATAATTCTCAGAAAGCTATTTATTCAATAAACCTAAGCCCAAATTCCACAGAGACTCAGGTGTGCACTTAACATTTCTCAGGGGAGTAATCCTATCGGATCTGGTGTTAATATTTGCATGAAAGAATGTTAACACATTTAGGCTTTCCCCTTTTCTGGTATCTATTTACATAATACTGCAACCTTGAATTAATTAGTTGACTGATTCTTTGAAAATTTTCTTTATTTCCTCCTTTGAGCTGACTGAGTGCCCAGCTGTGATTTGGGCTGGTTGGCTGCCCTAGCTTAGCTGTGATCTCACTGGTTTGTACCGGGATAAACATACAAACACTTGTAACAAAACCCCCTGCGTGAGAGGGGGTTTGTTGTTGTTTGGTTTTGGTTTGTTGGTTTTTCTTTAAAGCTCACATGGAAAGGAAGGTAAGCTGTTAATTTGCCTTCTGTTGAACAAAGGATAAGGTGTTGTTGTCCCATCCTTTAGCTGGCTTTCGTAATCCACGTAGTCTGCAGTGGAGGCATTCTGTCCCCATATAGGTTTTGGATCCTACCTTAAGCCTTTATTATAGAATTTATCCTATAGCAATAACAACATTTTTGTATTTGCTGTCTTTCTCTGAAATTCCTTTCCTTGAGTACTGGCAAGAAATAAGATAGAGCAGGGTGACTGGTGGCGACTGGTTTAAGGACACAGCTCTCAAACTGATCATGGCAGTGAAAAAGCAGGAGGATGCTGCTATCACCTGAATTCCAGTACCTGAGGCTGCAGCTTCACCACTGCTTTAGGGTGACCACTGCTTCAGAGCTGTCACCTCTCTTATGCCAGGGCTGGCACCTGGGTGCTTGTGTGGGCACCTCAGTGCAGGAGCCATCCCAGAGGAAAACGATTCAATTCTTTTTAAAAGCAGAAGCAACGAGGTTGGCTTAAAACAGGCATGAAAATACACCCCAATTTGGGTATCCTGAAACTTCTGAAGTGGCCTGAATGCCACACTCTGTGTAGGACCCGGACTCCCAGCTTCACATGCTCTGAATTGTATCCAGTTAGCCATTAACATACCTGGGCTCCCTTTACAGTTAACGAAGACAGGATTCTGCACCTCAGAGGCTGGTCAGACCAAGAAATTTAGCTGCTCAGACTTCCCATCTGGGAGGGCCTATCTTTCTTTATTGACTGTAAAGAGGAGCTGTGGGAGTTTAACCTCAGGAGGCTGGCAGTAGCCCTTACAAATCTGCATCTCTGTACTGCCAACTGATTTATTTTTTTTTTCTTTTTTTACTATTTGTAATGGAAATAATGCCCTTGGGAACTGCAACAAGTTCTTGCAAGACTTTAGACCAGGGATGTAATGGAGACATGCAACCACAGTACATGAACAGGTACAAGAAAGGAAAAACCCAGCCATGCTGCTATTTACTCTCCTGCATGGTTGTTTGGATGTCAATATGAAAGATATTTATTTTGCCCTTTAGCAAATATTGTTCTCGTCAATATTTACGAGTGTATCAGCTATGGATTAGCAGTATTCATTCTCTCTGGAATAATGTTTTCTGTTCTCACTGGAGAGCCTTCAAAAAGAAGATCTTTGCAAGCAGCTTTGCAAACAGCTTTTTCTACCCTTTTTCCTCCCATGAGAGAAAAAGAGCATCTGAGATTTGATTAAATCTGTGTGTGGGAAACTCAGGGGCAGCCAAAACACCACGAGGCTGTTAGAACAAATTAATCTTTGGTGTAAATCCACATTCCTGGAAAAGGCCTCTTAGCAGAATCTTGCTGTGGAAGTCCTCAACTAGCTGGTAAGAGCTGTGGCTCCTTTATAAAAATAGATCTTTAAAATGTGCAATGCACTTGCACTGGTGTGTAACTGACCCACCCCACGGATGGTCCTCACTGGTGTGACCCCCATGCACTAAGGAATGGTGTGTCTCCAAAATCAAAGCTGTCTTTAAAATGGGAAGAAAAAAAGCCCAGAATCTCCAGCGTTAACTGCAGAGCCGCCTCTTCAGTCTTCTGTTATTTGCACATTCAGGGCTGCATTTGAAGGGGGATTAAATATAAAATATATCTTGTTATTTAGCCAGCACTTTAGTATGCCAGTGTTAACAGGAAAATACTGCTCAGGAAAGTGCTTGTCTGCATGTGTGTGTGTGTGTGTGTGAACTTCTGTCCAACCTGCACAGGTATTGAGACAGTTCAGGAGAAACAACAGTAATTTCCCTCATGGTTTCATTCCAGTGGTTTATTTCTACAAGTTATGCCATAAGCTTCTTCGGGGGGATCTGAAGAGCTGGATTTATAAAGTGAATGGATAATTTCATTGCAAAAAGACAAAACTAGCATTATGCATGTTAAGTTAAGGGTAAACAAATCTCATGCTTCAGGGCACAAAGTGATTTCCTATTGGGCTCAGGAAAGATGTTTTTCTCCATGTAAAGCATTGTACGGTTGGCTAGATGTATTACTAAGGGGTTTATTTATTCTTTTGCTGCCCTCTGAAGCATCAGTTTAGGAAGCTTCGTTTTAGGTTACGCTAGAGGCGGGATGCCAGACGTTGTTATCATTTCACTTAGCATCGAGAGCACGCACTATGAACTTCCTGCTCCAGCAGAGCTGTGCTGCCTGCAGTTGATGATGGAGCCCCTCAAAACCAGGCCAGGCTCTCCAGTCATGTAATCCAGTATTGGTGGGTCCATGCAGAGGTGGAACTGTGACTTCCTTGTACTTGGGAAGAGAGATTAGGATCCCTCTATGCCATTTCCCTACTATAATACCATTCTTATCTCCTGCTTGCAGTGTGCAGGTACTGCAGATGCAACAGATTCCCAAGATGTGTTCTCAAGGAAGTGGTATACAACCACGCCTCGGTGTCTGCCTGCCAGGCACACCTAAATACCCCAAACCTGCTCCTATAGGTAGAGCACGCAGAATTTTGGGTCCACTGAGGGCCAGGAGCATCCTGCTTGCATCCTGTCTGCGCCGTGCGGGTAAGAGCCTGTAGCTGCTACCCAAGAACGCCTACACACTACCTGGATTCACGCTCTGCCCATCCTTCTGTGCCAGCAGTAATTCAGACTGTGACTTCAGCACAAAGATGGGCAGACATAAAAGCAACTTTGAAAGTTCCCACAAGAACTGCCTTTGTATTTGATGCCTGGAGTCAGTTTCCTTTAAGGAAACAGAAAGAGAGAGAAATAACTCCAACAGCCTTGGTAGTTTTTGCTTCTGAGCGGGCAGCCTACATCATTTGGTAGAAACAGAAGGAATCTGGATCTGTGAATGCAGCGAAAGCCACAGGAATTTAGATGTATGCAGTCAGGAAATTCTCTGACAGGAAAGGGAAAGCTTTCAGTTAAAACATTCCCATATACCATCTGGGCTCGAATTCAGCTCATGTGTTTGTCATGCTTGTTTTGCAGGAGTCACCTCTTCTCTCCATGCCTGTATTTTGCATCTGTAAAACGAGGGTGACAACACCACCTTTGCCCAATTTAGGATGCAAGCTGCTATGGCCTGGGGCAGTTGCTTAACACAATATTGAGTATAAATAGCCATGGTGCTTTCCAGACAGAAATGATCTTGTTGAGAATAAGGCCAAACCATTTTTTTCCCCCATTTAAAACGTCTGGGGTTTTGTTGTCATCTGTCATTTCCTCTTTGCTCTAGCCTGCCTGTTAGGTTTTTGAAACCTCTGACAGTTCCATGAGTTAATCACAAGCATCAGGCTGGGTACAGCTATTTTGTAATGATCTGGATTAATCTGCTGGAGGAGGGGAGGTCTGCCTGTAGATCACTAGCGTTTTGTTTGGGTGACGGATGATGAGTTTGACAGCTTCGTGTCTCAGGGTCTGTCACGGTGAGGATCAATCGTGTTGAGCTGTAATTGCAGCCTTTAAGATAAGCCCACTTTTCATGAGGGGGGGGCCCTAGGACTGTCTCCATTGCTGCAATCTTGCTGCCACCCTTCTGCGACTCAGCCAAGGCCACCTCCTCTCCGCACCGGTTCCTGCAAGCGGGGTCACTTGGGGCACGGCTGTGTGACAGCTGGAGTGGGGAACACAGCTCTGGTAGGCATGGCTGAGCTACTTTGGGTGAGAAACAGAGTTTTTTGCAACTTAAACTTCTAGTTTTCTGAGCTTGCGTAGGAGCTGAGGTGTTTCAGTCCTTGCTGAAATCTATGCTGACATGTTTTAATGCAGACTGGTTAGATTAAAGCAAGCTCATGTACTTCTAGGTGTTTCACCCCTTATAGCTTGTTATCCCCATCCTGAGGCATTACCACTACAGCAGACTTCCCAGGGCCATGCAGATTCATTTGGCTTGTGCACGGATCAGGAGAAGAGCCTGTTTTTTCTGGACCTGTGGCATAGTGGACATCTTTTGGCACAAGGATGTTGCAGAATGGTGAGGAAGATGTTTCTTTATGTAGATGCTGCCTGGGGGATTGAAGTCTGTCCATTTCTGAATGTTTGCCTTATAGTTATCCCCATGGTTCACTTGCTGCACAGAGAACTGGGATGATCTGGAACTGGAAAGGTTTTGGCTTGAGAATGGGAAATTCAGCTGCAAGTAACAGGATTTGCATGCTACAAAGGGAGACTGCTATGAAATAGGATCAACATCTGCTTTATTGTGAAGCTGATAGCAGCTGGAAGAGACACCTTGTTTGAAGGTTAAATGGGTTACCTTTTTTTATTTGAAATACATGTATATTCTGCTTGAGTCATTTTGTGTTATCATAAAACTACATGTATTTTTTGTGGAGAAGGTAGAAAGCTATAATTTCCTGAAATTTAAAACTTCTGAAGAGCAGCAGATTGCAATTTCAGGGGCACCTTGTCCTTAATAGATACAAATATTGCATCTCCATTGAGAATTGCTCTTCAGATTAGAAATTCAACCTTTAATCTTTCAATCAAACAGCACTAAATAAAAACAGCATTTAACTTTTGCTGTCACTCTTCCTTGAAATACAAGATAAAAAGGAGAAAACTGTGTTGCTGGAGCCTGCTCCAGAAATTCCACATTACTTTGTCAAAGCCTTTTTAATGTTGTAACATGAGCATCGGAATTGCAAATAGCTGGGCTGGGAAGTAATTAAAGAATTCCTGCAACACTTCAACCAAGGACCTCAGCACCCTGCACAAATGCTACTTTAAAACAGGCAGTAGGAAACAGGAGGAGGAGACAAGGTCATCCTCAGAGGACCTGTGTTATCATCCCTGTGTTATCACTTGCAGTGCAGCAGAGACCACAGACCCCTCCACAGCTGGGACATCTCAGAGTTTGGAAAAATCATTCCTGCCTGGAGGACCTTGCAGCCCACACTGACAGGGCATGGGGGAGGTCCCGTCACCGGTTTGTAGGTGGGACTGTGAGGCCGCTGGCAAAGCTCACACCATGAATCTATAGCAGGAGTTATGCTTTTCCCCTGAAATTACCAGCACATGAATCTCCAGACCTTGTTTGTTCCTCTGCTTTGTGGTACAGCTCTTCCTGTGAAAGCTGGGAGCCTTTTAGCCCTCAGAAAATCGCATCCTTGTGTATGGGATTTAAGGGATCTACCGCAGATGTTGACGTCAAATAACTGTCCAGGCAAACTTGATAATCAGCTGTGGGAACTTGTACATTTATCTCATCTTACTCTTTGCTCCACAGCAAAAACCTCAAAGCAAATTTCCCTTCCCAGCTGCTGGAAGCCAAGTTAGAGGTTGGGATTTCCGAGAGCCGTTCATTTCTGGGCAAGGCCCCTCTCTTTTTCAGGACACGAATTTGCCATTGCTGGCAGAGAGAGATCCTTGCAGTTCTTGGCACATACCAGGAGGTTTTCACTCCTTCCCTTAACAGTTCCCGTTCAGGAATACGAGGTACTGCCTTCTCCACAGGGGTAGAACGGGGCCATAAATGCAGCAGATGTGCCCACCAGGAAATATCTTAAATACACAGAAATACCAGAAATATAGACGTGGGACGGCGGCTATGGGTAGAGCTCTGCAAACCTTCAGATGTTCCAGCTGCTGCAATGGCTCCTGCAGTTTTACCACAGCAGAGTAAACTAAATCAGCTCTGACCGGGAGCTACTTTATGCCACAAATCAGGGAGGAATTTGGAGAGGAGCAGAGGCAAGAGTTGCTGTGAACTTATCTGCTTTCAGCATAGCTTGGACAGAGGAGAAAATTGACTGAACGCACGTTATCCTTTGTCCTGTAATGCTCTGCTGGATTTTTTGCATGGAGTTTGTTCAGCATCTAAGAAAAATAAGCTCTGAGATGCAAATGCCTCCCAGCATAAAAATCTACCTGAAGGGGCAGGGAAATCATTAGGTCAGAAACAACTCCTGTCTTTGTCTTCTGCCAAATTTTGTCAATAAAGGATTCTTGCAGGAGATGTGGAACCAAATGTGTATTTGACTTCATTTTGCAAACATATGGAGAATGCCCGGTGTATGATAGGAGCAGTCTGGAAAATGCTATTCCAGGAGGGGTAGGAAGCAACGAGCAGTTTTGCCAGGTGGCACATTCAGAGGACATTTGCTAGCTGCTGATGTGGATTGCTTGAGGAGTCTGTCCCAGGCAAGCGGGATGGCTGCTGGAAGGGCAGGCGGGTTTGCAGCCGGGCACTGGGCTCTGTGACAGCAGAGACAGCTTTGTTTCTGGGTTGGTTTTGTCACACATTTCCACCCAGTTAAAATAACAGTGAATAAAGCAAGTGCTCCTGAATTGCTCATTGCGGGATCAGCACTGGAAGAAGCAGTGCAGGCAGCTTTTTATTAATAAAGGAAAGGTTGTCACAAGTAGAGTGTGAGTTATGCAGGGTAAAGACCCGCTCCCCAGGTTTCCAGTCGAGGGCAGCAAAACCTGTATATACAGTCACAACAGGGAGTCCTCAAAGCTTATTTGTTTTTTTCATGATGACTTCGTAGGTGTGTGACAAAACCTGCTGCTAGAAGCCAGGCCAGCCTCTGCAGTGAGGCTGCTGTATGGGAGAGGTCGTCAGAAAAGGCCAGGCACAGTCACACACTCTGTCTCTCAACAAACCTCACTGTATTTCTGTGGTCCGAGTCCATAAGCCTTACCTTGGATCCCATCTTTACGCTCCCTGGGGCAGGACTGGCCTCATCTGGGCCACAGATTCTGACTTCCTCCTCTAACAAGTGTATTTATTGATTTCTTTTTTTCTGTAACATGATTTTTAAAAGTTAAGACCCTCCAGGGGAGCAGCTCTCGAGTTCTTCCCGCTGAAGGAACCCTTTCTTCTAGTTTGTAAGTACCCACAGTAATAGCTGTTCCTTGTTAGCACTGAAAGAGCTTAAATTAGTGTGGTCTGGATCCTTCTGGGGCTCACACATCATCAAAAGCGTTTCTTCCCTGCTCTAATTTTCCTTTCTCCAGTATCAGCACCAAGGAGAGATGGCATAACCACGAACCACGTAATGGGCTCCGTGGGCAGACAGATCCAGTTTTGTTATTGGCAAGGAGAATCAAGTTGAGATTTGATTTTCGAAATGGAAAAGTTGTTGGCTTGTCTGAAGATTTATGAAACAAAACACCCAGAAGAAAAATTAGATGGCTCCTTTGCTCATTTCTTCCTGACTGCTCATCCAGTTCCTCCTGGCTGTTGTAATCTCCCCTTCGCGCTGCTCCGTTATCTCCACCAGCGCCTGCAGAAAGTCCCGGTGCTGCTCATGAGAGCCCTGAGGGTGTTAGTGGGGAAGGGGATAGTTACCCCTGCCTCTGCCCTGTGCCAGCAGCTGTCAAACTTCCCAGAAAGAGTTTTTACAAAATCAGGAGGAATTCTTTGTCAGTGGCAATGAACTGAAGAAAAACAGCCCCAAAAAGAACCTTTTATCTGAACTCCCTCTTACGCTGCTGGTTTGGGGCAGAGAAACCAGCGCTTGGATGTTCTGGCTGGAGGCATGGAAATTTATTACATCTGCCGTGTACCCTAAGTGCAATTTTCTGGGAGCCTGCTGCATGCTGAAAACAGCTCCATCTTGGTTTTGCTCCAAGTGTATTGAGAGAAACTCACTCTGCTTTGTCATTGTATTTACTTCTGCATCTCTGCGTCTAAAAATAATTTAAGCTGAAGGGATATGAATTGTGTTTGTGCATGGAAAAAACCCATAATGGTTTTGACTACTGTGATTTTGGGGAAACAAAGATGACAATAACTTACAAAGTCAGTCTGCCTGTGTTATCTATGGATGCAAGAAATGTTTAAAGCAATGAAATTTAGAGCCATTTTTCCCATCACTTACACCTAAACAAGTGAAGTCAAAGGCAAGAATAAATCAGTGCAGCATCATACCAAAGCAAGTAGTTTAAGAAAATGGAAGAACCGGCGGTTGTCTCAAAGAGAAAATGGCTTTAGGTTTAAATTCAGTAACAGAAGTTGGTGGGAGTCATGGTGGAAAGCTTGTAGTTTTGTTCTTCTTTTTCTTCACCACTGTAGCAACTCTTTAGGAAGCAATATATACTGTAGATGAAGCTTGCTGGACTAGAGAATGGAGTATTTCCCTGGTGTCTCTGAAAAACTATGGAACAAATTGGACTGGGTATGACAAGCTGCACAGTGTTATTTTAGTTGCTGCAGATAACTGAATTTCTCCTTCCAGGCATTAAGTGTCACTGGTTCATGTATTAAGAGTCAGATCCCAGTGCCAGTGAGGAGGATTGCCAGCGGAGACTGAGTGGTGGCAGAGAAATTCGGGATTAATGGCTGGGCCAGCCCAAACAGGGGATGCTTCTCAGGGCTCTTACGTGAGCAAATGTGGCAGTTCGTGGCCAAGTAAACACTTCATTTGCTTTTGAAGGCTGTACAGAGTCTCAGCTGTTTAACACAGGTGTAGTTTACCTGTACAGGTCCATCACTGTGACAGCGACAAAGGGCCAGGTTTTCCATTGTCCTGGACAATTACAGTTGGGTAGTTTGGTGATTCTCTTGTGGTTTGGTTACGTCTGTTCATTGCACGTGTTGTGGGTTGGGCAGCACCCCTGATACCATGTCTGTGTGCTGCAGAAAGGGAGGTGGTGTGCTTGGGAAGGGGAGCGCCTGGTGACTTTGAGCCGGGGCAGATATTAGAGGCATCCAGGCTCTTTTTCTGCTGCTGCCATTGATTTCTGGTGTGACCTTGAGCATGTTGGTCTGAGCAAGCCTATGGGGATGCTGCAAGCCAGTTCCAAAACCAGCAGCAAGGTAGCCAGGCATGGGTAAGGGCACTAATTAGCCCTGGGTTTCTGGTCCTGAGTAGTGCCTCAACACAGCACTGTGCAGCGGGCAGAACTGTTTGCAGCAGCTATTACACAAGCACATATTCCCTAAAACTGTTCTTGCCATGCTCCATTGCACAGCACAGACACGTCCTTAATCTCTTTGTAGCTCAATCCCAGGTTTTTCTGCTCATTTTCTGGTTTGTTATGAGGGGGAAGTAAAAGGGTAGTTAAGTGTCTCGCCAAGGAGGGGCAGTTAACAGAAATACACAGTAAGTGGTGCCAGAAAATGACTCCCCGCCCCACTGTTTGACCTGGGATCTCTCAAGACAAAAGGTTCAGGGACCGTATTGGAAGCAAGACAGGACACACATGAGCAGCACTTGGAAAATTAATTAGAATAATTCACAGAAAGCCCCTTGGCCATATTTATAGTCATACCACTGGTCTGTTATAGCAGCGACAGTGTTTAAAAGACAACACATGTTTATTTCTGCTTAATAGTTGCCTCCAGCAATTTACATCTGCTAATGCAAACATGGATAAACTTGTCTCGCAAATACTGGTGACAAAACCTGGCTTTGACTTCTTCTTTAGTACCTAAACACATGCAAGACTTTATGAATCGAGAACAGAGTGTGCCATTTCCAAGCACGGACTGCACTAAGAGTCTAGCCAAAGTTTTTCTTTATTGCACCTTGAAGTACTGTTTCATTAGTGGAGGAAAGAACAAATTTGCTTTTTATCTCTTCCTTTACACTGAATTAAATCAAGTACTTTTAAATTATGGACCTGAAATTACCAAAACTTTGGACTCAGGCAGTTTCCCATTAAACGTGCTAATACTGAATTATGTAACGTGTATTATTTCAAGTGGATTAATACATCAAATCTGTCTGCATTCATTAGGTGTCTCCTCAACAGTGCAAATGTATTTGATCTGGGAGAAGATTTATGTATTTTATGTGTAATGGTGAGATGGCAAAATTTCATGGATCTTTCACGTATGTTTGTATCTCTCATAACAATTAAGGTCAAATAGAAGTTACTGCCACATCTCTCACCAAGTAACAATTGAGTGCAAAGTTAAATATTTGCTACCAGAACCTACACAAAAGTTGGCTCTGTGTGCAGTGTTCAGATAGGACTGTTTGCTCTGCTCTTGAATTTGTTTTAAGGGTTGGCTGTTGTTTGATTTTTTTTTTAATTTTTTTTTTTAATCCACTGGACTGTGAGAATTTCAGCTCCTAGTTAATAAAAGTCCTTATTCTCTAATTGTAATATCTGTGATCATATGTATTGGACTAAAAGTAGCTTCTAACTTAAAATTCAAAGGTGGCCTTTATATATAAAATGCAGTCCTGACTGGGTTCATCTGTAAATGATACAGAGAAGAGCTCATGTCTAAGCAAGAGCTTAGCTCCTGGGTGTATCTCAAGCACAAGCAGGGGTGCAGATGAGTCCACTCCCATTTTGTGTGATCATCAGATTTTCCTGAGCTATCTCCAAATATGACTGTCTGGTTTTGTATAAGATGAAGAGTGTGGCCCAGAGGTGGTAAAGAACAGGCCAGCACTGTGAGAGCCCTGGGACCTGCCTGTTGCATCGTGTTGTAAAGGAACAGTGGGGAAGGTGGGGGAGCTTGAGTGTTCCCTGAGGTTAGAAAATGCCAGGTTTGGGTGATGGTTGGATGCTAATGCTGGAAATCAGGGGAGTAGGAAAACAGGAGTGAGTTTTGCAATGGTTTATACTTTGCTTGTCTTTATTAACTGCTGCTGTTGAAACTTTTAACAGCCGCTCTGGAAACTGGGTGGACAACTGGGGAAAGTGGGAAGGCTCATAATCTTCTGAAGGACGCTGTAAAGATGGAACTAAAACTCCCCCTGAATTACCTTTCTCATAGGCACATACATTACCATAGAATTAGTAATTCTCGTGATTCACCAAAATGACAGTTTCTTGCCCAGTGTGATTTAACGGGGTGGTTGTTCTCTGCCAAGGGCTGCCACCTGAAATGCTGAATTTATGAGCTAGCTCACTAACTGAAGCTCTGTAAGCTCCCATTTTTAAAAGCAAAGATCCTTGAATCATCTAGGCTGGTTGTCTCACAATTGGGAGGAGTGGTGGAGAGGTAAGATGAGTTCCATAGAGTAGATCTGCAGAAGTGTTTGAGACATGAATATCCTTCTAATAACCAGTACTGCCATCACTATGATATTGAGGCATCAGGGAAATGTATTATTTTTTATTTCTGTCTATAAGAATTTAATCAAAAAGCCACTGGAACTTGTTTCTTTCCTGTGAAGGACTTCCACCAGGTGCTGCTAGCCCAGCTTTATCTCTTGTCTGTTTCAGTGTTATAAAAGACTGATGACAAGAGGGAATTTTCCTACTAAAATGAGAATAAATTATCATTTTTCATTCTGTAAGACTCGCTCATACAAATGGGATACTGCCCCAATGCAAAGAAAAATTGCTTCATGTTACTGCTTTAGTCACCCAGTCCAAATTACCTCTGGAAGTTGCAGGTTGAGGCCCATCCTCCAAGTGCTTTCTAGGGCTGAGCTCATGAGCCCAGTGTGATGGGGAGAGAACAGTCCTTTCCTTTTTGCAGCTGCAGGACTCCAGTGGCTGTTAATGGAGCAAGCAGCCCAACAGCTGGGATTGTAAAGGCCAAACACAGCAAAGGCTGAAGCTAGTGAAGGATGCTGGGCTGGTGTCAGCTCCTTCCCAAGGAGCCTGGAGAGGCTTCCCTGGGTGCCCACATCCCTGGGGTTTGACTAGGGGCAGACCACTCAAGGGTTAATCAAAGGAATTTCACAGTGGTGTTCCTATAATAGCAGGGAAATGGATTTAGTGACTCATCATCTATCTCCTGTCTCTGGGATTGCTGGAGGCACTGAGCTGAAGTCAATATCTTTCCCTGGGTTTCTGCTTGGCTGCAGACTTTGAGAGATCCTGAGTACAGGATTCTGGCCCAGATCATCAGAAGTATTTTGACAACACCACAAGCTGTTGAGATATTCAGCATAATGAACTTTGTCACTGTAATGGCCACACCATAAAATGAGAGCGGATTCAAAACAGCATTTTTTCCAGGGGCTTAGAATTAGCTGAGATCGTCAAGTTGACAAGGAGTTCCTTTAAAGTGGGTTAATGGTTAATATACGTTAGATCACTGAAGATTTAGGTACAGAGCTGTGCAGGGAAAAGCTGGCAAATTATCCTCAAGAAGCAGAGGTTTCTTATTTCTTATGATTTTTTTCCTCTTTCCTCCTTCCTGTCTCCTATTACTTTCACTGCTGGATCACGTTCCCCGCTGCTGAGCATAACAGCACACCCTGCACTGTGCTTTCACAGGCAGAGCACAGTGGTGAGCCAGGCACTGGGAACCAGACTGGGGTCTTTCTAACAATGTCTTCATTTTTATTTTGCAACAAATGTGTGTCCTAGAAATTGATTCCATTTTAAAGCAGGTTCCTTAATATTCCACATGCATACAGCCAACATAAAATCTAATTGTGCTAACACTGCATCTATTATGACACAATAAATTCCTTACACTATGTATTTTATTCAGAGTGGTACGTGGGACTTGGCTGAACTCAAGGTTTAGTGAAATCATTAACCATGAAAGAAAAGGAAAAGGAAATGAAAGGCATGGGTTGTCCTTCTCACCTGCCAGATGCTGGTCAGGCCACTTCTCTGTGGCCTTCAGGAACACAGCACAAGCTGTCTGACCTCATGAGTAAGTGGTACAAGCACAAAATATTGACATAAAAATGCTACTTATCAGCAGAGATGTATCTAAGAGGGACTGTGAATTCATCATGATTTCTTTATGCCTGTGTTACGTTTTAGAGCTTCCCACATAATGTGGACGTGTTTGTTGATGATGAGCAGACTGAGACTGCAATATGAGAGAAAGCTGTATCTGGACATCTCTTGTACCTTAAGGGGAGGGCCAAAATAATGTGTGTCCCAATGCTTGTTTTTTCAAATACCATTCCTCCTCTTCTAGAGTAGCAAGGACAGTTTTGTAGTGTCCTCCTGCTGAATCTGATGCACAGGGCAAGACCCATTCTGTCTATGGAATTCCCCCTTGTCCTCCTGAGAATTACTGGCTGCATTTATGTCCCTTGGAAAGTCCTACCGAGAGACTGCAGCATCCAGGACTTGGCATGAAGCTCCTTTACTGAGCTGTGGCTTAAAATTTGACACAGGATAGGATAATCTCTCTATAATCAGCTTAGCTGCAGGAAACTTTGGGGAAGGTTACATTGATGTGATGAACTAATATGGAGTTGAGACAAATGACATGGGCGTTGAGAGTTATCATCATTATTTTAAAATAACTGAACTCAGAACATTCCACTCTCTGTCTTTTATCTGCTTACATGGTAAATGTATTCAGGAGACACAGGAATTCCTTCAATGGTGCAGTAAAGCAGACTCCTGTGAGCTCAGGGGCGAAGGCTCCAGCAAGCAGAGGAGGCTGCCGAGCTGGGATGCACAGAGATGGATGAACTCCCTCCCCTTGGAGCAAAAAGCTAATTTGCTGCACGTCTGCTGAGAAGCACATGAGTATAAAGCTGCTGTTGTCAGCTTTATGTTGTCTCACATAAAGCCCCAGAAATGTTACATAAAAAGGCCAGAGCATAAATTTAGAGCTGGCCAAAAGCTACTCTGCCCAGGGAATAGCCATACCCAAGGAATTTTATGTTCAATCAAAGAAATGAAAACTACTTACCATAGCAACCTTGGCATGGCTGACAGCTCTCAGGTAGGCAATGTTTCTTCAAAGGAAGAAGCATGCCTTAAAATAGTGTTTTACATACCCGCATGTCAGGTTCAGTCCCACAGCCTGGTTTGGAGGGACCTTGGAGGTCTTGGTCTCCTGTCCTCCATCTCATACTTCCAGACAGCAGAGATGTGGGCATGATCTTTTGGTCTGTCTCACACTTTAGCACCCTGTGCATCTCGGGGACAGCAGCGACTGCCACAGGCCAGGCAGGGAGCTGGCACCATGCTGCAGCTGAGACCAGCGGGCGTGAAGCCACGCGCTGCCCCGTGAAGCGAGTGTCTCTGCCCTTAAGAACTCAGAAACTACCAGTATGGATTCAGACTGGCCCAGGACATCGCTGTAGATTTTCTTTTCTCTCTGAAAGTACCGAATTATTTTACAGCATAATATATCCAGATATGGTAATGAAGGAATATATCTTCCAGACTTTTGCCCTTATTCCCAGGTATTGAGTTTTAAGCATTCTGTTCGTGCAGCTTCAAGGACAGTATTAACATGCAGCTTATCTCACCACAGAGCCATCTGCAAGTGTTTTCAGATGTGCACAGTTATGAGGAACTTCAGCTCAACACTGTGTGGTTTTTAGGGCTCATTATTTGTTTTGTTTTGGGTTTGGTTTTTTTTTTCCTCCCCTGAGGTGAGCTGAGAATATTTTGTATTTGAATTTCTCACATTCTTTTTGTTGAAGATATAAACTGGGGAAGGAAGGGGGCATGAATCCAAGACTGGTCCCTTGTGATATAAAAACTCATTCTTCCCTCTGGTAATCTTCCAGGCAGCTGCTGTCTAAAATGCTCAAAGAAGTGTTTTTAAAATAGGTAACGAGAGCTGCCCACTGTGCAGGTTATGCTGCTCAGCACATGGCAGCTGCTGGTGGGAAGCCACCTCAGACATGCTGGGGAAAGCAGAGAGTGAGGGAGAATTGTTATGCTGCTGGCTGCTCTCTGGCAGTGGTTGGAGGTGCTCAGTGATGCTGCCAACAACGTCCTACATGCAAATGGCAGCGGCAAAAGCAATAGAGGCTCCTTGGTGTTACCGAAATAGGAAAGGGGCTGGTGGGGTCAACACCAGCAGGACTGGGACTTCTGGCATCTGACTCCTCTTCCTCATGCTTCTTCAACCTCTCTGCATCCCTGAGAAGCCATTTCATCCCCACATCTCCTTCAACAAGTCTAGTGGTTCTCACTTATTTTGTAAGGCCCTTTGGGATCTTCTTTTGAAAGAACTGGCTATTATCCTATGAAGCTATTGAGGATCAGTTATATTTTTAATTACTTGTGTGTGTCAGGTCCTGTTGTCTTCAGTAAGCACTTGGAGGCAAATCTGACATAACGTGCTTCCCTCAGATTGCTTAACAGAGCATCACAGTGAACTGTGCCTTTCTGCAGGGCCAATGCCATGTGCCATGGTCTGCAAGCACGCGGCATCACCTCTGGCCTCTGGAGCTCATGTTCCTGGGATGGAAACACATGGGGTGGCCACCAACAGCTAATGCCATTGCTGGGCTCTTCTCTTTTTCTCTGCTTGGCTTGAACAAGGGAGTCTGAGTAAGAGCAGCTTGTGCTGAAGCACAGACTGGTCCAAGGGGACAGCGGGATTCCTGCTTTCCTTGGGGAATGACAAAGGAGTCTAGATGGCTTTTAACGCAGGAGGGAATTAAGGATTGCAGGGCCTCAGCTCTGTCATGGCTTGCTGTGTAACCCTGGACAGATATTGCCATAAAAAGTAACAGCTCTCTTATTTCATTGCTCCTCCCCATAATTCCTTACTTCTAGAGATTGCAAATCATTATTAATATTTAGAAATGGCTTTATTATTTTCTTATTGAGAGACCAAATTCCAGTGCAGCAGTCACCTGCAACTGTCTTCTAGTTGTTCCTTCTGTAATTAGCATTACTGTTCTGTTCCCTAGACCTACCCGATGCCATGGCAACGTTATTTAATTGCAGAGTCAACTGGCTCACTCTTGAAGATAACTACAGTGCGGTCTAGTGTGGCTTGACTCCCGTGTTGATTCTGGTCTTGGTGCTATCAGGGGTAATTTCATGTTTTATTCTAAATCTATAATAATTATCATTTCAAATTATTAAGTGAAAAGTACGAGAAAAAAAGGAAAATAAGAATAATCCTTATCACTGTCAGGGCTTAGAACTAGGCTTTCAAATAGTAAATAGCATCAGTGGGTTGTAATTCATAGTGTCGTAAGAAATGTCATGGGGTCACGATTCTGAAGGAACATGCGAACGGGGCTTTGGGACTCCATACATTTAATGGAAAAGTCCCATTGGTTTCAAAAGCAGAAAGAAAAGATTGTGTGTCAGAATATTGCTGAATTACAAGGGGGGGGGGGGCTAGAACAGTACCTGTGTATGTTGCTGATGCTGGCTGCTTTGAATTAGCATCAACATCAGATAATTTTTTCAGTAGCAACTGCCTTGCATGCAGTAAGCTTTCCTCTTCTTCTGGCAGAGAGATGCCACAATGATTCTTATATTATTTATCCTTTCTGGGGCTATGATGTTGTTGAAGCAATTATTTTTTAGGCTGCTTTTTCTTACTCTGGATCAGAATCAGCCATCCCCATTAGGTATAAATGTGCATACACAGAAAGGAAACGTTGCAGATAAACTCAGCCTGAGACAGGACGTCAGCAAGGAGAATTTCAGCCCAAATGGTTTAAGTCTGGCAAAGTTACCAGCAACAGAAAACAGAGTCTTGTAATGAAAAATGTCAGGCAGCTGCGCTCATAGATGCTGCTATGCTACCTGGCCTGCTGAGGCTGGATGGTTTATGTAACCAAACAACAAGATAGGCATTATTTCCCTCTTTACTCCTATTAATTGCCATGCTGTTGCAGATGCATAATGCATATTAACAGGAAGGGTTTGGGGTTTTTTTCCCCTCACCCTGTTCCAAATCTGAAATGTCACTAACTCTGAGAAGGGGGAAAGGAGAAAACGCTTTCCCCAAAATCTGTGTCATATTTAAAGGGTTATTTTCCTTTCTTTGTGTCTATCTCCGAACTGTCTTCTGTTCAGACAATGCCAACTCTTCTGCCTCTCCTGATCTTCTGCCCAGAACATGATGCTATTCCAGACAGACTGGGAATTCTCCTAATTAAAGTAGATGTTTATTGGAGCTTGCATCCAGTTGGATCCCAGATAATTTGGTCAGAGAAACTGGAATTGTGGGAAAATCCTGACTATTCCTACTCTTCATTTTGATTGTCCTTCCCCTCCTTTCCATAATATTTTAATCTGACCCTGATTTGACCCAGTATAATTCAGCAGGAACATATGCAGCACCTTGTTCTGCTGTTCCCCATATGGCACAGTAACGGAAGGAAAGCTGGTGCCAATTGCAGATTCAATTATAGCCAAGCAAGGTTGCTCCATTATTGCATTTGAAGCCATAATTAAATTTGCTAACCGTGAAGAGGTGCCAAACCTGCCATTTCTTTGGAATATGGGACATCTGTTTAGTGCTAATGCTAACATGGGATTTGAGAGGAAACATCAGAACTTCCATCAGATTCTGCTGTTTCATTTCTTCATTAAAAAAATATATATCTTCAAGTTAGTAGCTCCTTGGTTTCAGTTTTACATTTCTTGAGGCATTTCTGAACTGATGGTTGCAAAAGTTCTGTCTTCTATGCAAGCCAGATCCCTTCTGGGAAGAGAGAGAGAGATGCATTAAGGCAGCGGTGTTCTGGAGCTAATACACCCTGTAGCGTTTCGTGTGCGCACGGTGAGCTGATGCAGCCAACCGGCTGCTGTTCCGCCGGCTGTGCACAGGCGCTAGTGTGCTCCGCCTGTATCCCTACTCCTGGTCCTTCCTACCAATGGCTCCTTAACAGATTGTCTAATAAATGGTGGTGGCTTTTTTTTTCTAGGATGACAGCACCTTTGAGCATGACTGAGTTTTGCAGTCAAAGCAGCCTCGTGCCATTGGCTTTCCCCTGCTCCACAGTTGCCCAGACTTGATTGTCTCAACTCTGTTCTGCCTCTTCGGCCTCTCCCCTGCAGGCAAAACCCCCCAAGGGCAGGGTTACCGCTGCACGCTGTCTGGGTGCATTCAAAAGCTGCCTGCTGTTTGCTGCTCATACTGGCTCACGTGAGTTCGGCACGGGACAGGATTTCTGGTGGGAGGGTACAGCAACCCTTGCGCTCTGTAGACGTGTTATGCCTTCTGCTGCAGGTGTACGCCCTGCTACACTGCTGGGTGAAAAAATAGAACCATATTTTTCTTGTACCTGGCAGCATGAAAAAAACACGTGTACCTTAAAGAAGCTGAAGTGGTGATTTTTCTGCCATGTGATGCATCGATTCCAGCGCAACATCAGGCGGGTTTTGTGCCCGCTGGTCCTTTGCAGCCTTGAGTGACCAGGTACGCGTAGGGCTGGCAACCTCTGTGTAACTGAGAAGAAGCCGCACAGCAAAGTCGGGGTGCTGTGGCCCTGGTTCGATCTGAGCAGGGTAAGAAAGACTAAGAAGAGTAGCAGATGCAGGGTAGTGCCAGCGTGTGAAAGCTGCAGATCTATTTTAGTGATTGAGAGTAACGTGAGCAGCGGTTATTGTTGTTACCAACCAGGCACAGCGATGAGTTGCCCCTTAGCATTTCAGTATCCAGATCTTTTGTGTGGGAGATAAAGCTCCCTGCCTTGACACTCCGTTCTGACTTCATTTAAAACAGACTTGATGCATGTATCTGTCTTTACACTTTTCTTCTTTCACATGCTTTCTACTTCCCTTGCAGTTGCAGAGAGCTGAGATTACTCACTCTTAAAATGATAACACAATTTGCTAAATGGAATGTCAAAATACATGGGGGAGTTAGATGCACGCTGTTGGTATATTTTTCCCCCAATGAGTTAATGTTTTTATGGGTTAATGTCCTTATTGTTAATATACAGCCTGGTTATAAAAAAGGAAAATATAGCAAGTCTGTGTAGGAGGGAGAAAAAAGCAAGGTTCAGGTAAAATGCCTCCAGAGATTCAATTGGAGACAGGATGATAGATTCAGCCGTTCATTTCCAAAGCATATAATGGCTGCAGGAACAGGCACTGGAAATATTATAAATTAAAACATGGATTTCCGTTATTGCCTTCAAATGGCAGATGAGAAATGTGTGAGGTTTAGGGTTGAGAGTGCATATGTTATGATCTAGACTATAAGAACGCCATTTGCTGCTGACAGATATCAAAATGCAATGTAATTACACTTCTAATCAGACATGCATGTTTCATAATCACGCCACACTTCCAAATGCATTTTTCTTTTAGAGATTTAGAGAGAGAGATACAACCTGAGACCTAGGAGATATTTATAAGTACCTCCATGCATGCATTTGGCTGGACGCCTCAACCAGAAGTGAAAAAAGCAGTATCTGGTGATTTGGAGCACCTGCCTGGAAAGCAAGATTCAAGGATTCTCATCTCTGCCCTCAATAAGTGGGTCCACAGACAAACCAGGTCACACTTTGGCTGTTCTTACTGGCCAGCTAGAAGTTCTAGTTACCCACCAGAGCCTGAGCCACTACATTGCAATTTCTGAAATCACAGTGTACTCTTTACAGTTCTTTTCAGTATTAAAAGCATTTAAAGACTACAGTGAACAAATAAATGGTGCATCACTGGCATATTACTGAAAGCACTTTAAGAATAAGGTCAGGGCATAAGTCGTTGAGTTTAGAGAGGGACTTTTGCCCTACCCTGTTTTAAGAGGCAGTTTACAAACGCTCATCTGAGTCAGACGATTTCATCCAACCCAAAAGTTTTCTTTTGCAAGAATATCTGTAGTGAATACAAACCCACTTTTTGTTGGCTATTTGCATAGGCTCCAAGCAGTTAAATTTTGAACTGTCTAGCTCCTGCCTTTAGACAGTCCATTCCTACTCTTCAATATCCTCTCTGAAAGGCTTTACTGTTCTTTTATGTGGATTAATAAGGCTCTAATCAAACACAGTAAAATGTCTATGGCAAATTAATTTACAGAATATCAAAGGAATAAAAATAACATTACATTAGTGCTATTTATATTACAACCCTTTGCATCTCAGTAAGTTCTTATGGCTTGGCCTGCTGTGGGAACAGGAACTGATGATGGAGCTCCTTTCGCTCCAGGGATAGGCACACAGCCCCACGCGTCACTCATGGAGACGTGAAGCAACATTTTCAAGTTCACAGTGCATCACTCAACAGCAGGGAGGGCACCAAAGGTTGGATGACAAAGGCTGTGAGGGATTTTCCTTTTTCAGATGACCCTGCAGAGAAGACAACACACGTGGATGTTAATGTCTTGTCTGTAAGTTTGAGCTTTGCCGCTCATCAGACCTCACAAAGTCTGTGCCAGTGCCAGGACCTAGTGCACTGTCAATGCTTCTGGGCTCTGGTTTATAGCATAGAGTTACAGCCTAGATCAGCTTTTGAGGCTTTTCTTTAGCTTGAATGGCTTTCATTTTATTGTGGGATTGTC
Organism: Gallinula chloropus; assembly: GCF_964237585.1. Taxonomy (NCBI): domain Eukaryota; kingdom Metazoa; phylum Chordata; class Aves; order Gruiformes; family Rallidae; genus Gallinula; species Gallinula chloropus. Next base: position 11,960,369 of record NC_140105.1, read on the forward strand.
AGGCCTTTCTAAATCCCAGGGTACAGTGCTGGATGGAGTGAAGCTTCTGGGGATAGTTCTGGCTTATGTGTCTTTTAGTGGTTTCCTGTACTCGCAGGGAAGTGGCTCAGTGACCTAAAGGATCCTTTCCTGTCACTAAGACAAATGCTTCCATAGTGAATCTATAATGTTCCAGTTTCATATAATGAATCACTGCTACTGGTCTGGCATAAAACAATATAAGAACATACAAAAGGACCGAAGTATAAAATGATATATACCAAATACGAGTTTCCCATACCCAGTTTATTCTTTTTCCAGGAAATGTTGGGGTTTTGTTTCAGCATAGATTAATATGTTCAGAAATATTCTGCAAAATACAAGTTCTAAGATTTGACAAGCTTTACGAGGTAAATAAAGGAAGTTTGAAACATTCATAACTTTGAATGGCAAGATACAGCCCAAGCAAGATCTGGTGTGTGGTTCTGGCTTGAGAGATGAGATATTTCAAATCCAGTATTCTACTCCTTGGCTCGTTCATTCCAACGTGTCTGCTTGTCTGGTGTTGAGTAAGTGAAAGCAGCAATGGATTATGCACTGCCTTAGTTAACTGGGTGTAGATTTATGGGATGGCTTCTTGGAAAACCTACTCGTCTTGTAATCAGGCTGTAAGCTCATGGTTGCTGCTGTTTTGCAGCACTGCAGCTCACCTGGGTGACAGAGGTGAGCACCCAGACCAGCCCTTGTGTTTTAGTTGTTGTGCAGCCTCAGGGGAAAAAAAAAAGGTCAGTCCAGGCAGTAACACGTCTCCTTGCAGGGGGTTTATCAGTGGAAAGGAATGTTGCAAGTCTGCTGGTTTCTTACTGAATTCTCTTGCTGATGGGATTGGTTTTTAAAAGTCCTTTCTAGTGCATCCTCTGAGGGACTAAGGCATTAGCCAACAAAATTAACACACATTTTGCTTCACAGAGGAGTTTTGGCAAATTTTCCAGGGCAGTTGGTGAGGCTGGTTTTTCAGGTCACTGTTAGGAGCCCATTGAGCACTGACAGGATCTGAGTTCCTAAATCGCTCTTCCACTTCTGAAAAGTCTGCCTCATAGCCTGTAGGACTAGTCACATAGCAACTGAAATTTAAGTGCTAGAAGCTCCACAAAATAGCTACCTTCTCATCTTTTTTTTCCCCTCCTCCTTTTTCAAAGAGACTGGTCTTAAAGCAGTATTCCAGTCAGCAACTCACAACAGAAAGTCTGCTAGGAGGAACTTCCCTGAAATAAGCTGTTCTGGGAGGAAGCCAAATGAAGTTTTTTATCAGTACTATAACAAGGCAGCAGGGGTATTCTAATTATCAGTGCTTAATGAGCAACCCAACACTAAATCAGGGAGGATAACGGTCCTGAGCTTTGTGGCCATTAAGGATGTAGTTTTTAAAAGAAGTTTTGGGTTCCAGCCTTTCTGCTTTTTGATGCCACTTGCTTCCTGCCAGGCCAACCCTGCCATGCAAGCACCACCCTCAGTAGCCATTGCGGGTTCCAAACAAGAACCAAACTTCGAGGCAGAGACTGCTAGAGGTGAGATTTCAGTGCTTCATCTGTTCACAAAACTACAGATTTTTTCAGTTAAACATAAAAAAAGATCACGTAATGGCAAGAAGAGTATGGTCTGAGCACATCTTCAGCTGTCATGAAAAGGTAGTGACTGTTGATGTGTGTCACTGAAAATATGATATGAAGTTGAATTGGAATTGTGCCAAAAAACTTACATAATCGCACAATCCTTAAAGAATGAAAAGCAGTGATTGTTTCCAAAATACCACAGACCTCTCTCCTGGCAGAGTCTCTAATTTGCTGGTGACTTTCTGTATATAGGGTTTTTAGATAATTGCTGAGGTCACATCAACATTCATTACAAAGAAAGATTCAGTGTCACAGTAAGAGGTCTGCAGAACTCATCATGTCATTACTGCTGTCCTTGGACAGTGGTGGCCACTGCCTGCTTCAGCTGGAGAGTCCTATCTCTGGCACATCGGTTCTGGCAGGTTGTGAGTGGATATATGGTCATGCTTCAGCTGATGGCTTCATCAGGGCTTTTGTTTGTTTTCACTTGGAAGGCAAGGAAGTACCTTGATTTAGTAGGGAGCACTGCATGAAGAACAGATAAACGTTTTCTGTGAGCTTATGTGTTCTGGACTCTGATAGGTAGCGAAAAATACCAAAACTTTGCAAAATAAAATTATCCAAGGCTGCTTCTTGAAATGCCTGACTTAGGAGGGAAAAAACCCAATTCTAAGAAGAAATAATCTCTCATTATACCAAGTCAGATGACATTACAATAAATGGATGTGATGAATAATGTCAAGAATCAATTTTTATGCCTGGAATTAATTTTTCCAACAGTGATCCACTGAATGTTGCCACGATTAGTGCATTCCTCATAAATCTATTAGCACATCCTTTTTAAGGCCAAGTTTACCATACAGTTAGAGCTCCACTTTTAAGTCCTGACCATCATCATTAGGAAACTAAACTAAGACCTGGGACTCATTGGCTCAGTCCTGTCTGTTGAAATGGGAAGATGACACAAGTTTTCTCATACAAGTCTTCAGCGAGCACCTCAAGATGGAACATTGATTGCACATTCTGTCCCCATGCTGCCTTTGTCTGCGGGAAAGTTAGCATTCATGGTGTCACTCAAAGTGAACTTTTACTGCCCACAACAACCTATTTCTGTAGCAAAGGTCAGATTTGTTATCTATCAGGATGTAGCAGCACAGTGGAATAATGAGTTGCCACAATGAACTGGCCTTTTTACCTTCTGAATGGGCTTCTAAATCAAGAAGAGGGAGCATTGACTGAAAATCATTGGGTCTGTCTGCTTGAAAGGTCATAGTCTGAAATACTGCAAGATAATTTCACCCTGGTTTATAAAGTGAAGCAGCCTCTGGTACAAAACCCACCACCTACACTAGTTGTTCTAGTCTTCTTGGGATATAAGATGGTAATGGAATGAAGAAAGTCCCCTCAGATCTGTCACAGACCTAAATTAGTCAAGGGAAGATGGAAAACAATCATGGTTTGGCTTTTTTTAAATTTATTTTTTGCTTTGTGCCAAAAGGCACCACAGCTTGCAATGACTTTCCTTAGAGAAAGCATGTGCTCCCTTAAAGTCCAAGCAGAGCAGCCGTCCTTGGCCAGAAGTGGAGCTCACCACAGCCCATGGCAGTACATCTTTCCAGGTCTTGCTTTCACAAGTAGCTTATTTTGTCCTGCTCAGTAGTGAGTTAATTATGTCCGTTTCTCTCCAAGCTCACTTCCTCATTCTAAGGCCCTTCTCTTGATACTCCTCAGTCAAAACAACTCTGTAAGCACAGGGTTGCAGCTTCCCATGTAGCCAAAGAAAGATACACAACCACGTATTCCTGCGGCCTGCGACAGCAGTCTTGGGTTTTCAACCAGTCAGACATTCATCAGCTTTGTCAAATGGAGATGCTACATAAAAGCAACAGTCAACATTACACAAGTGAAAAATAAGCTTCAGTAGCTGGTAAATTAAGCTCTTAATAAATGGAACTGCTGCTTGATCTGTTGTGGAAGGGTGCTTGACCCTTGGCAGGTGGATGAGCATCCAGTATTTAGCAAAAATTTCTCTATCTTTCCTCTAGCTCCCATTTCTTTTACAGATAAGCCAAAGAAGGTTCATTGTCAGTAGCATTTGAAACAAACAAAAATCTGCTGTTTAAGTGAAGAGCATCCGTTTGGACAGGGTCCAGTTCTCTACCTGAAACTGCCTTTGCACTGCTGTGTTATTTACCTTTATGATGCTGCATCAGTACACCCAGCTTTTTCCAGTAGCCATAAAAATATTTAGTTTTACTGCTGCAAGACAGTGCTATGACTTGCAAAATATCCTGAGCTTCTGGACCTGACAATTTCACCTGAGTGAATTTGTCCTCCTCACACAAATCCTTCTCTGACACAAGGCAATTTCACCTCTTTGGTGAAGGAAGGAGAGGTTTTTTGGCCACTGGTCTGAGGCCACAAAGTGAAGTACTAAGAGTAAATGATTAGGACAGACCTTTCCATCTTCCCTATCAAAACCCACTAGGCATGTCTGAATTCTTCTTTTCTTCACTGAATACAGAGCAGTGGATAAAAAACAAAGAAAACCACATGCACCCCAGGAAAATAAAGCAGAACGCTCCATATCTCACACAGTGCTCTCCAGAGGCAGGATGAAAGAAAAACGAATAAACCATGTCTGACAGATGTTAATGAAACAGAGAGACTCATTTTAATGAAGCACTGGAAACTGGCCAGTCTGTTGCAGTTAGGACATCATAAGCCATGAAGAAAAAAGGAAAGGACACACAGAATTTCATCTCTGGTTTAAAAAGTATTCTTCTTTAAGGAACTTTGGGGAAGTTCTGTATGGTTGTCAGAGGGCATCTCCATGTCTGCACAAGCAAAACCCTTACATCCTGAGAGGCAGAAATGCTCTGGTGACAGTACAGTTCCTGGGCACCAACACAGTTCCACACAGATCTGCTTGTTAAATCCTCCTGTAGCTACTTGGGGAACAGATTCAAAAGGTCAGTAAGCAGCACAAATTCCAAGTGACAGCTGATGAATTTGGTTCACAAAAAGTGGCTGGATTTTTCCCTGTTCTCCCACTGTAAATGCTACTCGAGCAGTTTAGAGTGATGCTGTAGAACACCTTTTCCTAGGGACACCCAAAAACACCTCCCACCTTTCTCTGCAAAGGTATCAGCTGGCGACATGGGCTGATGTTGCTTGCAGCAATCCAAGACTGTGCCTGGCTGCTTTGAACTAGATCTTGCACTGCATGCAGCCCATTGTTTTATCTGCCATCGCCCAGGGAGATGATGATATTTAAACATATTACATTTGAAACAATATTAGTCAGAATAAACTATAAAGCTGAATGTAATAAAGAGATGAAGAAACGTGTGCATGAGGTAAAATGCTAACTTTCAATATTAAAAAAAAACCATACCAAATGAGTCAAGGGAACTTGTGGACCAGCAGTCTCAAGTTTTATTCCACATTATTGTATTAACTTCAGGATATAAATTTGGCTTTTGTTCCAAGTAGACTCCTTAAGGAGTTGTGGCTAATTTTCAACATATTTAAGAGTGTACACTGAGCCTTCCCAAAAGAGTAATTTCATTAATTGCTTGGTACTGCTGCTGCTTGGACTTATAATCCTTTTTTTATAAATTACAAAGAGTATTCAAGCCAAGACATCTTCCCTACATGCAGCACCATAAAAGATTACCCTCTATGATTCTGCTGCTGCTGTTGACACAGTGGTCCTCTGCAAATTTCATGCTATTTCTGGAAACGGATCTGTTTATAATAATATTAATGTACAAATGATCCTTACAAGCCTTCACTTTAATCTTGCTTAAATAGCCAAGTTATTAAATAGTAATTCCTGATGCTGGAAAAACATTGTCATCCCATGAGACAAAACAGGAACAGGGAACGTTAAAGGTACTGGCATTTTAAAGCTAATTTAAGAAGGATTTATCACAATTAGAAAAAGAGTTAATGAGAGATATATGCACATTGTCTGGCTAATAGTGAGCCACACTCAACCACTGTCATCAAGCTGAAGCATAGGTTAGAAGGGCAAACTCCTGCCCCATCTGTAAACACCAACTGCTACAGTACATGCTAAGCATCTCCTACACCACCTTTCAAATCATCAGTGTGAGAGCAGCTGTGAGAAGTATTTAATAGCCTGATGCAACCAAAATGTTATTGAAAAGAGTAAGAGAGTTTCTGTGGATTAAAGCAATATAATTAATCCTGGCTTGTGCACTAGTTTATCTACAAAAGAAGTGCCTAGGAAATATTTTATCGAGTGCGACTCGTGATTTCTGCAAAGAAAGGTTTGTGAAAAGGTGAATACTGGCTCAAGTCTTCATGATTAAGAAGCTGGTTAAGTACCATCTCACAGGTGCTCTGCATCTCTGGCCAGAGCTGCCCATCTGTCTCTGTTGAACTGGTCAGAGCGCAGGTACCATATTCAATGCCGTTAATACTCTGCAGGCTCCAGGCTCAGACCTGCCTTCTAAAGCTGCTGGTTCCTAGTCCCCTTCTAGTGATTACACAGTAATTATTCCTGTTCACGCTAAGGCTGGGTTTCCTTGTAGAGCTAAAAGTGAGTGTGTCTGCAGATGGAGCAGTGGCTGAAGGAAGGGGGGAATTAAAGCACGCGAGGCGCACAGGCGCAATACTGTAGGTTTTGAGCTCTCTCCAGAAGCAGAATTAGTATTAGGAGAGAATGGCAGCCACACTTGGCAAGAGCTGAGCTGAAACCCAGATCAATGGTAGGAAAAAAAGAAAATTGGGCCATGGAAAGTAAGCAATCTGATGGATATAAGAGAGGCGGATATCTGAGAAGGTTAATCCTAATAAAGAAAGCAACAAAACATATGAAGGGAGTCTAACGTGTGCCAGTTTCCAGGAAAAAAACATCTTTAACTGCCATTCTGCTACAGCAGCCAGCTCTAAGTAATGGGGAAGCACTGTTGAAGATTTGGCTGACTAGATCTTCCCTGCAGCAATACAAACCACACTGCTTATAGAATAGAAATTGGTAAAAAAATCTAATGTTCCTGATTGTATTACTTTTGCTTGTTGTAGTTGAAGGTGAGACCTTGCAGAAGACCTCTCCAGGGCCTGGGGATCCATGTGAAATAGTTTTAAGGTCTAATGAAACTTTTGTGCAGGTTATCTAAATATATGCAAAATACCCCAGTAACCTTGGTGTCCGAGTTATACTTTGCTGTCTGTTTTTCTTGGGGTCGTGAAGAGGAAATACTAAGATCTTTGAGATACATTAGCCCATAATTTAGAATACTTCATCCATTGTTTCCATGTTGCAAATTAAATTTCAGAACAATCTGAATTAGATTTTGGAGCAAGTAAAAGGGTCAGCCTGAGGGTTCGTAGCCCCATCAATAATGGAGCTTGTGTTCTAATATGAAATTAATTCAGCACATCCTGTTTTACGTGGATGATTTAACACAGCAGCTTTCAGATTTGCTGAGATTGAAGGCTAGTCTCAAAAAGTCATTTAAAACATTTTCAAAAAATTAGATTGATGTAATTTTTCAGCTTACCTGATTCACAACTAGCTTTTGTGCCAACACTTTGGAAGAGCATCACTTTACTCGGTTTTAAGTCCTGAATTATTTAGTGCCTGGAGTGATTTAATTTTTTTTTAAAGCTCAGCTATAAATCATTTGTTGTGACTGATAAGCAGGGCAGTAAGAAACACACTGTCTTTGTAGCTTCTAAGTGTGCGTACTACAATAAAAACCAGCTTGATGCAAATTTAAACCCAAGCTGGTGATTCAGACTCTTAGCAGGAAAGCCCTCAGAGGAAGGGATGCGCGTAGATGAAAAGCAGAGCTGATTGAAACAAGGAGATCTGAAATTGAATGTGATGTTTCTGGTCTTTGTTACAAAATCAGGAGATGGTTCCTTTCCATCTTTAATTCTTCAGATATGTCTGACCTTATTCTTCTCCTGCTGGTCAACCAACCACTTGGATTTGTTTATTGTTTTCTGTGCAGTCACCTCGAATTTTTTCAGGATGGTTTTGGTTGGTTGTGGGATATTGTAGGTTAGATAAAAATTCTGTATGGGTTTCAAATATGTTTCAAATTTAAAACTTGAAACAGTTGGATCTTTCATTACCTTTCTGTACTAACTCTGTTGCTAAATTTGTCTTGTTGCTCTACTGAAGCTGAATGTGCCCTTTCTGTACCTCTGGAGGACTAAAGCCAGGGGTAAAGCAGAAGCAATATCAATCTTATGCCAAAGGGAAAGCAAGTGTCTGCCCCTGCAGTCCATCTCTAGGCTAGAACTAGAAGAATTCCCACGTTGTTTGTGCAGTTCAAACTTGTCAATGTAAGTGTTTTTTTGCCATTCTGGTCTCAGAGTCCATCCCTGCTGCCTCTTGCTAGTTCTGTTCCTGTTCTTTAGAGGTCCTCACCTTAGAAGTTTTCAGTACTGCACTAAATTACACGACAACCATCTCACAGGCACAGTTTTTTTCTTCAGTAAATACCAGGAGGTGGGAATCAAAGTAGATCAGTCGCTGTGCCACGGGGAGAATGAATACAATCTCTAGCTCCTTTCAAGTTTGTGGGGTTTTCCTCTCCTCCATCCTCCCAGTCTCATCTCACAGCTAATTCACATGAAGATTATTTCTTTCCCCAATGTACATTAATCAAAGTGGTTCAATCTGTAATGTATTAGAAATATACAGAAATATCAGGAGCTTTTCTCACTGCGTACTGGCCTGCTGTGCACAGTAAGTAAATCTTCTACTAGATTTGACTTCCAGCAGGAGTCTGTGAAAGGACGTGTCACTGTAAGTGTGCACTTGTTTTTGCAAAGCAGATTTGTGCCTTCCTGGAATAGGCCTGCTAGTCAGCAGCAGCGTCTGGTGTCATCAGAAAGTTCCAAACAAATATAATATTAGATCAATCTGTTCATCCTAGAAGAATTTTAGTTTCTTTTGCTGTTTCTATTTATGGGGCAGTTGTTCTTTTACCACGTACAGCTTGCATAAAGTAGAACAAATAAGTTGTTAATTCTTTTTCATTTAAGGATCTAAGTTACTAAATCATCCAAGTGAATGCCTAAACTCAGCGGGTTTTAATAAGATTTAGCCACATGCTTAAGGTAAGTAGGTACTTAATGCCTTTTGAAAAAAAGGGATATATAAGGAAAGCGCCAAATGATATAACAGTACCTTATCTCTGTATGTAAAGAGGCTTCAGTTCAATGCACCGGCATGGTATTAAACCTCAGAGATCAGTCTGGTAAGTTCTCTTGTATGCTGCAGAAAGAGAGACAGCAGTTACAGTTGTCTGTGTGTTTATATTTTATAACAATAATCATAGAATCATAGAATTGTAGGGGTTGGAAGGGACCTCAAGAGATCATCGGGTCCAACCCCCCTGCCAAAGCAGCTCCCTAGGACATATCACTCAGATAGGCGTCCAGACAGGTCTTGATTATCTCCAGAGATGGAGACTCCACCACCTCCCTGGGCAGCCTGTCCCAGGGCTCCCTCAACCTCACTGGGGAAAAGTTCTTCCCCATGTTGGTGTGGAATTCCCTGTGCTCCAACTTGCAGCCATTGCCCCTTGTCCTATCCCCACAGACCACTGAAAAGGGGCTGGCTGATTCCCCCTGCATCCCCTGCTTAAGATAATTATAGACTTTAATTAGGTCCCCCCTTAGTCTTCTCAAGGCTGAAGAGTCCCAACTTACTCAGCCTATCCTCATAGGGGATTATGCTCCAGGCCCCTAATCATCTCCGTGGCCCTTCTTTGGACTCTCTCCAGGAGATCCCTGTCCTTTTTAAACCAAGGAGCCCAGAACTGGACACAATACTTCAGTCTCCTGTCATAGCCTCACATCTGACCCACCATGTCAGTATGGTTATCCAGATACACGCTGGGTCAGTGGGTGTATCTGGATAACCATACCTCATCCAGTCCCACGCTGAGCTGCTTTAAAAGGGGATTGTTTTCCTTAACTTGTGATACCTGAGTTATTTGGGTACTCAAATTTCATGGCCAGTGGTCACTTCTATGAATAAAATCTCATGACAGCGGCCTAGCCTGCCTTGGCCAAGCTAAGCCTGCTGCTAGCCTGGCTCCCCTCTGTAGGTTAATGATTGCTTGAGTGAAACTACTGTTACCTTCCCAGCCGAAGGTTATCAGCTCTGACAGCATTTGCTGATGTCCACTGAACCATAAGCCATACTCTAAGAGTACTTATCACTTTACTGTCACACCGCCAAGGCAATTCACGAGCAGCTTGTGAGGAAAAATTGTGAGCAGGGCTGAGGAGGACACCTGAAATTTTGGAAGGAAAAAAGAGAAAAAGTAGTAGGCGATGCTAACTCATAGGCCATGAAATAGGCCATAAAAGAGATGAAACAAGAAGAGAAGCATCATAGTGGAAATAGCTACAGCACCATCCATGTCAGTCTGGTATATACTTTTCACTTGCTCCCAGAGCTACCCAATTTGAAAGCAATCTTTGACATTTGTGGGCCATTAGAACACTTCTTGCAAGAGATCACTGTATAGTTTCACAAATATTACTGGAGTCTCACACAGTGCCTGTGAGGCAGATCAGTGAAGTTATCTCATTTTTCCAGATAAGTAAAATACAGCACAGAGAGGTGAGTGATATGGTTTTCTTTCTTTTTTTTTTCCTCCTGAGACAACAGCAAGCCAGCTTTAAAGCCAGATGTGAGATCCTGAGTCCTGGCTTCCTCCTCTTGGTTTTATAACCTTCATTGCACTGTCTCTGATTTGAGAGTTCTGGTAATATTTATCCATTAAATTTAATTTCTTATTATGAGTCAGATGTGCCTATACTTGGTACTTGTTCCTGTGCATTAAAAGAGGAGGAGGTGGTGCTGCTCAACAGCATTATAGTTGCTAATGTTTTGCCAATCTGCCTAAAATATACTTTAGTAGTCAGTGTCGCTTCTTCCCTTGATGCCAGCAATGTAGAGAAATATTTGGAAAATCATTGGCAATACCAAAAGGTTGAAGAGCTTTCCATATTGCCAAGCTCACAGATATCCCAGGATTTCATGTGACACCTCATCCTGAGAGAGTTGGGATTTCTTACAGTAAACAGTCCAAACACACTTCTATCCAGAGTAGGAATTTGTGAGCATCTGAACTGCAGCTCCTGTCAGGTACAGTGGTGCTTCCCATAGCCACAGAAATATGTATTGACTAGAAATAATATGTTTTGCATTAGATAAAGTACCCATTAAGTAACACCTCTTTATTTAGGAATGTAGAGAGAGTACTGAATGCCTGTTTGTTTGTAGAGGTTTGACTGACATCATGGTCCTAATCAAAAAGAAACCCCTAATGAGTTTCCTTTTAAAAAGCAAAGGGCTCAACACTAAAATTTTCTGGATAAAAATATAAAATCAGTCGTTCTGCAGAACATATATTTACCATCAGCCATTAGAAATAAAGAACTGGGGAAAAAAATTACAGGGGAATAGAGATTGACTCAACTGATAGCTAAATATTAAATATTAACAGCATTCATAAGAATGAGGGAAATTGCAAAGGGCTTGCCAAACTGTGACTTGTCCAAAATGACTGACTGAGTTGGGAAATTAAACATCCTGAGGCAAAGCAAACTATATACCAGGAAAGGTCATTACTGTTTCCTCATAGGGTTTAGCTCTTTCGCTTTGCAATTGAGCTGGGGTTTTAAAAATAGTTTTGGTATGCAGACATAAAGGTTGTGGTCTTTGTTAAACAGAGGGATTTGGAAACCAGTTCTCCCTCTCCGTCGTTAATGAATATTAGGAGGTTATTAGCATGTTACTTGTGGCAGCCTTGCTGTGTGAGTTGTGTGTGAAGGCTACACCAGCCACATAGTGGTTAAAGATGAGGTTAAATTAGCCAACTTTTACTGGGCTTGCCTTTAGCCTCAAAAGTAAAAAGACTGAAAGAAGAGCAAAAGAAAGATTATTGTTTTACTTTCTTTGCCTTCCATGGGAGCAGTCTGGGGACTGCAGCCTGCATTGCACCTATTACCACCCTGTTGCTGCTTTTTTTATTGCATCTGCATTCCGTTGGCATGGGATTTACTAAAAAAAATAGATGTGGGTCTCTGAGAAACTACTGATCGCTTTCCTGGTGTGCAGGTAAACATACATCTACGTTCAGGAGTCTGCTGACACTATTGGACAATATTACGAATTTTCTGTGATTGATTTGAGCAACAGGAACAGCAAGAGTCTAACTGCAGCTCAAGTACCCTGTTCACAAGATGATGGTGCACTGTTAACTGAATCAAAGCTAAGACTAAGCACTACTCAAAGGTTATTACCTTTCAAGAGAGACCAGTTAAAAAGGGAGCACCAATTTGGAGCTAGTGACCTTGAGCTGTGAGTGTTGTATTATCAGATGCAACCGAATACGGATTTGGCTCAGCTGAACCCCCAATAAAGAAATTATAAGTAACAAGCCATTGCATGAGAAGCTCCATCTGCCTTGCTTTCTGCCCTCCTCATTCCCCACAAACCAGAAAATTGATGGTAAATGCACAACACCTTATTGTCCATGGGTGGTTAGAGAATTCCAAATTGAAAGGGGCTGAGGTTATTCTCGCCTAGCAGATGAAACACTAACTGTATTTCAGTGCAGTTGTGTGTAGCAGTGGAAAACATAATTTATCTGGCACGTCAGGAATGACATTGCTTTTCATTAACCTTAAATAATGTTATGAGGCTTTGCTCTACGACTGCGTAGGTACACACACTGTCGATTTCTGTGCGTGTATATCGATACAGAATTAAGACAGTGTTGGAAATTCTGCAAAACCTTGCTAGGAGAAACCTGTTAAGAGCTTATAGCAGGTATTTATTTTATGTTTTAAAAATTCAATAGACTCCAGTTAATCTGCCCTCTGGTAATCCACAGAATAGTGATTAAGCCAGACACTTAGCTGGTGTAATGTAGTGAAGATCTTCTGAAAGCAACGGTCAGGCTGCTACTCTTAAGATATAAGAGGCTTAGGCTCAATTCCCTAATTTACCACAGCTCTCTTGTGTAACCTTTGGTAAATTCCTTATATCTGGATGAAAAAAAGAGTTTACAGGCATTGAACAAAGTTTGAATCCTGACGATTCTGACACTTCCTATGTGATGTGTAAGAAGAGCAAGGCTCATTAAACGGAATGCAACATAAAAACCACAGTGGCCGGACACGAAGAAAGCACCCTCAGCATCCTCACAGAATTTCTGTGTGGTTTTAGGAAGCCAATTCTACGAAAGAACGCATACTCCTATATACTTCCAATGAGAAGCTCCTGGTACTGCTTACATCAAGAGCAGGGCGCCTAGTTTCTTACTGCTCCTAAAGACAGGTGTGAATTAGAGGCCAAGCTATTCAGTTCAGTCACAGAATCACAGAATTGTAACAGTTGGAAGGGACCTCAAGAGATCATCGGGTCCAACCCTCCAAACAAAAGACTTTATGGGCAGGCATGGAAGCAAAATTTTCCAATGTCTGATCCAGCCACAGCTGAGAGCATGTTTCAAGCATCAGATCTCTGGAAATAAGCATCAAAAGAAGGACTTCAGAGAAATTAATGACGCTAACATTTCATCTTTCCATCGTTGCATCACAACCTCACTATGGAATCAGAAGGTAAATGAATTAAGCAGTATAAAGCGTTCACTTACAGTAGCAATGAGGACCACGTAAGTAGCTAAAATTAACAGATGCTATCATTTCTAATCACTGAGAGTTTGGGCACTAGAGTGCATTGCCAGTATGGTGGGAAGGTTTGAGCTCTTATGAGCGAATAGTCTGATCTCTGATCCATAAGGGTTGAGCTGTCTGGGGGATCACTGCATGGAGATGTGACAGACTACAGAAGTCTACCCTGCAGACAAGACTGCAGCAGAGGCACCTGCGTAGCCGTGATGGAAATGCCAGACGTAGCTGCTCTGTAAGCAAGCAGTCAAGTGAGTAGAGGTGTCAGCACCCCTTTGTGCTTCAGTCCGTGACGGAAGAAATCCTTTTGTGGACACACAAAATAAGAAATAGATGGGAAACATTTGAAGGAACAATTTGGTCATTAGAAAGGGTGTAAAGGTGGGCATGGTAACAATTTTAGAGGCCAAAAGAAAATGAGAAACAAGCAGGAGGAAATATTAAATCAAATAAATTCAAATAATTCTGTGCAATTACAGAAATGTTTTGGGGCAAGTTCTGCAGAACTATCGCAGGACAAGGACCTAAGGAAGGTGAGCGTGTCAGCATGCATGTAATACATCAGGAAATGAGTTTCATGCTTCCCGTGAAGTTGAGAGGCCAAAAGCATAGGTGAACTCCGAATTTCATGCATCTTTTGGAGCAGAGCTACATGTGCAATTTAGCAGTCTTTCTGTTCACAAGATCAAAAGTAGGGAATGCACATAAATGAATGTCATTGAAAGTAAAAATGAGTGTCCTGAATTACTAGAAAAGATGGAAGAACTTGCTCATTTTCAGATCTAAACCACATTAGTAAGCAGCAACAGACCTGGTGTAACATTTTAGTATGGGAAGACCTCTGACATACTGATCATGGTAGAAAAAGCAATTCTTAGAGGCTCTTCCTTACATCTCTCTTTACAAAAAATACTCAAGTAATTTTTATGCTCTTCTACAGCACTAAATATTTCAGTAAAAAATTCCAACATTGCTGATATCAGTGTGTCACCAGTGGTTGGTAGCTGTGGTGAAAACTCAAGTACAGACTAGCTGTAATTTCTAGTTTGCCTATGGGACATGTGCCATCAGAGTGAGCATGCATGGTGTATCCAAAAATGTTCTCTGCCTTTGGAATTGTTTCACACAGCATTAAATTACTGGTAGCTGCATGGTCTCACAAATACCAATGCTCCAGTTCGCTGGGTAAAATGTACCTCACTGAAATGTTTGCCAAAAACATCAGTGTGGAGCTGCAGCCAAAGCAGAAAGTGTATTTTGAGGTTTACAGCTGTTCCAAACAGAGATTCAGAGATTTTTACCTGAAGTTTCAGAGCAGTAACCAGCAATATTTTCACTGGGCTCCATCCTGATGCAGGGAACATACCTTCTGCAATTTCTCTCCTTACTGAACTTAATTACAGTGAGCTCAGGCTCTGTGACAGGTTGCTGTACACACTCTGCAAAACCCAGTGGGCTGCAATGCAAAGTACGAATCCGAACTCGCTGAGAAATGGGCAGTGCTCTGCAGTACTCAGGGCTTAGCATGACACAGAGGTGACAGTGCCATAAATCTCCATTTAGGCCACATGCATTGATCTATTAGCACCAACTGTTGAGAAATGCTGTAGATCAGAGCGGTGTGCGCTGGACAGCAGTCACTAGCCATGCAGGAAGGTGGAAGTAAAAGAAATCCAAGTACTTTCTTCCTTAGAGGAGGGCTCAGTCCAAACACAGGCAGAATCTGTTTCTGTGTTCAGATTAAGAATCCGGATGATCGTTTGCCTCCCTTAGCAACAGGGAAAGATAATCTTCAGCTTTCACTGAGTTACAGCAATAAAATCTGCATTTATTTGTTTCTTCTATTAACTGGCAGATATAGCTGAGTCTTCCCATTTAACAAGTTGGCAAGGTTTTCTCTACATCCTGCACTCTGACAGTAGGAAAATCACTGTCTGTGAAGTGGGTCTGTGTTGGTAGGCCTCCATAGCTTTGTCTCCACTATTGGTAAGAGGTTTTGTTTTGGGTTTTTTTAATTTCCCATTAGCTCTGAGGCAATTAATGTGTGGAAAAACCTATAGGAATTTTTCCAACACAACATCTCTGATAAGCAAATACTGTTTTCATTCAATTCTGGTTCTGACATTATCAACACCTCTGGTTCTGCATTCTCAAAATAAGCACTGATAGGTTTTGACTTCAAATTTAAATTTCTACATTGACTTGGGTGAGAAGCATAGTTTGAACCATCCTTTCATTAAAGAAAACCCAAAGGCACTCGGGCAATCCTCACACGGCAAAACACTGTCATTTTTCACATGATACAAACAGGCTCCTTCAGAAGAAGACTGTACCATACGGGGTGTGTGTGTTCTGTTTAAAAAACTAACAAAACACACAAGCCCTGTAACATTTCCTTCCCTAGCAGAAACCACCTATGTTGTATAGGCAGAGAACCTGTGTCCAAATTACCTTCTTTTATAACTGCCTAGCGTTTCCTTGGTTCAGCTAGGAGACTGTGTGTACCATCACAAGAGACAGCCCTTAGATTACGACTCCAATGGAGAGTTCAAAACCATGGCACTGTCTGCTTCTTGCTTTCCTTAAAATATTAACTTTGGTAGCTTTTCAGGCTGTGCCTGTGCATCCTGTCATGTGTTTGTTTTATGTGAGCTAATGTTTTTCTGAGCTGCTTTGTTAAGTGATTGAAATTATAAATAAAATTACACCAACATTTGTTGTCCCTTTTAATAGATGAAAATTAGTCTTTTACTTCATATTATATATACATCAGATAGAGTAACAGTAAGCAACTAGTTCGTTCATTTCCCATGGCATCACACCGTTTGGTGGTTTGGTTTTTTCCCCAAACTAACAGCCTAAGAAAACAGTGAATTTTCTTTTTAGAGGAAAAAGGAGTAAAATGAACCCAGCAAAAGCTGTAAAGCAAATTAAGAACACAGATTTATAAGCTTCTTTACCTTTAAAAACTAGACAAAGTCTGTTGCTGGTGTTATTTTTATCCTGAGAAGTCACCCTGCGCTACAATATACTAAATGGTACTGTGTACACTGCTCACTGTAAAACAGCTAAACATCCATGAGTCATTTGTTTAATAATTTCTGAGTTTTTATGCCAAGCACCTGCCTTTTAATTTGCTACGACCAACCTGAAACATCTGTCAATTTTTTTCCCCATGAATTAATAACTCTGTAATTAAAATCCAGCAGAGAGCTCAGGCGAGACTCTTGGTTAATTAGGACAGGAGATAGCCATGTGAGCACCATGGCATTGCATTAGTTGGAGAAGGCTTGGATTTGAACCAGGGCTCTGTGGGTGACACGATGCTACCAGGACATGATTTAACTATGCAGCTTTCAGATAGTTGGTCCACTTGCCAGTTTGTCTATTTGTGGACAGTCACATGGTGCCAAAATGATTTAATCAGGACACAGTGCCTGAAAACTTCAGGGTTTTTAAACGTGTATTTTTGAAGGATCTGGTTTATTACTATACTCCAAACACTAAGAAGATGAGGAAAACCAGTGCTGAGCTAAGCTCTTGCTTAGGGCTGTTTTGTACTTCAAGTGGCAGTGGGAGTGTCACTAAGAGAAAAATTACCTTCCTGGTAAAGGCCAGACCTGCTGCTAACATGCAAAGGTTGAAGATTTTAGTTTCTTCCAGAATTGCTTTCTACACTGGTAATTGCAAAGGTGTCCAAATAATCAAGACTGTTCCTGGTACTGAAAATACCAGCTTGACAGAGGTTGATGCAGGTTGATTCCTGAAGCTTTTGAAAGGATTCTTATACCACATACTTGATACATAAGGATTTAGGGATTGGTTTTTTGCTTTATGTTTTGTTTTAAAACAACAGGCAAAAACATTTGTTGTTATATCCCATTTCAGCACACCTACAAATGAAGATATCTATATGAAGACCTTACCACCCATCAAGTATTTTTCAGTTTTAAAAAGTACACCAATAAACATCACAGTTTTTTCAAGCTTGTACATTGAGGGCAAAGAAATTTGTATTGCAGCTAAGAGATAGGGAAGATTTTTTCATGAACTTCAATAATTTCAAACCAATTAAACTAAACTTGTAGCACATGGTAATTTGTAACATATGTGATCTGAATGTCCTGCTGTGTACCACAGAGAAAAAAGCATGGTAACTCATAAGACATTCTTATTTTAATTGGACAATTGTGTTTTACTTCTGCCCAAATTCAAAAAGGATTCCCTACAAAATCAACTTTATTTAAATAGCCTCTAATGTAAAGAGATGTTTGGCCAATTGTTATTTTCTTCATTGTCAGCTTAAATATGGACCATTTAGTTGCCATTTTCCTTTGCAGACAAGACAACAGAAAAATTCCCAAGTTCTCATGGGCTGGTTTGCTGCACATCTGAATTACTGTGTTCATACCTCATTTCCATTTCCAGCTTGCTCTTTACACAGCAGTATAACAGTCACATCCCTTTCATAGGAAAACTATATACAGTTCCCCTAACTTCAGATTCAGGGAGGTTTTTATTTCTTTATAATTTTCCTGCGAGAGTCAAAGAGGGGTTTTTACCTTCTAGTAGATAAGGTGTATTTAATAATTAGTCTTATACAGGAAAGTTGAGTCAAGACTTGCAATATTGTACAGTATAGTGATTTCATAATTTCTTTATAAATCTAGAATCTACTGCAGGAAAATACGCCTCTGGAGAGAAGCTGGGGAAACTGGATGACGCATCTTTGTCTCTGAGAAGGTGAACTTGAGAAAAGGCTTTGGTAAGTTTCCTAAATATACAAGAGTATTTATCTCCAGCCTCGATCCTGGGAAAAAGGAGGATTATTTCCTGAAAGAAGGGGGAGAAAAGGCAGGAAACATTTTGGATTAATGCCACATTGTGAGGGTAGAATCCCAGAGGAAGGCAGTATGTAGTATCTTTTAAAAAAAATGTGTGGATACATGTAAAAAAACCCTGTTTCTGAGAGAATTTGCACTCACTCACTCACCCTCAGGCAAAACAATGTACTCAAGGGTTTAGTTTCAAAGTAGCTCTGACTCCCATGCTGTAAAAAAAAGGAAAAAAAAAGGTTTTCACTTGGAATTCTCAGTGTTTTAGAAGGGGGAGAAATACAGATTCGTCCCACTTCCCCTTAAAGTCCCGGGTCAGTGACAGTGTGCAGAGTCTGTACGGTCCAGCAAACGCAGCACGAACCAAGAGTGGGACACCCAGACTGTCATCTTGTCAGTCCCCAGAAATACCCCACTCCTCACCCTCTTCTACCTCCTGATCGCCCTGCATTGCGCGTACAGATCGATACAGACATGCATAATTAGTTTCAAACGGCAAGAAAGCGTGATAAGGGTAACGCGCTGCTCTGCACCAGCGCCTGTACGCGCGGCAGCCAGCCCGCCATCCCTGAGGCGCGCGGCCTTCTCCCTGGCGCTTCCCGCGCTTGAGCAGCCGCCGCTGAGCTGCGAGGCGATCCGCTGCACAAGCTTGCCCTCTGCAGGCCGCTGACACCCCCCGCCCCCCGCAAGTTAAAGGCGCTGCCGACGTAACGGGGTTGGGTTATTGTTATAAATCGCTGTTTACTTAAATAGCTATTTGGGGGCTGCTCTGTGTTCTTAGCGAGACCGGGTCCCAAGCATTAATTTAACTTGCCTCATAGCGCCTGATGACGTTGGCTGTTATCTTAAAGGCAACGAGCTAATGGGGATGATGCAGAAGGGATTTGATTTAGTCCCTCTAGCTGTTTGTTCAAGTTGAGCTACCAGCACAGGCCATAACCAGCATCTGGTCTAAGGAGCTGCTGATTCTATCATTGTTGTACCTGATAACAAGGAAGAATCACACTGAAACAGAATTCTGGTGAAGGCTGCGGGAGTAAAAACAGCTCTTGGGAGATGGAGGAGGGGACGCTTTGCCACTCCTCATGTAATCTTTACTGGATAATGAATGATCTTTTAAGAATCTCCCTTGTTATTAAACAAAAATCATCACCATAATTTATAATTTTCGTGTAACAACAGCAGAAACAAGAACATGACAGCTGGTTAGTGTTTCACTCGATGTTTTGTGTGCGTAGGTGATTCCTTGAAAACAGGAAGATTAAATGAGATAAAGGTGTGAATTTTAAAAAAATCAAGTAGTGATAGATAACTGAACTGTAAAACCAGCAAAACTAGACTGAAGAAAAAAATCTCTGCATAGCTATAGCAATTAGGGATGTGATTGCGTGTTTGTAAATGACATAGTGTCAACAAAAATCCCTAGTGCAAATAAAATTACACTGACAAGCCTGCTTATGTTGGTATAATACATGTCAGCTCAAGAGGCGGACATAAACTATGCCACTAAACACTCCTGTTTCAAAACCTTTTGCAGAGAGAAATTATTTAGCCTCTTCCTTGCTTTTCTAACATACTGGATGTGTTTGCAAAAGATGGAAAATGTCCCTTAATAGTAATAATTAAGTATAACACTCTATCTGCAATAATAGTAAAATAGCAAGGAGTGCAGAGGGACTCTCCTGGGACTCTTTGATCACTGACTCATGAATACCAAGGACTGCTGTCCAGAGGAGGCTTGTTTCAAGCAGAACCTGAAGCCCACCAGGAGTTCACAGATCTAGACCAGTAGCTGATTTCAATGAGTAACTTTAATCAGTAAATTCCAATGAAAAAAGGCTTCATCAGATTTTTTTTTTCACCCTGAGTAGCTCAATAAAATATGCTCTCTGAAACAAGATCTGACTCACATTGCAGGTTTAACAAGGTCTAATTTAAATAAGCCCTTATTTAAGTTTCGGTGTTAAAGAGCAAAGGAAATAAACACCTAAGTTTACACGATGTCTTTCAAAATTCTGCAACCAAGAATAAATAAACAAACTCCTGTTTTGACACAGGACGTCTAGCTTATAACCAAATGATTGTGTGGAAAATTGAGAAACAGTCTCAAATGGAACCTCAGCAAGCTGTATGATGAACTGCACCCATTTAATACAGAAAGGGTACAAAGAAGACCCAGCTACTGCATGCGTTGTACATGATCAACCTGCTCAAAAATTCTTGTAGTGATTTGCTTTTTACGGAGATACACGCAGGTACACAGAAGAGCTCTTCTCCAGCCTTTATGTTAAAGCCTTCCAGCAGATGGGGCCACAGAGTCACACAAAATGCAAAAGAAAGTAAAACGAGTTTATCCTAGGAAGAACTGTCATTATCAGACAGCAAATACAGCTTTGTTAATTCATGAAATTCTAATGACAGGCAAATAATTTATTTGGTTATATCATGTTCTGACTGTATGACTGATTAAGTTGTACTCAAATGCTAGTTAATATGATTCCGTGTTTGATACTGAAATAATTACAACTCTCAGTCAACAGAAATTACAGCTGAGGTTTTAATTTCCATTCATGCCAACATTTGTTCGCCAGTATTATATAGTCTGAGATACAGTCAGCCTTGTGATGAAGTGACACAATGGAAGTCATTGTTAGTAATTGTAGCAAGAAAAGTCCCACACGTGGAAACGTGTATGTGGTGAGAGGAACGAGTTAGTGGTCCTACATAATAGGAAGGATGATTTTATGACTGTAACTTACATGGACTGCTGGGATTTTTTTTCTCCTGCTTCTTTCAGACCTGTGCATCTGTTCCTGTTAAATCTGTGAGGCAGAAAAGACCGTCTGGGTTCACAAAGACATGTATGAGCATTGCAGGAGCCGCGGCCAGCCCTGGCGATTCACAGGGGTGGGTGCTAAGGCTCGCAGTGTGTCTGCACACCGTGTGCAGTACGGTGTAGCGCAAGTCACTCTCACTGCATTTGCAGTCGTCTTTTATAATAAATGGCGTGTAATCAGCTTAACCAGCACGTGGCACCCGTTATCAAAGTGTACATTCTGTTTTGCTACATTTGAAAAACCGGACTTTCTGTGGTCTTGTACCTGAAGCGAAGGTCTTAACACTGGTATCACAGAGCCGACCCTCTGAAGTCAGTTCTGCCAGAGAAAGTTCTTCAAGGGACCTGAAAAGACAAAATTCCCATCGGTCTTCTGTCCGGGGCGAGTGCTACAAGGCGGGTGGCTTTCCCCCTCGGCTAAAGCGAACGTGTCCAAGCCACAGGCTGGAGGCTCCGGGTGGGTTCAAGCTCTGCCTTGGGAAATGCCAAGTTTCTCCTTGTTTCGGCTGTGAAGTCCCATTCCCAGGGATGGCTGAGGGACCTCTGAGCGTGCCGTGAGCCGGGGATCCCGCCGCCACGCGTGACATGCCGGCAGAGGATCGGGGAAAAGGAGGACTTGGCTCTGGGTGCTGCGGGGTGTTCCGGGTTCCGGGCAGAGGTGCTGCGGGAGGCACAGCTGTGAGGGGCCGGGCTGTCGGACCCCCGGGCGGGTTAGCCCTCCGGCAAGGCCGCGTTCCGGGCCCGGGCCGGTACCGCGCCCATCACCGCGTTACCGCCTTCCCGGCCGCCCGGCGGGGGCAGAGGCGGTGCGGTGCCGCGGGGAGCCCCGGCCCGCACGTGATCTGCAGCGAGGAGCCGCGACGGCACCTGGAGCCGGCTCCGCCCCAGTCCCAGGAAGGGAGCGACCAGCGGGGCGGGAGGGGAGCGGCCGGATCCGGCGGGACGGGACGGGGCTGCCCCTCAGAGGCTGCGCGACCCTGCCGGCAGAGGCCATGGCTTTCGGGAAGGCTCCTAAGGACCCTTTCGGCACCGCCGTGGGCAGCCTGGTAGGTGAGTAACGAGGGGCCGCCGCGTCCCGCCCTCCCCGCAGCCCTCCTGAGGGAGACCGGGGGGTGCCGTTTCCCGCCCCGCCGCCCGGGCCGTGAGGGGCGCGGCGGGACCGTGCCTCCCCGCTCGCCCGGCCCGGCCCGGCGGCGTTCGGGGTCTCCGGCCGGCTGTACGGCGGATCCCCTTGGCCTTTCAGACCGGGCGACGTTTGGAGCGCTGCAGACGGAGGAGTGGGGACAGTTCATGCACATCTGCGACGTGATCAACGCCACGGAGGAGGGGTGAGCGGGGCGGGGGGCCGCGGGGTGGGGGGCGTCCCGGTGTCAGAGGGACCGGCGGCGCCGTGACCTGCCCCTTCTGTGGGAGGTGAGAGCGGCCGGTTTTGTGTCTCGGAGGCAGCGTTGCTCGAAGGCAGGGCAAAATGGAGCAGGTGGAGTACGATGCATATGTAAAGACACCCGAAATGGATTAGCAGCAGGGAGCAGGTGTCTTCGGTTCCTAGGGAGGAGTTTTGCCTCATGCTCAGCCATCAGGCTTGTAGGCCCTTCCTTGTAGACAAGGGAAAGGTGATAAGGTAGGTTTCTCACCTGAAACATACACGTATAATCTGCGCTGCTTGTCTGGCTAAGTGGGTGCCCCTGTGCTTTGCAAAACCCAGCCTTGAAAAAGACCTTGAACATTTGGTTGCCTATACAGCACCATTTAAAACTTGGTGGCTTTAACTGGAGAGTTCCCCACCATCACAGCAGGAGCGAAGTGATGGCTGGGTTTCTGTCCTGGCAACACCTGTACCCGGGGCTTCTAGGACGCCATGGGCCTTTGGCACTGAATGGACACGTCCTGGTTTGCTCAGCCACTTGCTGCTTTGTGCTTCCTTCTTCCCACCTTTAAAAGGAGAAGGAAACTTATTCTCACCTAAGTTCTGCTTGAGCATTGCATTGCAAGAACTCACTGCTAGCAGTGGCATACTTTAACACCAGCTGAAGAACTTTCTTCAGGAGAAGAAGGTATGTCATAGTTTCTGCACAAGTATCTTCTTTTGTGTCAGCTTTTTCTTCCTTTCTTTTTTTTTGGATCCCACGCTCACCCATGGCTCGTAAGGCTTGGGAGGTCAGTAATAATTCCCTTCAGGTCATTGCCATAAGCAGCAGTGTGCTTTGACATTCAGTGTTAGTTTTTACGTGGAGTTTCTATGCAACAGAGCTTTTTTAATAAACTGCTTCCTCTTGTGCACAGCTTGTGCTTACAGAGGAACTCCATATAACTTCCTTCTAGGCAACTACTGCTAGTCACAGTCTGTAACAGGATACTAGGCACAGCAGAACTGCTGTATCTAATTAGGCAAATGGTTATTTTAATGCAATATCCAGCTCCTGACCAGAGCATTTCCAGATGCTTCAGTGAGAGAAGCAAGAAGTAGGAGTGGAATAGTAGTATTAAAGCTTTCTTGCAAGGGAAAGTCATGCTCCCATACAACGCTTCATGCTTTACTAGTATGATTAAGTATGATTTAGGATCAAGAAAAATAGAGAAATCTTTTTTTCTCGGTGAACTGCAGCAACATTTCAAACTGGAAAATGCAGCAATGGTAAATACCCATTTAATTTCATTGTCTTGGAAATATTTTCAACAAAGACTTCCCTTTTTCTTAGTGAAACGTATTTATGCCTATTGCTTCATCTTAGATTCTAGAGAGATCCTAAAGAGACTTTAGGACATGTTGTTTTTGTTGATCATGAACATTGAGCTGGCTCTAATAATTGTATACTATACATAGCCCATATTAATCAGGCAAAACTGTTTCCCACATGTCATAAGCTTGATAACATCTTCCACCCTTTTCCTCCTACATAGATATCTAAAAGATATGGGGTGTATATATAGAAATCAGAACGACTAGGCTAGAAACGCCACTATCTCTGGGGTGGAATGTCCATCCGTACATGGTAATTACTCAGATGAGTTAAAAGCATCCTGCAATTATAAGATTGGAAGTTAACCAAGACACCCCTACTCCTGACAGCACTCCCAGGAGAATATTTTTTTAATTGCATCATATGAGAAAATAGGTATCAGTCAACTCTTGATACAGCTGGCAATTGTTATTCCCTTTCATAGTAATAAAAGCTAGATAAGTAAATCTATTGTACAACAGTGCAATAACATAATTTTGGAGGATGCTTTGCAGAGAATAACTTTATTTCTCTGCACAAGTCTCTGGAGTAATGCACCGTCTGCAGTAACAAACCTGATTCACTGCTTTGTTACTCTAGCTCAATGCTGAAGTGATTTTGCTGAAATCAATGGGGCAATTGCTCTAGTTTTATGTGGGTGTAAATACAGGGATGAATTTGGTCCCATATCTCAGGTCAGTATTTTTGGCTCCTGGATGAAGTTACAAACTAGAGAAACAGTCTGACTTCGCTGGTAACTTTTTGTGTTTGATTTCTTGTCACAGGCCTAAAGATGCAGTTAAAGCACTAAAGAAAAAGCTTTCAAAAAACTGTAACCATAAGGAGATCAGGCTTACCCTGTCTGTAAGTACAGCTCTACTTATATTAATTAGACAGTAAGAAGGAAAACATTTTAAACGATAAGGTGGCATGCAAATTATCACTGACACAACTCTCCAGGATGTTGTCTTTGTTGTTTGTGTGTACAGCACTACCACAGTGCAGATCAGTTGGTCTCCTGGTGTACCAGATAGTCCTAGATGATGCAAATTCTTGAACGTATTGTTGTGTTTTGGTTTGTTGTTTTTTTTTTTTTTTAAACCTGTACTATGTAAAAATAGTAGAGTTTCTGTTTACTCCAGTGACTGTCCCTCTGTGAGTGCCCCACCTGTTTGTGAAAGATACAGCTTGGGTTATTACATTAAAACTACATTTGGCCATTCTATTACTCACCCTGTGGACTGATCTTAGTTTAACTAAGCATGGTATGCAGCATGGTGGAATGTGAGATACCTGTTTTGTGGAGGTAAATTCAAGAGAAACTTGAATGAAAAGGTAACAATGGTGAGTTAAGCAAAGGAGCAAGACACAGGGTAAGCCACTTCAGATTCACATGTTGTGGCTAAAGGTTGGAGTGGCTGGGATTATCCTCAGTTGAGATAAACACTGTCAGATTCTGAAGGCCAGGTTTCGAAGTATTCCTGAGTTTGGGGAAGTGTTCTGATTTAATTCAAGTGCAGATTTACTGGAGTATGTTAAACACAGTTCTCTGTGACAGAAAGTTCCTAATACTGTCCTAAGTTCAGAATGCCCCATTTGAATTGCTCTTGACTAACAATAGTGCAACTGGGAAAAGAATCACGCGTTTGTATTGTTAGTTGTTGGGGATTTATGTCTTTCATTATTTGTCTAGAAGTTTTTTCTTCAGTTTCCTTCTTGGAGGTTGCAGAGGCCTCTCTGCATTACACTCTCAGTGCTATTACTCAGGGGCTTGGTATTTGTTGTGCAAAATCATTATCTATATCAATGTGTGCTGAGGAGGGATTAAGGTAGATAGGTGATTGATAGTGTTGAATTGTAGGTCGCTTAGCAATTGCCCAAGTGTCTCCCGACAGGTTGGAGATGCAGATAAATGTGTTGGACACATCCTGATGTATACCTGCAGCTCAGTCCATTTCCGCACTTCTTTCCTGGCTTCCTCCACTGTCTCATGAGTCACCTTTTTGTGTGTTCTGAGCGTTTGCATAACAGAAACACTGGGTTTCCGCTGTAATTGCAACCCACATATCAGATCTGCTTGCTTTCTTCTGCAGTCTGTGCACCTAGAGCCTCTTCTGAATGTCTGAGAGCCAACTGGAGTTACAGTTAGGAGCCTGTCATCGGTTATTTACTCTGCAGATATACCCAAGGTGACTTTATAGTTCAGCTCTTAAGAATGTGGAAGTAGAAGGACCTTGTTTCTTTCAGTTGTATCCAAAGAAGATTGTGAGGACTTGGAAGCTCGTTGCATTTGCTCACACACGGAATGTGTGCCAGGTTTCAGTTGTGCTTGCAGTTCAACACTTTCTCACAGCCTCTTTACCATTCCAGGACCCTTTCTTTTTGTTCTCACCCACTCACATGTAACCATGCCTGCCAAGAAATCGCATTCTTTTGGTCCAGCTTCTGTTTTCTGACTGCAAGTTTCTTCTCCCTGAGTTCCTTAACCATACGCTTTTTTTTTTCTCTTTAAATGCCAGCTCTTCTTCTGACTCTTTGTTCCTGCCTTTGTTACTATGTAACATCTTCCACCCTTGCCTCTGCCCCTGGCTCCTTTCCTTTTTCTGGTGTTCTACCAGTACTGCCATCAGTATAGCATATGTGAAACCTTTCCTTTGATGACCATCTTAACACCCATTTTTCCCAAATTAGTGTATGTACTATATCTTCTATTTTGGGTTCTTGATTGCCTTAATGTTTCCCATTTTGAAGTGCTTAGATTAGAACAGCAAATCATTGCAAATGGAAAACAGAAATAATTTTAAATTCCTAAACATAAGCCCCCTCCCCCCATGCAACTCTTATCTCTTAAAAATTCTTTTCTCAGAGTAAAAAGAAGTGCTCTCTTTCAGTGAACTGTAAGTTACTCCCTGCATTTCCTACAGTAAATGTGCTCCTACAGCTTTTGAGACTCTAGATCAACTGGTCTCTTTTTCCTACATTAGATATGACTAAGAGGGCAACAGATCTACAAATTGCTTTTCATTTGAAATATAGTTTGATCCACTTTCATTTACTGAACCGTGAAACCCTGTAATTTAGTTTTTCTAATGAAACAGGTTAAAGAGCTTATTTCCTGAGAATACACACATGTGAAATGTGAAAGTCATCACCTGAAGTACCACAACTTTGTGTTAGCCCTGATACTGTCATGGAGACATGTTAAATCTCAACAGTATCTTCTTCCTTCTGCTTTATAGATTCTTTTTGTGTTTTACTTGAAGGGTGAATGCCAGCTGTATAATGTGTTGGCTACAGCTTGACTTCTTGTGCTGTGATCTACTGATCTACCTGGTGCTTGTAAAGTCACGTGGATCGAGGTGTATGTGTGTCAGGCCATGCAGTTGCTTCATGCACAGTCTTTGATAAAGCCAAGAGATCAGGCTTGGCAGTGGGAATTACTCAATCAGAGTGGAGAGGATTAGAACTTTTAGGCAGGAATCCAACTAAGTGTGTATGTGTTATTTGGTGACTCGTTACTAATAGATGTTGGCTACGTAAACTGTTTACATAGTGAACGCTGAGACACCTCTTCAGTTGTCTTTGTAGATCTGCCTTGTTTCTGTAGAGCATTTACTGTAGTACCCCAGTTCTGATGCCTGTAAGGTCTGGGGAACTGAACAGCACAGGGGGAAGCAGTGTATTGAGTGTGTCCCTCTGCCTGTGCCCACACACACGCTCTCACCTACAAAGCAGTGGGCAGAAATTTAAGATGGAATTGTTGTTTCATTTCTGCATACCTTATTGGAAAATATTTTAAAGGAAGTCATTGGTTAGAATTGAATTTTGGAGTTTGTTTTGCTGCCTTAGGCTTTTTTCTGGTTTTCCTTTTAATATCCCCTAAGTTTTCACATGTTAAAAAAAAAAAAAGAATTAGCATGGCAAATGTGGCCTTCAGATTTTCCTTTGTTAAATTAACATTTCACAAAGCAGAGGATCTAAAAAACAAAAACATGAGAGTCCTCCAGTTCTTCAATCAGAAAAGTCCTACTCAGTCTTATTATGCTTTATGGTCTATATGTAGGCAAAGAAGAAAAGGACATTAAGTGGGAGCAGAAGAAATCAATATTTCAGTGTGTTTTATGTACATAATTTG
Organism: Gallinula chloropus; assembly: GCF_964237585.1. Taxonomy (NCBI): domain Eukaryota; kingdom Metazoa; phylum Chordata; class Aves; order Gruiformes; family Rallidae; genus Gallinula; species Gallinula chloropus. The sequence goes on from NC_140105.1 coordinate 11,988,190, forward strand.
AAAAATTCAAGACTTGTACAAAAATAATGGGTTTGAAATGCAGAATTCTGGTAAAGTCTACATAGCCACGACACTGTAATGGATGAATGGCAGCTGAAAAGCTAAGCTGCTCATACAAGTTTATTTTAAATGCTGGCACTTACTCTACTGGGTAGACATCAGTATATGTTGAGTAGAGTGTTATCCTGCACATGGATTAATGTCTTGCTGCTTCATATTTCTGACTCAAAGGGAACAAGCTGTTCATCTGTGTTTCCTTGCATTCACCTTAGGTCTGAGGAGAATCCCTCACAAACCACATCCATCCTTTACAGCTTTATGGACTGTACCTGGCTGCTTTAGATGGATTCTGGATGAGGTCTCTATTGATAAAGAATGTAGCTGACTTTCTGTTATGCCCACCAACTTCTCCCCCTTTTTTTTTCTTTGTCTTTGCCTCTGTTCAGATGCCTTTTATAGTTTTAGTTTTGTGTTGCTGTCATGTGAACCAGAAGGCTTTGATTATGCAATTCTCCCTCCTTTTCTTAGTATGGATCTCAGTTGGATGTCTGGTTATTGGCTAGCCTGGAACATAGCATCTCTCAATCCCAACAGTTCTCAGGTCCTGCCTGTCATTTAAAGGAAGTTTAATGGTTTGGTTGAAGTTAATTAAAACGTGTTTCTGTTAAGATTCCATTGTGCTATGTGGAGCAATGGTTGACTTGGCCATCTTAGATCTATTCATTCTGATGGAGCTGCTTGGGAAGGTGAAGCCCTATTTGCAATGATAAATAACCACATTGGAATTCGAATGAAAGATGTTATTAGCATCAAAGTCGCTTGTTCATGAATGGTCCAGTTAAAAATAATTGAATTAAATTTTTCTTTTTCTTACAGCAGCTTAGTTTTGTTATAAGTGAGTAGGCTGTGCTAGCATAATTGAGGGGAGTATCTAGCCCATTAGTTCAGTACTTTCATTCAGAGGGTACTCAGTCTCTTAAGTAGGGAATTAGTAATAGAGAGTAGCATACCAACTTTCCCATGCACTGGCTTAAAAATGTTTTACACAGACCATCTTTGAAGTATTGCACAGGCAAATAACTTGGCTTATTAGCATATGTTTCATGTATTCTTTCAAATGAAAAATAATGATTTGAGCCAAGTGTGTTGTGGGGTTTTTTATAATTATCTCTAGTTTTTTGTACAGTAGTCTGGCAGTGTCTTTGTTCTATCCTGTTTTCATTTCAGCCATATATTTTCTTCCTGTTTTAAACCTCTTCTCCATTAAGTTTCTCTTCACACTGAGAGAAAAATCCCCAAGTCCTGAGGCTAGAAAATGAGTTACTAAAATGATTTCAACTTAGTCAAATATTGTCTGTTCTGAATAGGAAAGTATATTTAACCTACTTTTATCAAGATTACAGTAGCATCTTTTAAAACTTGGTTATCCTTTGGAAAATATTTCCTGTCTGTTGCATGATTCATAGGAAGTTTTTTCTTGAAATCTATGAAAGTTTTCAAATTTTTAAGGTCTACCCTTTGCTTTCACCTTTTCATCTACCCTCTCAAATTGAGAGGGACAGTAAAGACAGGATTGAAGAGCAAAAAGCAAGAGAGTGGCTGTTTTTCTCTACATGGGGCATCATAGTCCTGTGGTTGCTCTTCAGATTTGAGCCAGGCAAGATGAGTTCTGTTCCTGGCTGCACATGACCTGACTGACCCCAGTTTCCTATCATGATTCATATTGTGCTGATTTAGGGTGACTGGGACATAGACAGCTTTTGATCTCCTTTCTGTAAAATGGGAATTGTCATCAGTCACCTCCAGGTGTACAAGGGAGAAGTATTATGTCATTATCACATAGTGCTGTGTTGGGTAGGGCAGACATGATGCTTGCAGGGATCCTATTCTGAGCATTCCAAGCAGGGTTTTAGCAGTAGACTTCGTTCATGAAGATGAATCTGACAATTGGAACAATTTGGCTATTCTGTTTCAAATCACTGTGACCTTTAAAACGTGTGGAGAAATTGTACTCTGAGTTGTTAAATTTGTTCTTTTCCATTTTTTCATTAGTCTCTCACTTACAGGGCAGATTAGAAGAGAGGCATTTAGTAATCTTATTTTCTTCTCTTGTGGAGCTCTCAAGAATCTGACAGACCAGGGTACCTATGTGCTAGGCAGTGAATTAATTCTGTTATTGACTCTGTACAAGTCTGGTTTTAAGCTATGGACAGATTTCATGCTGTTAAGGTACCATATATTCAATAACTGCCATGACATGGAAACAAGTGTGACCATACCTCTCTGTTAAAAATAGTATAACTGTGGCTAACACGTTTCATTTTGTATTGTGTAGATATAACAGTGCATACAGAGAGCTGCTGTTTCCCTGTAGTGACCTCATTGGACATTCTAGTGAGATAACTGGCAATAATCTGTTCATACTCTTCCCCCTATCACCTTGGAGCAAATTAAAGTAAACAAAAGTGGTCCAGTTGGTTTTTTTCCTAGTGTCTGTGTAACAGAAGCTTTTTGTGTGTGCAGCTGCTTGACATGTGTATTGAGAACTGTGGCCCAAGATTCCAGTCTTTAGTTGTGAAGAAAGATTTCTGTAAAGACAAGCTGGTGAAGCTACTGAATCCAAGATATAATCTGCCAATTGACATGCAGGAAAAAATCTTGACTTTTATCATGGTAAGTCTAGAGTAAGCAGTAAGTGCTTGTGTGTCTGCCATATGGTAAATATTTAATGATGATGCCTGTTTCTGTGCTGTAGCATCCTCATGGGAACCTCTTCCTAAAGCAGACTTTATTCTTGCTGCTCCTGCTTCATACAGGAATAGCACAGTCTGGAAGACAAAGGGAGAGAACTGGGATGCTGTCAACCTCCACCTTTTATATTCCCTTCCCAGTCTGTGTATGTGCTACCTCCATGGTTACACTTACCAAGCAGGCTGAGAAGTAACTGCAGAGCTTTTGTGGTTCCTGCTGCTTTGAACAGAGTTAGCAGGAATGGATGGAGGGAATGACCTGCCTTTAGGACCACCGATTTTAGAAGTGCTTCTCTGACTGTTCATTTCTGTCACTGTTACTGTTCCTGTTCTATCAAAACTAGACTTGGGCCCGAGGTTTCCAAGGAATGGTGGATGTGAGCGAAGTAAAAGAAGTTTATCTAGAATTACTGAAGAAAGGAGTGGAGTTTCCATCCTCTGACACCAGCAGAGGAGGACCTAAGGTGGGAATACACAAGGATACTTCATTAACCATTGTAAATCAGAAACAGGATGTGTTAATTGTATGAGCATTGTCGACAAAGGTGTGTTTGTTTTGTGGTGTGTTTTGGTTTGGGTTTTTTAAGTTCAAATGCTCCAGGGCAGATTATGACCAAGCTACTTAAGTACATGAGCAGGATTCGGTTTCAATTGTAACAGCCAAGATAACAACAAGGAAACCTGGGCTATGGAAAAGTCTATTTTATTTCAAACCACCGATTAGTGAATATGTTCTCAAAAAAAGAAGCATCTCTCTCCTGAGACTTTCAAAGTGTGTGCAGGATTTGGGCATGGTACTTACCCCAGAATGAATGAGACCCCAGTGCTCCAGACTTGTCAACTTCTGAAAGCCTAAACTAGGATGAGTAAAGTTTTCTCAAAAACACGTACTGTGCAAACTGTGAACTTTATCTGTCTTGAAAATAGAGAGCTAGAAATCTTAGATTATTATCTATGTATCTCTCCAGCTGTTTGCTCAGCCTGTACACCATAAAAGTTATTTAAGCATATGTCATAGATATCATTGTGTAGCATGAAGGTCATGAAGTATAAGTATGGCTTGAGCATTGGGCATTAGCTGAAAATACAGGACATATTTTAAGGCAATTCTTTCTTCTTCTTTTTTTTTATTAGAAAAGTTTTCACAAGAGCTTTGGGAAGTGTGAAAGCCATCTACCACTGGGTGGGACTTGGCAATCTAGAATTAGGTATATGTAATCATTGGAGACAGTAATGATTCAAACTTATCCTGAGTTTGATTTGATGATTCAGTAGTGGATTGCATAAAAGCTTATGTATTTAAAGGTTGTTTGAACGAGCTATGTGGAGAATCAAGAGACTATTTCTTTTTTCTCACCAAAAAGGTTCTGTTTACCACATCTACTTGCCAGTTAAAATCAGTGGCACACCTTCTGTTGGTCTCAGCAACTGCAGACCTGAAAACAAACTTTAGCTCATTCTCTAGAAGTGAAGAACTCGAATTGTGTAGCTTTGTGGAGGAGTAGGTTTTGGAGGAGTAGGTTTTGGAGGAGTAGGTTTTGGATTTTTTTTTCCTTTTTGGTAGCAGTCACTTCAAATGCAACTGAAGCTTTCTGCAGATGTATTCCAGCTTTTTGATCCAGAAGACCTTTGTAGTTTATCTTCTGCAGAGACCCAGACTTAACACCCCAACCTTTCCACTACCTCCAAGTATGACTGTGTTCTAAACTGTCCTTCAGTGGCACTTTGAGAACGACTCTTGGCTGTTAGATGGCTTAAGAGCTCAAGGAGTTAGCCTGTTCTTAGCCATTCCCACTTTATCCTGTGATGGAATTTACTTGCAAACCCATTTATATGGTACCTGAATTCCAAGTTTCACCTAATTACAAAATAGCCATTGGATTTCTTCTTGTAAATAGACCTTGCTCAGCAAATTCCTAGGGAACACTGGCTGTGAGAAAGTTAATGCCCAGCTGTCTAGTCTGACAAAGATGTTTTGTAGCACTCTCATCTGGATGTCTGTTCCCATTCTTCTGTTAAACCCAAGCTCTGCTCTTTTGTCTTTCACAGGCTTCATCTCCACCTTCCACAAAGTCATCTCCATCTTCTGCTAATCCTGCAAAACAGTCTTTGTTGCCTCTTCCCACAGGCCCAACATTATTGTTGATTCCTGAGCAGGTGCAGTACTACAAGTTTAGAGGGGGAAAATCCACTTGAAAAGTACTAGTAATAAGTGATTTCAACAATCTGGGTGCATTGACCACTGAAAGGGACCATTAGTTTGAGTGGCAAATCTCTGCATTCATGGGTTTAGGTTCATTCTCCTGTATGGTGGTGTGCCAAAGCACAGTATGCAGAAGTGAGTTCAATAAATGCCAGGCTCTACCCCATCTGGAAAGTGAATTTACTTAAGCATGAGAATATCTAATCACATCTTACAATGTTGTTATGCAAATTCATAGAAGTTACTTCAAAAATAAGTGAAAAAGCCAAACTTACGTTTGCATGAGACTTGTGTGAAGAGATTATTCTGAAAAGCAAAAGGAAAGGACAGTTCACTTGTATTCCTGCTTGGCCTGTAGGTAACTAAACAGAGTGACAGTAATATTAGTGAAGGGGATTAACTGTAAGGAAAGCGAGTTGTACTGTCAGACTTGGTTCTCAAGTTAGATTGCATATATAAAAGCTGAGCTAATTCCATTCTTTTTTGTGGAGTAAAATAATGCTAATTAGGCCCATATTATGCCTAATTGGGAGGAAAGTACATGTTAAAGGTAAGAATTGTTCTGCTCACTCTGTTTACCTAAACAATGTTCTGTCATGTTGAACCAACAGATTGCGAAATTGTACAGTGAACTGGATATGGCAAAAATGAATGTGAGAGTGATGTCATCAATATTAAAAGACAATGTTCCTGGCTCTGAAAATCCAGATGATATGAATCTTTTACAGGTATGTGATAATTCATTGGTATGGGCTAATGGTTTGGCTAGATGAAAGTTGCTTTTAAAATATGTTGTATCCTTTCTTTTAACATATGGATTTGTATTGTCAAATGGAATCCAACAACAGGTTTCTGTCTCTGATTTTGCTCAGCTTTCTCTTGTCTCCTTCACCTTCCTCTGACATCTAGATAGTCAGGAAAGGACAATACAGCTTGCAATGCAAATTTAAGCTCTAGGGAATTCCAACGGCAAAGGAATTTCATAATGGAGCGTTCTCTGTTAAGCATGTTCTGTCAAACAGCCCTGAGAACATTCCAGATGAATGCAGTTGTCTTGTGGGAAAACAGATGATGACACAGTCTCTCTCTCATATCCGTCCTGGAGTTTTCAGTGTTCTCTTTATTGTTACCAGTACCTTAAAGGCAGACTGAAGGCCAGTGAAGAATATGAAGCGTTGGTTTTATGTGCGTGACCTCAAAGACTGGGAGCTTGCTGTGTTATAGAAGAATCCATGTGCTTTTAAAGTGTAGCCTGAAGGAAGTGTAATAGTCCAGTTTAGATTTGACAGTGAATATGCAAACATTCTTCCTTTGTTGATGTCACTTCTATTTGCTTGTACTGTATTTTCTATTAGAAATTAAAAATCCAGTTTACTTTAACATTTCAGTAGTGCCCTGTGTCAGTGGACATGCTTCTGTTTCATATTGTCAGCAAGAATTAAAAAAGCATTTATTGCATCCTTCTGTGTCTAAACTTATCTGAACTTCTTTGAGGAAACAGTTTTGGTAATTCATCAGCATTAAACATTGGAGAACTGATCTAACTTGTGCAAGCCTTCAGTGTGCCTCTCTTCCCCAGCGGATGATTTCCTTTGTGAGGAAGCCTAGTTGGGTGCTCTTGGATTGCCTTCAGTGTTGTGCTGTTCAGCTCTGACTGGCTCACAACTGGACGTGAGAGGCAGAATCAGACAAGTAGTTTGCCACTGTCTCCCATCTTTAATGACAAGCAGTGATTCAGCTCTGGGGGAGACAGGAGACAGGTGCATCCTTGCGTCTCCAACACTGTTTCTTCTGCAGAGGTCTGTGGAGCTACAGGTCTGGGGAGGAAGGGCCTGCAAAGGAAGGGTCTGAGCAGAGTAGACTTTAAACACAGGCAAATAGCTGTTGCAATAGATTGCAGAGTGCTTGCTTTGTCTGCACTGAAGGATTGAATATAGGTTGTTCCAGAAATGGATGCTACCTAAGCAGCTAATTTATGGGTGTTCTGTGCACAGTACTGGACTTGTGCAGTGCTACGGCCATCAGGGAGGTTGCCACGGTGCAAATTGGCCTTGGTGATTCAGCCAGGCAGCGAAGGTATACCCCAGGTATCACTCTGGCTTAATGTGTTTGTCCACCTCTGTCCAGTCTGTGGCAAGCTAAGTCTTTCTGGCTGCAAAACAGGAAAAGCACGTTTTTCATTTCCTGTCTCCTATTAGGGCCCTTCTGCATGTGGGAGCACAGATTAGGTTGTCCACAGTAAACTGGTGGATTCTTATTGACACTCCCAGTAATATAATTGTTGGCAAAAGTTAGAGGACAGGGTGTGGAGTTCCCATTTGTGGGAGAGTGACTAAAATCTCATTCCTTCTATGTTAATTTCACTGTTGTTCTTGTTCTTTTCCCCTGTGCACTGAGTGGTTGAAAGTATCAAGCATGGCTAGTCTGTGCCTTTAACAGTGTTTAATGTTTCCTTTTGTTTGTGGCTTTACCTGGATTGCTTGAATTAAGCTTTTGTTGTCAGAGAACAAAGTCCTTTATTAAAAGAGCTGCTTGTTTAGACTTTGAGTTGGAGACATTAATTTCAGTCTGTCCAATTATGTGGAGCCTCTCAATAAGAACTGTAGCAGGGTAAAGTTTATCAGTGCAACATATTTTCAGTTCTGTGTCTTCATTAGTGGCTAGGCTCCTCCCTTTCTCCACCCTGTTTTGGACAAGGCTTGAGATAGCAGATCTCACTTGAAAGGTTGTGCTGACTGGCAACAGTAGTTAAAGAATAGCTAAAGCTCACTATCAGCCAAGGAGAGTACAAACTTCTGTACTGGTTAGTGAATAAACATACTTGATGGACGTGCAGGAATTTAGGTCCAGGTCATCAGCTGGTGAAAATTAACACAAATTTGTTGTAATCACTGGTGATTGTCACACCAGTTGGTAGTCTATCATTGTAAAACTCCATCTTTCAAAACATACGAGCGTTTGCATGGTTATGGGTTGGAGCAAAACCTAGCAAATCTCTGCTTGAAATGAGTGTCTCCATTTCCTTCTCCATTGAATATTGATCTATACAAAGGAGCTGGTCTGCCTGTATAATGGTGTCGTAAAGAATACACCTTTTTTAATGTGGATTGGGTAGTGAAGTGTGGAACTGGAGAGGTTTTAAATTTAATTACAGACATTAAACTGAATACATTTTCGTGCGTTTTATCCTGGGTTATGAAGTTCTGGAAGGTTTGGTACTCTGTAATCCTTATGCAGATTTTGCAGAGGCACAAAGTTCCCTTTTAGATAAATAAATTATTTTATTTATGTGTAGTATATGTTTCTTGAAGAATCAGATTGTTTTGAAAATAGTAACAGAGCAATTTCTGAATAGCAGTGTGCAAATAGAGTAATTTCCCCCTCCTTTTTCTCAAGCAGAGCCTACGAGCATTTGCAAAGGCACTGTGGGGGGAAAAAAAAAGTTGGCTGAGTTGAAGTTCCTGCTGCTAAAGAATTTGTTTCCTTGAACATGCAAAATCTGCAGTGGAGAGGAATATAAATAAACTGTCTTCCATTTCAACTGGCAATAATGCAAAATTCTGCTCATTAAGCTCTCATAAATTTCCTATGGGCTGATTCTGCTGGTTTATGCTATTTTCTCAAAAAGTGCCTAGAATAAGAACACTCAGATTCCTCCATTTAGAGGAACAGTTAGAGCTAGAGACTTGTGTCACAGAGCACTTCTGTCCTTTAGCCTGCTATTGTCTTGTCTCCAAGCAGATGTTGAGCAGGATCACATCCATTACATCTGTGTTAAGTATCCTGCTGAGTTTAATCAGCTTCAAACAGGATCAAATCAAATTTGCTCTGCATTACCCAGAGGGGTCTTTGTTATTTTGCAATTTGTAATTTAGGCTTTAGAGACAGATATATCTTTAGAAATAAAGGGGGTCAAGAGGTAGGGATTGGGCAGGGGTAGGAGTGCTGCCTGTGATGATAGGACTTGTCAACCTGCCTTGCAGAGATCAAAGACATGAAAATTACGCTATTTGCTATGTTTGGTATGCATGTGGCTTGTGTAAATTAGGGAATGTTACCCTTGAGTCTGCAGTGCCCATGTCTCTTATCATTCTTCTCCAGAGCTGACAAATTGGGAGGCCACTGTTATGATGTGTTGGTTTTTTGGTGTTTTGTTTTAATTTTGTTCTTCCCCTGCCTTGGGCAGAAACTGTATAAGACCTGTCGGATGATGCAGGAGAGGATCATGGAATTGTTGGTGACAGTGGAGAATGAAGATGTGATAGTTGAGTTAATACAGGTGAATGAAGATCTGAATAATGTCCTCCTGGGACATGAAAGGTAAGTACAAGACCTTCCTCTTCTCATTTGGTCTCCTGCCTTTCTCTTCACATTTGGTATCCTCACTGAATAAGTGTATTTAATGGATGCAGGTGGTTCCCATGTTTAATGTGTCTAACATTGAACCTACACAAGGAGGAAAATTTTATCCTTAAAGCCAGAGAAAAGAAAAGTAAGAAAATAAAATTATATATTTGCCTTTCCCTAAACACTTCAAAACCAGTTCATAAGATAGTTGGAAAACTATATTAGAATGGGGTAAAACAAGTTAACAGCATAGACGGGAAATCAGATGGAGTCACACAAACAACAATCAATTTAGAACTTGACATTCCTTTTTGGTTGTGCACAGTGAATTTGTCACCAGTCTGCTACAAACTCTTTGGTAGAGGTGATGGTCCTTATCTCTATTAAGTGCATGTGCTTCCAGGAAAGAATACTTGTTCTCCTTTCTAAACAACCTTGACAGCTTTACTGCAGAAATCGGCCACAGAGGACCATTCTGCCTCACTGCATGCTTAAGAGAGTCACTTGCTTTTCTCAACTCTACTGCTTGTCTTGCAACAGAAAATGGAAGCACTGCAGTGCTTGTGTTGACATCTTGTAGAGTCTAGCAAAAACTGCAATTAATTTTAAACTCAAAATTTCAGTATTATCTCCCAAAGTATCCCATGAGTATGCTCATGGAGAGTAGTCTGGTTTAATAGGAACTGGCTTTCCATGTTAAGTAGTTGATCTTCTCCACAGCTAAGGAATGTTCTAGAAATCATTATGCATCAAGTGCAGTGGTGGATGGTTAAATTTAGCAGATTTAGAGAACTTACTAGTTTTTTCTTTTCAATCCTCTGCTGCACTAAAAATATCACTGATTCTTTCAAGTGTCATGGCACAAACTTTGGGACTAATCTTGACAACATTTAGTTTTCATTTATCCTTTAATCTTATGTGGACAGCAGTGTTGGTATATTTGTGTGTTTACTTCTTGCATTAGAAAATATTTTAATTTAGTAAAGCAAAGAGAGAGTTCTGCTCAGCCTCTCTAAATCCATTGAACTCAGGTGTGGGCTTAAGTTTTTCTTCGTACTGGTGAGTACCAGCAAAGCCAAGAACTTTTGAACTATAATTGGTAGCTCGTGGGTATAATTCAACAAATTCCTTATGAAAGACTCACCTGGTGATTGAAAGAGCAATTAATTGGCCATTATGAAACTGGACAGAAAACTGCTGCGTTTTACTACTATAATATTGGGGTTTATATATAAAGAGCCCTCCTGGGTGCAGATGCACTCGAGAGTTGATAGTGTTCAAAATGTATTTGGTTGATGTTTGCTGCAGATTCAGTTCCTCTGAATGATGAGATGTGTAAAGGCCAAACTGGTTTTAACTAGCTGCATCTGTTTCGTACTGTGTGTATTGTTGAAGACAAGTCGTGCTGCATTCTCTGTTTCTGATTATCAATGCAGAGTCCAAATTAAGCCAGGAGCAATCACCGTTGTGCTACGAGCTGGCCTCCTGTATGTAGCGATGCCTCCCTCTAGTGGCTCCAGCAGCTTCTCTTGCTGTATTTTAGATCAGTGTTTTATGTTCTGCAGTCGTAGAGGTTATGGGTTGGTGGGGGGTTTTTAGCTTTTTCTCTTCTGTCTTCTGTTCCTCTCTTGTCTTTGTGAGTCTCACCAGTATGGTAACCGTGCATAGCAAATGCAGTTGCATAGGCAGTCTTGGATCCATACCACTTAAGAGCTCTTCTGAAACCGACTGACTGATCTTGTGGATGCTGAGTATCATTCACTGGGTTTCCTCTGGACCTAGTGTAGCACTGTTAGGACTCTTAGTACATAAATGTTTATGCAGGTGGATTTTTTGTTTTTTCTTTTAAAAAAACAGTTTCAAATGCCTGGACTAATGAGAAGGCTGGGTACCTGAAGAGAGGTGTGGTTTGTGGGGACCTCTGAGCACGGGTGGCTTCCCCACACTTATTTGGAAGAGTCTTTTGGTCAGAACGAGCCAGATTTGGTACAGTGTGGTTTCAGAGTTATGTACTGGTGTGAGCAGAGGCACACATTCTTGTTGGACGTGCCTTGGTTTTATTTTGAAAGAAAAAGTGGCTGTCTCCAAAACTGGTGTTAGTAAAGGTGGTCAGAGGACTGTGGCCAGATTGCTGGTGCAGAGACAAACACCCTAGAGAAGAGCACCTGTAGTGCCTGTTCGGTGCTTCTGGAGTCTTTTGATAAACCCTGATTATAACTGTTTTCATATTCTTATGAGTGGCATCACAGAAATGTCAGAACAAACATTTAACTCTGCAACTTCAACAGGTTCTCTCGAAACAGAGTTCGCTTTTTGGAGAACCAGAGAATACAGCGTGAGCGCTCAGAGGTGAGCAGTTAGAGATGAACTTGGGAACTATAAATATCCCCTTTTCTGTTCCTTGTGAAAAATACAGTTATGATCTATGCAGAACTTCATTCTGTAGTTGAGAGGTACAGGGGATAGCAGGCTGATACTACTGTCAATTTTTCTAAAGTCTGATTTGCAGGATTTTAGGCAAGTTCATGTAACTAAAGTAGCAAATAGTATCAAATTTCAGATGGAACCTTGGTCAGGAACAATGAGATATCTATTCAAATTCTGGTTTATTACCTCTATAGCTAAGCATTATTGTCTGCCATATACTAAATGAGGAACCATAACGTTTCTTTTCATTTGTTCTCTGGTAAGCTCTTAGAGACTAAAATACTATTGCACAATCAGAATTCCCTGTTACTGATTTTTTTTTAGTCAAATTTCTTTCTGAATTGTGAAAAGTGGCTTGTAGCAACTCTTTAATTACCAACATTTATTGATTGATAATTATGGTTATGATTGTATTGCCCTAAGTAGTTTTGCACATGTTTCAGCTTCTGCTAAGCCATAACTGCATAGTCATCTCAGACCCCACATGAACATGTCTGCATTGTGAGCGCTGAAATGCAGCTGACAAGTATTTAAAAAAAGTAGAAGACGATCTTGTTTTCCTTGAAAAGCCACTATTACTACATGCTGGTTATGTAGGTGGATTTTTTTTTTTTTCTTGATGGAGGCAGTGTTGGATTAGTTAGGAGTCCAAATGGTGTAGTCTGTGTATTCTTTTATTATTAAGGAGCCTCCAAGTTTAAAATGCATCATCTTGTTTTTTAAAACTCGTGTGACCAAACCCATTGTGATTCAAGTGTGTGGTTTCATTAAAACCTTGGGTTGGCTACATTTTTAATTCTAACATATGCACAGGAGAAACAAAGGGAACCTTTTTCTGTGTCCTAGAAAACGTTGCTGTGGTTTTGAACGTTTACTATCCAAAACAGGACTGAAAAAAAATCAACCTCCTAAGTATGTATCATATCTCAGTAACACAAATAAGTGACATAAAAATGATTGTACGAAATCAGCCAGAAGATTGATATCAAACCTGTATCTAAACAAGCTCATGATTGCTTTTTAGAATAGAATCCATTCCAATTCCTATTCAGAATTGTTTTCCTTGAATTTTTGAAATAGCATCCTTGCTGAAACGATCTTTGCTGGAAAGTATTTTGTTTCATTAGCTATCTTTCAACACCCCCCCAAAAAAAATTCTGATTGTGTCTCAGAGTTGTCAGTTTTAATACTATGATTTTAAAAGTTTATATTCTGTGAAAATAGCAATTTGTTTAAAACTATACAGTTTCCTTTAAAAAACCACAACAACAAAGAAAAACCAAACAACTCTATTCCTTTTCCAATGTTAAGCTGTACAGGAAACAGCCATCTGCTCCCTCAAGTGATCTACTTGACCTCTCCATAGACTCTCCATCTCCTGTGTCAACAGTGGTGCAGACTGACTCTGCAGTGTCTCCGTCAGTGTCTCCGTGCAGTAAGTGATGAGCAGGTTTCCCTTGCTCTGACTTCCTAAAGCAAACCCACAAGAGCTTGATGGAGGAATAAAGAAGTTTCTTGTAAGAAAGAAAACAAACATATTCCTTAACTTTAAGGGTGTTCCTTAAATCTCCTTAAAAGGAGAACTGATGTGTGTACACAGGAGAAAAACTGCAAGGTTATGTCAGGTTCCCTGCAATTTGTTTATAGTAGAAGCAATAATCTTTTTCCCCCATTATGTAAATTTGCCCAGTGGAACATGCTCTGGTTTTCATTACAATGAAGCCTGTAAAACAGTCTCGTAGCTGGTTGTTCTGTAGGCTTGGAAGAAAGAAGCACAGGTATGCTTTTCTCATACCCTCTTGATGCTCCAAGTTTTTTCAGGAGGCACTTGATGTTAAGAAACAGTTCTTTTTCAGAAAGGTACACATCCCCTCAAAGTTCAGATTTCTTTCTTTAATAGGCAGAGGAGTGAGTAGAGCTCCTAACTTCGGCACCCTGAACTGCTGTTTGCAGAACCACCTCTTTTAAATCCACTCTGGGACTCCAAATGCTGAAGTTGAATGTGTGAATGTATCCTCAGAAGTAAATGCCTATAATTCCATTTTAATCTTTTAGCTTAAATAGTGAAAGGAGTTTTAAGTGTATAACACTACTGATGTTCTGGCATTGTAAGGAGATAAATATATCACATCTCCACCTTTCTCGGAGTGAATAAAGTTTTGGTTTTCATGTGATAAACAGCAATTTGTTTCAGACTCTCTATGTGCCTTCCAAACAAACTTTACCCTTTCAATGTAAATGTAGTACAAGTAACTAATATTTGCTTAATAATATTGAAATGATCATTAATTACCACTTTCAGATTGCATATCTGGAAACTCTGAAAATAAAAGCAAGCATCCTCCATCCATTTATCCGCAGCTGGATTTAGCAACTCCTACAAAAGCTCAGCAATTCCCGTGAGTAATACTTTATCAAGAAACAGTAACAGATAACAGATCTTCCAAGCTATTAGTGCTCTAATTCATCTAATGAGTTTATAGAAAGGTGTAAGAACACAGATTTACACAGTTCAGTAAAACATCTATGTGTTAGACACTGTGCATTGCAGCACTGTTTAGTCATAGATAGAAATTTATCTTGATGATGAGAATGCACTTGAGACATGTTTGACTTCCTGCTTGAGTGTTGGCAGTGCTGCAGTGAAAGGTAGAAAAAGATGAATTATGCAGGTCAGTAGGAACAGTTTAAGATAGGAGAGGTGTCCCTGTAACCAGCCAACCTGCCCATGCTGCTCTCTGTTGTGATATAAGGGAAAGACAGACCAGCAAAAAATCGTGTAACAAGAATATACAGTTTGGATAGTTTCTCAGTTACTTTCAATGTATTTCTCTCTCCTAGATTTGCAACTGATGCACAAAACAATAGTGTAAGCAACCCAGCTGGACATTCATATAGCAATGTGAGTAACACTCATGCTCAGAATAACCATTCTTTGCTGGCAACTGTCAGAATGTTTGGATTTATCCTGACTACTGTCCAAAATGGGATATGAAGACCTTTTCTGTGGCCTTTCTCCATGCATCAGGGAACACTTTGTACTTGGTGACTGGGCCAACTTCCGTTACCACAGATGCTTGGGTCCAGCACAATCTCAGGGGAGTGTGCAGAAAGGAGTTGCTCTTATATTTGTGTTTAACCTGTTGCTGTGTGAAGCAAGCCAAGATCTCCCGTTGCTGCCATTACATTGTTCTGATACATTTCCTTTCTCAAATAAGATATTTAAAAAAACAAAAACTTAAACCCACCAAAATCTCCAAACAGTTAAAAAACAAGTACAGTGTAGGACAAATGGCATATGCTGCAGACAAAATGCCTGTAACAGAAGGAATGCAGAGAATATGGAGGGACTTTGAGGTAGTGTTCTAGATTTGAAATAGAAAAGATGAGAAGCCTGTAACAGAAGGAATGCAGAGAATATGGAGGGACTTTGAGGTAGTGTTCTAGATTTGAAATAGAAAAGATGAGAAGCAGCATCTTCCCTATTGTAAACCACAAGTCAAAAGCAGGTATCTGTGATGTGAGTACTGGGTTCTTTGAGTCTGTGTACTGTAGCACATTACACAAATGTGAAAGATAGAGATGTGCTGTAGGTAACATGGAGAAGTGTTTTGAACCTTGTGTGAAGAAGGGAGGCTAATTAGATTGATTAGTAGTTTGCCTTAGAATTTACCTGCTGTAGTCTGAGAGTCTAAAGATAAGTCAGCAGTTAGATAAATTATGTCAAGCGAGTTCTTACAAAACAATCTGTTTTGCTTCATGTCCTTAGTTGGCGACTCTCTTAAGCCCAGTGCCTCTGAATCCAGTAAATCTGCAGAGTGGCCATACCACACCATTAGATGGACTGTCACCAGCAGGTAATAAATATCACAGAGCGCCTAACTGTCATGGAGATGTATTTTTCCTGTTAGACTTTAAGGGATTTATGTTCTGTCTGTTAAAGACTAGGATCAGTAACAAACATTGACAAAATCTCATATTGCTTGTGGCTTCTCTTGGACATGTAAGTCTATTTTAGCATTTCAAGTGACTAGCTACGTAAGAGATAATCTGCTACTTTCAGGAAGGTAGGAAAAAAGTAACATGCAGTAAGCATGATTTTCACTTGATTTATCTGCCTGTCTTCATTCTTCAGCTGCATCAAAGAACAAGTTGCAATCATCTCATTACTACGAGATAATGGAATTTGATCCTTTGGCTCCCACTGAGTAAGTAACTCTTAAAATAGATAGTACAGAGTTTTCTTGGGTGCCAAAGGCAAGACCATTTCTGAGGTGGCTTTTTCTTCTGAGTGAGGATACAAACTGCA
This sequence comes from Gallinula chloropus, assembly GCF_964237585.1. Taxonomy (NCBI): domain Eukaryota; kingdom Metazoa; phylum Chordata; class Aves; order Gruiformes; family Rallidae; genus Gallinula; species Gallinula chloropus. The sequence continues at coordinate 12,004,226 of NC_140105.1, forward strand.
CTCTTTAGACGGAGTTATCTAACCAGTTGGATCACCAATGTAAATGAGAGTGGCTGCATTTTGTATGTTTTCTTCTAATAATCAATTAAAGAATAAGTTCCTATACTGTGTTTATCCAACAACATCTGTCACAAAGATGGATTAAGGCTGTGTCAAAAATGATCTACTAAAATCCTATCCAGTGACATGAAAAGGTGAGTAAAACATGGTAAGGGTCCTGGGGGAGGAAGCTGACTGACATTTCAGCACAGACGGTTCTGGAGCAAGGTAACCAAAGTAATCCCTGTTCACAGCAATTGTGATTTTTTTATTTTTTTAAGAACATTGTTCTTCTGCATATCAAGAAAACACTCAATTTAAATGAATGTACAGTAGGGAATGGATGCTGGGGACTCTCCAGAGGGCCAGATAGTCAGACAGAAAGATAATATGAAGGTAAACTGATGGCAGAACTCTCCTTTCTACCAGTAAATTGCAAAAAATGTGAGCCATCTGCACAAGACTTGATTCTGAGGAACCACCAAATTCTGAAGTAGAAAAATTTCATCAGAAACTTTATTTATTAACTAGTGTGTTAATTGTATGACATGTGGTATGCTGGCCCTTTGCATTTTGCAGTCCTGTTCCTAAACTTACTTCATCAAAAGTGATGATGTCCAGAGGTACCTCATTAAATGTCTAATCACTGAGGATTGGCTGTTTCCATGGAAACCATGCCACTGATGCTGCTATAAACTTTTCGCAGTTTGTGCTTGGGCAGAATTTCATGGTTATATTTTGTCAAAAGGAAGCAACTGTGATGTGGGACTTGCCCTGTTCTTCTTTCAGAGCTATTTATGAAGAAATTGATGTGCTGAAGGCAGAAGTGAAGAAGAACACAGAATGCTGAAGGTGGAGGTGAAGTCTTTTACCAAACACAAGTTACTCTCTGATGCTGGTCCTGTGCAGTGCTTCCTATAATGTACAACTGAATAACAGAGCAGGCTTTGTGTTTTGGCACAACAAACAATAAGTATTGGAATACTGAGCTGTGTGGAAGATGAAGCATTACTTAGATCTACACCTGTATGTTCAATGGTGCATTCAGGGTGACTTGTGTGATTGTTTTTGGAGTATTTTTGAGGCCTTTAAAATAGGATTTCCAAATTCACTTTTGTTCACAGGTGAACAGAAAGGACTCTTGCAACTATAGAAGAAAGCTTTTCTTCCAAGTTCACTGCTCCTTTGTATTGCTTTACCTGTTTATGCTCCAAACCAAACCAAACATTATGTTTACAGAAACTGCAGAGTCCAGTTTCCATTTAGGCTTTATTGTCTGTTAATGTCCCTAGAAATTTATGAGGAGCTTTTGGTATGTAGCTTTTATCTAAAGTTTGGCCTGTTGCTAGATGTCTGAGGACATGCAGTGTTACTTTCCTACATCCACATTCTGAGTACAGGTTTTTTCTTCCTAAAAGCCTGCATTATAGTTGGATTTTTGTCTTGATAAGAACCCGAACTTGACATGAGGTGCTGTCATCCATGGCTAACAGAACAGAAAAACCCCTGCTTGTTCAGTTGTTGTTGCTTTTTATTTACTCAGTAAATATTGGAGGGGGATCAATCATTTCTTTCCATGCTCCTGCCCTGCAGAGATTGCTGTTCTGGTGAAGGAAAAAATAATCATCTACAATGCAGATGAGCAACAGTTACCCATTTATTTTAATCAAGCTGTTTAACCCTGTTAATAACAGTTTTATCTTTTAATAATTAAAGTGCCTTATCTTACTTTAATGCTGAATGTAAATGGTGCACTTTAACAAGTACAGTTCTCTGAATTTATAACTGATATAAAACTTGAGAACTTAGTTCATGTTCATAGCTGATAAGCTATTTTGTGAAATGCTGCATTTTAACTGTTAACTGTTTAAGTGGTAAGAAGTTCTGTTATGTGATTTTTGGAGTGTAAAATTCCAAATAAAAGGAAACACTTACTGAGGAGTTAACCCCATCACTTCTGAGTGTTCACCAGATGACATGTGCATTCCATCAAACACTGAATGTAGACAAGATTGAAGTATCCAAGTGTGAGTCTGTGGTGTTTCACTGCCTGGCTAGCAATTTTGCAGTTTGCTGTAGGGCCATTAGAACACCTTCTATCAAAACTACAACCTTGCAGATATTTGGGGGGGGGGGGGGGGGGGGGGGTGTAAGCAAAGGTGCAAAGGTAAGCTGCTTTACTATTTTTCTTGTATTTTTTGCAATGGTCTGGAGAGCATCCTGAGAGAACTGCTGAGAACAGGCTGTGAGGTGGATTGATTTGTGCTCCCCACCCTCTGCAGCTTAGTTGTATTATTTAAAACCCGAGCACGTTGAAGTATAACAAATTAAAATAGGCTGTTCCAATATGGTAACCCATAATGTGTGATTGCAAACTGAACTTTTCTGCATTTAGAGAAGCAAAATGGCCACAGACAGGTGAGGGCTCCGAAGGGGCCTGGCTCATTACTGAGGTTGGAGAGCTGCTTTTATGGTTGGAATGCACTCAGCATCTCTCCAAACCTGAACTTGCAAAGTCAGGGACAACCTCACATTTTTATTAAACTGACATTTGCCAGGGAGATACTCTTTTTATTCTGAAGCACGTGGCCAGAATAAAGCAATGTGTGGAGAGCTGCCATTATCAGTCCAGCTTTCAAAAAGACAACCCAGGTAAGAATTGCTAATATATTTTTTCTTCCCCCCCTAGCCCAGACTCAGGTTTGCTTTTTTTTTTTTTTTAATTCTTCTCCCTCCCTTCCCCCAAGCACAACTGGAATTACAGATTGGAAAGCTTGCTGTTGTTTTCATACAGATGTTTTTCACTTGTGGGCTCCACGTGTTCCGTGGAAGAAAATGCATGTGAGATGAAAGAATGAACATCTTCAGAAACTTAATAAATACACAGTGAAGACCTGACATGGATGTCATCCAGATTCTATTTAACCACCACATGATTGATACAATAATGCATTTTGTAGGTAATGTTAATTTATTTTCAAAAAAGCACTTCTTAAGTTATGATATAGAAACATAATTGAGACTGAAGAAACTGGAAGTTATTTCTGATGTACTGTTTACCTTTTGAGTCCAAACCAAACAACATTAGTCTTGATTTGTTAGATGTCATGTGCTGAAAGGGGCAGAAAGAACTGGCATGGTAGAGAAGATGAATTCCTATCTGAAAATGAGTAGGTCGCTTAAACTTGCTCTGCAACTCACTCATTTGGTGAGCTGTGATAAAGTGTTATTATCCCTGCCCCACGGGTAACAACCAAAAGCTACATAAATACAGGCTTAGGTGTTCTGATGGCAAACAGCCCCTAGGAGTACCTCCAAACAACTGCCAGGCTTCTAGGCAGGCTCTGTCAGACTCCATCTCTGAATAAGGTTGAGCCCCTTGGGGTTTTCTGAGGGGACTCCTGTGCTGTTAACTCAGCATGGGCTTTGGAGAGTTCTTTACCTACTGCCCTTTCCTCCAGAGCATTTCATACAGAACCCAAGCTTCTCTCCTGGTACATGGCCCCTGTGGAGTGAACGAGCCGTCATCCACCGTGCAGGTGCTTTAAATGAGTTGGACACAACATCAAGCTTTGAAGATGGCATTTCTAAACAGAAACCAGACCACAGATGTGACATGCTTAGATTCTTGTTCCTCATTCAAATGCCAACCATTTGAGAGCAGTCTGCTCTTACCAAATGAACTACTGATTCAGTAGTAATTCGTGAGGGTGCGTTGTCTTCTGAATCACTGTATCCTCCTGTGCCACATGAGGGTTGCACAGCAGTGCACTTCAGTTTTGAGTTTTCATGAACCAATTAACTGTTTTTAACTCTTTATAAAGTTGTTTGCATGGAAGAGATTCTTCAGAGCCAGCAAGGCCATTTTAGATGCTTAGTAAACTCATTTCTCTGTATTTAAATGAAGAGCTAAGTTTACATGTGGGTTCAAAAACTTCCCTCACAGCATTCAGATTAACATCTTTTTATTAGCTATCTTATAAAAAGATAGCTTCATAAAACCCTCTGTCTTCCAGGTGCCGTGTGTTCCCTTCTTCAATCCGATGAAGAAACACTATTCCTAAGAAATAATATTCTAACTACATGTTTTTGTTTGGTTTGTGGTGGTTTTTGAACAGAACAGGAACACATCCTTTCATAGCAGCAGCATCTGGCCAGGGTGGTTTAATAATAAAATGTCGTATTGCACAGTACTACTGCAGATTTTCCTTCCATGGAAAAAGGTTTCAAACCTGGTGGGTGGGTAGCAGCAGTCAAATTGTACAGATTGTCCATTACCGAAACCCAGGTAGAGGTAACTTCTGTCCTTCCTTTGCCTCAAAAAAGGTGTAAGAGAGGGTGATTAAATCAACTTTAGCCATTTTAGGGTCCTCTACAAATTCTGGATCAATGTAGAAAAAGACAGGCATGTCCACTTCCTCTTGAGGATTTAGCCACTGCTCTTCAAAACAGAAACACTGGGGAGGAAGGAAAAAAATTATCAACAGAATTCGACAACAGCAGCTCTGGTAAAGTTAATCTCTGCCATCATGAGAGAAAGCTTCATGGTTTAACATCAGGTCTCATTCCTTGTACACCCCTAAAATCCTGGGAAGGATCAACCGTATGAACAAGGCAGCAATTTTGTGTTATAGGGAGGGAAATTAGCTTTAATCAAGTGTCCAAACATGCAAATTGGCCAGACTAGCTCACATCGTTACCACCTGCCCTCCCTGTCAGTTGTACTAAATATCATGTACTTGGGAGTTGCTCTAGTTGGACAAGTAGAGCAGCTTGTTAGGAAGACAGCACGGCTCAGAATGGGGTTTCCTTAAAATGCTGCCATGCAAAGAATGGTACCCGGGGTTAAAAGAGAAATACTTAACTTACAGATAACGATTCTCAGTCAATTAAAGGAACATGTAATCTGTACTTGTTCACACTTACTTGTATTTTATTAAAATACTGTCCAGCTTCAAAGGGTATCACGTTGTAGGTTGATATTCCAATTATTGGTTTGTCAGTTGGATTTTTTGCTTTATAAAAGGCCAGTGCTGTCTCTCCTGGTACCACCTGGATAAAGCAATTGCACAGCTGTTTTAATCCACTGCTGCCCTCTGTCCCTCAGAGCTCTTTAGCTAGAGCCAGTTCATTTGCTCTTCTGCTATTTCAAGCTGGTCACTTCACACTAATGTTTTGCTCACAGACCATCCGCCCCCGTTCAGCATGAAAAGCACCAGTCACAGTACACGTGTGCACTTTAATCCCACCCAGGCTGCTGTTATTCTCAGCAGTTTAGTGGCATTTTTAAGGTCGTGGTTATTTCTATACTGGTCTCCTAAAGATGCATGAAGACCTTTTGGGAGCTTTGACTAAGAACTGATTTAAAACTGTAAAGTTAGATGAAAACGTTTCCCTTTTTTAGCTCTAAAAGCAGTCCTGCAAGGATGGGGCAAGAGGAGAAAGCACTAGGGGGGGATGTGCAGCAAAGCCCCAGGGGTGTAGCCGTACAGCTACGTATCTCTACCTGAATACACACAGCAGCGTTACCGTGTGTACACTACGAGGTGTGTACATGTGAGTACACTCTAGACAGCGGGACTTTTCCGGTAGCTGGATGGGAGGGCAGGGGAGCAGCTGCGCTTCAGCTACACGCACGGAGCCTGTAAGGTTCTGCCCCAGGGCAGGGGCCAGCCCTGCCCGCCGAACCGGGGCCGCTCCCGGGGCGCCGGGCGGAGCCTCCAGGTGTGAGCGGTTCTGGCCCAAGGCGGCGCCACTCACGTAGATCTCGCTCTGCTGGGGCCTGAAGTGCCACTGGATGCTGGAGTGCACGTCCGCGTTGAACGTCACCCTGATGACCCGGTCCCGCACCGGCTCCATGCTCTCGATCTGCTCCGAGCCGTGCCCCGCGCTCGTCGTTCCGCCCATGCCCGTCGCCTGGCAGGAAGCAGAGACAGTGAGTGACCGCGCCGGCGCCCGCCCTGCGCGCCGCGGGCGGGAAGGGGCCGCGGGGCTCCCCGGTACCTGGCAGTAGAGGCGGTAGAGCGGCACGGCCGCGTAGGACATGCCCACCATGCCCACGGCGGCGGCGGCGATGTAGGCTAACGCCGACCGGTTCCGGCGCCGCCATTCCTCCTCCTGCTTGCGGGTGAAAGGGTTGGAGCTCCGCAGCCCGCGGGCTCCCCGCGGGGCCGGCGCCTGCCCGCCTCCCGCAGCCCAGAGGCCGTACCGAGCCTTCCCCTCCAGTCGCGGGGGCGGCCGGGGCAGGGCCCTGCCCAGAGCCAGAGCCCAGAGGGCCCCCGGCGTCCCGCACAGCCGCAGACCCCCACAGCCCGCCCAAACCCGCCCGCCCAGCCCCATGCCGCTGCCGGGGGACGCGGAGCGCCGCTCTTCTCGCGAGACGCGGTGGCGGGGGAGTCCCGCCTCCTCCCGCCGCGCTGGGCGGGCGCCTCTCAGCCGGCTGCCCGTTCCCCGGTGTGAGGAGTGGCAGCCGCGCGCCGCTTGCCCGAGGAGGCGGCGGGGCTTGCGGGGCGGAGCCGCCATCGCGCCGCCAGTCGCTCTCCCTGCGGAGCGGCGGTGAGGCGCGGGGGGTTCTCGGCAGCCCCCGCCGGGTGTTTCCCCTCCCCAGCGGCACCGCTCGGGCGGTAGTTTGCGTGTCGAGGTAACTGTCGCAGCCCGTGAGGTCGGCGGGTTCTCGCACCGGCCGCCGGGCATCGAGCGGGCTTTGTCCGAGCGCGGCTGGACGGCAGCGGGGCCGCGGAACAGTCGGCCAGAAGCGGGGTCCCCTCGGGAAGGGCGGCGAGAGGGGCGGTTGTCCGAGGACGGGGCGGCGGGGCCAGGGGGAGCCCGGCGGGGCCGGGAGCGAACTAAAGTCACCTCTGTGGCCGTGCACCCGCCGTAGGGCTGCGCTCCCGCTGTGTACGCGCAGTGCCCTGCGCTGCTCCGGCCCCTGCGAACAGGGAGACGCGGTCCCTTTGCCTTCTGCAGCTCTCCCCGGTTTGTGGACCGATGCTGCCGATGGGGTTTCCCAGCGGTGCTTTGGTTAGTTCGCTCCGTGTGCAGACTTGGGTCTGTTCAGGCACAAATACCGACCCGCTGTGAAGCGATGGAGCGGTGTTTGTAACCAGCCCTCACCTCGGGGCCAGCGGGTCAGGCTAACACAGGCAGAACCTTCCTTCCCAGCCCTGGGCCGAGCTTGGCGGCAGCAGCGCCTGATCTGGCGCAGGGCTCTGCTCGGGTGCTGGCTCCGGGTGAGCGGGTCCCGCAGTGACTTGGGCAGCTCCTCACGCTGCTTCACTTTTGCTTTGGCCAGCAGGTCCAGGGAAGGATTGTGCCCCAGCACTCGGCATTGCTGAGGCTGCATCTCCAGTGCTGGGTCCGGTTCTGGGCTTCTCACCACAAGAAGGACACTGAGGTCCTGGAGCGAGTCCAGAGAAGGGCAACCAGGCTGGGGAAGGGACTGGAGGGCAAATCCTCTGAGGAGCAGCAGAGGGAACTGGGGTGTTTATTTTGGAGAAGGGAAGGCTGAGGGGGGGACTGTATTGCTGCTTACAATTACATGGAAGTTGTAGAGAGGCTCTTTGCCTAAGCAACAGGTGATAGGATGAGGGGTAATGGGCTCAAACTGTGCCAGGGCAGGTTCAGGTCAGACCTTAGGAAAAGGTTCTTCACCAAAATTGTTATGGGGCACTGGAACAAGCTGCCCAGGGAGGCGGTTGAGTCACCAACCCTGGGTGTATTTAAAAGATGGGCAGAGGAGGTGCTCAGGGATATGGGTTAGTAGACCACAGGTACGGTTGAACTCTGTGATCTCAAAGGTCTTTTCCAACCCAGTGATTCTGTGATTTAGTTGAATTGAATGAGAGCGTGAAACCTGAGTGAAGCAGTATTGTGGTCTTTCCTCTGTGTTTAGATGCTGTTATCTTTGATCTAGATGCTGTTATCTTTGCTCTGAGAACACTGCAGGGAATGTTTGTGGTATTCCAAAGCGATACTCTTTTTTTTTTTTTCATGCAGAAATACAGAACCTGATGCATTGGTCTGTGTGTTTTTGCAGAGACAGACTGTGTGCACCTAGGGACCCTAATTTATTTCAGCCCAGGTTTGTACTCTGTCACTGGTAACTTCTCTTGCCTGTGTGCTCCTTTGCAGAGCTCCTCCATTCCCTCTTACCGTGTCTTAGGAGTAATATCTCTTCTGCTGTGTGGCCATGTGAGGGTGTAGCTGTACAGGAAGATTTGCAAATGTATATTTTTGCATTAGTAATTTTTCAAATGATTGTAGCTGGATACATTTAGGAATGTATTTCTTGTCACTTGTCACAATAAAAATACAATGTGAATTACTGTTTTTTTCCTGTATCAGTGGTACGTAAACCCGTTTTGCATGGGTTTTGACCTACATCTTTCTTACCTCACATGAGAATTCTATGGGTGCTGAATGCTACACAGTAAATGAAAAAAAAAGTAAGAGAACAAGACGCTCAAAGCACCTTATAATGTTCAAAACAGCATTCCCTCCCGATGATACTTGTGGTATCATGGGAGTTCTCTTTTTCCACTTGATTTCAGCTGGTCCGTGATAAGAACTGTTGTCAGTATTGGGAAAGAAACATATCTGTATAAATTTCAAAAAGTGGTTTCTCCTTTTTTTCCAGCAGTTATTATCATGGTTACAAGCCAATGAGTGCTTCATGAGTCAGAATTCTTCATTTTGAACTTTTATTAAGTAGTTCACCTATGAAGATGTCCAATACAGATCCTCTTACAAATACAGATAAGAAGTAAGTATTTTTTTTCCCCTCACATGGGAATACAACAATTACTGGATTGTAATATGAAAATGCTTGTAGTTTTCTCAGTAGGATCTTGGTTTGAAGAAGTCTTAAATAACTTTGATATTGAAACAGGCTGAAGCAGTGTCTTGGAAAAGCTGATAGCAACACTAGGGAATTTATGCATAAAGGGAAGGAATGGCTCTTAAGCTTTTCAGTAACTTAATCAGCACTTGGTTTGGTCTGGTTCTGTAGACAGAAAACCTGCACAGAAACTTCTTAATGCTTCTGCAACTGTGAAGACACTTGTATATAGCAAATTCCTTGTATGTACAGGGTAACTACAGTAACAAAAGGGCCTGTCCACAGTTTATGTATGATAATGCGCTGCTTTTCCAGAACATCTGCAGGATTCAGTGTTTTGGGGAGGAGGAGGCTTTGGAACCATATGATTTTTTTACCAGTGGGATATATAATGATATCTGTATTTGTACTATAAGCTATAATGTTACCCACTTGAAGGTTGAAAGTTGGATCAGATTCTGAGTGGCAAACTTGGATTCAGTCATGATTGAAAATCGTTAACTTCAGCCCCTTCCCAGACTGCTAAGTAACCATGCTAATGCCTGTCATCATTGCCATAATGAAAAGCAGATGCAGCTCTTGCTGGACTATCAGGTTTGCTGTGCTTGTGCAATAGAATCCAGCAAGTAGTATTCAAAAGTAGTGTAAAACAGTTTATCATAGAGCTTGAATTCCAGCACCCTGTAAATAACTGGTTGAGAAAACCAGTTCCCCAAAACATTACAAAAATTAACTTGCTTTTTACTGGCATCTGAAGAAGTGAACACTCCACTTGTCCAATGGAAATACAGGGTATGTAATGCAAAGATAAATCTTCAGAACAGCTGTGGCTTGCTAGGTTCACTGGGAAAGTTGGTTTTTTCCTTCATAGTTACGCGATCACTGTATTCCAAAGGCAATTTTTTGCATAAGAGATGAGCATGAAAGGTGCACATGACTGTGCTGCAGCTACATGATGGAAGACTAATTTTCTGTACTTACTTATTTGAGGGGGTGGGATGGGACAGATGGATGTGGATGACAGTATCAATGCACAATGCTTCAAGAACGTACTTGGCTAGATGTTAACTGAAGTTTACCTAAACATAAAATAATACCTCTCCCCTCTACACAAGGGCTTAGCCTCAAACCATTCCTGCTTCTCCACAATTACCATGTTGCTCAAGCTTTTTTTTCATGTTTACCAAGTGCTGTATAATTACATGTTTTCTTTTAATCTTTACAACCTGATCACCAAAATGTATTTTGGATAATTGGTGGGTTTGAATAGACCAGAAGTGTTTGTCCTGTACGATACGGCGTTCTCCTGGCTGTGGTCCTTAGTATCTTAATGAATTTTCAGTTCCAGGGTTAGTGAACCTGAAAGGCACAATTGTGTCAATGACTCTTACAGGATTTTTGTAAAAGACTTTTGGTTTATTTATAACAATAAGATCTTAGGAATCTTGCTTCGAAAGATTCTGTAAATCTTTTTGTCATCTGCTAAATTATCCTGTAATCCCTCTCAGCTGCTAAAGCATTTCAAAACTTCCTTTGGGAAAGGTGACTCATAATTAATAATGTTGCCAGAATAGAATAGTTTACTAGCTGTGTGGAAAAGAATCTTAGTTTCTTTGCTGCATAGAATAAAAAATTGTGTCTCTTGAAAATTTAGCCTTACCTACTGATACTGTTTATGGGGGGTTAAGTTGTTACAGTGCTCCTAGATCTGGGGATATATAGTTTTTTACCTAGTAAAAAGTGATTTGTGTTTCCCTGAGTATGTTCTTGAAAGGCAGAGAACGTAGAAAAGAAGCAATGATACCTTTTTTCTTATAGGAGTCCTTTGGAAACATTAAAAGCAGCACAGCAGCAGAATTTTAAGGTAAAGAGGGATAGCTGCCTAGGATATGAGTTCAGTAAGCTGAAGAATGCCTAGTTTACTTTGAAGAAGGGATGGAGGGACAATTGTTTGAAGAAGTGATGCATTCCTGGTAATAACAAAGGGGTGGGGGCGATAGGAACTTTAACACTACTTTGTATCTACTTAACTTGTTGGGAAGGTTGTCATGCCTGGTGCAATCAGACTTGTTCTTTTGGCTTTTACTGATGGAAATGCATAGCCTTGAGAGGTGCTTTAACTGGGGAGGTGACAGGGCATGGACGTGCTTCTGTCACAGCACACATGATGCTGGATATGAGCCGTGTTGGGCTGAGCAATCTGTTTTGACAAATGCTCCTGATCCCACAAATTGAATTCCACTGGAGTTACCAACAGTGAAAACTTTGTTGCAGAAAAACTATTGGTATTTTATCTTCATTAACCTTGCCTGGAGTGAATCTAATTGATAGGATGCTTAAAATATCAATGGCTCTTCTTTCATTGGACTGCAATGCCAGTAGCACCAGCAGAGTGAAACTGATGGAGGGAAGAGTGTGAAGGGGCAGATTTTCATCACCGACTGGATCTGCACAGTCCAAATGATGCCCGTGGAGCCCTTCGCGTTTCAGGAACCGAGAAGGTCACTCTGTGTTCCCACTTGCATCGCTGATCTGCTCTGTCATTTGTGGTGGGTCAGAGGGGCAGAAGGACAGACCACAAGCTGCGTGGGCCCAGGTCTGACCTGTGCATTCAAACGCCAGCATGTTGTTCGGATGTGAAAAGATCCTCTACCCAAAACAATGACGTGCAAGTTAAACCAGTCACTGCAACTGTGGGGGAAAAAAAAGAGGTGTCTGAGATACTCCTCACATAGCTGAGCTGTCCTGCGGGGCAGCTCTAGGCGCTGACAGATGCTGTCTCATCGTGGGGTTACTCCCTGCTGGAGAGGATTCACCTTTCTACTTTAACAAAGCCTGAATATTTAGTTTTCAAACTAAACTGTAATCTTTTTTTAAAAAAAGGAAATGTACTAGGAGTGCATCTTCTGATGCAAGCCTGGAAAGGACCATAGTTATCCAAGATGTCAGAAGCTCCAAGCTTTTGAAGATAGGAAGATGATAGGCATCTCCCTGCAAGACTAAGCCCTGAACAGAAGAGACTCCTACCTCTGGAAACGGTGGTTTGTTTTTTACTTTCTCAGCTACATTTTTCTTGCTTTCACAGAAATCCAGGTGTGTCAGCTTCTGCTTCCAGAGAAATTCAGTGCTAACTTTTGACTGTTGTGTATTGAAAGGCTAAAGCCCAAGTCAAAGCCTGATACAAGTCACTGCCATGACTGAGAATGCACAGTAACAGTGTAGTGGCATTGGCTTCATTAATGCCTTCAGACTGCTTGGAGGGCTTTCCCTATTGTGTGTGGGTGTACATGATGCCCTCTGCTAGGAAGGTTGCTTTAGAAAGGTTGTGAGTTACTGCTTTTGACCTTGTTTGGAGGGAGCCTGTGACTGGAAGAACATGAGAAAGTAATTTCACTTTAATGCTTTCATTTACCTTCAGCTGCTGCATACAGATTGCACCCTCACAGGTGTAGGAAATGCAGGTGAATTTCCCCTCCTTGGTGTTTGTCAGGCTGCTGGGAATTGCCTTTTCCAACAGAGAAAAAGTGAACGTTACCTCGATAGGTGAATTAGTCCCTGTGACGCAGAGGGTTTCAGAGAAGATTAAGTAGGCACAGACACTCCTCTCGAGCTCTGCCTGGGGGGGGTTTATAGTTGGTAGCACAAACTGTCCTGCACGTAGCTTCTGTCCAGCCGAGGTGACCCTGCAGTGTGTTTTGTTTGCCTTGTCACTGTCTTTGCTGCTGCACTGAAGAATGTCCCTGCTCTCGCCAGGAGACGAAGATGAACCAGAGCGGTTTGATGGTCTTTCTCTCTTATACTGGTAATGCTTAACCATTATGTTCTGATGGCATTTTTCTAGTCTGTCACTGGGAGGAGTACAGTAAGGAGAATTTAAAAGCTGTAGCTATTTTCAGCTTCTTTTCATAAACAGCTGGAGTTTGGAATTTAGATTTTTGTTTAAATGTCAAGTGGTATCTATTCTGTGAGGGAAGGGCGTTATTATCCATTGATAAAACTAGATGAATGGGGCATTTTCTGCACATAAATTATTAATAATTTCCCAGGAGTACAGAATATCTGGACTGTATATTCTTATAAGTCTCCAGAAAGTTTAAAAACCCCAACTTCCTTGTGTATACTGCTAAAAATAATAGAAAAAAGTATAAAAGCTTACATTTTCATTTCCTTTACTGGGACATCTACACAAAATTATATGACTTAGTCTGTCAGCATTCCAAGACATCAGTGGGAGAGCTGAGTTTAGCATTGTTTAACATACATATTGTATATTTAATCTACTGCCTTTTCTCTGAATGCTTGTTTAGAGTTATTTTTGCATGAGTTGTGGAGGAATGAGCAGCAACAGCTGATTGTGTGTTTGCATCTTTTCCTAGAAAGAGCACTGAAATTATTTTCTGTTAATACTGCCAGTCGGTTTGGAATTCAGTTTCTGTATTTATCCTGTTGGATATGTTTCCAATGTTTTGGGGGACGTACTCTAGCATTGCATGAATATTAAATAATGATAACATGAAATAAATGTTGGCTGGGTGCTAAATCCTTATTTTTTTATAGTGCAACTGTTAAAGCCCTGTTTATTTTATTAGAACTATGATAAGTAACTTGACCTGAAGATCCATCTTTAAATTATATGGGGGGGAAAAGCTAACACCAAAAGTCAGCAAGATGTGCTGTGCTAAAACTATTTGGGGCACTTGAGGATCCTTGTCTTCACTGCTATGTGATAAAAGTAATTTTAAACCACGTGTAGTGGAGAGGTTTAGTCTTTGAAGCATAAACACAACCCAATGCCTTGTAAAGGTGCCCAAAGTGTCAGTTCTTTCTCACTGCAGGTGGCAACTTGATGACAATTTCACTGTTTCAAAGATATCTTATTCCTCTCCATGATGAATCATTAATTTGTACATTCTCTGCATCCACTTTAATGGAATCCATTTTATGTTAATTAGGGTGTCTCACTGAAAGTGTTGCCTGTAACTCCAGAAATGCAGATCCTTTCCTGTTCAGTGCTCAGTGCCTGGATTCCATCCCATTTCGTGATCATTTTACACACAAATAGGTTCTACTGGTTCTGGTGAACTCGGAACTTAAAGTCTGAGATTTGATCTTTTAAGACTTCACAAAAATATACTTCCCTGTGAGGTTTAATTAGCATTTATTCTTGCTTTTTTAATTTTAATAAAAACCCTGCTATGTGAAAACTGCTGAGAGCGTGGGGGAGCAAGACACAGCACTGTGGTACCAGAAGCAAAGACAGAAAAATTGGAATAATTGTTTACTTATTTTAAAGATCAGCTTCAGAGTTTTCAGGGGTGGATACAAATGAGGACAGTCCTGTAAAGAACATGACTATCATGTTGTCTTTCAGCTTCCAAACAGTTTAAATTCATGGGATGATTGAAGCTTAAGGATTTATTTTTCCTTTCAGGCTGTGATTCCGTAAAAGTTGGATTCACTTTTAGCCTTACAAAGGATGCCTTATGCTCCATCACCTGCAGTCCTGTCAGTGGCCAAGTACACTAATGAGATTTTGTTGTTTCTTTTTAGCCTAGGCAGCACTTACTGCAAGAAGTACTGAGGTGAGAATTATACAGTGTTTGAAGCATAGGCTTCCTGGTTTTAAAGATGAATTATTGGGCCTGTTCCTATGGCCAGCCCTTCTGTAGCAAAGGGTAGCTTTGCAAATACTAGGGAATTTGAGGTTGTGGAACAAATTGGGTTTTTTCAGAGCAAGTGCTTATTCCTTGATAAATATCCCTCCATTTTTCTTATACAAAAGCAGAAGAACCAGATGTGTTGTTTAGTAGCTGGATCTTTTGCCTGGTGCTAGAATTTAGGAACATTTGGACCTTCTGGATTTCTCTCTTCCCTCTGGTACAGTACCTTTTATTGACACATACTCTGGCTTTTGCAGAAATTCCCTGTTTCTGGCATGGAGTTCAGGCTGTGTGCTGGATTTGGTTGCGTGAGAGGATTTGGGTCACTATGTCCTCCACTTTGATCTTCTTTTACCCTCTGCTAATGAATTCTAGTTGTTCCATTTTGCTTTAACATCATGTTCTAGAAAAGGCAACTCACTGTCTAACACGGAACAATATGTAGGTCAGAGCAGAGAAGCCCACGTGGTGCTTTTGAAGGGATCTGATGATTCTTCCCCAGATACACTACAGCAGGAGGACAAAGGAGCTATGATACAACTCTAGATTATTTTAAAATATTGTTTTAAATGGTAATAAATTAAAAAATGGTAAAGGTTAATTTGTTTTGTAGGAATTCTTAACACTTCTCATTCTCGTAGCAGTGTGCTGGTTATGTTTCTGATGGAACTGCAAATTTTGGTTCAAACCTCTGATTTTACTTTGTCTTCCTCAATTCTTTGCCATCATCAAGTGCTTCCAAAATACTCATCTGCCTTTACACAATTTCAGGTGCCATCCTGGTATCTTGTCTCAGGTGGGAGGGTACACAGGCCTGAGCTTGAAAAAAGCCACCTTTTAAAACAGAAAGAAAACAATCTTAAGTAAAGAAATGAGAGACTGTAGGGAAAAGCTTATGTTCTAAATAACCACAAAGCTATATGTTAGATACTCCAGAAAACATTTTTGTATTCACTGTCTTAGCTGTGGTTTGGTCTTATTATTCATTACCTGATCTAAGATGTGATGTGTTTCTCTTGCCTAAAAGCTAAACTGCACCAGGTTGTGGGATCCAGCCACTGTTTAATGCTGTGTGTAAGTCATTTTGCCTTACTGTCCTACATTTGTTACGAGGAGGTTGATTTTTCATTGGGGGAAGGTGTGGCACAGAGGTACCAAACAATATAAAGGTGTCAGTTACTGAAAGCTGGGTTTGGTTTGTGTTAAGAGTTAAAAACATGGTCACTGTCATTTACGCTGTGCTATGGTAGCTCTACCTATGTTTGTGTAATTAGGGATTTAACGACTTTTCTTTTATTCCCTAGGACTATTATGGGTCCTCATGGAATCAATCGAGCTGTTCACCGCATTTCTTTTTCTGATTGTCAGAATGGATTAGGTAATTAGATTGCACCTTCCATTGATTCGGAGTAAACCAAATGTAAAAGCACCTGGGGAGCTTTACCGGTTCACACTGCATCAGTAGAAGTTTAATTTATCTGGTTTTCACGGGTTTCACTGTAGATCCATTTAGCACTGTAGGAGGAATAAGCACTTTTTATTCCTTCTTTCTTTTCTTTGTTCTGCAGGAGTTAAAATTATTGGAGGTTATCGGGCACAAACAGCAGAAGATTATGGGATCTTCATCAAGAGAATTCTACCTGGAGGGGTTGCTGCTGTAGATAGTAAGTAATTGATATTCTTTTCTTACAAACACCCTGCATATGAAACACTGTCAAAAGAAGTCGTCTTTATTTGACTTTGTTTAAAATAGTTTAGTCAGGATTTGTGATGATGTGGCTCATCTTAGGACAGAAAAATCTAGCTTGGACTCTTCATGGGAGAAGATACTCAATACTCTCAGCTATTCAAAACATGTTCAAATCTAGATATGGCTGTTGTGAAAGCAGTCGGTAATCTTTCAGCACTGCTAAATAAGTGTTGAGATGCTGAACCTCTTTTAATTCATAATTATTTTAATTTGTAAGATATGAGTGGTGCTCTTTTTTTTTTTAAGATTTTTTTGAAGTGGTGCTTTAGATGACCAGTGTGAAAAGAACAAATTATACTAGGTAGAGTTTGCAATAATAAAAATACCTCTGTCCTATGACTATATACCCTCTGTATCTGATATATAGGTCTGTATATGATAATTTAAAATAATCTAAATTTACTTCAAAAGCAATAGTTCTTAAACTTGATATTTGCAGAACATCAACAATTTAATTTATTCTAAACAAATACTTCAGATGTCTTTATTAATATATAAAACTTTAATGGTTTTTATATGTGTTAACTTACAGGTATGTTAAGAGCAAAATTTATTTGCAAGCTAATTCCACAACTGTGAAATACAACTTCCAATCTCTCAAATATTTGTGCTATGTGTAAATAATAGAAGTTTTCAGTGGCTATTCTGTGATTAATAAGACTGATAATTAGAATTCTTATGACAATAGCCTCAATTAGTATAAACACCTAATCTAGAAGTCGTATGGTTGTCTATTGCATTAGAACACATGAAATTGAAAGAAAAAGCCCTATTTTATTACCACAATATAATAATATGTTCACCATTTCCCTGTTGATTCATGTGTTATTCTCACTTTCATTACCAGGCCGTTTGCTCACCGGTGATCTAATTTTGGATGTCAATGGAGAAAACTTAATTGGAGTAACCAATGAAAGGTATGTTTGTGCTGATTATTAAATGTTATTAGAACTTGTGATATTACATATGGGTTGGGTTTGGGGGTTTTGGGACATGAGTGATTGCTGATGGTAAGAGCACAACTCCGCTGTGGTCCTTGGAGTTTAACCAGCTATTAAAATATCCTGTACATCTAATTCAGCAAAACTTTTGTGGAAAAGTGACAGGGCTTTGTATGCTTTTAGATTGACAGAAGCAGCTGGGTTTTTGATGTTGTAGGTTATAGAATATATCTGAGGTTAGCATTAAAACATATGAAGCTGTTAAAATGTTTTTCTGTCTGTCAGTTCAATGCCAGTGAATGTAAACGATGCAGCTAACAATTATTGTAATGGGACAATGAAGCAGAAATTGTTTAGGGAAATCTGAAGAATAAGTTGAATGGTTTCTGTAGCTGGATCACCAGAGATCAATGCAGCTTAGCGTTGGAGACGTAGATTTAACATGAAAAGGAAAATGACAGTATGTATTGCTGCGGGAAATCCTGAGCAATGACGCATTCCCGAGCAGTAATTATTCTCTGGTGCAGGCTGTTAATCCTGCAGGATGTCCAGGAAGGCAGTAGGGTGGACAAAGGAGAGATGGGGACAAAAGAGAAAGGAAAGAGAGGGCAGTTGCAGTTTATTCCTGCTTGGCACAGACTCACCACAGTCTTCCACTCACTTCTCCAATGCTTGATTTGGGTGTGCTGCTGGCATGCTTTTTTCTCTGTATCTGGCAGTCAAAACAATTAATTACATGAAGAATTTGTTCATTTTCCTGCTCTTTTAGTATTACTCACCCTATATTTCATGACAACATGCTGGTATATTTATTTGGCTGTTTTTCCGCATTTCTAGGGCTGTTGACATCTTGAGAACAGCATCAGCATCTAATCACATGTCTCTGCTAGTTGCCAGAGATGAAGAAGCAAAGTAAGAGAAAAACAAAACTTTGTTTTAACTTCAAAACTAACAGAGCCAACACTACATCTAAGGTTGGGTGGGCAGGCTTGCATGTATTTTTCTTTCAGATTAGTTTTAATCGGAAAATTGCACCACATGTCACATTTTTCTGTGTAGTATTTGATGCCAATTCATTCTGAGACTATTTGCATCAATTAAAGTAGCAAGCTCAGGCTAATTTCAGTTTAATGAAGAGGATTGGAATGTTATGTTACCAGCTAATACCATTAAAAACTATTTGCTGTGGTGATTTTTTTAATACTTCTCACATTTTAAAGTAATAAAAAAAGAGGAATACATTAGATCTACAGTACCACAGTACTGTATGGTTTAGCTGGCCTTGCCTTCTGAAAAAGGCAGGTTTAGTTACTGTTTCCCCTCAGAAGTTTGCTTTTCAATCTTTAATGAGCTTTGAATTAGTTTGAGTAAGTAGGTTAAGCTGTTCACTGCAGGAGGCAGTCCAAAATACATCCGTTATAAGGACATCTGCGTTAAATATTGCTTTAACCTTGCTGTCTGCAGTTAAGCATATAAACCAATATTGGCAGAAAAACATTGGAAATGATAGAATCCAGGTCTGTATCCCCTCCTGACATAAATCTCAGGAGGAAACGGCTGTTACATAACTATATTTGATAATCATTGCAAGTATCTGCTGTTATTTGCCTTTCCTGGGATGTTCCACTTATAGAATAATCTCTCTGTAAAGAAATTTGATCTAAATTCCTTTAGCCTTTTGTCCGATTTAAGCTTCCTTTTTCTGCCTTTTTTTTTCCTTCATATTTACAGACAGTTAAATTGCTGTGTAGCTTCTGATTTCTCCTCTTTTTCAGACTGCCTGGATATATGCAAGGTCCAGCCTTAATCTGCTTTTATCTAAAGCATACTGACCTAGTTCCTCTAAACTCCTTGAATAATTAACATCCATTGTGGTGGTATGCAGCCTGTGCAGCATTTGCCACTGCACACAGTCCCTCACTCAGACACCTGTGAATTCATCTCTTCTGACTGTACATTCCCATGATAAAAGATTATTTAATTGGCACTCAGCTGGGTATGTGTGTGTGTTCCTTGGGCCTGGCATTAGTCCAATAGATTTTGTCATTTAAAAAAAAAATTGATGCATCCCACAGATCTTGACAACCCTGGTCAGCCACTGGAATTGCTTGGGAATTATGTTCCCTGAAATCAGTTAATTTCTGTTCTCCTCCTCTAATTTTATATTAATTTGCTGATGTTTCTGGCTTACATCATTCTAGATTATTTATATATTTTAATCTGTTATCACTGAGGTAATCACAGCTCAGACTATAAACTTCTTTTAAAATTAGACTGCATCCAGTATTAAATTAATCAAGAGGTGTTTTTTCTCTTTAATGCATATAGTACAGGATGTACATGCTTTTTGGCCAGTTTGTCATAATATGATTGGATTCTATAAAAAAAACAAACAAAAAAAAAAAACCCATCCCCAAACCCCCTTGCTTTTGTTTTTTATTATTATTTTTGAACTGTGTGCCTGCCCAAGAATTGCCCTTTATTTCATCTGTTGGGGATTTTTAAGAAAGACATTGTAATGAAAAAGAAAAGCAAAGCCCAAGCACAGACAAGGTGTACAAATATAATTTATAATTATATTTACCTCAGATAAAATAGCCTGCAAATGTCTGAGAAAGCTAAATAGAAGTTAGGAATTTTTATCTGTTTACTAACTTTTGAATAATTAATAGATAATTCTATCCTCTTTTTTTGATGTGCCAGGGCTTTGTTTGCCAGTATCAGTTGTTGCTCAGTATAGTTGAACTAAACCCATTCTTTAAAAATGTGTGCTCTATGTATGTTACCTGATTCCTCCTAATACAAACAGCTTGTTCTGGACCAAAGTAACACCTCTGTCGTGTTATCTGTAGCTGACTGGAACTACAAGTGTATAAAAATTTGAAATCCAGGGGCAAAGAGAGGTAATAATAAAGCTTTTCTACCACCAGCCCATTTCAGTCATTGTCATTGCTGCTTAGACCTTTGCCTTCTGCAGTACATCATCTTTTTCTTGCCTCTTGCAAACATGTGACAGGGTTTTCCTCTGTCCATTGAGGTTGAGCTTCCCTCTCTGAGGAAGGGTAACCAGCTGTTCAGCAGAAGCAGTTGCAGGTTCCAAAGGGTGCATTTAAACTGGTGCTAAATCCTGATGGAAAGGTTCCTTTTGTTGCCACAGGAAAGAATTTCATGACCTGATGGATAAGTATGGCTCTCACAGTGACACCAGCTCTGCAAGAAGTTCTCCAACACAGCTGTTACCTGGTGAGAGATTGCTTTCTGGCCTGACATAGACCTGTAGGGCAATAGTCTTACTTTGGTAGAGTGGAAGCTTGCACTTAAAACTCTTCTTGTTTTGTGGGAGGGTATACTGGAGGAGGTGACTGAAAGCCAGGTTAAACATGTTTACTTAGACTTTAACATTTAGTTTCTAGTCTAAACATGTAACTTGACTGGTTTGTGTGTTAGCTTCCCCAATTCTTAAAATTAGTAACACCTACTTGCAGCAATTTTAATCAATATCATGACAAATGTTTGGTATTTGTAGATTAAATGTACCATATGATAATAATTTGAGCTAGAATACCATAAATTCTGAACCTCATTGAATGGTTGTCTACTGAGGATGCCTTTCTGTAGCATGAATGATGATTCTGTTGAGATCACTTTTGCATCCAGTCCAAAAAAAAAATCACTTTGTGCACTTTAAAAATCTACTCCTGGGCTCCTGGGGGGCTCACGGTTCCTGGCTGGGTAGACTTCAGTTTTCTTTTGGGTATTTGATTGCTTACTGTTTGTTTTCTAACACTGAATTTACTTACATGAGCTGAAACTTTGAGCTTTTTCCTAACAGTGTGTTTTATTTCTTTTCCCATTGTTTCTTTAAGCAAAATCTCTAGACAGCCCTTCTTCTGGCTCATCCTCGAGGTCACAGAGTCCTCAGTTGCATCCAAAGGACAATATCACAAACACCAGCAGGAATAATTCTGTCCCAGCACCATCCCCAAAGCTTGCAAAGTAATTTATGAAACTCTCTGTGTGAGCTGTAGAAAATGATGTATTTGGCTGCACAGGATAAATTTTGGGTTGAGAACTGTGTTCAACTTCTTTCTTTTTTTTTAATGCTGTAAATTATAATACCATCAATATTGCAAACTTTTTAATAAGGTATTTTTCTCACTTATTTGTTTACATGGTACAAGTAGATAAATCAGATTGACTTTTCATCTTAGTGTCTCTTAATGAATGAATGCTTCAGTTTTATGTGTACCTAGGTACTTTGTAAGCCTTGCATACATGTAGGAGAGAAGAGCTTTTATTCTTTTGAAATAATAAATTGTTTTTTTCTGTAATTGTCAGAAGTAACAACTGAAGCTGCTGACTGTGTAGTGAGTAGGCAGTGTAATGTTTGAACATTGAGATTAAATACCCTCTGTTGGTTGCTGTAAACATGTACCTGTGAGATCAGTAAGATAAAAGACTGACATGACATGATAGAGTATCTTTATTGAGTATCTAGTTCTGTGAAATAATTACACTTTTCTCCTTTCTCTTTGTAGGGATAGTGCATTTCAGATTATTTCTGTTTGCAAAGTGAAAAGCCTAGGCTTGAATATTGTAGGAGGAATTAACAGAAATGAAGGGCCTTTGGTATATATTCAAGAAATTATCCCTGGTGGTGACTGTCATAAGGTAAAGATCTTTTTTTCCTTCCTAACCCTTCAGTCACCTGTATTTTTGCCTTCACTGATTATCCACTTCAGTATTTTATATGTAGTCTTATTTTAAATACAGAAGATGTTTGTGTGCTTTCTTTTAAACAGAATTTATTGCAACATAGCATGGGTACATGTTAATGAAAATTATTCATGAGTTCATTTGAGGTAGATAAAGATCTTATTCACCAATTTAGGTATGAGAAAGTAAAAATGTCAACTTGTTTAAGAGGTTGCAGGATGCAAGGTTAATCAGAATGGATGGGACAGAGGTATAGACTGCATCTCTTTTACCTTTTGGGGTTTTTTTTCTTGGATACTCAAAAATCATTTTTCCTTTGGTATTAATTTGGATGGATCCTTGAGGTTGGAAAGGATTGTGTAGGCAAATTAGAATGAACAAAAATTCTGATAGTGCAGACTAATAAACTGAATGAACACTGCTTCCTGTTTTCATTCATGACAAATGCAATCAGGAAGGTTTATCAGTTTAAAAATAATAATGTAACTGTCTGCTTCAGGTACATGAAACTGTTTATCCAAGTGGTTATGTTCATATCTGTAGTTATTGTGGTCGTTTTGATGTGTAGATAACCAGGTTTTGCCTCTTGCCAAGAAAGAGGGCACAAGTTAACTTCCTGAGTATTGAGTTTTGCCCCCAAAACAGTCTATACCTATTGGTGACTGAGTTTTTGTAGATTAAAGTAATCCCAAAATGTCAAGATGTAAGGAAAAAATACAGTGTTTCTCCAGGCCTTCATTTAGCAGATAACCAGTAATCTTTTTGTGTGTTAGTTTGCTTGTTTTCTCCTGTTTTGTTATGGCTTCTGAAACATTTTAATTATAAACATGTAAATTAACGCCTATCTTATATGATTCACAGACTGAGACATTAATTTGCAGTAAGATCTAATATTAGCAATGTTAGATAGAATTTCTCAGTCTTGGTTTTCCTGTTTGAGAACAAGTAGCAATTCTATTGTACATCTCTGCCACGTGAGGGCAGTATTGACATGGGTATCCTTTGGCAGGCTGGCCACAAGGGAAATAGAAGCTCTACAGCTTCTTTAATCCAAACCAAAACAGTTAATGACCAACAATAAAAAGTACTAAAGCGCTGTCATAAGTTTGAAATAATACAGTTAAATCCTGCGATTCATTGAAAATTATTCTGTTCTTGAAAAGGCATTTTACTTATTTCATAGAATTATTTAAGTTGGAAAAGACCTTTAAGATCATCGAGTCCAACTGTTGGCACAGCATTGCCAAGCCCAGCACTAAACCGTGTCCCTGAGCACCACATCTGCAGCTTTACATCCCTCCAGGGACTGTGACCCCAGCACTTCCCTGGGCAGCCTGGCCAGGGCTTGACAACCCTTTGGGTGAAGAAAGTTTTCCTAACATCCAATCTAAACCTCTCCTGGCACAACTTGGGGACGTTCCCTCTTGTCCTGTTGCTCCTTACTTGGGAAAAGAGACCAACTTCCACCTGGCTGCACCCTCCTTTCAGGGAGTTGTAGAGAGTGAGGAGGTCTCCTCTCAGCCTCCTCTTCTCCAGGCTAAACACCCACAGTTCCCTCAGCCACTCCTCATGAAACAGACCCTTCACCACCTTTGTTGCCCTTTGGACACGCTCCAGCACCTCAAAATCTTTGAGAGTCACCCCCGTGGTACTGGATGTGAGGCTTCCCCATCACTGAGTACAGGGGGATGGTCACAGCCCTGTTCCTGCTGGCTGCATTGCCTGACACAAGCCAGGATGTTGTTGGCCTTCTTGGCCAGCAGACAGTGATGGCTCATATTCAGCTGGCTGTGGACCAACACCCCCAGGTCCTTTTCCACCAGCCTGCTCCAGCCCTTCTTCTCCAAGCCTGTAGCTGTAGCCTGGGGTTGTTGTGACCCAAGTGTAGGACCCATTGCACATTGTGTGTAGTTTAATCTGTATTACATTAGACAAAGGTTATAACTAACTGTAGTAATAGGTGAATTGCATAAATTTTCAAGGATATTATTAAGACTTCTTTTAAATTATGAGTAAAGAAAGCTTTATCTTAGTGAGAAATCTAGCCTAGCGTGTTTGAAGGTTTGTCTTACAGTGTGATATGTTCGTGTGTTGCAATGAATTCAGGACAAGCACTAATTTGACAGTATTTCTTTCATGGTTTTGACAGGTGAATTTCTACCAGGCTAATCTGGTTTTCTCATTAAGATTAATAATAGGTCTGGTAAATGCGTGGAGAGTCCCGTGTACAGCCAAGAACACTTGGTTTTGAAATACAAATTAATCCAGCTCAAAGCTGAATTAATGAGTAAAGAAGCTTCTTGTAGTCAGATGGGTTGGTATTCCTTGCTGGAAAAGTTACACCCCATTGTCTGTTTATTTGGGTTTCTTTAACAGAAATATGTATCTGGTTCCATATTTCTCCTTTAGACACTAATATCCACTCTGATCAAGTATTTATAATGACTGCTGTCATGATGATTAAATGTTTCATCTGCTGTTTATTTCTGGAAAAGTGGCAAAAATGCATAGCCACTCTTGATATTTCTTGTCTTAGCAGACCCAGAGATGTTAACTGTTGTGATTATACAGTTCTTTCTATAGTGTTAGAAATGAATATAAAACTTGCAGCTTTGGTTTTTTTGTTTGTTACATTAGGATGGACGATTGAAGCCTGGAGATCAACTTGTATCCATAAACAAAGAGTCAATGATTGGTGTCTCCTATGAAGAGGCAAAAAGTATAATCAACAGACCAAAGATGAGGTATCTGTTACCATCAAACAGCTACTAGACCTCCAAAGTGGTTACTTATAGGATATTTATGATCAGATTAATGGGAATTGTTGTCATGTATGCTTAGAGAAAATTCAAGGGATATTAATTTTTTTACATACTCAGTTACAATATTACTTCATAGGAAAAAAATCAACTTTGAATGCACCTTTTAGACCTGTAAAATTATGATGCTTTCATTCTTTTGCAAAGGAAAAAACAAAACCCAAAACCATAGTATTTGCCTTTTTTAATGAGGGAGACTAGAACATCCTTTTAGAAACACAGATAAATAAAATCACCCACAGTGTTTGGGGAAATGTAACTTATAATCCTGTGAATGACATAGTGTACAGTATGTTGAAACTTCAACGTTTCCATTTTAGGTTTGAAAGTTTTTGGGAGATAGCTTTTATTAGACAAGGCAGTAATCCTTGTTCTTCGGACAATCTTCAGCGTCCTTCCAGCCTCTTAACATCTTCTGTAGGACCTGAAGAGCAACAAGCTGCTGTACTCAGTTCTCTTACATCTCCTAATGGGAAGCTTGTTTCAGCATTTGCTCCAAATGCTGTGAGTATACTTATTACTTCTCTTAGTGTAAAGTGAGAGAATGGTGGGTTCTTCTTAATTCTGTTCAAATTTGAGTGTAGGGTTATTTTAATTCCTTTCCATTCTAGTCTCTCTTTCCTACACAATGTTAATTCTTTGGAAGACCAAGACTTTTACAGGAGATGTTGTGTAACAGTAAACCACACTGATGAGAGGGATAAGGGTAGTGGTTTACTTGTAAGAAAACAAGTCACATAAAATAAGCGTTAAGGGCATTCTTAGATGCAGAGTTGTCCTTGCTCTCTCTAGGGAGTAGAGTTTCAGAATTAGCTAGATGAAATAAAGTACTCCTATAGGTGTGAGTGCAGTTACAGTCTCACATAATGTTACACTTCCTCTGTGATGATGAGATTTGTGCTTAAAATTTTGAGTCCTAAAAGAATGGGAATGTGGTGTTTTCCTCTGTCTTTTGGCTGAGCAGCAATTGTTTTAGTTCACACAGCTCACCATTAGTGCAATGTGGCTCTGCTGACCGTATGAAAGAAGATTTCCAAACTTCTCCACTATTTCAATTAGAAAACTTCACAGTTTCAATTGATTGCATTTTTAAAGCTAAATGTTGTCTTTGAACAAGGAAGAATAAAATGATTCTTGATTGTGCCTATGTTTGTGCTTAAAATTCTTGCACATTTTTCTTCCCTATTAGGGAAACAAACACTGAAACAGGTTGCCTAGAGAGTCTGGGCTATCTTCATCTGTGAAGATTTCGCAAGCCTAGCTAAGGTTTTGTCAAGGCCATGATCTAAGTGTTTTGAATGGCATTCCTTCTCACCTCCCCCACACCTTCCATTTTCTCCTAGGGTTGTTTTGATCTATCCAGCCCCTTTTCTCCCCTTGGCCTTCCTCCTTCTCCCTCTCTTTTACATTAATGTGGATTTCCAGTCTGGCTTGCAATTGCCTTTAGAAATGATATTTCCTGACTTCTGATTTTCTTTCCTAGATGGAAACTGGAGTGAAGATGGGAGAGCAATCTCCAATTACTTCTCCAGACAGCAGTCCTACTGATGTGTCTGCCACTGGTAAATGCTGATTTAATTCCTTGACAACCTTTTTTTTTTTTTGATTCCTCCAGAAACTGTCATACAGAAGTGAGACTCCATAGTCTTTAAAAAAAGGAACATTGCACTATTCTTGTAGTACTAAATAAAGGACCAAGCTCAATAGATTTAGTAGCTTCTGTCAAATACAACTTACATTGTCTTTAACAAACAGCTGAAACCAAACAAAATGAGTGATCACAACATTTGCTAGGATAATAGACTCAGTAGAAACCAGATAATGAAGACTCATGTATAGATCAAGATTAGGTTTCCATAGAAACTGCTTTCTCCATGGGATGAAAGCCTGTGGATGTATACTGCTTGCACTTTTTTTAATATTTTTTAAATCAGGGCAGCATGCTGGAAGGACAGAAATAACAGGCATGCCTGTTTGACAGTTATTCAGCTAATAGCAGATAGAATATATATGTGTATGTTTATATTTGAGAGTCATGACATTCAAACAAAGACCATAATAACTTTGATCATATCTAAATACATACTTTGAATGCAACATTAGGGAAAGATAAAAGTGGTAGGATTTGGTCAGAACCAAATCTGAATGATTGAAATTCCTTTGGGAAACAAATACACATTCTGTTTACAAACAGGGAAAATGCAGTGGTCTGACATGAAAGTCTCGACTGACCCAGTAATATAACTGATTCTCCTTGTGTTTCTATATGCAAACCTGCACTATATTCTTTTTCTTCAGGCAGTAGTAAGTAAATATAACCTGTGCTTCTCAACTTGATGTCTAATGCACTGAGAAGAGGAAGGACTGACCTAAAAGGATCTGATTCATTCCAGAGGGTGCTCCACTGATGTTATTCAAACTGAACTGGTGTTTATTATGGCCCATATCAGATATCCTGACTTTAAAAGAAACCACCTCCTTATTGCAAACCTGACTGGTTGGGTTCCTGCCTTGAAGGATGAGCTGACTGAATGTGAAGCTTTGAATTTGGGCAGGTTGCAGTAACAAATACACCTGGAGTTTAATGACCACACAGTTTTTTTCATATTGATCATGAAAAACACCACAACTAAATCAGAGGAACAAGACAAAAGGCTGTTTTTTAGTATATTCAGAACATAAGACTCTTTGTTGATATAATGCAATACACAGGAGCTTCATTGCTGCTCAAAGAGGCCAAGAAGGCCAAGGTTCCTTAACGTACCTAAATAATGTTCTTAGTTGAGTGGAAAGCAGAACTACTTGCAGCTCCAGTTTGTACTCTTCCTTGTCATCTTTCACTTTAGCCTTATTTAATAGCACAGCCTCAGTCAAAGCTGCCACTTCTCTTATGCTGCCCTTTTTCAAGGATAAGCTTGAGAGAGAACCTTTCAAAGAGAACCTTGAAAAATTAAAGTGACTCTTAGATGAGTTGGTTTTTTACATGCTGTAAGGAAAATCAGCATCATCTTGATAAAATCTTGCACTAACTCATACACAAGGCTCACTCGTTCTGAGTTGAAATGAAGTATGCCAATTCAGCTGAGGTTCTAGCCCACTGTCTTCAGAATTTAATATAGCATGTGAGAGGTGTTAGTGTCAGAGATTTTCAAGATGTTTAGGTTTATGCTTTTGGCATATGAAGAGAATGTAAATTACTTTGAGCTTGGAAACAGCTATGCTGTGAAACTTAAAAAAAAAAAGAATTCTGTGCAATTCCTTCTGTTCCTTTAGAGAGACTCTCAGACTGCAAGATCCTTTAGTTTTCAAGTGCTGGTTTTGGTTTCAGTAGCTCTGTAGTCTCTATTGATCTTAATTCATTATTTCTAAGTTATATTTCTGAATAATGAACACATCCAAGTATTCAATTTTTCTCTGCAAAAAAAAAAGCCAAGCAATGACTTTGTTCTATTTACATACATTTAAAATCCAGATAAGTGGATTGTGGGCTGCTCCCTTCACCTACTGTCAGTGATCAAAGCATGACTAAGCTGTGACTGCATTTCTTGAGTTCCATTAAAAATAAGTATGCACACCAAAACCCAGCATTTCTTCTGAAATCTTACACATGGAGTGCTTAGTACTGCAGCTTCTTTTCCTTTCCTCAGATTAATTAGCTGTGTATGTTGGAAATAAAATAGAGGCACCATGAATTATTAATGCAGCTAACTAAAATTGTGCAAACTTGTATTTCTGATTATAAGGACTGGAGAGGAGGGGACGATGGCTTAATGGATGGTAATTCTTGGAAAAGAGTTCTTTCTTCCCCAGGGAAAAGTGCTGAGAAGGCTGCTGGAATTCAGTCTAAGCTGCCTTCACACACCCTGTAGTTGGCAACAGGTCATTCCACAGTGTTTTCTGGAACACTAGATATGTTTTTGGGAACTGTTGATGATGCTGATGGTGTGTCTTGAAGGTCTTTCTCTGAATTCACAAGTGTGTTTCCCTGTTTCCAGAGTAACTGTGCATCTCTGAGGGAACAGAAGATACCACAAATCTGAGCCATATGCTCAGTGAATCGCTCAGTTATTCCTGGTTTCTTTCTGCTAATTTGTTACTTGTCACTTTTTGATGCGAAAAAAGAGTTGAGGTGATTGATACCCATAATTTCTGTTTATTGCAATTATGTCCTTTAAAACAAAAGGCAATCTAAATATTACCATTTATTTGTGGCGAGCTGGTTTCCATTTGATGAGCAGAGCTTCAGAACAAATTTTTCAAAGCAATAGTTAGGACTGTACTGTTACTTTATTTTAATGTTGGGTTTTTTTTCCTCTTAGTTTTTGCCTCCAGCCAGAACAGTGATTCTGAGCTACAGGGAAGGAACTCTGCTCTTCGTCTCAAAGCAGAAAAGTTGGAGAGGGTAAATCCTTACAATCTTTTGAGTTTTCCTTTCTCTCTCTTCCTAATGCACATAAAAGATTTGATCCATATTTCCAGTTTGAGAAACCTTAAGGTGTAAATTGTACACCATATTTCCTATGTAGATGCTTCTTCAGGTTGCAGGCCAGTATTTCAATTTATATATCAGGCAAATTACTGTTTTTGTTAATCTAATTACTGATTAACTCTTCTGGGAATCTAAACATCCCTAAGGATTTTTAAGACAGTTATTAAGGAGAAAGGGGTTTCCTCATTACACTCATCTGTATTCAAGGTTAAATAATATCTGCACATCTCTCAATTAGAGGGAAAAGTCATAGGGTGTCTGGAATAAAAGTGTTGTCAGTGAGAGTGTGCTATGATACAAATACCCTTTGAAGTATAGCTCTTTAATTACTCCCCCATGTCCCTGCAGTCATTATCCCTAGTCTTTTTTTTTTTCCTTCTCAAAAATAAGTTTTCTCCTTCCAGGCATTGAATTATCTTGGGATTCAGCCCACAGATGAGCAGCAGCAAGCCCTAAGGCAACAACTTCAGAAAGATTCTAAAGGAACAGTGTCTTTTGGAGGTAATAATTAGTTAATTACCATAGAAAATCATGAAATGTAGGAATATAGAAATGATAGATAATAACCATTAAGATATTTTCTCTCAGCACTAGGTTGCTACTGCAAATAAAAAGATACTTTGAGGCAAGAACCTCATTCCACTGTATAAAAATATGCTTGAAATTCTGAAACTGAGTAATTGGAAAGCACATCACAAATTTATCTAATTAAGAACAGCCTTGAGAAAGTTTTGATTTTGTGCTCACGAATTCCTAAATTTTTGCCTTGACAAGAGCATCCTGTAGCTGTTCCAGAAGTTACTTGGGAGAGTTTTGGTGGTTAGAGAGACTTGTTAAGCAACTAGAGTGTTAGATTATTTAATTTGATTGCTTTGTGAGGAGCCAGAACATTTCAGTTATTGCATAAAGACAGAGATTTGCATGGAGACCATAATGATTCTTCTTCCAGCTAAACCTGATTCTGATGGGAATTAGTTGCTTCTCTTGGTTATGAGAGTGTTGGTGGGCGACACTAATGATTTAAGATTATTTCTCCTAAAATGTGGGACACGACAGTTCTGATGGTAAAACTGATAGAAATGTCACTTTTGCTGAAGTTTATGAAAACCAGCAGCAAACACAAGTAGATGAAAACTATTTTATTGTATTTTACCATCCAGAAAGACACTGGATTTTCAAGTAGCTTATCGAGAAAGATACTGAAGCTTCCATCAGATTTCAAGTGGCATAAACAAACCGACCTTTATATTTCCTTATATTTATATATTTAAATATGAATATATTTATATCTGCATTTGTAGCAGGTTTGTTTTTATGCATTCAGAACGAATGACAATCCAAGCCATGCTGATTGAGAATGCCGCGGGGTTGTATTTAAAATTCCCAGCTTGGTCAATATCAATTTTACCAGGTCTGTGTTGGGTGTAAGGGACCTGCAAAGGCACCTATGAGCTTTGAGCTGGCACAGAATTTTTCTTTCCTGCAGAGACACCATGTCTTCTCCAGTAAGGCAGGGGTATAACAGGTGCACAGATTTCTTCTATTTTTTTCACAGGGGTCTGCCAAATGTAGAGCATTTCTAAGCCAGTACTTTGCTGGTGAACTTCACTTTTCCCCTTCTTTTCCCTTTTCCCTTTCACAACTTGATTCAGGAATATTTCCTCCCAAGACATGTTTTGAACATTTTTGCTCTTACTCCCACCACCTTTACCAAATATTTCTGTTCAGAGAGATGTGCCTGATTTGAATATTTCCCTTTAGAAAGCTTATGGAACGTGGATACTACATTTATGGAAGGGTAGCCTTGTGACATTAGTAGTCGTGTTGCATTGTGGTCCTGCTACTAAGCTGAACCTGTGGACTACACCAACAAAATCTAAACTGTTTTTTAGACTTTGTGGAAGTCTCAAAGAATCTGTTTTCTGTGCCACTGGACACAACAGGTGATGGCCAGAAGTCTGTAACATTTGGGGTCGGTGAAATCGCCAGCTTACTGGACTCACAGGTAAAATCCGTGCCTGTGCAGTGTTTAACTGTTGGAAGGACATTACTGCAGAGCTGCTGATATGTAAGATTACTCCAGATCTTGGGCAGATGTTTAGAATAACTCCATATTACAGTGTTGTTTAAGATAACCTAGTTTCCATGAAGCTTTTCACAGCAACCTGCTTTGCAGAAAGCAATTCATGTAATTACGCTGTGATTTGTTGCAAGTATGGACAGCAGTGATTTGCTGAGGTTTCTTAATGGAGTATGTAGTGCTACTACTTATGTGAATGATAAACAGTTATTGGGCCCACTGATTTCAACTAGTGCTACAGTGAAAAAGCACTTTATCCTAGAGGTGACTTCAAGACAGAGGATTTGCATCCTAGGAATACTAAAATAACATTATGCATTATTTGCAATATTGAAGGAATCAGAGGCTGTATTGTGTTCTTGGTAGTTACTTTTACTAATTCTTCTGGACAGGAAAAATAATTGTTCCTTTGGAAGAGAATTTGGTCAGAATTTTCTTAAACGTTTTCAGAGCTTTAATTATTTTAAAATCCTCTTGTTTTCTTAATGAAACCTTTCAAGATAAATTAAAGATTATTGAAGATACAGTTAGTAATACATTCTAACATGGCATATTTAAATATACACAGTTTGTAACCTGTGATTCTTTGGAGAGTGACATGGAAAGACTTAAGAAAGAAAGAAATGAAGCTTTAAAAGAAATGAGTAAATTAAAGGTAATACTGAATTTTTATTTATTTTAAATTACTCAAGACTAATTTCTTTTGAAGTGTATATAGTAATTTACTGTATTTCTTTTGAATTTTATGTGTAATTTTGATGAATAAAAGGCAGAGCAGACAATCCTAATTATGATCAAGATTGTATGCTTGCAGTATATGTGTGGAGACAGCGAATTTTATTGGTAATACTGAATACTAATGCATTTTTTTAAATCTGATTCACAGAGAAATGGGACTAAGCAGACATTTCACAAAAGTGAATTTGGAGAAGTGACTGATTTGCATAGCAATTTTATTTGGAAATGTGTGATCCTAGTAACCACAGTGTGTGAGCATATGCTAATACATTTGGAAGAAGTCAGAACTGGAGGATAAATGAATCTGTTCTCAAAATTAATACATATTTCCACCGACATTGCAAGATACATATGACCTAAAGCAACAAACAGATTTATTGTTTCTTAATACCCTGGACTACAATCACAGTCCTATGCTCCTGGATTTCCTTTTGACAACCCAAAAGATAAACAATTCTGGTTCTCTATTTAGCCTCCTAACTCCTCCTTTTGGAGAGGGCCAGAATACAGGTAATTCTACAAATTGCCTCTTGGTCCAAAAAAATCCTTTCTTGCTATATATTACAAAAACATGGGTGAGCATGCCCAAAGATCTGTTCATCATTTGGTGCACTGAGATGATTCTTCTGAAAGTTTTGTACTGAAACGAAGGTGCCTGATGGGAATTGAGCAGTGATGTAGTGAATGCTGACAGTGTGAAACCCCAAACTGCTGCTGTCAGAAACCACCAGTCTGGAGTCTCCTTATTTCTTATACCTTAACAATCTACAGTCAAATACTCGATACTGAGTGAGAAATAGAATCATAGAATACCCTTGGTCAGACTCAGTTTGAGAAACTTTATGCTTTTAGAGCAGGGTTTTTTTTGGTTTTCTAAACTTTGTTAGAACTTTTAACCTTTGGAAAATCAGATACCTCCAGGTGTAACAAACTGTTTGGTCAAACAAATGATGTTTGAAATAACTGGCTTTGAATATAGGTTGTTCAGCAGTCTGGTAAAGCTGCAAAATGTCTTTATTCTGCAGGTTATTAGGTGGCTAGGTAACAAGAGACTTAAGATGTGTGTTCTGTGTATGTCACAGAAACGTCCAGTGACTAATCCTCAGATGCTCCAGAAATTTAAACAGTATCAATGAACTCTCTGAAAAACTACCTTTTGGAGATTAACAATTCCATTTTGTCACAGGTTTTGTAAAATCTGTTGATTTATCATTTAGACCAGAACTTTTTTAATACATGTGTTTTGATTATGCAACACTACTCACAGATACATGTTGTGGCCTAGAAACACAGTGGTGGTGCAGAAGGCATTAAGTACGTTGATAGGAATATTGCTGCTTGTAGTTTCCAAAGTGTTAATGAGGCTTTAGGAATAAAAACTCTTTCAGACCTAATTATTATTTCTTCCTTTTTTCTAAACAGGAAAAATTGTCTGCTTCTGTGAATTTACAGAAACAGTTAACAGAGGATCTACAGATAGTCAAGCAAGTATGTTGAGGTTTCTTAAAAGTATAATTATTCTCCTTTTTTCTCTTTTTACTGTATTTTCTGGAAGGGTGAGGGAGCACTTCTTTCTCTCTTGATTCTCCTATAGACTACACTTTCATACTGATTTCAAGACAGAGTGGTTCTTTTGTTACTACAAAGCTTTTGGTTGGAATTGGAGAATATTGATCCTTAAGTTTTTAGAGCAATAATATTTCTCTGCTGTTGAATCGAGGTAGGAACTGTAAGACAAGCTGGATCAGAGAAGTTGGATAATAAAGCATCTGTACCTTTCTGGTTGTAAGTGTTCTTGGAATGATTTTGCAGTTCTTAGGCAACTAATCTAGAGTCCTAACCATAGTTACTTTATGTGGCAAGCAGCGTGTTAAGTATGAAAAAAATAGATGCACTTGACAATTCTACCTGATACTTACCAGAAAAAAATGGTGGTAAGTGTTTTGTGAGGAATGTCTGGTTCCTGTCTCCATATCTATCTATAATCATGAGAGAGGAAATCAGGGTTTTGTATGAAATTTAGCCTTCTTACATGTCTTAAAGGAAATTTCCATTTATATTTAAGTCTGATGTCATTGATAGCCTGAATCCAAACCCAAGTACCTTGGCTGTTTCCTGCAGCTACTGAACGTTTTCCCATCAGCTCTATTTTTCTCACAGGCTGACCACCTTTTCTTCTTGCCTGTGCTGCTACACACATTCCTTGTAGGTTTCTCATGGCTTTCTGTTCCATCAGATGTCAGATACAAAAATGCAAGAGAGAGTTTCAAAAGCTTTCTGTGTATGGTTGTGTTAAGAATAGGCTTATGGTTTTGCTCATGTAGGTAGATTAGTTCAGCACCTTCATGATTGCTTTTTATTCCTTGAATAGAACTGAATTCTTCTTTGGATAAAATTTAACTGGAAGTCTGTTCCAGTAGCACACCTGGTGTTACCACTTGCTAAGGGGTGTTCAGTCTGTTATTCTAGACTAGAGCAGATGTTGAGCCCCTTGGTCTAGACTAAAGCTGAGTACAAATACAGCCCCAGAATACAGCGTAGGGACATGAGTGTTTCATTCAATTCACCTGCCTGCTCTTACTGGTAAGGTAGACTTGGACAAAGGTTTAAGAGGGTGTTTTGAGGGCAGCAGAGTCTGGTTTCTACCACACGAGGTCCTCGTGCTTTTATTTTTCCGTCCACACTGCACTGGGACAGGGAAGGTCAGCTTTGCAGGAGGAGCCTCCGGGGGATAACTGCTCTGGTTTGAAAAGGATCCCTATAGTGAAACGAAAGAGAAATAATCCATTATATGTAATCACAGCACTGTGTGACCTATTTGTTTCAGAAGATGCAAGCAGAGTTTTAATGGGAATTTTAGTTCTATTTATATTTGGTGCATTTTCAGGTGGTTTATCTACATATTTGTGCAGTTTGGAACCAGTGTTGATGCTTCAATTCGCAGTGATAGAAAGCCCACCATAAAATGGGCTAGTTTAATGGCAACTTGCATTTGTAATGCAAGGATGATGCACTCCTGCTTGAGCTGAAGCTTGTGAAATGAGTTAATGAGTACATTATTGAGCCCTAACAACCTTATTAAAAGTAAACAAACAAACTTAAGTATCTGCTTAAGGTCCTCTGAATTAAGTAGAATTTAAACTTTTTTTTTTTACAAAAATCATTGCTTTCCTAAAAGCCCATGATCTTATAATAGGGTGCAGGCTACCAGTTCATTATAGAAGTATCTTTTGCAGTATTTCTATATTCTGCTAATTGTGAATTGCAAAGATTGCAGCCTAATTAGGGCAGGTGTACAGATATCCTGGTTAATGGACACATTGTGTTAGTACCCAGTCATTTAGCCCTGCTTGAACCAGTAGCTAGCAGAATAAACAAACTGAAGATTAGAAATACTGCTAAATTTGAAATGAGATTGTGATTATTTTCTGATATTAGTCCATAGCATTTAAAATACATTAATGGTCTATTTTGACTTTGAGGTTGGGATAGAGCAATATCTTTAGGTCTGACTTGAAATTATATCTAAGGTGAAATCGGGATAAAACATGGAAGGGCACTTGTGAGTCCCTGAAGTCTTGTCAACACTATGAATGAGAGACCTGTAATGGTGTCTTTTATCTTCCTGCATGAGTCTGACTGTGTTTGGTGCTGCCTGGAAGTCCTGGGTCACGCTAACCTGAATGATCTCTTCTTTGCTCGAGCTTTTTTACGCTGTTATTGTCAGCTGAAGCGCCTCAGCTAAACATAGGAAATGTAAAAGCTGTAAAGATAGGACACAGTATGTGGTATCCTATACTGCTGGACTTGTATTTCACAGGGCTGAGGTTTGCTGTTCTACACTTATGTTTTCTAAGGGGAAAAGAGGTGCTTTGAAGACTAGGGCTTGAATGGCTGCTATTTTGGAAGTAGTGGGAAGCTTATTTCAGCCTGCCTGAAAGAACCATTTGGCTTATTTTTATTGCATTAGCTTTTTTATTTTAATATATAGTAAAGATACTCAAAGTTCTTTTAAAGTGTGTTTTTAGCACACGATTTTCGTAAAATTAATGAATAAACAATTTAATTGCAGCTACAATTTTTTGTATAGATAAAAACCCCCCTTTGATCCAGTGTTTGTAGTGGCTGGAATATTAGTCAGATACAACCTGCTCTTGACACTTGAATTTATGCAAGGAACAAATAGACCCTGGCTTTGAAAGAAACCTGTACCTTGAAATGGATTCTGTAAGGATTATTTTCTCCTCCAGCCTGCAGTTTCTTATTTGTTGTAGTGGCTTTATATGAGATTAGGACAGATCAAGCATTTATATCTGCCAGCTGCAGATTCCCTGTCTGTTGCATGTTCCTTCATGCAAGCAGTTGGATGGGACAAGAGAAAATGTTGCTGAACCGTGCTGCGATCCATCTGTCTTTCACTGGTGAGGGGCCCTTACCTGCATCAGAATCCACCAAACCACCAGCTTCAGTAACTGGAGAACTGGGAACCCTGATGGTATCGTTTCCCTTTGTGCCTCCCTGCTCTAGAAAACAGCTCTGGCTTGTCAGAAAGTTTTGCTAATTCAGTTGTAGTGTGGATAATCGTTTCATTGTAATGTAAGAATGCATTGTTCCTTAATTATTCCTTTAGGTCTTCCACTGTTGAAATCTGGTCATACTTAGTCTGCTATTAGAGAGAAATTAATATTCAACAATGGGGTTTCTGAAAAAAAACAATGGGCAAGTAAAGGAAATTCTGGATTATAGGAGATGAAACCTTTATCTGAAGGAGCTCTTCTTTCAAAATGAAGACCTCCCTTTTTATTGCAGCAATTTTCCCATGGCTTTGCTACTGCTGGTGTATTTAAATAATTCCTATGTGTGCATTTTTAAGATGCCACCCTCTGTCAAGCTTTCTGTGTTCATTTCTATTAGTCAAACTTAATACCACTTCTGTCTCCAAGAGCGTTTCCCACCTCTGCTGGAGGAGGCCTTTGCTACTGAAGGCTACTGAACCATCTTTTGTATCAGCAGGGCCCAGCTTTCCTTGCTGGTGAGTCACAGTGTTTCATACAGTGACAAGAAAATGCCCTCTACAGAAGCAGTAAGTTTGACCTCTGTTGATTTCAAAGCCCTTGTGTTTTCTGGTTTCTAGGAAAAAGAGCTGCTCTGAGCAGCTTGCAGGTGGGATGGATGGTTCTGGTGGTCGTCAGGAGCCAGGCAGTGCGAGTGCTTTTGTTAACAAGCCTTTGCGCTGCGCTCGGTGCTGTGCAAACACAGCTGTACATGCAGCTAGCTGAACAGCAGGAAGGCCTGCAGAGTAAGCTTTTGAGTAGGGGGGTTGGAGCTCTCTGATCCTTGGGGTCCCTTCCAACCCAGACCATTCTATGATTCTATGATACAGGTGACATTGGTGGAGGTGATCGTTACGCAGGAAGATTTACCTCACGCTGTGTGCTTCCAAAATTTAACCAGAAAAGTAAATCACTGGACTTGCTGACAAATTAAAGGTTATTTAGATGTACCTCTTGTCAGCTGTCTTCCTCTAACAGAAACTTTGAAGCTATATAGCACCAATGTCACCTGTATCATAGAATCATAGAATGGTCTGGGTTGGAAGGGACCCCAAGGATCAGAGAGCTCCAACCCCCCTGCCACAGGCAGGGACACCAACCTCCAGGCCTGGATCTACACAATGCTGCCCAGGGCCCCATCCAACCTGGCCTTGAACACCTCCAGGGACGGGGAATCCACTACCTCTCTGGGCAGCCTGTTCCAGCACCTCACCACTCTTTCTGTAAAAAACTTCCCCCTAATATCTAATCTAAACCTTCCCTCCTTTAGCTTTAGGCCATTCCCCCTTGTCCTGCCATTATCTGCTCTTTTAAAAAGTTGAATCCCCTCACTGCTGAATACAGATCTTTCAGTTTGCCTCATGTGTGGTTACTTCTTCTAATGCTTTATGTTCTAAGGGACCAGAATGGCCCTGCCAAATTGGTGTCACATGGTAACAGCGTTGCAGATATGAGGAAAATTGTCCTGTGTATGTCATTGTGATTGGTTTGCTTTTGGCTTGAAATCAATACATATTTGTTCATAAAGACTAACAGTGTACAGGTTAAAAGTCGTACAAAGCTGAGACTGGTAGATCATTTAACAGAAAAAACATTATGACAAAGTAAAGGAAAGCCTGACTTGGAGAACAGTGATTGCACAGAGCAAACGTTTCCAAGTTAGGAAACAGTAGAATTAAATCTGCTTTTGTAAACTTAACTGATCGCTGTAGATATTTATGTGATGACACCTGTTAAATATTATATCACATTTCTCCCACACACAGAAAAAGGAAGATTTGGTCATTTTAGTTTTTCAGAAACAGTGAATTCAAGTCAAGTTTCTAGAAGGTTGTTTCCTACTTATTAGAGATTCTTAGTGTCTTTTTCTTCTTTGCCTCTACCTGTTTCCCCTCTCATCCCATTCCCTACCACGATACATATATAATAAGATATTGCAGGCAAACTAGGAATAGGATATTTACCCAAGTATCCTTAGCTAAGGAATTTGTAGAAAGAATTGGAAGCCCTGTGAAATTGTATATTTAAAGCTTATAACTTTAATGATTCAGAAAACATATATAAAGTTCATTTTTCCACAGGTTACTAAAAAGTTACAGGGAAAGATGGTTTACTGCTCTTGGTGCCAGTGAGCCTGTGTGTCTGTTTTTTGATGAGCAGTTTGTTTTTTCCTGGTGTAAACTCATCTGTTGTCCAGACCTTTGGTTTGACTTTTTAAATTTACAAATCAAAGTTACCTTGAATTGCTACTCAGTAGTAAAAGGAATAGAGCAATAGCCTTCTCTAAATCAGATCTTACAACATTTGGGGATTACTGTAGCTGAATTAAAACATAACAGTTTCTGATTTCCTGTTTGCCATATGTTATTTATATATAAATTTTATATAATACTCTTCAGTGTTAATACAGGGTGATGATGTAAAAGCAGGAACTAGGCAGAAAAATAAAACCCTTCACTTACTTTGAGAACAATATCAACTGAATACTTGTGTTAGAAAACCATCCACATGTGTGAACTGCAAACTGACTGTGAATTCATGTAATAATAGTGAAATAAAATAACATCTCATTAAAGTTCTTATTTACTGTGGGAGTGGTGGGGACAGATGAACAGTGCCAGATATGTTTCTATAATACTTCTGGAGTTTTAGAGATTTCGAGTAATCATAAAATTTGTGATTCAATTTATTATGAAAATTATCCTTCTCTGTAAATACCTGTTCTTTGCACATCATACAATTAGCAGTTGAACCATAGAATCACAGACTGGTTTGGGTCAGAAGGGACCTGAAAGCCCATCTAGTCTCACACCCTGCCATAGGTAGGGACACTCCTCACTAGCCCAGGGTGCCCAAAGCCCCATCCAACCTGGCCTCAAACACTGCCAGGGATCCAAGGGCAGCTATATCTCCTCTGGGCATCCTGTGGCAGGGCCTCAGCACCCCCAGAGAGAAGACTATCTCATATCATAATATCTAATCTGAATCTACCCTCTTTTAGTTTAAACCCATTACCCTCTCCAGATTTTCTGTAGCTGCATTAGGTACTTGGAAGGCTGCTATACGGTCTCCATAGCAGAAGTGCTCCAGCCCTCTGATCATCTTCACAGCTCTCCTCTGGACTTGCTCACAGGTCCATGTCTGTCTTGTACTGGGGACCCCAGAGCTGGACACAGTATACCAGGTGGGGTCTCATGAGAGTGAAGTAGAGAGGGAGAATCACCTCCCTTGACCATCTCCATCTCCCCAGAAATACTAAAAGGTAGCCTAATGCCAACTGCAGTATTTTGGGGCTAAATCTGTACTACTTTGTTTGGCTGGAGTTTAACTTTTCAATTCAATCCTATCATCTGCAGGAAGCTAAGGCAGCTGTGGAAGAGACAAGAGCTCTGAGAAGCAGGATTCATCTTGCAGAAGCTGCACAAAGACAGGCTCGTGGGATGGAGATGGACTATGAAGAAGTAATTCGCCTGCTGGAAGCTGAAATTGTAGAGCTGAAGGCTCAGCTCACTGATCATTCCGGCCAAAATAAAGTAAGCAAAGCAGTTGCCTGTCGTAGTTACCATGGTTTCCTTGCTGTTGTCATGTATCTTGTTTTCATTTTCTTTTCATCTGCTTTTCTAAAGTAGGTCACTGTTTGTCTTGTATTATTCAATAACTGGAAGGATGCGTAGTCAAGGGGGTAATGGGAAGTGTATGAGTCTTCCTTGATCTTTGGGCTGGAAAACTAAGAGCATATGTGGGTCATAGATCAAAATGACACATCCCAAGCATTAAAGCATGAAATAGTTTCTGGTCTGCAGGTACACTGTCTTTAAAGACTGTACATATACTTGTATGCTTTTGTACTTATGTAAAAATGGCCTTTACATTTCTGTCAGTCAAATAACAACATGAGGTCCAGTACCATTCCTCAGTAAATTTAGATTTAATCAGGCTAATCATTTAAATGCTACTAACAGTATCCTGCCCCCAAAAAAATGTTTTTAATTGAGCCTCATAGTTTAAAACCACTTTATCTCCAACGAGGCGTAACAAAGCATGCCAGGGAATGAAATATTTGAGGTGCTTTTTAATTCTCCCCCATAATTGTGGATCCATTTTCTACACAGAGTTTGAACAAGTGCAAGCAGGTTGACATTTGTGTGTTTACCTTGTTTCTTTCATGAAAAACAGAGGTGTGTATGAATTGATGAAATCTGCCTTATTTAATCACAGAAACTGATTCAATAATACATGATGGTATTAAAAGGGAAAACCGAGCTCTGTGGCCTGCAGGCTCACAAAGCAGCTGCATAGTAAGAACATGTAGCTCTCAGGGAGGAATCCTTGTCACCTCATTGTGAGTGTGTGTGATGAGATGAATCGTACCCTAGAGGTTCTTCCTTCTGAACATCTGGGTGAGGTGTCCCATCTCTTGAGTCAGGTATTTTTGAAGCAGTTTGTTTTCTAGGGCTTGAACAAATATCAAAACTTTTAAGAAATTCAGGGTCCATGGGTTGCTTTCTTAGAGATTTGTTTCTGAGATACTAGTTTGAGTTCCTGAAACTGAGTGAGCATTTGAAAATCTAAGTTGGGATTTGATTCTCTTTCTTACTCCAAAGAGGCAATATCAAGTAGGTACCAACTCTGTAGTATAGTCTCTTTAGTATATAAGAATGAGGTCCCTCTGAGGGCTTATGGCTCCTTCAGCACTAGCAGAGAAAGGTGTTTAAACTGGCAGATTCTTTGACATTCAGAGTGATCTTGATTCTGCTGCGTTGTACTGGGTACAGAAACAAATGCTTGTACACATCTGCTCCACCTGAAGATAATAAATGGGGTTTTATGGATTTTATGAGAGTTTAATTGTAGATGGTGGGCTTTCAGAAAAGATGTACAGGGATATAAAAGATCATTTTTAATGATTGTGGTATTTTCTTAATTTCTGGAGACGACTTTGCTCTGACCAGCAGACAGCTTAGCTAAATGAACATCCCTATATACATTTGAAGACTTTACTCATGGTCCTTTCTCATGGGCAGTACCAGGGACTGAAGCTGAAAGCTCAAGCCTCCAGAACGCGATCGAACGAGGCTCTCATCTCTCTGAGCCACAGTACAGAAGGGATGTGTAGTGCTGATTGATAGGTTATACAAGTGCATGTAGA
Source organism: Gallinula chloropus (assembly GCF_964237585.1). NCBI lineage: Eukaryota > Metazoa > Chordata > Aves > Gruiformes > Rallidae > Gallinula > Gallinula chloropus. The sequence goes on from NC_140105.1 coordinate 12,045,996, forward strand.
GAAATCCTAGGGGGTAATTTTCTCCAAGATACCCCATAATTACTGTGGTGGCCAAAGGCTCTAGAGATGCAAACTGGTGGACTGAGTTTGCTCCTGTGCTCTTTATGCCACCCTGCTGACAGATACTGTCACCATTGGGCAGGTAGTTTTGATCCGTTCCTGAATCAGTCCCAACTGTCTTCTGTGTTTCAGGCTGTTGCTGTTGAAAGCTGCCAGTTTCAATTCACCTTTATATCATTTGCCAAAACCTCTTGCTATTCAGGAGCTGATTTACTAGCAGATCAGGCATACCTGCCTCAGGAGCACGCAGAGTGTGTGTGTGTGTGTGTGTGTGTGTGTAACATTTTAGGCATTGCAGTTCACACCTTATGTCTGTGTGAGCCATGGGAGGAAATGATCACAATAAAAGCCTTCAAACACTTTTCCCAGGATAACATCCAAGACTTGAGAAAGAGAGTTACTGTGCTGGACTGCCAGCTGCGGAAGTCAGAGTCGGCTCGGAAGACCTTTGAGGTGGCAACTGAAAAACTGCTGCAGTTTGTAGAGGTAACTTTGCTCATTGTTTCTAACAACACCAAAGTTTTGTGTTGACAGTCCTGAGCAATAAACATGATAACCTGATTATAAACTAGCTTTGCAGAGATCCTTTCATTGCTGGAAATACAGGTGGTGTATAAGTGTGCAGATTGATGTAGAAATTAATTTAATCTTTTAAGTTTTGCTATACACTAAACCAATCGCTCTGATCAGATTTTTTTTAAAATATTTCTTTCATTTAAAGGGCTTAAACTATTTTGGTTTTTACTTTTACACTTCTAGCTGGGAGTGACTATTTAATTACAAACCCAATCCCCCCCTGCCCAAATAGAACGTTGACTTATAAGTTATTAACTTTCTGACTGTCAATTTATAAACCATTAACCTCTTGACTGTGACCAACAGGTTGTGCATGAAATACTTTCAGATAACTCTACTTCCCCGACTGTTTTAAGGTAATGAAATGGCACTGTTATGAATATTGAAATGGTAATTTTAATATTGAAAAACTCTCTTATTGTTTCAAAGTCTTCAATCACTAACTTGTAGCTATTTTTCCTGTATTTTTTTTTTCCAGTATGTTTTTGAGTGGAGGAGAGGGAATGGCTTGAATTATATATTATGCTTCCAGGAAACAGCTTCACTAAAAACCTCAGACTTAAATTAAAACACTTAGTAATTACATAGCTCTGTTTGTCTGGATGTTTCAATAAAGTAATTGTAACATGCTAAGGATTAGTTGAAATTGCAAGGAACATTTAACAGTGGGTTATAATTTTTTTATTTGAATTTTTTTTCCCCACATGATTTTGCATCCTCATAAATCCAGTAATAATAATAAATTGGTAACGCATGCCAAGTAAGTTTTAGCACTTTTCTTTAAAAACGTGCCTAGGAATATTCATTGAGATTTAGAGTAGCCTTTGTCCTTCAGAATATTGGCATAATTGTGCCTGTGTATCCCAGCTAGTAGCAGTACAGTTCTTGGTCTCTGTCCTGACATCTTTTCCAGTAACGCTCTCGAGGAAATTAGATCTATTTAATTCAAGTCAGCTGGAACTGCATTTCAAAAAACTCTGCAGGATCAAATCAGCTATTACACTGTAGATGTCTGTTCTCATACACTAGCCCAAGTCAGTTAAATGTAGTACCCATCACAGGAGTGATGTTGCATATCTGATAAGGTTTGTAGACTTCATTTTAGTCAATGGACTGAAGTGTAAAACACAATGCTAAGGTGACAAACTAGCTTGCTCACAGAGAGGAATCTGGTTCCCTTAAGCACTGCCCCTTCTTAAATGCTAATATAAAATTAGGTTTTAGTAAGTTACTTTTCTGACACCCACTGGGTTTTTGACCCTAGATTTTGAGATATGAACTATGTTGTTTGAACAGAACTGCTTCTGAGGCAAACTCATTGGTTCGTTAGTATGAATCATTTTTGTTCACAGTGAGACTAAAACCAATCTAGAAACACAAGTCCACTTTATTAAAAGAAAAAACTTCTTTTATAATCTTGCCAATAAAACCTATTTTTTTTCTCTTAGTGACAGAAGAATGACATTATCCAATAAAACTCTTCTTGCACGGTTGGGAAGGATTGGACCGACTGTCACAACAGCTCTTGCAGCAGAAGCCAGAGACCTCGCCAAGTCTGTCCGTGCCATTTTGGAAGTAGATTGTGAGTGAGCCTGTGTGTCTCTGTGTGTGTGGCTACATGTGTACACACCATCAATATTTCCTTTCTTAACCATCAAATGTTTTGGCTTTAGCATCTTGCCTCCTGATTGAGAGTAGTGTGTTCCAGTACTCATCATGTGGAGGGGTTTTTCCAAAGGTGGAAAAAGGATCCTGAGGAGGAGTTCTGTTTGAATTGGGCTGTGGTATAGATAAGGGGTGCAGAGTCCAGTGTCAGAATGGTGGAAGATATACAACAGCAAAAAAAGGGCTTCTGCTGCTAAGGTGTATCCCCTTTGTTTTTCTAACCCTCACCCTGACCATAACCTAAACCTACCCTACTCTCAGCCAGAACCTTCTCCTACACTTGGTTTTCATATGATGGTTTGGCCACTTTTCTGTTGTGTGCTTCACCCTGCAGAATTTGTTCTATACTGTTTTTTTTCAATTCATTCCAAGAATGAATCAACCTTAATTCTGGCTGCTTAAAATTCAGTCAGTACTTCCTAGGACTGATATGCAACACAGAATGGGGGAAAACTGTCTAGAATCAGTAAGTGCAGTTCATCCTTAACTTTAAGCAGATATCCCAGATGTTTACAGCATACATTTTACCTGTGACAGATGGGATGTAAGAATAATGATCTCATTTAAGACAGTCGGGTACATTTGCTAATTCACTGGAAGTTGTGTAATAAATAATAGTGAGATTTCTACAGGTAATATATATGTAATTAAAGAAGTAAATTATATAAATCTTTGTAATAAACAGTGTTTTGAATGCTAATAAAGTTGCAGAATATTTTGGGATCAGGAAAATATCCAGGAAAAGGCATTGGGTGTTTGCTTAGGGTATTGCTGATACACATGTATCAGCTTCTTTGTTAGTCGTCAGTGAAAAAATTCTTACATTTTTATTAAGCCAAATAAGGAAATGTTATTCTTTTTTTATGTATCTCTTTTACTAGCTTCTAATAGGAATGCTGTGGCTTCATAAATCAAGGAAATATTTATTCTCTGAGGTTTAACCTGGGAGGAGGTAGTCTTTTCTTTCTGAAAAGACCTAATAATTCAGGGGGATACAATAATTTTCATCCCATTCTAGAAGGGTTGACAAGGCAAGTGGTAAATTATGTGCAAGATCAAAGTAGTCACCTGTGATAGAGTGCCTTAAGGACAGGGGATGGTACTGGAGATGTCAGTGAGCTGCTGGCACAGGGCAGATCCTTTTAAGATACAGTGATCTCTTGGTGGATTCAGTTTTCCCTTCTACTCTTGTTCTTCTGTTTCCCTTGCCTTTTGCACAGTCTTTTTACTTTCAGGTTCACCAGCAGGCTTTTATCTGAAAGAAACCTCATGAAAGGAAGAAATGGAAGAGTAATATGAAAAAGTTTGTTTAGTTCTGTTTGATAGTGTTCATAACTCTTCCAAAAACATATTGAGGGCTTTGTGTAGTTCAAGATCCTTTTGCTCTAAACACTAGGAGGGAGGGTCAGAAGTAAGCATCTAGAAGCTTGGGTTTCCTTGACTCAAAAGGCATCACCTGAACCTCACTGATGTCAATATTTCCATTGACCTTGGTTGGCTTTAAACAAAAGGTGGTGGATGCAGTCAGAGTCAACAGGATTTTGGAATATAAGCTTTAATAATAAATAGATTTATTATTAAACCTTTCTTCCAAGATGCAAAGGATGCATCAGAGTGAGAAGATTTCTCCAAAACTTAAGAAAATCAGAGCATTCTTATTAAGGATTTTTAAGTGTGAGTTTTGAAGTCAGGAAATGCCCTTGAGGAAATAAATCCTCCAGAGCTTTTAAATCTGGTATCAGTTCATCAGCAAAGACGACAGATATTTTTATTTCAGATTGGATGTGAACTGGTAGAATAAATCATTCATAACACCAGAGGACAGTGCAGATTCAGTGTCGGTTCCCTATGCACCTTCATCAAACTATAATTAGAATATAAAGTCATTCCAGAGTATGATTTTCAGGGAATATTTAAAGCAGCAAATTAATGCCAAATTGAGGAATATGAAGATTTCCAGAATCATGTGGAACCAGCAGAACTTTCTGGCTGTTATTCTCATACCGGAATGTTTACAAAATGCTTTTCTGCTGAATTTGAACTGCTGTGTATCAAGTAATGTCTTAATGAAGATTTTATTGCTGTAGGGAGTGGATGTAGCCTGCAGTTTTGTTTGGAGGTACATGTATATTCTCAGGTCGCTAACAGAAACCAGTTTCCACTGGTAAAAATTATGCTAGTTAATGACCAGTTACTGTAATAAACTACATTTAGTTGGGAATCTAAGAAACAACTGTGGCTTATACAATTCCCAGAACAGATTATCAAAATATTTTATCTTTTGATCATATTTACATATAGTTGAGCAGACCTGTCAGCTTGAATCCAGCTTAGTTGGATTGATTTGCAAAAATAAGATAGAGATGGCCTGACACATTAGGGGAGTTTTTGGAAAGCTGGAGAATTATGGCTGACCATATCAGATTGAAATATTCTTGGTGTGCTGTTTGAGAACTGATTTAGAAAGGGGCTGAATAAACATATTGGTTAAGGAAATGTTTCAAGATATGCAAAATGAGTTATTTTATACTATTTAGGTAACATTTACTGATTACTTCACTCTATAGAGCAAAAAGCAAAATAAAAAGATACAAAAAATTGTTTAGAAGCACCCAGAATATTAGAATTAGAGTGATAGGTGGGATGGAAAGAATAGCAGGAGAGGAGATAATTGGTTTTCCACCAGTGACAGTGGGAGAGTTCTGTCACATCGAGTTGTTTCTGTCACACCACACGGGGAATTGTGCAAGGAAAGCTTTCAGTCCTGAGCACAACTCAGACCTAACGCGTGGTTGTGCCAACCATCATGGGTAGGATACGTGTTAGAAAGCTCTGGAGCCATAGCAGGGATCCGTTTTATGAACCTGAGAGTTAAAAATAGTTCTGCAGAGTAGGATTTAAAGATTGAACGTCATCCTCCTGAGTTCATTCTGATTTGGAGAGTATTACAGATAGATTTAGGCTCTGACGAGCTTGTGTATGAGATTAAAGCATTAAACCTCACTCGCTTTCTCTCTCGGAGGGAAAAAAAACAGGAGGAGTTAAGGCAGAGTAACTATTGAGTAGCATTCTGTCTGCAGTCCTCTATGCCAGATTCTCACAAAATGTTTCCCATGTGAGCTTAGTTTTCTTGCAGATGGGCTGTCATGTCATAAATATCAGACATGAAATCAAAAAGCATAATAGACATTACAGTGCAGACCTTTTTTGCAGAAAGATGTCCACAACATAATCATTTCATAATGAATTCTTAGAGAATTGAAGGGAATATTTTTGAGATTGCAAAGTGGATAAAAATATTTTACCTTCTAAATAGATCTTCTCTTAGATAGAGATCTCTCTTGCACAACACGAAGTGAAGGAGCCTTAACCAAGATTATCAAAATCATTTTTGATTAATTTACATGTGAAAACAAAGTCTAGGGGTGAAGACAAGTTTGTGAAGTGTTCTTCCAAAAGCAAGCTGTTTCTGTTGTTAAAGAACATCCTTGACAACCAGGTCAAAATGACATCTTTATGAATTAGCCACACCAAGTATCCTCTTCCTACATAATAGCATGGCATTTTGCCTGAGGGAAGAGGTTTGAAGAAGTTCAGTGTATTCCTGAAAATCTCCAAGTACGTATTGCCTTGTGATAATGCTGCAGATCAGTTTTCAGCTTTGCAGGTTGAATGACAGGTCTGTGAAGTCAGTTTGGCAATCCTTGAAGTGAGGACTCTGTTTAGAACAACCACCGCTGACAGCTCGTTTCCCAGTGCTTACTACAACAGGATCCTCAAGATCCAGAAATGCAAATAAGAAAGTAATAAACAGAATAATCAAGCTCATCCCTTGGAAGATTCATCCTTCTTCTTGAAAGACTGTAAGCTATTTTTAGAAACTGTCTTGAGAGGCCTCTCTGCTCTGTAGAATACTAGAATCTCCTGAAGACATAAAGGAAATTACTTTCATCATACAAAGGATAATAATGCCTCAGTGGAAGAGCTGCAGCATTTAAAAGTAGTTTCTGGCTGTACTTAGTAGCCCATATGGTGCAAATCATGCTAAAAAGAATTGAGAAAGCAGTTTCTTTTCTATTCAAAATTAGAAAAGAAATTCACTTGGTACTGGTAATGGCCAAAATCTGATTAACCCTGGAACATACTTATCTCTCCATAAAATAGCAGGCAATCGGCATTTTGAAATGTGCACTGGCATAATGCAGCTTTCAGGTATTTTGACTGCTAATTTCCTTACTCTGCCTCTGAACCTTCTATCCAAAAATACAATCTCACTCCTGTTGACATAATCCCAGTCATCAGTATCCATTAAGTGCAGTGAAGCCTGCTTCTCTGCTCAGCAGGAGCTCAAGCAGTGCATCTTGAACTATTTTTCCCATCATGTTCCTTTAATCTGCTGTCAGCCTGGGATCTGATAATCATCCTGAAGTTCACTAAAATGATCTCCAAATTAGTATAGCTTCTAAAAGTCCCACTTACCTTTCCCTACCTATACTTGCTCATCAGAGTAGCTACTAAATTTCATTGTGAGTATCCTCAGGTAGAAGTTGCGTTGCCCGGTCTTTGTGTCCGTCCGCCTGGTGTGTAAGAAGGCAGCAGTGGAACCTGCTGCACCCATTAGTGCTTGGTCTCTTGGTAGTTAAGTTACTTTGATTTTTAAAGTCTTCCATCTCAGGCATTAAAAGCTGAAGTATGGATGCTCTCCACTTCTTCAGTTTGGTTTTTTTACTCTGTGAGGTTGCCAACACCATTCCTTACTCAGCGCAGCGTTGGCTGGCCCTTCCCGTTTATTTCACAGTGTGGGTAGGACAAAGCTCTAAGGTAGAGTAGCAAGTCTTTGCAAATACCAATTCTGCTATTTTGAGAAGAGCTAATCTCGTTAAGTATTCATATTTATTTGTTTGTTGCAGCCCTGGTATGTTTGTTTATTACAACAGAATTAATTCCATATACACTGTTTTGTTCTTGAAATCACAAATAGAGCAGTGCTATTTGTACCAATAATTGGCTATAGTTCATCAGGGGAGGTCTGAAAAAGCTGACATGTAAGCATGGGCTGTTCCCCACCCCATTTTGGTTTATGCCTGTACATCCAAATCCAGATGTAATTGTAACAAGGGCAGGTGTACCCTGGCTAACCCTGACTTTCGCTAATTAGGCTAGTGATATTAAAGATGCATTTGCAGAGGAGGCTTGTCCTCTGTTAACCCCCAGAATATTGTCTGCCAGCATCTGCTGAAACTCACCTGCTATGTATTTTTATATTTTTAGTATTGGAAAGAGAAAATAGCTTCCTGCAGGATAATCTTTGTGGGGACAGTTCTGCACTGGGAGGGCAGCCTACCTTTAATATTCTCTTTCAGCTAATAAACTAGAAACCTACCTTTTCTTCCCTACTAGAAAAGCTGCTGGGGAAGGAGCAACATGATAACTAAAGAGATAACACTGTGTATTCGTTGTTCTGGCAAGGCCATAAATATTTCAGTGAATTACTGATACCAGCAATGGAAGAGACCTATTAAATTATACAATGTATATCCTGACCTCATCTGTCCAGCTCCCCTTTTTCATAGTTTTTTGACTAGCAAAAGAAAGAAATCTTGAAGTCAGTGCTGTATGCTTTAAAGATAAAGCTGTGCTATTTGTCAGTCATTTTCTGGCACAGTATTTTGGATAGAAAATAGTGATTTGGTGAAAGTAAAATGTAATATTCCTTTGAAATGTTGAACAACTACTACAAAACCCTGACTTTTCTCACAAGAGAGTTCATTGACTGTTTTATCCCATGGGAATGTCTCAGTTTTACTAGTCCTCAAAGATTGAAGGATTTTTCCCTGAAACATAAAAATTTAATGGGAAGATCATTTCATTTTTGTAGAAACTAATAATTCTAAGCTATTAAGTTATCTTTTACTGTTGAATCTTTTCTGAGTTGGCATTTAAAAAAAAAAAAAAAAAGGTAAATCCCAGAAAATGGTCATTTAGGAATATGACCTCATCAGTGGCTCCTCCTGCTTGCAGGATCATGCTGAATTTTGAACTTGTGGAGGCTGCTGCAGAACGTCAGCACTGTATCCTCATGTAGCACCGTGGCATTACACCAAACAGTGTCAGCTGCTCAAGAACAGCACTCCAAAGTACATTTTTCTTTATAGCAGAGCAGGAGTAGGCATGCCTGTAGTGTGTCTTCCTGGGCTCCACTGAGTTCTGATGCAACATAAGACACACAGTCTGTTCTTTATGTAGCAGAAGCATCTCCCAGTTGTCCTGAATTCGGACTTCAGTTACTTTGTTTTCTCAGTCTCATCTTGTAAAGACAACACAGCCAAGGCAAGATAGAGCAAGATAGGAACATCATGCAGCTGCTGAATGTGTCACTTGCTTTAGTCTCTGTGGGGCAGTGGTTTTCTGGTTCCCAGCTCTTCTGCTGGATGCCCAGGTCTTCTCTCTGTGTCTTCCAGATCAGCACGTGCTCTGGATTGCAGATCCCTGCTGTCACCCAGTCACTGTGAGTGGCACTATGCAGAAACAGAGGCTACTGGACAGAGCAATAGTTTGTCCAAAAATTAATCTTAAGGCAGCAGGAATTATTAATATTACTTTTTATTAAATTCCAGAGTACCCATGTTTCTTTACAGATCTGAACACTTGCAACAAAGGAATATAGTCTAGGAAATGAAGTTAAACTAATAATTTTCCTGTTATATCTGCAGTGATGTAAACTGAGAAGAACCCATGGCTTGACTTAACTTTAATTGTTCCTGTACATACCATCAAATGGTGAGAAGTGGAGCCCTTTTGCCCTGTCACAGAGACACTGTTGATTTTTTGCCTCATTTTGAAAATGAAAATGTTTGTTTAAATTGAGAGCTCATCAGCAACTCTTAAGATACACACTGCTAATCAGGTCTCAGTAAGAAACCCAAAGGAGAACAACTTGTGTACTTTCACAAAAATTAAAATTCTGAGTTGTGTAACAGGCAAAATGGTTTCTAAAATCCTCATTAAAAAAAAAATAAATCCAAGCATGTTTAACACAATTTTACAAGGACACAGTCAAGAATTATTCTACATAACCATTTACTTGCTGCAAGACTTTGAATTTTCGGCAGATCATTTAAATTTCCAATTTGCCTGCATGGTGAATGAGAATGAAGAGTTGTAATTTTGACAGTGCTCATAGAGCTGTAATACCAAAATGAAAATCTGCCCCAGAATTTGAGAATATTTCCTTGTGACAGAAAGGACACCTAAGAGCATGCAGTATCTAAAACACTCCCAATAGAAATGAAACTAAAATGAGTGTGCAGGGAGATTGGGTTAAAGATGGAGCACTAGACCTGTGCTCAATGAACAAGTCCATTATCAGTCTGTAAATCTGACACGATCTCCTTCACTTACCTCATCTGTACACCTTGATTGAAGTTGTTATCCCAGTTTTAGGGCACAGTTTGAGCCGTGAAGCAGCTGACTTGCTCATTCGTAGGAAAAATAATTTAAAAGAAGGACTTAACAGAATTTTCTGAAATATTTTTTCCCTGACTAGATGTCATCTTGATAGGAAATCCTGAAAGCAGGGGTTTTTTTTCCTTCCTGGATAGTAACCTGCTATTACTAGAATGTATTACAATATAGATAATATTCTTCTGCATTCTTAGGTAGCAGTCATACTTGTGAGTGATTTATAAAAGTACTTGCTTTCTGTTTATAGCATTACTGTATATTTATGCAGTTTCATTGAACAGAGATGTCAGTTGGTGCCTTGACTGTGGCACAGTGTCAGGCAGCACCTCTGCACTGTCTTCCCATCTGAAAGGCTTCAGCAGGAGAGGAGCCTGACGGGTGAGGAAGCACAGAGTTAAAAATAGAGCTGGCCGTAGGCTCTGTTGGAGTTTTCTGAGTAAGTTTTAGTGGGTTTGGTTTCTTGCCTGCTCTCTTGCAGTTGCTGTGTGTTGGTGCCCTGTGTTTGATGGTGTATTGCAGTGCTGGGTACTTGATCCGCGTTACATTTTCAACGCAGGTATTGCAAAGTAATTAGAGCTGTGGCTTTAAGCTGGGGCTTGTCAACAGGTACTGAACCACAGAACTGATTTACAGCTTGTTTACAGACCTTGGCACTTTCAATTAAAGGTCTGTAATGATAATCTATGAGAATTTTTGTGGGTGGGTAATGAGCCCTGACTGAAAATGGAGCCTGCTGAGCTATAGCAGCTTCACTGCTGAAGTGGTGTTTGTTAGATAGACACCTCCACTTAGCTGTGCCTATAGTGTTACGGAAACACGTAAGGTCAGTGGAGCCAAATCAAGTTTGAATAGTTTATTGCAAAGGTGGGAAGCAGCAAAAAGCCTTTCACACTTCACCTTTGGCTGTGGTGCTGTGGTTGGGTGGGGTTTAGGAGTGAGTGTACACGCTCTCTGGCAAGCTTAAGAAACACACTCTAAAGCCTATTTGGCCAGGATTGGTTTAGATTTCCAATAAATATTTCAGTAGGAGAGGAGCAAGGAGTTGTTTGGGACAGAGTATAACTAAAATATATTATTACTGTGAATGCAAGAGGTAAAAATGCCTTGCAGGTGGGAAGCAGGAGAAATGTTTGTGTGTAATGCAAATCACACAGAAGTTGCCAAAGTTAGTGCTTGGATAGTAAAAAAGGGTTGGCTAGAAAGGACCTCCAGCAGTTGGTTAGTGTATCCACCTGCCTCCAGCAATGGGAGTTAAATCTGTGTGGATCCAAACAGGTATTTGTCTAGCATGTCCAGCAGGTTTTCTAGGCACAATATTCCCATGCTGAAGTTAGAAGGCTTTTCCTTTTGCCCAAATCCTATTCATTGTGGCTTAAACCCATTACCACTCGTCTTCATCCCCATAGTTACTGAAACACCCTATTACTACCTCTTTCTGTGGCAGCTTTTAATGTAGTCGAGCACCATATCATGTCTCCATATCATATCATATCATGTCACCATATCATGGCTCCGTTTCCTGTTCCCCAGAATTAACTGATACCAGTTTGCTCATTTTTTCCTTACAGAGCATGTCTTCTAACCATTTCATCACCCTCTCATTTCTCCAAATCCTCTGCAATTCATCAAAGTTGCATAGAGTTCTGTAGTTGAGACCTTCCTGTGGGAGACAAAAATGGAATAGTAAGTTTGTTTGCTTGAATATTTAGTGCACCAGCTCTTAGGTCCCTAGATGGTGTTCCCTTTTCCTGATTGCTTTGTGTTACTGATTTGTATGAAGTTTGGGCTTTCCTGGACTTCCAGAGCCTTTTTTGCTGAAGCAAAGGCTAGCTAGACATACCCCACTTGCTTTTGTGCAGTTGTATTTGTACCTAGGGTAGTACTTTGCTTTTGTATTTACTGAATTACAGCCTATTTATTTCAAATATTTGATCCAATTAGCCAAGCTCTTACCAAATTCTAATCCTGTTTTTCAATGACATTTCAAATAAATGTCCATTTACAAATGGGTTTTAAATCCTGAATTATCCCTGAACTCTCCTTACTTGAGCTAAAAAGCACATTTTGCTGAATGCAAGAGAGGAATGATGTTGTTTTCACCTTACTGGTCTTACCTGGGGGTATTGTTACAGGACCTAGAAATTAGACCCCACTTGTTTAATTTCATGTCGAAGAATCAGAACATGACAGTAGTTATGTAAAAGCAGAGATGCTAGATAACAGGTGATGCTAACAAGGGTGGAATAATTTTATAGCCTGATCAAATAAAAAAAAATATTAAAATACCAATTATGATCAAGCTGCTATCCTATTTACTTGTGATTGAACATGTATGTTCTTCCCAATGTTTCACAGCAAGGAAAAAACACAATGCTAAAGCCAGTATTTAAAACAGTTCCTTAATGTGACCTAGATTTCAGAACTCTGTTGTTGCTGCTAGAAAAGCAATTTATTCCCTCTCCATTCACTTACCTTTAATGAGAAAAGATGAGTCAGCTTTTGAATAGGCACTGTCTGTATTGACTTTCAAATCAAAACATTTTAATAATGAAAAACAAGTAAGTGATATTGTTATACCTCAAAATGCAGACGAGCTAACAAGATTACTGCAGTCTTGTTAGGTTAATTTCCAGCATCTCTGAAGGAGGACTTCATTAAAAAGCAGACCTTTAAAAGTCAGCGAACACCTTTAGTTCATACTGTGACCCCACTATGAAAAAAATAATTGACTTTGTGCCTATTCCCAAATGAGTTGTTCTTGGTAACTATGGAGACTGAAGTCAACTCTCCAGAATCAACAGTGTTACTGGATGGTAAATACTTCCTAAATTGTCCCTCTGCTAATTTCTCTTGACATAATATTTAGAATTTTAGTATATTAGTCCTTAATTGTAGCAATGTGTTTTGACATAAAAAAGGGTGGGGGGGAAACCTTCCAAATTTTCTAGCATGGAGATGCAGGTGCAGAGGCAAGATGGGCTCTGAAGCCTGAGGTCTCCATCCCCAGTCAGTGCCTCACACTGGAGGCTCACACCACTCGTTTGATCTGCAAGCACAGCTCAGCCCTCAGCAGCTGGTTATCAGGGGAGCTGCGTAACCCGGTGTCCCTCTGGGAGGGGGGGGAGTGTCTGTATGTCTGTGTACCAAAAAATAAAGCAGCCCCTGTGGTATGAGGCTTAACCAAAGGAGGTGTGCACCTGGTTCTGCAGGTAATGCCCAGGTAACTTTCTGTGGCTGTGCAACCACGAGCATCCTCAGGGAGCTGGTGAAAGCTGGTGGAGGGAGGTGGCGGGGAGGGGGGCAGAGCTCCGACCTTTGTTTCCAATACCAACGTGTGCTAAAGCTATCAGTGCTCATCTAGGCGAAGGGGGTTGCTGTGCTTTCCTGTCAGCTCCTTCAGTTGTCACATTTTTTCACTGTTTCAGTAGGTAGGAGTGAGAAGCTGAGGGCTAGCAGAGTTACTCAGACATATATGGTGCACAAGTGTGATAACTTAAATGGAATGAAGTACAGAGAAAGTTGATTGCCAAGAATGATAGAGGAAGGTTTTAAAAGTACATTTAAAGGAGAGTTTGCAAGAGGAAAACATAATTGCTTGGTGCTTATGAAGGGACCTCAGTGAGGTACAAAACGTGCATAAGTCTTGTACTAGATGTATGACCTCGTGCTATAAAGCACACACACTGATTGCAGATGTTCTGTTTGAATCCTTTGCAGTCAATGCAAATAATGTGTGCTAATTTAGGCACAGGGGTGGATTTTTCCCCCCTCTCAGATTTGTAACAAAAAAGGAAAGGTATCTAGCCTAGTTTCTAAGAACTTTTGACATTATTTGTAAAATATGCTGCCTTTAAAGCCATGTCTTCCTGTAAATAAACCCCTTCTTTTATTCATGTGTCGCTACAGTGGTTTTTATAACAGGCTAAAAGAATATTCTGTGTTGATGTACTTTTACAATTCTTGCTTCAAAAGGGAAAAGTATTCCTTTGGTCTATTCCTACTGTGACATGAGCTCAGCAGAGAGTAGTTCTGTGTCTCTCAATTGTAGGTGGTTCACTCCAGCCCCCCTGCGCAGTTTAATTTCATCATCAGTGGAAAAAAGTAAGATATTACTTAGCAAGAAAGGCAAGTCATGGAATACTATTGCTTTTTAAATCTCAGACAATTTCTGCTTAATTCTAATTTTAGACAGTCATTTTAATTTGTTACCAATGAATGCTTTCTAATTAAACTTATATTTAACAATCACATGCGTCAGTGAGCAATGTGAGATGACAGTGATGGAAGTGGGCGGATGGCACAATAGATGGTGACAAGAGAAGTTGATCCAGTAAGGAAAGGAGGAGAAGGATGAATTCCTGAACAGGGAGTCATCAGAGGAGCGAGAGAGTAGGGAAACTGGGGGACAAGGAATGGGTTAGAGCTGGGCCACACTGTGAGGTGCTCCAGGCTCTTCCCAATTCCTGTCTCCAGGTGGCGAATGCCCTGTGTGTAAATACCTGTGCTGGGATTTCTGGAATGAGATTGTGTTATTCTGGGTTGATTTTGTCAACTGGATGTGGATTGTGCTAATTCACAACAAGAATGTTCTTCAGAGAGGACTTAACTTACATGAATTTAACTTCTTTAGCCTACGTGTGGAGGAGCTTAGGAACCAGTACTAAATCTACTGTGGATGTGTCATTTCTGCTTAATTCCCCACTCATGGACCATTTAATAATAATTTTATAATAAATGATGTGTTTCCTGTCTTCAGCAGTTTAAGAAGACTTGTAGGTGTAAACAGAATTAATTTTAAATTGACTTAGGCAAGTATTCCTCAAAAAATCACGTTGTAAATTGTAGCCTGTTCAATCAGCACTGGAAATAACAGTGTGTTATTTCCCAAACAGACAGAGTCATTTTAACAACCAACACTAGAATAAAACCCTGTGATTAATTCATAGAAAGGAATATATTTTCCAAGTGTTGCTTGATTACTGGATAAGGCAGAGGAAAAAATGTAATGGGGAATATGCTTACCATTTTCAAGATTTGATTGGGAAGCACTACTGGCTATATGATCCTTGGGTCCTGTTTCTCTTGCTCTGTCACTAATTGAGACTGTTACTGCAGCCTTCAACATTAAAAATAAAACAATGCACCTCTGAGTTGGCAAATGAGAGCAGATGGGAGCCACTAGTGGATAAGGGCACTGGTGGGATTATTTCTTTTCCTTTGCAGCCTGTTCTGTGAAAGGTAGATTTCTGCATTCTGCAGTTTTCCGATGTTCTGTGTTTCTTCCACCTTATCCACAGATTTTTTAGCCAGAATAAACAAGAGAATCTAGATGGTTGGGCTCTGCATTCTTACATGCTTTCACAGGACAGTCAGTAGTGTTTTGGGGAGAAGTAGTGTAAGTCAAAAACACAGAAACAACTGCCAGATCAGCAGTATGTTAAAGGCATTTTAAAAAGCAAATAATACAAGCCAGTAGATGATGCAAAATTCAGTGTTTGGTCAGAATGAGCTAGTCCTAAACTCCTCTCTGCTTTCATTATCCTGTACTTCTGAGGGCTGCCGCTGCCCTGCCCTAATAATGAGACAAACATACTATACTAATGACCACAGTACCTGTAATGGTGAAGGACATACTGCTTAACTGTGTCTCAGCCTCCTCAGAACTGGTTATTGAACTTCTCACTGTCAGATCTGTGGCATGCAAAAAGGCCCTGGCAGCCAAATGTGATACCTGAGTTGTTAAATAATTCCTTTTTTTTTTTTTCCTGAAAGGTGATTTCATTGCAAAAATGATAATCATTATCAGTACTTTGGATTCCTTTCATGTCAATATTTCAAGGAATTTAATTTCAGCTTCTTGTATGCTAAAGGACGTTCCCAGTTTTGTGTCAGTAGTTGGTGTCGATGCTCAGATTCCAGCCTGTGACTGTAGGTAATGCCCTGAATCTTTTACCTATGGGCTAAAACCAGGATTTATTTAAAAGTTGATGTTGTTTTGGGTTTGGTTTTCTTTAGTCAGTTGCTGGTGGCTTCTTTACTCACCTTCCCTGTTCTCACAAAAGCTGTATCTTCTCCAGTGTACCTTCAAAGAACAGCTTCCATTTGGTCAAGCAGTGCTTAGTTTTCTGTACTCTTTCTGTTCCCTTCAAAAGCCAGAATGTTTTATAGTGTTACTGTAATGTACGTGCAGGAAGGTCCACCATGTCTGCCATTTCTATAGTATTGGGTGTACACACTCAATTGCCCTCAACTAAGTAGAAGAAAGTATTTTTATTGCCCTTGTGAAGTGTGTGGTGCTTCTGTTGTGCTTTCACTAGTAACCTTCTGCATGGGTAAAAACGAGCATTGCTTAGACTGTTTCTCTTTATAACAACAGCCTAAATGGCTTGGCTCCTACAGTACCTAAAGCTTTTATTTGGAAGAGGATTGGTCTTTATTTGAAAAATATGTAGGTTGTTTTGGTTTTCTCACATTTCCAACATTCAGTTTTAGAAAAGGTACGTTTTTAAAGTAACTTTTCTGGAAGATAAGTCTTGTTCCATCTTACAGAGACACAGCAGCAGCCTCATTGCTGGGGTGCCTGTAGCTCTCATTGCTGAAGAGCATAAAAGCACACACTGGGCAGAGTTTGTTCTAAGTCTGGAATGCAGTGTGCCCTGATGGCTAAGAGAGCCAATGGGATCCTGGGGGCATCAAGAGGAGTGTGGCCAGCAGGTCGAAGGAGGTGATCCGCCCCCTCTATTCTGCCCTGGTCAGGCCCCACCTGGAGTGTTGTGTCCAGTTCTGGGCTCCCTGGTATAAAAAAGACAGGGATCTCCTGGAGAGAGTCCAGAGGAGGCTACAAAGATGATTAGTGGCCTGGAACATCCCCCCTATGAGGAAAGGCTGAGTGAGCTGGGGCTGTTCAGCCTGGAGGAAAGAAGACTAAGGGGGGACCTAATTAATGTTGATAAATATCTTAAGCATGGGATGCAGGGGGAAATGGGCAGCCCCTTTTCAGTGTCTGTGGGGACAGGGGGCAATGGCTGCAAGTTGGAGCACAGGAAGTTCCACACCCACATGAGGAAGAACTTTTCCCCAGTGAGGGTGAGGGAGCCCTGGGACAGGCTGCCCAGGGGGTGTGGAGTCTCCTTCTCTGGAGATATTCCAGCCCCATCTGGACACCAACCTGTGCAATATGAGCTGGGGAGCTGCTTTGGCAGGGGGTTGGACCCGATGAGCTATCCAGGTCCCTTCCAACCCCTGTGATTCTATGATTCCTTATTTGTTGGGTAGGAGAGCAAAATGTCTACAGCAATGCCCAACCACACGTACTGACTGGAGGTCAGTCTTCTGCCCTTAGTCAGTTGACTGGGCACTGTTCATATAGTACAATTTCTGTTCTGTCCATGCTGTTTCTAATTAACTGTACTGAGTTACTCACAAAGCATTACAATAGATCTTAGAGTTGATCATACAACCCTTCAGCATGCAAAGCAAACTGTTTTATAGCTCTCATTCTAAATTGTAACTTGATGCGATGCAATTGTTTCAATAACTGATTTATGAGGCTGCTGACATGGATGGGTCAATATCTTATAATTAATAGGAAATGGGAGAGCACAAAGTCATCCTGCACCGTGCCCTGAATAGCCAAAGGAACAAAAATACTTTTCCTGAAGCACGGTTTCTAGGAACAAGACCGGAGACAAGACAATCTGCCAACCATCCTCTAAATTAGCATAAATTTCAGTTGCTTGTATTTCCCAGATGTCTCCACTTGAAAACTACTTACTCCATCTTTGTTTTATTAAATCAACAGCAACAAAAGAAAAAGAGTAATTTCTTTAAAATTGAATTTGATATGTGAAAGAAAGGAATGGAATGTCCCCTTAGCAGGCTATTCTTCATAAAATGAAACACATTTGTTTGTGGGAAGAACACTTGAAGTGGTCTAAAGAATAAAGTCACACACAAACAAACTCCACAAGTGCATTCCCACTTCAGAAAGCTGTTTTTCTGAACCTGAATTTTTATAGTTAATTCACAAAGAAGCCGTAAAAACCAGTATGTATTATTGACAGCCTCAAGAAATGAAGGGCTGTTTCATGCCTGCCCCCCATTGAACACACTTGGCAAACAAGGCTGGATATTTCTCCACAGATCTTTGCTTTAGCTGCATCAAAATGCAAAACTTGCAGAGCAGTTTCTCTGCTGCTCTGGCATCATGTGATACCTCTGAGTTCATGGCTGGGATAGTCTCATATTCTGGTAGCACTCAGGAGTCCAAGACCAGGTAACTTAGCACCAGCCAGCCAGACCTTCAGCTTCCCATCTTCTTTGTGTTGCCTAGAGAGCTGTGAGAGAAGAGAAAAGGCATTGGGGAGCTCAACTAATGAATTTTGCAGTATTTCTGAGCCATGAAGATTTAAGTGCTGAGCAGAGCTGAACTGGTGGATACTGAAAAAAGAGCAGATTCAAAACTTTGTTTCTGAAGTGATGGAGAAAACAGTTTCTAATGTTGAGATGACCTCCAAAAGGTCTCTTGCAACCTTACATGTTCTGTGATCCTATGTCCTTTGGCATTTCTTGTGTATCAGAAATACTTTTAGCATCTAATTCCCATTTCTTAAAAAAACTTTGTAATTTTTGAGAATCTTGGGTTAAAAATAAATTGTAAGGAGTTAAATAACGGGTAGTTCTGAGCTAGCTGGTGCTCTCTTCCTTTTTTAAAAAAAGTGTAACTGGAAAAGTCAAGCTAGGAAAAGGATATGTGAAAAAGACATCCTTACTTCTCTTAGTTGGAGAATGTGTTTGTTGTTGAACTGAATACTTGCACTATGTGGCTTTTGAATTCCAGATAGCTGACCTATCCCTTCACCTTGATACTTCATATTAACTCCAGACAAGGTGCCTTAATGATAACAGCCATGAGACTGTGTAGCCCTGAGAGTGGCCAGCCATCCTTTTTATGGTGGATGCCAAAGCCGTGAACGCTGCTGGAAATTGGTTTGTGCTTCCCAAAGGAGTGTTGGGGGTGAGATTACCACCTCTGGTAGGCAGCTTTCCCTGAGCAGTCTTCTCATCAGTACTCTTTGTGTGACTGCTTCTAACAGAAGCAGGGCCTTAAGCCCAGACTGAAGCACTTCAGGTCCTGAAGGATCTAAATAGTCCCAAATTGGCCAAATCTATATCGAATCCTAGTGAGCAGGAAGTTTTTGTCTATTCTTAGTATAGTCTCTGAATCTCCCATCTCCTTTCAGTAACTTTGTCAGAAAAAAAGAACACATTTTGGATGGCAGTATTTACATCTTAGGGAAATAAGCATCAGTTTTGAGTCAACTGACTATTCATGCTGTGGTATTTGCTTTTATTAGTTTCATTTGCCAATCCCTGTATTTATTTTGCTTTAGTTTCTTTACCTCCCTTATTGGGAAATAACCCACCCAGCGACACTGCTGCCCCGTTTCTAGGTTTGCTAACTGCTCAGTAAAATGAGTCCTTTTCCTCCTATCTCTATTTCTCCCCCCTCTCCTTTTAGGGAGAGACTTTGATTGATATGCCACGTGCAGCTTTTATTGAGGGAGAGCAAATGCATTCTGGCTTGGAAGCAGCAGGCAAGAAGATCTGCCACGTCTGTTGCCTCGTACAAGTTCATCATTCGAGCTGCCGCTTATCTTTTCTCCTCACTGCAACAACCCAGCATCGCTGCCGGGCTCTTTCCTTTGTCCTATTAACCCAAGGCAGCGATAAAGATCGATGAGATCTGCACTTTAGTTGGAGTATCAGGAAAATTTTGTTTGCCCTAGGGTTTCATTTCCTTTCTGCTTTATATAACGGGAACTGTGCAGGAGTGGTTATCGCAGCAGGCATCTTGCAGCTGAGGAGGCCAGCAGTCGCCAGGGATACTGCCTTGCTGCTCTGTGACCAGCTGCAGCAGCACTGGTACAGGACAACAGCAAGCAGCTTGTTGTTTTTCACACAGAATTAGAGAAATCTCTTTTGCATTAACCCTAATTAAATGTGTGTACTCAGAACAAAATAATGGTGGGTTATAATGGAGCTTGGCTGCTGTGCACTCTCTTAGGAGGCTGTTTATTCTGTTTGGGCACAGGGAGCTTCGTGCTGTATCCATTTCTTTTCATGTGTAGTTCCTTTTGCAGATTTACCTTTTCTTTACCTTGCAAAAGGTAATAAATCACAAATATTTGGATGGTGAGAAGGCCCTGTATTTTTTGCTGAAAAGAAGTTATTTTTAAATATTGCAATGGGTGATATATGCAGACAACTGCAGACAAGATATATTATTTATGAATTTTCATCAAAGACTGTAGCGAGCCACAGAAGAAATTATAAATATGTAGGAAGCCTTAGACTGACAGAGTTTATATAGGCAAAACCCTGTATCTTCCAGAATGTATTTCTGACTTCTTGAGCTCCTTTACCTCCCGTTTACTCCAGGTGAGAGCTTAGCAGCCTTTCAAAGCAACTCCTAGGACAGGCAGCAAATCTGACCCTGGAGGGTGTGAAAAAACAGAGAAGTAGATCAACTCATGAATTATTCATGGAGAAAATGAGCTTGAAGAAAGTGAGGATGATGTCTAGGGAAACGATGAAAACATGAGAGCCTCCTGGCTACCATGGGAAATACCGAGAAACAGAAGTACAAATCTAGCAGTGAAGTAAAGGGAACAGCGGGGAAAAACTAGTGGAGAAAGAGTAAAAATGTGCAAAATAAAAGCATTAAAAAACCCTACAGATGTAGGTGGAATTTTGAAGCGTATGAAGGATGGCCAGGATATATAATCTAATGCATACAAAGTCAAAAAAGGCAAATAAAGCTGTGGAGGTATCTCCAGAGTTTCCTTTACAGGTGACAGATGCATTCAGTGGTTTTGAAAAGCACAGCCTTTTGTGGGTGAGAACACAGAGCATCAATTATTGTTGCTACCTATGTACTGTTCTTCATTGAGAAGAAAAAGACATAATCAAATTACTAGTGAAGAGAGTGTAATTATCACTGATGAACAAAACAGGTGATGCAGGGGATCCATGTGAGCACAGAGCAGATGCTGAGGTTTCATCTGCAATTGAGCAAATCTGTTGTCATTTATTTTGGATATGCATGTTGCATGCAGGAATGAGGAAAGGCTGAGGCAGATGGAAGCAATTGAAGGATGAATACTATTGCCATTTCAGTAATTAGAAAACACACATGTTGAATAAAGGTCCCATTTTTATGGGAGAGGAAGGAAGAACTAGTGATCAGGTCTAGCATAGTTATAACTTAAAGCGTCCTCTTGTAGGAGTCAAAACCTGAAACTGTTGTGCAGCAACCACCTTGTCTTTAAAGGGAAGTAGCTGTGGATTCTTCTCTCTCAAAAGTAATAGGTGGCATATTTTGGAGAAGATTGGATAGACCTATGCTAAACTGGGAATGGAAGAAGCCTGAGATAGGTGCCCAATATGGGGTAAAACTGGAAGGGAAAAAAAAATCCAGTGTTGGTTTTGCTTTGGAAACGGCACTGAACATTAGTGTTGCAGTTCTACAGGTCTGGTTCTTACCAATTTCCAAATTCTGGAGTTGTGGTAGACTTACTAGTTGCTCTTTGCTTGGTGCCTACGGTGTAATTACTTCTCAGATGGTTTGTACCCACTGTGTGAAGTAACCCTTCAGCAGTCATCATGAGCTCTGGATCTCTTTACGAACCGAAGTTGGCCCTTCTGAGATTCCTCAGGAGCAAGGGCCATGCTAGAGACAAAGGTGTGGCCATGGAAGGAAAGGAGTCTTTTAAGAAATCATTTAAATAAATATATCTGTGTGTGTGTGTAAGGCATGCTTTGCTGTGAAGCAGCTTTTGAAGATCATATGGTGTGTGTGGACCATTTTCCAAGTAAAAGTTTTAAATCTAAAGCAGGCTGGCAGATGTTTCCAATGAGCTGGCCTTTGAGATACAGTGTGACTTGAACAAAAAGCGTTTTAACTCCTAAGACACTAACATTTTGAGATTGCTTTCAAGCTAAAGCACTTGCAGAACAAATTTTAATGCACATTTCTAGGGATAAATTACAATAATAAGTTCAAAAAGTCAACTGCTACACTCTAATTTGACCAGACTGTCAGCTTCTAAAAGGAAATTATAGTAATAAAAGTATAATCAAATTCCTTATAGCTTTCTAGCACAGTGAGTATTTATTAAATTGTATAGTTTATATTATTATCTATTGCAAAAAATAGCACTAATTAATTTCTAATCCTTTTATGTCATGGTTTGAAATTACAGCATTCCTACTTACACCATTTCAAAACTCTGTACGTTGTGTCACTTAAGCTTTGAGATACATCTTGTTTTTCATTTCATCTTAGGTCTGCCTTATGGATGGGAAGAAGCTTATACAGCAGATGGGATCAAATACTTCATCAAGTGAGTAGTTCTGGGAGAAAATGGTCAGACTACACTAAGTGCTAAATAGAGGCTTACTAACACGAGTATCACTGATTATTGATATTTCATAGTATTCCCAGCTGCAGGTTAAACCACTTTTAATCTATTGATGGTGCCACTGTAGCTGCACCAGATGCCAAAGCCTTCTCTCATGTTCTGCATACAGACTGGGTTCTGTTCTTGATTTCTACTCTATGCAAATTATACCTATGGTTTCCATAGGGTTTCCTTTCTCTATTTTCAAGGGGCAGCCAAAGCTGAAGCCATACTCTTCACAGCTGACTTACCAGAGATACTTACATTAACTAATAGCAAATTTTCTGGCAAATGTTGAGGATGGACATTCAGGGAGCCATTGTTCTGCACCCCAAAAAACTTAAAGGAAAATACAGCTGCCTCTGGAGCCATATCTGGGGTTTTTTAGAAGATAATGCAAACAAATGACCTTTGGAAACCTTTCCAGAGACTAAAGGAAAGGTGACATTGATAAGATGTTACAATAACATTGTGTTTAAAGAAAACCTCTACAAACACTTTAAAGGCAGTAATCGTTTAAAGACACTGTCATCTGGGATGGAAAAAAAAATACAAAAAAGCACTAAGATTTGGCCCTTGTTATTTGCCTTTTTGCTTTCCTTAACAGTAACATTTCCTTAGTGACCATTTTTCTGAAAGACAAGAAGAAAAAAACACAGTGCAAATTCATTTTTAGCCAAATCCAAAGTATTTACATCCTGCTGCTGTCTTGCAGTTAGAGATTGAAAACTCTTTTACAAAGACCTACTTGATAAAAGCTGTACAAATTTGTCAGGTACTGTAGCAAAGGTTTTCTTTTTCTTTTCCAATTGTATCTCTGACTCTGGAGGGAAAACACAGGGAGCAGAAGCAGCAGCTCATGTTGTAAGTCTCAGAAGCTTCGGGAAGTGAATCGAACAGCATGTTGTTGCTTTTTCCAGAACATGGTGAAAATTAATAAATACAATAAGTTTTTTTTATATTATTATTCTTCTAAAAGATTGAAACAATTAGTGAAAAATAGAATTCATCTCCATTCTGTATGTCATCCAGAGTCGTTCTTTCATCAGCCACTCTTCCAACTTGCTCCATTTTCAGAGGTGCCAGGAAGACACTATTTCCTAAGAGCAGGAAGGGCAGCAAATGATTCATTGCAGGGAGATAAAATTACTTTTATCCCAGACTCTTCTAAAGAAGTTGTGTCAATAACACTGAAGTTGATGTATTCACTAGCCAAGAAAAGCAGGGGCATTTCTTTTCTTGTTTTCAAACATACTGCTCTGTTGTCCTTGAGTCACCCCATGGTGCCCCGAGCTAGATCTATTAAAGTAGACATGGGGTTTTTCTGCCAAGGTTTCCAAACACACTGTATATGATACTGCATTCCAGGTCTAATCAAATGGCAGCTTTTCTTTTCAGACAGATGTAGGTTAGTTACTACATGGGATTTATACCAAAAACAATTGCATCCAAGAAACCTTAGGAAATGAAAGTGAATGAAAAGCAAATTTCATAGCAGTGAGGATAAATACAAGAGCAACTATTACAATGGAGCTCTGTTCCATTGGTCTCCATATGTTGATACAGGGAGTAGGAAAGTTCTCTTCTGGGTGGAACACTTGCAATGCTCTAGGCTTATACCTGTGTAACTGGAACTGAGCTTGAAGATAGAATTATCTGGCAATAATAACAAATATAATGTAGCAGCAAAACAGAAGAAATCTGACATTCTTGACACCTCTCCCCCCTATTTTTTGTTTTGTTACTGTGCTACTCATACAAGTGCTTATCTTGATGACTCAGCAGAAAGCTAGATTTGCTGACTATGCAAAAGAAATGTCTTTGAAGTTCTGCACTTGGAAGCTGAACTATTGCTGATGTGACAGTAAGTTACATATTAGCAACAGTTTTTGCAGGAAGCTCTGACTGTTACCACTTGTAAATGTTCTTCCTTCTTCTTAATGCAGTGACAGTGCCCCAGGTTTTCAACCCTTGTTACCTTCTGTAATCTGTCCTCTGAAGTTTGGCATGTCAGTCTTTCTGTGGCAGGCAAGGGAAATTTAGCCCTTTTAATTGCAGAGAAGGGTATGAAATCACCCTTTGTGATCATTGTCTAAAAACTTCTGTTCTTCTGAATGGAGGCACCACACTGAAGGGGTGTTGAGAGCTCTTAATGCAGTTCCCTGGAACGGAATTAGCTGAGCGCTGCGATAAGACGTTACGGTGATTAAAACTCCTTTCACTATTTCCTTCTTTTGTTTTATCACTGTTTCCAAATGCCTTTACAGAGAGTAAGCCTGACTTTTTGCATGCTTGAAAATTTGTATCTTACTGCCCTTTGTAAGGTATATGTAGTCAGTCTGAGAAAGTTAACTATTTAGAGCAAGGAGCAGGGGGTGCCTAAGTCCTGTGGGTTTTGACATTGAATGGTAGAGATTTCATGATGAAAATTCTACCCAACATTGAAAATACCTATTTTGAGGAGGAACTCAGCTTGAGGTGCATCTTATTAGCTGATTCTTTTCATTAGGATTTAATCTAACTGTTTAAATGGGGATTAGCAGAATAGTGGATACTTTACAGCCCTGGTACTAATGCTGTAACCTTGTTCCCTTTGGCTGTGAATTTCAATCCTTTCATTCTTTGATGTTTAGAACAGCCAAAGCCATGGCAGGTTTAAGAGCATTTCATCACTAGCCTACTTACAAACATGTATGTAAACAGGTAGAAAAACACAGAATCATTAAGGTTGGAAAAGACCTCCAAGATCATCTAGTCCAACATGTTACAATTCCCAAACTGCAGCCACAATTAAACTGATTTTTTAATGTGAATTGCCAGCTTTCTTCCCTTGCAGTTAGGCTGTGAGACTCTACAGAAGCTGCAGTGGCTCTATTGAAATCCACAGCAGTTTTACAATATGCTAAGGACAATCAAATCTTCTTTTAATTAGTAGTTGCCTTGAGTTCCAGCATGCTTTATTGGACCATCAAGTAGCTGAGTCCATAAATCTATACATTATAAATCTAATGCAGTAAACACCCCAGAATGGAATCTTAATAGCACATAAGCTTGAAACAGCTTGCTCTGAAATTTCCATAAATATCTCTGAAGGGGGTGTAGCAATATGAAGTGCATGAGAAATCAGAGTTTAAAAGAAGCAAACCAGCTGGCTTGTGTTACACACTAAAGTGAAACCCACTTATGTGAATAACTGACATGAACAAAACATTGACATGGCTGTACTCCTAAGGGGCTGCACAGCTCTACCTACCCACCAGGGAAAGCTCTACCTTGCCCATGAATTCTCACCTTAAGACAATTTTGAAATCACCTTTCTATTCAGGAAATCATCTCAGTCTCTCAGTAAATTATTGTCAGTCAACCTGGTTGCTGAGATCAGTCACAAAGTAGTGGTATGCATGAGAAAACTACCTTTTAGGCTGCTGGTGTGTCAAACCCACGTGATGCTTTGCTAAGCATTAAGGACATGTGTAGAGTCACTGTGAAACAGCCAGAGGTAACGTGAGCCTCTCTGAGTGACACCTCAGTATGCACTGGGAAAAGGGCAAGTTCCAGTCTCGTACTAATATAGAACCACAGAATGGTTAGGATTGGAAGGGACCTGAGGGACCATCCAGTCCCAACCCCCTGCCATAGGCAGGGACACCTCTTACCAGCCCAGGCTGCTCAAGGCCCCATCCAACCCGGCCTTGAACACCTCCAGGGAGGGGGCAGACACCACCTCTCCAGGCAACCTGTTCCAGGGCCTCACTGCCCTCATGGTGAAGAATTTCTTCCTAATACCCAATCTAAATCTACCCCCTTCCAATTTAAAACCATTCCCCCTCGTCCTATGCCCTTCTAAAAAGTCCCTTCCGAGTTTCATTTTAGGTCCCCTCAGGTACTGGAAGGTTGCTCTAAGGTCTCCCCTGAGCCTTCTCTTCTCCAGGCTGAACCAGCACAACCCTCTCAGCCTGTCTTCGTAGGAGAGGTGCTCTGGTCCTCCAGTCATCTTCATGGCCTTCTCTGGCCCTGTCAAAGCAAATCTCAAATATTTCCAGTGAGGGAGATTCCACCACCTATCTGGGCACACTGCTCCAATGTTTAGTTGTTCTCACAGTGAAAAATACTTTCTTGATCTAGATGGAATTTCCCTGAAGCGACTTGTGCCCGTTGCTTCTTGCCTGTTGCCATACAGCTTTGAGAAGAGTGTCTCCATTTCTTTATAACTGCCTTTTAGATATTGGAAGACTTTGATTAGAGACTCAGCCCCCATCCCCCTGAGCTTTCTCTTCTCTAGGCTGAACAAACCAAATTACTTCAACGTTTTTTCATGTGCCAAGTTCTCCAACCCTCTAATCATCTTGGTGACCCTCCACTGGATCCTTTCTCAATTTTCCCATTGTCTGTTTGGAACTTGGAGTACCAGTGAGAGACCTCATATAATAAGGTAAAAAAGTTTAAAAGTTTGATATTAATTATACTTACTAGATGACTAAGTGTGTTCTGTTGTAAGATATTAAATTGCTGATTTTTCTAATAGGAATTCCTGTCCCAAATAGACAATTTATCTGTAAATCCCAGGAACACAATGGGGTTAATAAGCCCCCATCCTGCATCCAGATGTGTACACATGTGCTTACCAGTCAGCCGGGAGGCTTTGGGGTGGGGGAAGTTTTTTACATAAGAGAAAGGCCATCCTGTTCACTTTTAAGGCTACTCCTGTGTCTGGTTCTGCCCAGGTTTACTACAGGTGTAACACTGAGTGAGGTTACTAAGTGTTGTAATCACTCATAGAACAGGATTGCACGTTTGCTGGGTGCTCTGGGGTTCCAAGGCCTCGTGGCAGTCGCAGCACTGCAGCAGTGCCAACAGCAAGTGTATTCTGTCATTGAACAGATTTTGTGAATTAGTAGCTTCTGGGTTTGAGTTTTAAATAGGAGAAAGAGTCTCTGTATGACTGCTCTCCCAGTGAAGTATCATATATGCTAAAGAGTCAATGGCTATACATTGGTGGTTTAGAATCACGCAGGAACAGTATTATAAAAACCCATAGCTGGGACACTTAATTTTTTCCCAGAAAACCCATTATAGTTAATCTCTTCCATCCTCCCACTGTGTTCACCTTTAGCATATGGCAGCTCTGTATCATGAGACTGGCACCTAAAATTAGGTAGGGCCTTGCTATTCTCCCTCCCACTCCCACCCACTCCTTGCATATGTATACAGTTTGTAAGGACCAGCTGTGAATTTTGCCCCTGTAAACACTGTTTTTCTAACATTTTAATAGGACCAGGTTCCAACTATTCCACATTAACTGTTATTTTCCTCAAGAACATTTATCTTAAATTAAATTTTCCTGAAAGACAAGCAAAAGTTGCCAAGTATTTTAAACTTTTGGGATCTTTTCCCTTAGTTGTATTATGGCCTGTGATGTTTTCTGCCTTACAACAAAGGGGAAATAATATTGGAAGTAATCAAGTAATATTTGATTTAGGGTTCTCTTTTGGCAGTTTAGTTAAAAATCAGAAGTTTCACATGGAAGCATTGTGAGCTTCAGTGTGACAAAGCAGGCAACGAAAGCACCTTCATTGGAAGAGAGAGACTTGGGTTCATGTTAAGTAGGAGCCCAAAGTCAATACTTGTGAAATAGAGATTAATAAAAATCCACACATGATGTGTTCTGGTAGCTTCTGAAATCCTTCCTAACAAATCAGGCTTCCACTTTGAAAGCCAACACATCATACTTACATATTTTATAATATTCTGCTTGGTTTCACTTGGGAAGGAGCCATCATTAATTTTACTGAAAGCTGGGCATTCACAGAAACTGGGTATGATTTTATGACTGAACTAAGAATAGCAAAGCATGTGTGATAGATGAAGAACTTCTGTAGTATAAACATCGATGTTTTATAGCACTAGAGCAAAAGGTATCATCATGAAAGGAAAATAAATCACAGTTGTTTTTACTTACTGTATGCTAAATTGAAAAAACAAAGCTGTTCCTTTGGTAAGGGCACTCTACATGTACTTTGTGTGCTCATACATGTATTTTTGGGACCCAAATGCAAACAGACTGAGGTGCATTCAGTTTCTCCTCCCCTGTCCCATAAATAAAGTTCAAATCTTAGCAGAGCTGATCTACAAGTAAAGCTCTGTCTGTCCCACTCAAGTTTCAGTGAGTTCAGAGCAGCAAGCTAAGAAAAGGGTGATCTGCCATACTGAAACTCCCCCAACTCAACCCATACCAGCTCTGCTCCCAGATCCCTGTACAGCAGCAGTCAAGTTAGCTGCACCAAGATTATCAGGTATCAATATCATCATTGTAGGTGTCCTCATCCCAATAGTTTTGGTGTTCTCTGAGTAGGAATGGGTATTTTGAGGCATGACATGCTCTCTGTTTTCACTGTGTTCAAAGAAAGTTGCAGTTACTTTGCATCTCTTAAAACTGGACCTTTCCTATTTTACATGGCAACCAGAGATAGAGTTTGCTTTTGAAAATATTTCCTTTTACCTGTCTTCCTCAAGCCCTCCTATCTGAAAATAGAGGAAAGAATAGTTATATAGGCACAAAAAATTGCAAATATTTAAATAAAACTGGCTCAGCACTACCCAAGCACAGCTATTGCTGCATTTAACTGTAATGATCCAAAGCTCTCTGCATCCCTCAGCTCAACATCAGTTCAAATGCTTTCAGATGTAACTGTATGAATTTGGGTAATCCTGACATTTTTCTTTTTGATTTTTTGGCTAAACAACTTGAGACATCTCAGAGAATGTGTGTTTTCACAAGGTGCTAATGCTTGCCATCTGAAGTACGTGAGACCCTGCTGTGCCAGTGATCACTAGGAATAAATATATCCAGAAGTAATAGTCTTCTGCTGAAAATTCTTCTCCCCCCCCCCCCAGTTGTTCTTTGCACTGTTGAATTAGGAAAGACAACTAAATAAGAGACACAGTAATGAGTTAGTGTAAGACATTTTGCTAACTAAAAATTCATGAAGGCTCACAGATAGCCAGGATAAAATTAAAATTCCAAATAATAATGTTTAGGAATGGTTTATTGCCAGATATTTGGGTTGTAGTGAATTCAGTTTCCCTGGTTTTCACTGAAATCATTTTGTCTGACTGTAAGGAAAATAATCTTGGATGTAAAACTAGGAAACTTGGCATTGGGCTTTATGATAACATGAGCTTGTAATACAAGAATGTTAAGACGTTAAGCTGCTTTTGGTTG
Source organism: Gallinula chloropus (assembly GCF_964237585.1). Taxonomy (NCBI): domain Eukaryota; kingdom Metazoa; phylum Chordata; class Aves; order Gruiformes; family Rallidae; genus Gallinula; species Gallinula chloropus. Next base: position 12,075,444 of record NC_140105.1, read on the forward strand.
GGCGATTTTTTTTTTCCCTGAGAGGTTGTTTGTTTTTTAGTAGGAAGAACCAAAACAGAGAAACATTCTCTCAACTCCCATAGACCCTGCACACTCTGCCCAGGTTCTGGCCTGTCATGGAAGGCACCTGTTAAAATTTATTCTGTGAGGGAATACAGGAAGCTGAAATCACATTTTTGCTGTAGACCTACAAACCCCACTGAAATCGGTGTGCTGGTTTTGGTTTCCTCTGCTGGGCAGTCGTCGTGATGTTACTTGCCTAGTTACTTCTGTGAGTGAAAGTTCAGATCCTACTGCATTTTCCTTTGCTGGGCAGGATTTGGCACCTGTGGAACATGTACACAGCTCTGCTCATCTGTTCTCCTGAGATCTCCTGGGTTTGGGCAAAGCCACCAGAAGCAGAACAATGCACAGCAAGGGGTTTCCAGGCTGTGCTTCATCGGACAAGCTCAGCCATCACTCCAGTGTTACTTCATTTTAGGGGACAGGTAACTTAACCATAAGCTTTGAGCTGCTCTGATGCAAACAGCCTGCACTGGAATTTCTGTGATGCTCACTGAGAGACTCAGGACTATGAGTAACTGCATGTATTAAACCAGTGCTTTTGGAGTAAGAGCAGTTGGCTAGTACTGGGGTGAGAGAGATTTCAGGTAGAGCTTTAAAACTGAAAAGCTTTCATATTCTGTCACACAGATCTCTGGGCTTGTTCAGCCTTGGCTCAGATCCTACTGTTATTACTGGTTTTATTTTAGATTGGGACTGTCATGGTTTTCGCCCTGGCAGGAGGCCAGACGTCCACCAAAGTCAGTCTATTACTCCTCTACTTAGTTAGACAGGGGAGAAAATACATATTACGAGGCTCAGAAGTCAAAATAAGGACAGGGAGAGATCACTGTCATCAAAGTGGGCAAAACAGACTCAACACAAAGTGTAGAGGAGAAAAACTACTCTACTTTATTACTTTATTACTGGAGTTGGGAGCACGACCAGATCTTAAAACAAACGTAACCAGATCTTAAAAGACTTTCCCCCCTCCATTCCCTTCTTAGCAGACTTTAGTCAGGATTTTGCTCCCTCCTTCCCCCCTGTTCGCAGTACAGGGGGGGCAGGGACTGGGGAAGATGGGGTTCTCAGTAGCACCTTCCCCCCACCCCTCCATTCTAAGCAGACTTCCCTTTAGCCCTGATCTTGCTCCCTTCTTCCCCCTGCTCGCAGCACAGGGGGGCAGGGACTGGGAGAAAATGGGGTTCTCAGTTACTTCTTCATGAGCTGTTTTCCTCTTTCAGATCTTAAGACACCTCTGACCTCCCTCCCCGCTCCCTTCTTAGCAGACTTCACTCTGGTCATGATTTCACTCCCTTCTTCCCCCCGATGGCCGCACAGGGGGGCAGGGACTGGGAGATGGGGCTTTGGTCAGGCCCTTGTGAGTTGGTTTCCCTCTTGGCCAGGGGCGGGGGGGGGGAGGCCATTCATTCCACACCCTCCCCCTGCTGCACCGTGGGGTCTCATCCACAGGAGAGAGTCCTCCACGAACTTCTCCAACGTGAATCCTTTCCCCAGGGCACCCCTGGCGTGGGTCACTGCTATGGGTGCAGTCATGAATCACAGTGTCTCTCAGTCCCAGTCCTCTGCGGGGTCACCAGCCGCCCCCAGCAAACCTGTTCAGTGCAAATCTCTCTCTCTCTCATCTCTGTGTCTCTGTTTCTCCTCATGGCTGCAAGTGCTGGCAGGGGCTTGTTCCAACGTAGGGTCACAGCATCTCCTCTATGTCCCCACCTGCTCCACCCAGCCTGGAGCCCCTCCACGGGCTGCAGGTGGGGTCTGGGCCTTTCCCATGGGTTTCTCCAGGGGCTGCAGGGGCATCTTTCTCTCTGGCACCTGGGCCGCCTCCTCCCCGTCCCTGTCCCAGCCTTGGTGTCTGCACAGCTCGGTACATCTTCTCGCTCCCTCCTCCGGTGGCAAAATGCAGCTGCTGCCGGGTTGTTTCTCCTCTGTGTGATTCTCACAGGCTCTTGACTATCTCTTGGGCCGTGACTTTGGCCTTGAATTGCTCGTTGTTTATAGTTTAGGCTGGCAGAAAACTCTAACTGCTGCTTAAAGAAACCATCTCAGCAGCACAGCCTCACCAAACTGCAACAGGGACATTTGTTTATTGTGACAGTTTTTAACGATACAGCACGCTGTTTGGCTGCAGAAATCTTCGAGTGATCGCTGCCTTTTGGAATTGCTCATAGATTTTTCTTTAGTAGACAAGTATGTAATTGGTTTAATCAAGGAATAAATAGTGAGACTGTCTTCTGGGGTTTGACTTTATATCCTTCAATCTTTAATTAATACTCAAGCAAAGCCTGCCATCCCTGAGGGGAATACAAGAAACATTTATGTCACCTTAGGACACGGTTCTGTGAGGGGACAAGTGCTCTCCATCTTACTGCAGCCAATAAAATTCAGGGTCACTACTGTCTTCCAGGACCTGCCCAGCGTCTCCTGGGGGTGCTGTTGAAATGTTGAAAGAGGATCCAGTCTTAAACCAATTTTAACAAAAATGGGAAAGGAAAAAGAGCATTTAATTTCAAATAATCTGATTTTGATCAACACAAACCAAAACCTTTTCCCAAACTGGAAACATGGCTGGAAAATCTCTTCCCTTGATGCCCTCAGGACTGATTGATTATATTTGCATCAACATCTCTCAGTGGTTTTATTTTGTTCTAATTGCTTATCTACTAAATGAAAATCCTTTCGTTACAGTTCAGGATCAGTTAGTTATTCCTTGCAGATCCTCCCAGCATTTGCTTTTCAAAATAGGAAGAGTTTTCTGTTGCTTGCCTTGCTATCCACTTCCAGCATTTAATGTTTGCTTTCCAGCACTTTCAGAGGAAATACCAAACACGACAGGTACCATGACAGGCTCTGCAAGCGTGTGCTAGCTCTGAGAGCTCATTTCATGATAAACACTCCTTAGGGAAACAACAAATGAGTAAGAAACTTAAATTGATAAAGGACAACAGCAAAGTGTGAAAAGCACTGGCTCCCGAGAGCTGAAAAATAGTTCTGCTCCCCAAAATTGTGCAATCCTGAATAAAACTGGGAATGCGTCCACAGAACGTGTCAGGTGCAGCACCAGTGACTGCACATGATGTTTGGGCTGCTTGTGCAGATTGTGAAGGGCTTTAGCAACGCTGTCAGGTAGAGATCTGAGGGTGGCTGAATGAGCAGAGTTCTGGTGCTCAGACCATCCTGTGTGCCAACTCCTGTTGTACAGTGTGTAGCCAAACTCCTAATCGTGGGGCTGGGCTGTAACTGAAAGCTCTGCAATCGCTGTGGGGCTTGGTTAAAACTTGTTGGATGCCTTCAGGAGTAGCAGCTCCCTCAGATATTCCGTGGCCACCTGCTGGCATGAGGAGGGGTAATTCTCTCTCACCCTACCAAGATGTGAAGGTCTTCACAAGGCCTGGTGCCAGCTGAGGCTGCTCATTTTTGTGCAGGATCTGGTTTTGATGGCACATTTCCTTAGATACCTCCCAAATACTGCATAATAAAGAATGCTGATGGAGGCTCGAGAGACTTCCATTAGCAAGTTAGAGAAGCATGATCAAAATAGAGAATAGAGAGCCGGGCACCTTCTAAAGATGCAAGAGCTGGAACAGTGAGTTTTAAAGAGAAGAAGGATCCTTGCAATGCAAAAGGCTATTCCAAGCCCAAGGGGAACAGAAGCAGAAAACAAAGGCAGTAATTAAATCTTGCAGAGCTGTGTGTAGTCCAGCAAAGAGCTGCACAGACAGATGATATAACCACTAGATGAAGGATTAAATTTCAGGGTCTTCAGCTGGTGGCATTGTTCTTTATTTTCCTGTTGCTCTGGCCCTTGTTAGCCTCCAAACCACCACTGCATGGGGGCTGGTGAGCCAGCGTGGAACCAAGGAGCGCGTAGTCTCCAATAGTGCTAGTCATCTAGCAGATGGCATGTCCTCCTTTCACAGGAACTTCAGATCTTCCCACTGGGATATGCTGGTAAATCTAAAAAAAGCACAATATGAAGTGTATTTCTGGGGAGTATGGAGCATGGCCCCTTCCAACCTGTTGCACCTACATCTAGCAGTGCTGTTAGCTATGTCTTTTAAGGATTATTTCAATAGCACTGAAGGGTAGAGCTCTTGGAGTGTTGAGTTCAGTGTGCCTCAGCCTTAGGGCTGCCAGCTGTTGGATGCCTTCAACAGGAGCTTGGTAAAAGCTTTCAGTTGTGTGCAGACTGGGAAGAGCTCCATGGGGCATCAGCGCTCCTTAGCTGGGCATCACAGCATGTTAAAGAGCTAGGGAAGTTTAAAAGGTTAGCAAAATTACCACTATTGATTAAATGGATTTGGGTCATGGGATATGTTCATTTAGGCAGGCAAATTGATACCTTGGGTTTTGTGGTGTTGTGTGTGGGCAGAGTGCTGCTTTCCTGTCCATCTTCAGTTTGGTAGAGAAGCAGAGGGCAGAGGTCTGGCCCAAGATCTCTCCTTTCACAGCTCAGTAACCACAGCACACTGGGGAATCCCGGCAGGTGGTGGGAATGTTGTTCCCTGTCAACAGACCAGAGAAACCCAACAGAAAATACCAGGTGCCTGCTTTGCCCCTGGGCATCCTGCACGGTGACCTGCAGCGGTTGAGTTGTGTGCAAGGCTGTTCACCCTTCCCTCTTGGGCTCCAGAGTTTGGCCCCAGGTGGGGCATACAGCTTAAGGTGAAAAGCACATTTTCACGGTGTTCAGAACCTGACCAAGGTGCAGACATCTTTTCCATCAGTTTTTCTTAGAATTTCAGACAATCTTTTAAGAAAAGAATAGTTCAAAGGAAAATTCTAAGTTTAAAAGAAATGATTTTCCCTGCAAAGAAGAGCCATCAGGAGGGTAAATATAATGGTATTTTAAATAATTCGCTACCATTTTCTTGCCAAAAAAATTCCCTTTATTCTCATGGTTTGTTTTTCCAAGCTCTAAGATTTGTCCTGCAATTTACTAGTGTTAAAAAGACAGAATAAGCTCCTGACGTATTTCCAGATCAAACGTTGCTGATTCTGTTTTCTAACAATAACTTTGGCTACCTTCTGACAGCAATGACTTGCTTGAAAATCTTCAAATATTGTTAATGGCTCCGAAAAATCTTTTGAACAGGAACATTTGCAACTGGAAAACTTTTTTACATGTAAAATTTGTACTGCTGGCTTTCCAGATATTCCTTTAATATTCAAAACAGTTTCATCAGATAAGTAAAACCTGAAGGTAGATCTGAATGTCTCACTTTTACTGCTGGCCCTGAGACAAGAATCAGAGAGGATGTATTTCTAATACAAGAATGTTCTGCAAACCAGTAAATCTGGGTTTATCTCTTTGGACTGATTATGTCAAAGCTCTTTAGCCACAGCACTTTTGGAGAGCTAAAAATAAATAGCAGGGGGGTGGGGTTATACATTTATTCTGTACCTAAATAATCTGTGTGTACTGTGAGTGTCTGTCTGCGATGTGAGACATGCTATCTGGACTTAATGTTTATTTATAAGAGTTCTTTTCCTAGTAAGGATTTTAGCAAAGGGTTTAAAACAAACTCTCCTAGTAGAAGCATTCACAGGATAAAGTCTAGTGCGAGTTCAGAAGAACTGAGTTCAGATCAGAAGCATTTACAGCAGATTGATGTTAGAGAAAAAAATATTAATCCCAAAATATTTGGGCCCCAAATATTTTGAGAAGGGATGAAAGCTAGTTCCTTCCTACCAGTGATTAAACAGTGTTAGCTACTGAGTATAGCAAATTGTGTTCCCCATTCCACTGTCACAGTTCTGCAGCGTTACAGATCTGAAGACTTTCTGCATTTAATTTGAGAACAAAAGCCGAGTTCCTGGAGCAGTCAGGAGGAAGTTGGGCTTGCTACCCTGTACCTCCCGGTCCTGAAGTAGAGAGGAGAAATGTCTTCTGAGGAATAAACATTTAGCAAAGACATTTTTTGCTGGTTACATCAAAGATCCATGGATGCTTTTCCATACAACTCTTCCACTCCCGGGGAGTTCCCCCCATTTGACGGGATTGATGCTGAACGCTCAGGAGGAGACCAAGCTGGGGATTTATTTAGGTGCACAGCAGCTCAAGGCAGCGCTACGTGGGGAACTCAGATGCAGGGGGGGGATAGAATGTTGTCCTTAGTTAAACTGAGTAATGGATTGCTGAGAAATAGCTTGATAAAAGCAGGGAATATAAGCACTGAACTGCAGGCAGGAAATCTGCACTGGCAGAGCTGGAATGGGTGGAATCCAGTTCATTCACTCCCATGTTTCTGTGGGAAGTGGAGGGAGTTCTGTGTCATTACAAAGGTAAATGAAATCACATGCCTGGGCTTCATCAAGGAGAGTGCTGTCTTCCAGAGTAAGCCACAGGGACTGCTTTTTGTAATTGGAAAGGGGAAAAAAAATAAGGCATTTCCTGATGTTATAGGAAACATTGCAGAGAAATACAGCAAAGGCATTTTCCTTAGAATATTTACAAATATAAATCCATTCCTACTATAAATACAGATACATTTCCCCATGTTATGGAATGAGGGGAGTTATGTTCTTGATTGGACTGATTTTATTCAGGAACCTCTGAATTGTAAAAGGCCAGTCTTCTACTCTTCACGTTGGCTGACATCTTACTTGCTGAAGGAAAACACTGGAAACTTTTGGAAAGTAGCTCTCCTTCTTAGGAAAAATGGTACATTCACTGTCTCAGAATGAAATGATTGCTGTACCTGCTGCCTTGTATTGTGTGTAGCTACATGGTCAGTTATACTTGTGCTTTGACTTCTGTGAGATTGATCTCTACAGCTCCAGTAGGAAATGTAATACACTCAGGAAGGAATGGAGTCCATCCAGTGCTGCTCTGACTAAAAAAGCCTTTATGAGGTTTTATTATACGACTGAAGCTTTTGGGTTTGCTTTTTTTAAGGATAAGAACTGAGGATATGGCCTTTACCTTCCATGTTTTCATTCTTGCTTGGTCCTCACTCAGGCAGTGCTTCAATTGAAATCATGGGTAAATTCACAAATTGCCAGTTCACAGAGAGGTTAATCTCTTGATGCATCTCAAGATGTGGTTTACATGAGCATTGTATTTACATCCTGGTAAACTGGATTCTTTTGTTCTTCATACCCAACTTCCTCTGAGCTCAGTGGACTCAGGTGAAAGGTGTGAATACAAGGTAGGATCATGGCACAGCCATGTTAAGTGGAATAGACATCCCATAATTCACTGTAGTGGAACGTTGGCTCAGATTCCTGCTTTAAGGTATCAGTTTCCATAGTCAATTATTCAAGAGACTCTTCTTGAAGACAGAAAGACAGAGTCTGTGTTCACTCACAAAGGTAAATCTGGAGTAGTTCTATCATGGCACGTGCCATTGAATCAAACCAGTGCCCCTGAATCAAACCAGCACCCCTGACAGGTGAGAAGAGACGTGCTGTATGTTAGAAGTTGTGAGAAGAACTGTTTGTCTTTTATGGTGTGTATGTAGAATATTTTCCAGCTAGCTCCAGTAATGAACTTGTATTACAAATTCATCTTTGCACTGACTTGCCTATAAAAACTGTGAATTTATTAGCAAGATTATTTTTTTTTAAGTGAAAAGAAGCTATTTCCTTTACCAAGAACATATTATTCCAGAAGGGAGAAGAGGCTGTGTCTTGCCCACGCACAGTATGGCTAGTGTGCACACTACCAAGCATAAGGTGTACAGTGTTCTCACCCGCAGACACTAAGCCTGTTCCATTTTCTGTCCTTACCAAGCCTTTGGTTGGTACTTTCCATTCATATAGAAGCTTATCAAAAACTGTAAAGCAGCTCAGACTGAATGCCAAGTGTAGGGTTTAAGCCTTAAAAAGTAACACCGGCTCCCTTTTAATACCCGTGTAACGGCTGTGGAAGCACATTTAGCACACATGTGGAGAACATCCTTCCCTGGATTTATTCATCAACCTTTTTCTGCAAGGAGAAGAATGACTTAATAATACCAGACTATCAGTTGATGTTCTGACAAACTGAGCCTATTTCTGGGTCATGATTTCACATTCAGTCACCTCCTTGACCGCTGTGCTTCAGGTTCCAGCTAACTGGCAAGGATGGCAGTGTCAATACCTCGCTAGCTTATTGGAGTTTCCTAACCTGGGCTGTATGTTGTTGCTGGGTTAATTGTCTGCAGCTCCATTAGTTAACAGGAAATGTCACCAGTCTGTGTCAGGAGTCTTGTGCAAAAGCATTCTCTCTAGTGTACTGGGAAAGGAGACTTTCAGCCCGGGTTTTAGCACTCAGAAGACTCCACGTGTTGTTTGTAGAAATCCCATAGTTGGCAAGAAAAAGAGAATTCTGGCTGTGAAAGTGTTGTGATGATCATTGCAGCTCCAGGCTCCACCTGGTATTTCTTCTTTCGAGCTTGGTGAACTTGTTTGGGGTTTTTAACAGCATTTCTTGTTTCTTTTTAGCCACGTGACCCAAACCACATCGTGGATCCATCCCGTCACAAGCGCACTAAGCCTGCTGTGCTCTGAGGATGACGACGATGGAGTAAGAGAGCTTCCAGCGTCCAAGAGCTGAGGACGTCTGTCGACAGAAAGTAGTTTGTGTAGTTTTGGTACATTAGGGAGCAGAATCGACACACTTTCTAGTCAGATGTAGTAGTACCTGATGACGTTTCTCCCCTTCAAGTCAGAGGATGTTCTGCCATTTTTAGGTGGGTTTATTGATGGGTGCGACACAAGATGCAGGCACTGAAGAAGTCTCCCCTCAGTCCTTAATCTGTCCCAGGTCGGTGTGTGGGGATCAGTTGTATTTAAGGCCTGATCTGGTCTTTTGAAGACTTCTCTGTTGGCATAACTCCACTGACCTGATGTGAAACTTTCACAGCTTTGACCAGCGTGAGAGTTCAGACTGGGACGGTTTCGAGTGGTAGAATCCAGCTGGTGGTTGACTGAAAGATGCAAGGTGAGGTGTTTGTAAGCAATGCTAGGAAGAGCAGTGTAAATGCCTTTACTAACAATTTTTATTTTTATGGAAGAAATTTGCAAATCAGTTTTTCTAATAGAAATCCAGCGATTTGTTACCAGTATTGGAGCCCTGATGACTTTTAGAACAAATATTTATTAAGATTGGAGTTTGGGCTTTAGAAAAATGAGTCTTTGATAAGTTGTCAAGTAAAAAGAAACAGTTTTGGTAGGGGACACCATACTCTGTCAACAATATGAGGCAAGAATGAAAATTATTCCACTTTTGTACTCTGCTAAACCGATACATACACGCATCAAATACTTCAGTGAAAGCTGTGAAGTTTCAAGTACAATGAAACCTGTGAAACCACCTCCAGGATCAGCAGAAATCAGTCACCTCCTCAAAGCTGGTCTTTAAGTAGAACAAAATGATTTTGTACGCATGGGTGATGATTTAAAGAGGATGCAGAAGATGACAGGAGGTGCTGGTGCAAGGTAACGAACAGGTCTCGCTGTAGCTCCGGAGCGCAGAGTATTTTGAAGCTCTTCACTCACAGAACAATGTACGGCCCCAGCTTTGGCAAACACATGATTCTGTGCTACGTTTTTCTGGAGGCTCTTTATAAGTGTGTGTGTGTGTGCAACATATGTGGTTGGGTGTTGGCTAGTGAATGAGAGAAGGGTCTGAAACTTTGCAGAAGCACTGGTCAATATGCCAAAGGGAAACCCTGTCTCTGGCCTCCAGCCCAAGGAGGAGAACAGGATTGTTACAAACAAGGATCTGCAGTTCCAAGCAGCACGCCGAAGGACTTCTGGCCACCCCTGGAAAGGGTCAGCCACACTTCTGCGCTCCAGTTCACCTCCGCTGGCCAACGGGAAGGACTGAGGCTGTGCAGTCACACTTTTCCAGGTCTGTCTGCAGCAGCTGTGGCACTGGATTTAAGACCCTTGTACTCAAAGGAATGGACATGAAGACCAGACCTTGCAGCCCTGTGTACCTGTGCTGCACTCTGTCCTTTGCATTACAGCCCTGCACCTGGTCAGGCGTGCTGTAGCTGGGGATCCTCTCAAATCAAAAGTAATACCCTTGTTTTCTTTTAAACCCAGGTCTGTCCCTTGAACAGCAGCAAGCACAGCGAGCCCCTGAGCCATAGAGCTGGTCACCAAACGCTCCTCCTGGAGGGACAAAGCGCAGCTCCCAGTTGAGAGTTTTGCAGGCTTTGCTGGGAGAAGATGTCAGGATATATTGAATAAGCAAATGGGAAAATTTGTTTTGCACTTGTAACTAGGTCAGAACCAAATTATCCATGGATCTACAGGTGGTGTGGATTAGGAAGAAGAGCTTGCTCAGCAGACCCATGGTAACTTAGATTTCTAAGAAAACGTCTCCTAGCAATAACACATAAATGCTTTAGCCATATTTGGCTCCAGTGTGCTCCTCAGCCTCCCTTGTCTTCCCAGAGACCACACTCGGAAGGGACAGAGCGTGTGCTTCAGATTCAGGGTCAAGCACTCCAGAAGTGATTTTATTTAACCCCCTTTTCTGCAAATGGCACAGACTTGTGACCATGGAGGACATCCGATGCCGTGAATCCCTCGCGATGTTTGCAGTAGCCTTTGCAGTCATTGGGATGCTTTAGGACAGGTGCATTCAGTTCATACTTCCGTGCTGTCTGGATTGCATAGATTCCAGTTTTCCAAGCCCATTCAACAGAGGTTTGAAGCTCCACTTGACCCTCTCAGTCTTGATTTATTCTGCTAGTGGTGATTTGTTCTGCTGGTGGCTTTGTGGCAGCTAGCTGGGTGTTTCCAACAGGAGAAGCTATGTAGGGACAGAGACTCTGGATCAGCCAGGCTGTGTGAGCAGAGACTTCATCCTGTTAGATCAGCTGGAGGAGGGCATCTCTGTGCACTCGGCTTGCCCTTCCTGGGACGCCGGGAGCAATCGCGGGCTCAGGGTGCGCAGCGCCCGGCCAGCTGTGCAGGAGAGGGGGAGAAACGGAGACAAGGGGCTGGCGTTCTGCCAGCTCTACTTTCCATCTCCACCCACAGCTGGGAACATTTCAGAAACATGGAGACTATTTCTCCCTCCCTCTCAAAAATTTGTGTAGAAATGAACGATGTTAGAAACGGATCTCTGCATCTATCCGGCTTCTCTCCGGTAAGCATCACCTCTTCAGATAATCCACTCGTTCACATTCTCTGCTATTGAGACTACATTTTCATACCTACAATCTCCAAATGTTCTCATCTATTTTTGTACGCTGGCATACTTGTTTCCTAGGTTATTTCTATCTCCCCTTGTCTCTTCCTTTCTGTGACATGGTTTGTGAAATTATTTTGATGAAGCTGAACTGCGTGTATTGAGAAAATGGTTCTAGGAGAACTTAAAGAGAATTCATAAAGAGCGGTTGTCAAAATACACCACGCTGTAAACAACAACTCCTTTTCATTCCAAAATAATAATCACAGTAAAAAAAGTGGAAAAGAAATGAAAGTGCACGTGTTATCCCTTAAAATAACAACTCCGGGGCTTTGTAAGGGAACAGCCGTGGGGCCATGAATGATTCCTGTACCTTTAGTTGTTTCCCATGTAAAGGTGACATTGGGAAAAACACTGTTCGGATACAGGCTGGCATTAATCTTCACCTGAACACGGGCACCACGCTGCCCAGCCACGCTGTCAATATGCCAGGAAATCTAATGCTGCACATTCTCCCCTTGAGGCGAGATACCGACATGGGCAGGTTACATACTCAGCTTTGCAGGTGGTGAGTAACTCCCGTGTAATGCTCCTCGGTGTCTCGGTGCAGCAGATGATGCTTCTGTCAACCCCACCAGACAACTGCAAGTGCACAGGCACCCGTGAGCTGCCCATCCCGCAGCCATACGAGGTTCCTGCTGGGCCAGTGCTGGCACGTGCAGGGCCACGATACGGCTGCGCCCGAGTTTTCTACGGCGAAGCCTGCACAAGAGGGATGGGTATTATGTGTGTGAATGTGTAAAGCTGCTGGGGGTTTATGGTCAATTGGGGTAAAAATCCAACAGTTGCTATTTGCCAACAGACATCTAATGCAAAGCAAGGACCAGCTCGGACAGACCTCACGGCGCTAAATCTGCCTCTCCCAACCGCTCCGGGCAGCTTGTGCCAGGGCTTGAGCACCTGCAGAGTGAAGAAGGTTTTTTTCATCTTGAGATGGATCTTCCCACGTGCTGACTGGCACCCGTTGCCCCTTGTCCCGTCGCTGGGCACTACTGAGAAGAGTCTAGCCCCATCCTTTTGACCTCCACTCTATAATCACAGGTGTTGATGAGATCCCTGCTCAGTCTTCTCCAGGCTGAACAGTCCCAGCTCTCTCAGCCTTTCCTTCTAGGAGAAAGGCTCCAGGCCCCTCATAATCGCCTCTGACTCCATGCAGAGAATTTCCCTATAAATTCTCAAGTTGTGTTCTGCTCAGAGAATAAGCCTGCTCAGACTTGGCCTAAAAAATCCCTCTTGCTAGTCAAGTTTAGTACCCTCCCCTTAGAACCATAACCGTTGCAGACTGCCATTCCCCTCTGCACTCAAACACGTTTGTGGTGGTGGAAATCTCTTGTGTACTTGAGAGCAGAGATCTCCATACGCTGGTTTACCTCTTGTATAGCTGAACAGCACAGATCTCTTCATCTACTCCAGCTCTGCCTGTTACTGAATCAGCTCTTGCTCATTTTCTAGAGGAGTTGTTGGCATGTAAAGGGGCAAAAGCCCCAACAGCTGGCAGAGGAGAGAGCAAATCCCACTTCTGCCCCAATGTGACATTTTTCAGAGTTGCCAAAACCCGGGTTTTAAAGGAAGCTGACAAGGCAAATCAGGCTTGCTGAGGTCCCTGTCCAGATCTCTGTGGAGCCTCACGGGTCTAGATTAAGGAACAGAAGCTGGTGGTATTCCATCTAGAAATCCTTGGAAGCTTTAGCTGCTGCTGTAAATGAAGGAATGAGAAACGACTGACACTAAAACGAGAAATACAATAAAATAGGGTAAGTCCTAAAGCTTCCTTGGATCCTTTTAACTAGCGGGTTTCCCTCAGAACGTGGTTGCTTGACAGACACTGTTGGGCAGCCTCACCTGACCCTCGGCCGGAGTGAGGCCAAGTTCCCTCAAGCACCCGGGGCCTGCGGCAGCGGGGCTGCGCCGCGCGTTTCGCTCTGGGAGACAAACCTGACGCGCCGGGGGGCTGAGAGACAGGTGCAGCCAAGCAAAGCGTTCAGCGCGGATGGATCTACCCCACGCAACGTCCAGCGCCTATCGAAATGCTCCTCGTGACAGGCTGCCTGACGAGCCTGGAGGAGAGGATGTGGCAGGTTTCTTTCAGTCTGTTTCTGACATGCAGGAGGGTTTCTGTTGGCGTGAAGCTGAGGCAAGAAAAAATGCTCTAAGAAGAGTTTGTGTGTGTGGCTGTGGAGCAGGCCAAGCTGTCAGGACTGCCATGGGGAAGGGGTCCCCTGAAGCCCAGCAAATGCTGTTATCACTTGGCCTGTGAAATCTTGGCTTTTCTGGGCACTAATAGGATTCTTAACAGCTCAAGAAACTCACTTAATAATAGAATATTCAGGGTTGGAAGGCACCCCAGGGATCAAAGAGCTCCAACCACCTTGCCACAGGCAGGGCCACCAACCTCCAGGCCTGGAGCTACACAAGGTTGCCCAGGGCCCCATCCAACCTGGCCTTGAACACCCCCAGGGTTGGGGCACCCACCCCCTCTCTGGGCATACAGCACAAAGCAACCTGAACACTGATATTCAGTGACCTTTTGGGAAATGCCACTCTGAGTGACTGTTGTATGGCTCTAGCTTAAGCCAGCAGGAAAACCTGAAGTTCAGCTCAGGAGCCTTTGTTCACTTCTGTGCCCCTGGTCCTCACCCATGGTCCCTACCACCCTGATCCCAGGAGCATCAGATGAGCTCTGCGGCTGTAGATGAGCACGGTCGCATCGGTTCAGGCTCTGTGGCCAGCTTCACGAAGATGCTGAGCAGCTTAAAGATGTTGATGGAGTTAATGGGAATTAGGCACCTAACCTACTTAGCTGCTGCTATAAATGCCTCTAGGCATGTTTAGGTACCTAAATACCTTAGTAAATCTTTCCCCTTGCCTCTTGCAATGATAGTGTACCAAAAATCAAATACTAATGAATAAAGCCTAACCTTTGTCCTCTCTAACCAGCTTTGCCTTTCCCTGGCGATTGTTTTCATGTACTGCTAAAAATACTGGTCATCTCACAGGCTGTACCATCCACAGCCTGTTCATGGTTTTGGTGCCCTGACTATTTATTGCTCATTCTAGACTTTTTTCCCCCCAGTCAGAGGCTGATGTTGCCATGGATTTAATAGGCTGATATTTTCGTAACGCTCTTTTAAGATAGGTTATTTTATTACAAGATAATAGTATTGAATTTTCTTCCCACAAAGACACACTGAGTTTTGTATCATTCATCATTAAGTCATATCCTTGAAAAAAAAAAAAGAAATTGAATGGACCTAAACCTGTCACAAAGAGAACCTCTTGTTTCCAAGGATGAGGATGGGAACTTGAAATCTAATAACCAGCCCTGACTTTGTCCCCATGATACAGTATCTGAATCAAATCCAAACTCGTTAAAGTTACTGATTTAAAGGGAATATATGAGAAAAAAAAATATTCCTTATCCTTCCTGCTCCCAGTTGTTCTGGGAGGTTAGTGTGCCCCCTGCAAATTCTGTCCCTGAAGCCATATACCCATGTTTGACCTGATGTGTATGATGAGGATCTCCAGTCACAGCTTCCAGGATTAAATGAGCTTAAATATGTATAAGGTTAATTACTGTCTCAGGATATTTTCTTGCGTTACAGTATCTGCGTCTGCTACGTTCAGCTTCTCTCAGCACAACAGAGAGCACAGTGACCCGCTCAGCAGTTTCAGCAGTGCTCGAGACTCACAGAATTTAGTCCAGCATCTTTTCCAGATGATACATAAACTAGGTTCTTCCTTTGAGTTACGGAGGATGTGGATGAACGGCGACACTGAACTGCAGCTATCTGATGCCTCATTATTCACTGGGGCTGCAAACAAGGGAGTTCGCTGAAATGATCCCTCAGCTGGGGAAGAAGACTCCAGCTGCTCAAGGCAGTTGTTGTGAGGAGTATCACTTTGATTGCTAGGCTTCTTGGCTAAAAGAAAAAGCAGTTTTGCTGCTTTGGGTAAGTCACGATCTCACCCTGACCCCTAAAAGCCACCACCGATCAGGAACGGCTTAATCTCTTTCTAAGTACCCTGCTCTTTGGCTCTTAAGCAGGCAATCTTTCCCCATGGCCCAATTATGATTATCATCAAGCCCAATCCTTGCTTTTACATGTGAAGAGAACTCATTAAACCCTATGATTAAAATGGAAAAAGAAATAAGATTCTGTTTGTGGCCTAAACCAAAAATGCAGCAATAATAGCAGGGGCACGGGGAAGAGACAGGCTCTTCGGAAAGGCAAAGCACTGGGGCTCATTCTATTGGTTTCATTTTTACTCCAAAGCCTTGCCCTGCTTCACTGTTCCTTTCCAGCCCTGAGAGCCTGAGGAAGCACTGAGCTCCCCGGGGCTGGCGAAGCGTTCGGTCCCCGAGCAGCAGCCCGATCTGCATTTATTAATCTCCAGCCCGTGCCACTGGGAACCCCAATGTTCGGTACTGTAATTAGTCACCGTGGGGGTTACACGTTCCAAGTCAAAGACAACTGTGTATAATTGATGTCATGGCATGAGCGGGAGAGGAGAAGCCCATTAAGAAAGCTGCCTGCCACTCTCAGAACATATTATTCCTTCAAATTAAATGCCAAAGTGTTGTAGATAATAAAAAGGAACAGGAAATAGGACGCCAGCAGCGTTAAAGTTTGACTGTCTGGCTATTTAGCTGAGAGACACAATGACAAAGAAACATTTTATTATTAAAGGAAAATGTGTAAATACAACTAATCTAATCTTGCCCATTTCTCCATCTGCTCATCTTTGGGAATGTAGCCTTGTCCCTTGAACCTAAATGCTCCACGCAGGTGCTTAACCCATTCTGCTTGTCGATGCTGAAGTAGAATCATAGAATCATAGAATGGTCTGGGTTGGAAGGAACCCCAAGGATCATAGAGCTCCAACCCCCCTGCCACAGGCAGGGACACCAACCTCCAGGCCTGGAGCTACACAAGGCTGCCCAGGGCCCCATCCAACCTGGCCTTGAACACCTCCAGGGACGGGGAATCCACTACCTCTCTGGGCAGCCTGTTCCAGCACCTCACCACTCTTTCTGTAAAAAACTTTCCCCTAATATCTAATCTAAACCTTCCCTCCTTTAGCTTTAGTCCATTCCCCCTTGTCCTGCCATTATCTGCTCTTTTAAAAAGTCGAATCCCCTCCTGCCTATAAGCTCCCTTCAGGGACTGGAAGGCTGCAATGAGGTCCCCCCGCAGCCTTCTCTTCTCCAGGCTGAACAAGCCCAGCTCCCTCAGCCTCTCTTTGTAGGGCAGGTGCTCCAGCCCTCTAATCATCCTTGTGGCCCTCCTCTGAACCCTCTCCAACAGTTCCACATCCTTCTTGTATTGAGGGCCCCAGATCTGGACACAGTACTCCAGATGGGGCCTCACGAGGGCAGAGTAGAGAGGGACAATCCCCTCCCTGTCCCTGCTGCCACTCCTCTCCTGATGGAGCCCAGGATACCATTGGCCCTACGAGCTGCAAGAGCCACTGCTGGCTCACGTCAAGCTTCTCATCCACTACAATCCCCAAGTCGTTCTCAGCAGGGCTGCTCTCCAGGAGCTCTTCTCCCAGTCTGTATCTGTGTCTGGGATTCTTCTGTCCCAAGTGCAACACCCGACACTTGGCAGCGTTGAACCTCATCAGGTTCACCTGGGCCCATCTTTCCAGCCTGTCAAGATCCCTCTGGATGGCTTCCTTGCCTTCTGGGGTGTCGACTACCATCCAAAGTAGGATGGTGACACAGGCTATGGTGCCCCAATGCACACTTTGAGTCCTGCAGCAAATGATGTAAAACACAGGAATCACGTCCACAGTAGGTGTTCACTGGAAAGCCCCATGGGTAGCTGAAGGCAATGGCAAAGGGGTTTTGCTGCTGTGCTGAGGCTGGCTGGTCCAAACCTGGAGGCTGTTTCAGCCCAGGTTTGTTGTCTTTGCTTGTTACACACACCCCCCTCCCTGCTTCCAAGTGAATGTGGTCTCAGGAAAGTGAAGGGCCTTAGTAACTTCACCACACTCATAAAAATAGAGGTTACCTCTTACAAGAAAACTTACTGGGAATGAAGTTTTCCCACAGCACAAGTGGGTGCTACCAGAGGGCCCCTCCAGGCCAGGGCCTGCTGTCGCCCAGGTGAGCAGCACAGCTGGGTAACTGGCAGTCTGGTTTCGGGTCGGGCTGGGATAAATTGCTGCTCCCCAAGTAAACAGAAGGGTCTTGTTTCTTTTTTTGCTACAGCTGGGCAGGGAAGGCACCAAGGGACCCTGTGTGGCTGGGAGTGAAGACATGGCCTGCAGGCAGGTGTGTCATTGCATCCTTGCACCTGCAGCGTGTGAGAGCTGGTTCTGAGAAAGGATCAGTATCAGGTAAGCTCTTCCTTGCTCTAACAACCTCCAGCTTGTAACAGCAGAAAGTCCTCAACCAAAAAGCAGTTTGCCAAGGTACTGACCATCCTCTCCCTGTGCAGGAAGCTTAGATGAAAGAGTTATCCACGGCAGTGTCTGTAACTCCTTGTTAGGACCAAGGCCCCAGCAGCACTGCTGTTGCTCTGAGCGCTGCCTCCAGCAGCTGTTGGCTGCAGTGATACCAGCACATCCTCCCCAGCTCTCCTCTCACTCTGCCCCGCTTGGATCCCTCCCTACAGTGACGCCATTCTCTGCTGCCTTTCTCCCCCACCACATCTCCAAGGGGAACTCTGCAACTCCCCAGCAGGTAAACTGAGCTTGCAGCAACCCCAAATGCCTACGGTACGAAGCGCGGCTCTGCCACGGAGGCTGAAGGTTTTGAGAGCAGGGGAGGACAGGGAGCAGAGGGATGTACGTGCCTTGTGCCACGTGTCCCTGCCAGGGCTGGAGCTTAATTGGATTTCACAAATGCGACTTCAGTGTCTCTCGATCACAAAACCAAATTAAACCTCATGAAGTTTCAAACCAATCCCTACCTGCAAGTTCGCCTCAGAAAGAAAATCCTGATAGTCCCATTCTGGCTTCTCCTCTGCCCCTCAAGGGGAATCAAAGGAAAACTTCAAAACTATTGCTTTAAATCTAACAAGGAGAGAAGCAAAGTGCAGCCAGCAGATCTGCTGTTAGTTCCTGGGTGCAGTGAATAAAGTCAGTCATGTGATAATGATGGGATTTTCTAGAACACCGTTTAGGCATGCAATGTCTGTATTAAATCTATTCAGACGTCCCTGGAACATCTGTTTCTTCTATAAAATGGGAATAACAGCCACTTTTTGCAGCGCATTGACAGCTGCGGGTGAAAGCGTGGCACTTGCTCGTGGTGACTGCTGCCTAATGAGAGACTTTCTTGACAGTTAACCTGTCGAGATTATTTGGACTATTGCACATCTACAAACAGATTCTGGAGAAGGGCCTCAGCCGTGATGGCCCTGCAACAGTTCATACAATTTTGGGCGGGGGGAAGAGGGGGAGCATTAAATTTATAAAGACCGGTGGGGTTTGACTGGATTAGAGCCTGTCTTGAAGCCAGCTCACTAGTGGGCTCATGCTTAATGCTGTAAAGGCAGCAGAGATCTCCAGCTGGGGCTGCCTGTTCCCTCTGGTTTGCTGTTAATGTGACCCAGAATCAGCTGGGGGTGCTTTGGCCTGCTGGTGCAATGGGCTGCTCTGCCTCCCTTCCTTGGGAGACACCAAAACACCTGCTAAAACCCTGGAGAGCCCAGAAAAAGAGGAGCTAATTATAGCTCACACTCGAGAAGACCCACAGCTCTGCAGCACCGTGGGTCCTAGCTGCTTTTCATCTAGCTCCCTGCTTCCCAATGTTTATTCTTGAGTCTGGGTGTGGAGAAGGTGAAAAGGCTGCAGGCAGCCTTCTCCCCAGAGTCACCGCTGGAAACGGTGCTGCATTGCCAGGGAAGCCTCACCTGCTCCCAAAGCAAGGCCCATACTCATGGGAACACCGTGGCTCCAACATAGCTCTCTAGGCGAGCAAACATTACCCTTGCTGTCCAAACACTGAGGCACAAGGAGAAGTTGCTAAACCAAACCAGATCTAGAGCTGGAGCAAAATTTTACCTCTCTTGGAAAAACCCAGCAACGTGTTGCAGTGGGCATGAGGGGTGCCAGGTCTGTTCTGCAGCCACACCAAGAGCTGTAAAACAGCTCCCTCAAACTGAGGGACTGGGCAACATGGATTGCTTTCTCACAGAGCTCCACAGAGTTCTGTGGCAGGAAACCTGGCTGGCATTTTTTTGTTGTATTTTATGGGGTTTTTTGTGACAGGCAACAGCAGCTATTGGAGCAGAAAGAAAAAAAAATCCATGCCTGAACATAAGCAAAGATGCTTTGGGGAGGCACCATCGTGGAACAGCAGCCGCCATCCTTTGTTACAGCCTTGCTCAGGGAGCAGAGATGGCCAGGAACAGCCTGTCAGGGTGCTGGCTCCTCTGCATGCAGCATCCCCTTGCTAAGGAATAGCAGCTGCTCCCCTCAGGGATGTGCAACCTGGAAAAAAGCTAAATCAGACCAATAGATTTTTTTTTTTAATCTATTACAAAACTGGAAAGCTTAAAATGAATCTTTTTTTCTCAGTTGATTTGCAAGCTCTCCCTTAGCACTGCCTGTGCTGCTGCCTTACCTTACCCTACCGTGAGGGCAGCCCGGAGTGCCTAAATGTCTGTTCTCTAAATGAACTGAAAGCACAACGTTCTGTGCCTGTAACTGCAACGTGTGTCAGAGCTACAACATCCCCTCCCACCCCCCTGAAACTCCTGCATATTTTACTTTTCATTACAGTTCCAAGCACCTTCAGGTGAGTGCACATCCTGCATGTGCAATAAAACCTTTGTGGGAGGTGGTCTGTGCTGGACCCTTTCCTGACTCTTAGGCCAGAAAAATACGTCTCCACAGATTTCCAGTCCCTGCGCCTGAGATACAGCCCCAGAGAAACTTCAGCAGCCTAGTGAGAGGGAATCGCTCTAGTAGAGATCACTTGTGAGCTGTTTGGCATCATAAAGCCTCTGACTGACTTAGGAAGGACCTCAGTGCAACTTGTAAGTGAATCTGTCTCAGCTGGTAGTAACCCAGAGTAGATCAAGGCGTTTTCTTGCAGGACACTACGGTGCACAGGTCCCTGTCTGAGCCAGACTGGCTGTGTGGCACACTGATGTGCTGAGCACAGCTCAGCTCTCAACAGGCACTCAGCACCTGGCAGGATCAAACCTGCAAAATCCATTTGGGTCTCATGTGATGAGCAATTATTGGCTGTTTGTCTGTGCCAGCAAAGTGCAGCATCTGCAATAACCGAGATCAATACCTACTCTGCCACTAAGCAGATGCTGCCTCCCAACCTCTGAACAGCTCTTTACTGGGCTCAAGAGAGCAGCAAGAGGATGTTGCTGTGCAGCTGGAATAGGATGTACTGCTACAGGACTCATGGCTGGAAATAAGAACCTGGCTGTCATGCACAAGAGGTTTGCAGGCTGTGAATGCCATAACAGACCTCCTCACCTCATTTATGTATGAACTCACACAGTTAACTGCAGCAGATAGTAACCTGAGACACAGATGTTACTCCTTAAGATCCTCTTACCTGGTCCTACAGGAAATAGAGATAAACTATGAGAGACAACGCTGGCAGGATCTGTGTGATGTGTCCAAAGTCACAAGGTAAGTGGTGGCAGAGGCTGGAGAGATGAGCAGTACTCACCACCCAAGGGCTTTAACCCCTGCACCAAACTGTCTTGCTAACTGAAGGCTCCAAGACAGGTGTAAAGGTTTAACTTAGAAAAAAATGTTGTTCTTCAAACACAGTATTAAAACAATGGTTCAGAACTTTTCCATCTGATAACATGTGGAAGATCATTCCCAGTGATGAAAACTCCTGGGCCACATGTATGATAAACTTCAAATGGAGCTCTGCACCTTCCAGTGCTGTTGTGTGGCTCTTCCCACCCAGCTGGGGCCTTGGTCTTGAGGTGCCCTGTAGCTTAAACCCAAAGCAAAGGGACTATCAACAGACCAAGAATGAATGCATTGCTCAAAGCCCCGGCCAGGAGGACAGGATGCAGAGAGCTGTGAGAGCACAGGACAATGCAGCCCTGCTTGCAGAACGACAGCTCTTCCAAGGAAGAACTCACCTAATCTGACAGTTGACAAGTCAGATAACAACCAAGATAAAATAATGGTGCTGGATGTCTGAGCAAAGCACCAGAAAAGTGTTCTAAAAACTCGTCTAAAAGTCTACAAGATTGTTTCTGCTGCATGGAAGCTTCTTGGCCGCAGAGGGATTTCACATGCCAGTTGGCTCCACTTCCTACCAGGACAGTGAGGCAGGAGCGCTCTGAGGAGCAAAACCACCAGTTGTGCAAGTGCAAAATACTTTGAAAAGCTGACTGTACTTCACAGAGCTAGTGGATGAAATGCTGTATCCATGGTATCGAAGAAGGTGAGTCATGTCACCACTATAAATACTAACGCGCTTGCAAGGAGTATATTCCAGTAGAAGCTGTGTTTGTCCTGTGTGTGCACAACAGAGTTCTACTGAGGTTCCACTTCTGCACACGGGTGGGAAGGAGCTGAGGCCCGGAGAGAAGCCGTGCTCCAGCCCCTCTGCTCGCCTTTCCTCAGCCAGCAGCACTAAGGACCAGAACCAGGCTGAGCATCTGATCAGCAAGCAAACATCTCTGTACATCAGAAAGAGCTGAATGCAGTACCCATAATTCACAATGTTTGCTTTACACAGAAACAAGTCCCTGCCTCCCCTCTGATGCTCTTAGTGCTTTCAGCTGTTACAAACACAGTGGTGCTACCCAGCAGGAAATGTAGCCACAACTGGGATAGCCATTAAATAGCTGCGTGCCAGCCGAGCTGGATCCTTCCTGGGAAGCAAAAACATTGCAGTAGAGTATCTGAAAGTTCCTAGAAGAAACAACAGACCTCATAAGGTAAAGACATCAGACTGCACTCCACTGGCGATCTGGAATTCCCATCAGCACATAGCTCTGGACAGGAGACTGTAACTTGCCTCCCTAGGAAGAAAGGGGGGAAAATACCCCAGCGAAGTGCAGCCTCTCCAAACGGACAAAAGTGCCATTTGCATCTCAGCTCAGGAGCCTGGTGCCACTGAAGGGAATTTAAAGATGTCCATGAATTTCAGAACATCCCCAGCTAGTGAAATGAGCATGGAGACACACTCCTTTTCTGGCCAAACACTGAGGGACAGGAGTAAATCAGTGAGGAAAAGAAGAGTGGATTTGTGGCTGCTCTGTAGTCAGAGGTCCTTAAGCAATATAAATAGGACTTTTTAAAAATAATATATTGAATTCCTAATGTTTTTTCCAGATACAAATAACTCAATACAAGAACCTTCTTTGCTCCCCTTGTTTAAATATCCCCTAGCTCAATGAAGGTGGAAAAAAGTTGGAAATCTGACTTGGTTCAACACCACGAGGCTTTGAAAAATATTGCAGGTGCTTCTCTGTCCGGGGTCACAGACCAGCTGAAGTCTGGTGGCTTTGGAAGGTTTTTGCCTGTGTTATTGCATGTCTCAAGATCAGTAATTTCACAGCATATTAATTTTTTCCTAGATGAGTTCAAATGTCCAGCAGCACTTGGTTTAACAGAGAAGCATGGGTACACAGCACTCCAACATTGCTGCAAACATCTGTTCCGAGTTACCAAAATTCCAGCTGAAAAACAAACATTTCCACTATAAATCAAGCAAAGCATCATCCTGAGTGTTGTAACAGATGCGAGCTGATTCTGGCTTGCTCTGCCCTGTGGTTTGGCTCTTTCCTTAAAATTGCTGTGAATATATTTATTTACACCCTTCAAGAAATACATATTTGAAATGGCTATTTAAACTTGCTTAGACTGTGTCTAATGTTACTTTGAAGATAATGGTCAGTTGACAGACTATCTCATTAACTGATGATTAGCATAAACTCTAGTTGCAGCTTTCCAGATTAACCTGGTCTAGAGCAACACTGAAAGTCGGGCTGAAGTGCCCAGACCAGCAGCCCAGTACTAGAACTGGTGCCTGAGTTTGTGCTGGAGAGGTGTTTGGTTTGGGTTTTACTCTCTGCTCCGGTGTGCTTTGGAGGGTTTTTACCCCCGTTGTTCCTGCTGCTATTCATTTTTAGTTTTGTGAGTGAAATGAATCAGAGGAGATATTGATTTAGCTGGAATAAAGAGGTGAGATTGGTTTACTGCAGATGAAATCTGGCGAAAGGCGCTTCCTGGGTAGCGGTGTCAGTGTGTGAATAAAATGGGTTGTTAAGGCAGAAGCTGCCATTCTGTACTTTGAGGTGTTTAATTGCATTAAGCTGCATCTGAGCAGCTCTGATGAAAGATGCTTTATGCTCTCCTTTTTTGAAATATTTCATATGTATAAGCCAGGCATCAGAGAGTCACAGAACATTAGGAGTTAGAAGGGACCTTGAAAGATCATCTAGTCCACCCCCCCGCCATGGCAAGACACAGTGAGAACCAAACTATGGGACCATCAGCAACAACAAAATCTTGCAAGGGGTAAGAGAAAAGTCCTGTCAGTTTATCCTTCTTTGTGCAAAATACACTTTGGGGGGGAGAAACAATGCTGCTTGGAGGGTGATGTTCTGTGGCTGTTAATCATTCTCTGGAGTGCTCGGAGAAAAACAGAGTGTGTAGACTAAATATAACCCTGCCTTTTATGATGGTTGGGAAATGGGAGCTGCAGGCTAGTTACCCAGCCCACAAACAATAGGAACACATGGTCCATCCAAAGATGTGACGATGGGAAATGGAGCACTTAGGAGAAGTCAAAGGGCCCAGCTCACGCTGTCACCGTGTGTTGGACTGGGGGGGTCAGGACTTCGTGGCGGCTGAACAGAAATCCTACAGGGGTTAAGCCATAAGCACTTGATTATTCCCCTTCAGAGAAGTCTGATTTGTTACAGAAGTTCAGGACCACATTCTGCAGCAATTTGTTAATTAAGGCATCACAGTACAGAGAAAGAAAAAGGCAAATCTACTTAAAACAGCGTAAGGATGTCTTTTGCTCAGTATTTCTGTGAAAAGATTGAAGCAAATTCTATGTGCAGTGGGCTGCATCCTTTTTACAGCATTATACATTTGCTTTATATATTGTTAATTAGACCTAATTTAGGCCTCGAAAAGAAAAATCTCATTAAAATTCTGATTAGTGATGCTGGCAAGCAGCCATGGAAAAAGCCTCTATTTTTTTCCTTTGATAAGTTTGAAACAGCGATAACAAACAGTGAAAGCAAGATCCTAGCCTTCTTCCTCGTGCCAATCAACATAATCTATTCTCCAGGTCAAAGCCATTTAAGGGAAAACACAGGAGGAAGACATCTTTATTTCCTTGCATACACGCTGTCAGATGGCTACAGAAAACTGTAAGTATGTTTATGCCCTTTGGCAGTTAAAAAAAGCCCCAACAAGCTGCCTGTGAACACGCTAGCTGTGAGCCTTCAAAACCAACTTATTCTGCCAAGCAATTAATTAATGATTAAAAAAAAAAGTCTTTCAAAGTGAATGGGAATAAAAATAATACAAAGCTGGTTTAATAGTAAACTACTTGTCTGATGACTTCAGTATAACTTTCTGCCTGATGCTTTGAGTGTAGCTGATAGTCTAAAGGCTTGGCCAGGAAAACATATAGACAGGAATATCTTTAGTCCAAATACAGCCAATTATGCACCCACAGCTCAGAACAGATAATAAAAAAATAAATTACATAAAAAATAAGTCAGAGGCAGAAAAAGCAACAAGCAATAGCAATGCTTTTGTGCTTCCTTCTGTCCCCATGTACATCAAAGGGTTATTATGTGCAGCTGCCAGCTATCATTGTATTCATCTCAATTAGCTTAAACATTGCACTTGAATGCATAAAAACAACCTTACAGAGCTAAACCCAGCCTGAAATGGCAAATATTGCGTGTCTCTTTTAGTGTACATCTTTTCTGTACACATCTGTCCTCGTAGGAGACGCTGGCAATTAGTCCAGTCTTTCAGGAGATGAAATGGGAAGCAGGACTTGTGCAGAGCTGCTGACTCCAGCGGAAGGGAGAGGCGGGAGGCCTCGCAGCTCGGACACTGCGGAGCTGTTCCCTTCCCTCGCTGCACAATCCCCAGCTGCTCTGTCCTGCATCACGGCACGTGGCAGCCCTGGATGCTGCTGTCACAAAGCCAACACACGACTATGGGAAAGTACATCCTTTTCCTTTGGATGGACATGGAGCCATCCGACCGCAATCCAGCTTTGGGATGCTCAGCATCAGTGAAGCTGATTCTATCTTTTAATATATGTTTAAAAAAAATCCAAGTTACTAATACAATACTGGGGTATTTTTCTCTCCAAGCTCTTTTAAACTGTAATCTCTAGAGATCTAATCAGACTTCCTGTAGTAAAATGAGGAGGGAGATACATGCATGGAATCCAGGGGCTGCTTGCCTCTTAAGACAGTGTTGATGTTACTCTGTGTTGCATTACAGTGTTCGCATAAATCGGTTTGCAAAGCCCTGGAAGCCTGGTACACTGATATTGAACATGTTCCGTGTGTGCATTCTGATACCAAGATAGCAACCAGTTTCCCACTGCAATTTCTGATGAGAGATTTAAAGAGCATAAAACGGGCCATGAGAGAGATGCTAGTTTAGCAGAACCCCCCCATGCCCCTGGCTGAGCTCAGGAAGGGTACTGCAAGCCAACGTTCATTCGGCTGCTGTGTATAAGAAAGTGGGAGAGCATTAAAAAGAAAGGGAGAAAATCCCAAAGAAACCCAAGCCAGTCTCATCTGCAAGGTGCAACGAATCTAAACCTACAGATCAGACTGCATATGGATTAATAATGCGTTTCTGTACTACTTGCTGCTTTTAAAATATGTGCAGTTACAATGATTCTTTCCTAAAGAGACACAGCATGACTTTGTTGCCTTTATGTATGGAAGCCTGGGTTTTGTCTGTAGGAATTTTCCCAGTTTTTCACAGGTCAGGCTTTCTTGCCAAGGGTAAA
Source organism: Gallinula chloropus (assembly GCF_964237585.1). Lineage (NCBI taxonomy): Eukaryota > Metazoa > Chordata > Aves > Gruiformes > Rallidae > Gallinula > Gallinula chloropus. Next base: position 12,101,651 of record NC_140105.1, read on the forward strand.
AGAGGCTTTCCCAAATTTCTGTGTCCTTAATAATCTAAACCCACGGGATTAAAAACTAGTCTGGGTCTTCTGCCATGTTTCTTAAGAGGGAAATCTGGGCGCAAGGTGGATGTCTCAGGACTGATCCCAGAAGTACAGGACAGAGAAATGCCAAGCTTCAGGCAGCCTTGCCAGCCCAGGGCACAAGTGACTTCAGTGACTTTCACAGACCTCGCTGAAGAACATGGGGTTGCAGTATCACGTTTACAGATCCGGAGCTGATAAGCCTACACATGCAGAATACTTCAGGCAAAATTCTGCCTGACCTTCCCCAGCCCCGCACCTCCGGCAGGCTCTCTGAAAGCAGTCATTTGAAGTCAGAGAAATCTGGGTCATTGACTTCAATAGAAACTCTGAATAAGGAGGAGATGCTCAGCGCCCGCACCTTTCACTCCTCCCTTCTGTTACAGCTCTGCCTGGGGATGGGCTGTTTTATCCTGTGCTCGTGGGTGCTCTTCTATCTCCAGTAAAACCAATGCCAACTTCCAAAATCCAACAGCCTGAGCATGTAAGAACAGCTGTCTCTTTGCAGCATGCAAGCCAAAAGTGAGAAAGGAAGAGGAATGGAGCGCAGAGGAATAAGTGAAAGGATCAAATTGTTTCTCCCATTGGCACCAGCTGGGAGTTGTCCTTATTCAGGGAAAGGTCTGACTGCAAAACAGGCAGCTACTCCTTTATCACTTGTCTCAACCCAGCTCTGTCAGCCTGCTTGCACCTACTGGGTCTAAATAATTTGCCAGGCCCCAAGGGTGCTAGGTGTTTGAAACAGGCTTGAGAGGCTGGTTAATGCTCCACAAGGCTAGGGTTACTTTAAAAAGCATAGCAGGGCATTTGTTCCAAAAATGTAGTCATCGCAGGGAGTAACACTTGCTGAGTTCAAACCAGGTCAGCTGCCCAGGCAACTACGTGTATTTGATCTACTGTCATGGTAAAGGCTGACTGTAAACTTTGGCAGGGAAAATCATTAATCTTTCAACTCACAGAATATAAGCAATGACTAGTAATACCTATTTTTCTGAGAACTGGAATGCCTTTTGGAGCCGCTCCGGATTACTTAAGTTTCTCTGCCATCACCCAAGAGCAGTTTGAAACCTGTCCCTCCCACATTAAATTAAAAAAAAAAAAGCAAAAAAAATAAAAAACCAGGGGCAAATTACGGTTGATTCAACAAACAAACATTTTTCCTCTTGCAAGGAGCCATAGCAGCTTGCTCAGCTGCACACCACGTGGACTATAAACACCAATTTTTAAGTAATTCAGTGGTGTTGGAAGTGGCTTTCACTTGGAAAGCCAAACAAGGGCTACTTCCAGAACTTCTGCGCTGGGGAAGGAAGCAGGGCACAGACTCTGCTCCTCAGTGCTTCGCAACCTTGTCTCCAAAAGCCGCTGCTTTTTTAGTTCCAGCTAGGGTGTGGGTGTCTGAATGTACTCAGGCGGCTCCTTATGTACCCCTGAGTTACGTGTCACATAGTACAGCTGGAAACACACCACTGAGGCCAATCTGGGGACGATTCACTGTGTTAGGGCAAATGAGAACTAAAGCAAAGCCTGAATCTTCAAGTTCTCTGGCTTTTGTGCACCTCAGTCCCTTTCATCCATTGCTTTGGCTCCTCAATGGCTGAGTCCGGGATCACCGTCGATAAACTGGTAGGCATTTAGGGTACTGTAAACCATTTGCCTTTCCAGTCTGACCTGTGCCTTGACCCAAAAGCCTGCTGTCCTCTCTCTCCGCCTTGTATCTTGTCATCCATGTCCCTACTTTTGCAATTCCTTTCCCTAGGGAGAACATACCTACAAGAAAACAACCTAAGAGAGGAATTCAGAGCCGCTGGGAGTCCAACTATGACCACATCACACCTGATGGGAGAAAGTTTTGCTCAGGTTTGTATTTCTCAAACTGCACGTACAGCACTGGCTGTATTGAGCCCCAAGACACAATGAGATGGTCCGAGGAAAGGCCTGGGTCCTCCAGCCCAATCTTTATTTAAAACCCCTGGGAGCTCTAGGTGACAAATGAGGATGTACCTGTCTTCCAGCACAGGATTTGGCATCTCACTTTTCTCAGTAGCGACCTGCTGAGCTGTGATTATCGCACAGTCCTGCTGGCCCACTTTTATCTGTCTCTATGGAGAAAATACAAGTAGGTGCCCAGGAAGACACGTGTTTGGCGTGTCCCTAAAGGTGTTCCCTCACGCTTTCTGTGGGGGACAAAACCCGCAGCCTGGTTTCCAGGAGGTGTTTCAGAAGACAACTCCCAGTTACCCCTACAAGCAGCGCGGAACTGCAGACAGTGGAGAAACCCCCTTCTCTGGCCAGCTCTGCTGACATCTTTTACTAAGGCCAGGCAGGGCCCCCTGTCCAAAGCGCGTTTCCCACTAAAGCCCAACGCAGAGCCCGCCCTGCGCTTTGACAAGCGCGGGAACAAGCGGTGCGAGGCGCTGCAGACACCCCGGCGGGAAGCTCCGCACCCCAGCCACGCTTCGAGCCCGAGAGATCGCTCCACCCTCGGTGAGGTGGCGGCTCTGGGGGCGCCGGCGCTCCCCGGGCCGGCACCGTGCCGGGGCCTGGGGGGACGGCGGCCGGAGCGTGGCGGGGCGGGTCCTTCTGTCACAAAGAGCGGGGCGCCCGGTGCCGGAGCCTCAGCCCGCGGCCCGTCGCTGCCGGTCGCTCTCCCGCTGCGGGCAGCGCGCGGGGGCCGCGCGAGGGAGGACGCGAGCTGCCCGGGCCCTGCCATTGGCCCAAAGTAGGTCAGCCCGCCCGCTCACGTGACGGCCCTCGCGCGCCTTTCCCGCCGCTCCGCGTGACGGCGGCGGCTTTGGGGGTGGTTGCGTCTCCCCGGCGAGCGGGCGCTGCGAGCGGGGAGGAGCCCCGGCCGGGACCCTCGTGGGGAAGAGGGCGGGCAGGGCAGGGCAGGGCAGGGCCGGGCCCCGGGAGTCCCGACGCCGTGGCACCGGACGGCTTCCACTTGCAGCAGCTGAGCAGTGCCCGTTACCAAGGCTCCCTGCTCAAGCCCGAAGGACATCAAGGCAGCGGGCCAGGAGCTGCGCGTTCAGCAGAGCCCGTCCGTGTGCGAGCGCCGCTGCGAGCCCCGATGCCCAGCCGCTCCGGAGGGCGGCCCCAGCGCGGCCGCGGAGGGCTGCGTAGTCCCCGCGGGCAGCACAGGCTTACGCTGCCACCGGGGTGTCTAACCCAGCGGGGCTGGTCCTGGTGGTAGGAGGTACCCCTAAAAGCGTATGGCGCTCTGCATTTAAAACGGTCTTTTCAAAGTGCCTTTACTGAAAGGATTACATTTCAAAAAGGAGCTTGGAAAATGTATTAATCTCCTGTGTACTTGCTTTGGAAAAATTAGGGTCCTTGGGCTGTACACTGATGACACTCCTGTGATGAGAACATCATGGGCAGAGACACGAATGTTGGCTGAGATTTTTTATTTCTTAATGGGGGACCAATCTTCGATGCTTTCTATTAAAGCCCTTAAGTTGCCATGGGCCTTCATAAGCCATAAAATAAACATTTTCTGGGAGAGCGCTAAGCTAAGATACATGCCAACAAATGGTATTTGGTTTGGAAAAGGCAGAAATGCAGCTAGCGTGTTGTTAGCTCTGGTTTTTGGTTGTGTTAGCCTTACCTGGAGTGTAGCATGTGGAAGTTGGCCAGTGGTCGAAGGAGTTGGGGACCACCTTTGGACGAGTGTAGTCAGTAAAAATTGGTAACTCGCAGGTGCACCTGTTAGAAACAACAATTTCAGCAGCCCAGAATGAAAGCTGCCTGTGTGGCACAGCCGGAGTGAAACTCCTGCTGCTGCTGTAGCGTGAGGCTGAGCACAGCTCGAGCACTGCACTCAGGTGCTCTGCTCAGCTCTTCTGACGGGTCGGCAGTGTATTGGCAAGAGTTGCTACAGCTTTCTCACCCAGGGAATTCCCAGCTCCCACGTGCTGGGAATACTGGGTTTGTAACTGCGAGAAGTCCTCAGGCTGTCTGGTTGCTTCGCTTTGTTCCACACTTGTGCAGATCGCAACAGAATTTACCCTGTGCAATGTCAAGTCCTAAACCAGCGCAGTTCCCCCTCGTTCTGCTGCACTGAAAATACTGTTTCTTTGTTGAGTATTTTTTGTCTGTAACGGTCAATAACCACCAAAACCTAAGTAGTTCTCCTGAAGTTAAGCTAACTTATCTCATTTCTGGCATTTCCCAATATCACATTAATTTACATCTTCTATTCTGTTCACTCCTCTTTGTTGCTTGCCAAATCTCCTACATGCATCTTTTTTTTCCCTTTGTACCACATAGAAAAACATACTGTACCACATCTGCATATGGATTGCCAGTCGTTGCCCTAATCTTTATGTCACTCACTCTGTACCTCTATAATTAAAGGTTTCCTGTAACTAGCAATTTGGCTGTCTGAGGCAACGCTGGTATGTGTACAATCATTTAATAATCTAGTGCTTTTTTCCTGGTTAGGTGCATTAAGAAGTACTGTGCTGCTGCTGTCACATCACTGCTTGAAGCCCCAGTGGTCATGAGCTGGGCGGCCTCGGGGGCATTTGAAGGTTCTTCCACAACCTGCGCTGAGCTGTGCCATAAATACCTTCCTATTATGCTGTCTCTGGTTCTGGAGGGCCTGATGGTTACCATTGCCAGAGTTCAGGTTTGAGTTCTGCCAATGCAATTTTGCTTATTTAAATGTACTTTGGACTTTGATTAGTCGCTTGTTTGAGTCGGGTCGTTTGATTAGAGGCTACTCAATGCACGTACCATAGGCAGATACATCAAGGAGGGAACATAACTGTTCAAGGCAGACTTAGTTCCTCAGGCAGCTTTTATTTCTAAGTATTGGCCACTCCAACTAAAGTTTATGCATGTAATTTTCCTTTATTTGCTTATAGGACTATTTGTGATTGTTAATGGTAAAAGGACTTCTTAAGAAGAGTAACGCTTAAATATCGATGGTAAAGCCTTGCAAAACCCCATCCAAAGAAAAAGGGAGAAGCAGGGAGATACAAACACCTACGAGCAACCTGGTGGAGTGGGGGGAAGTTCCTACAGCAAGACTGCAGCTCTCCAACACTCTGCATGGGCTGGGCTCAGTTCCCGAGAGGGGTCTGAAGGCCTAAGTGGGTAGCAAGTCACCCATACTGGTGAGGAGAATCTCTGGAGCAGAGAGGAAAGCCCCTTCCACACAGAACTGGGGCGAGACAGTGGGATCCCCGCTGGTGGTGACAGCGCTCTCACTCCGGTTATGTTGGTAGCTGGCGAGAGAGGCAATCTGCTCACAGAAATGGGACGTCGCAGAGATCTGCCGTGGCTCTGAGACAGAACGGCTCGCAAGCCCAGGCACCAGCTCCCTTGGAGATGGGAGAAGAACCCCGCCGTCCGCCTCACCGGGGCAGCCGGCCGGCAGCCTGCCCCGAGGCCGCGGCGCTCCCCCTGACCAGGCGCGACCCCCTCACAGAGCGGCGGGGCCCGGGTCCCTGGGGCCGCAGCGGCGGGGGGTCCCCGCTTCCCTCAGGGGTGCCGCCGCGCTCCCCGCTGCCCTCACGCTCGGATGCACCGAGCGAGGTCAAACATTCAAACCCATTAACATTCCTCCCGGTTACCGGGGAGACGGCTCCCGGTCGCGGCCTCGCCAGGCGCGGTCCCCGCGGGCGGGGGTAGCGCCACAGCCGCGCTCCGCACCGACCCCCCCCCCCCCCGCCGGACCCGGCCCAGGCCGACCGCCCCCTCCCCTCGGCTGCCGCCGTCCCGCCGCGAGTAACGGCCGCCTCGCGTGCCGGAGGGGCTGGGGAGGGAGGGGGGGGGGGGGGGAGAGGTGCGCGGGGCGGGGCGCAGCGGGGAGGGCGGTGCCGTCCGCCGCGCCCCCCGGGCCAATGGCGTTACCGCGCCGCGCCTGACGTCAGCGCCGGCAGCGCCTGCACATGGGCGCGCGGCCGGGGCGCGCGGCGCAGAGCGGGCGGCGGGAGCGGCGCGGGAAGCGGTGGCGGAGCTGCGCGGCGGAGGGGCCTTTCCCGCTCCCCTGCTCCGGCGGCCTCCAGGCGCCCCTCGCCAGCGGGGCTCGGCTCCGCGCCCGTTTCACCGCCGCTTCCTAGCGGTGCCGTGAGAGGAAGGGGAAGGAACCGCTGCCGCGCAGCTGCCCTGAGGGGAAAGCCCCACCATGTCGCGGCCGCTCCCGCTGAACCCCACCTTCCTACCTCCCACCTACGGGGTGCTGAAGTCCCTGCTGGAAAACCCGCTCAAGCTGCCGCTCGCTCATGAAGACGGTGAGGTTTCCCCGGGCAGCCCCCGCTTCCCCGGCTCTCCCGGGGCCCGCCGGCTCTGCTTCCCCCCCTGCTCCCCGCTGCCCTTCCGGGCCCCCTCACAGCCCGGCCCGCTGAGGGTAGGTCCCCCGAAATGGCGGCCCCTGGCCTGCCGTCGCATCGGGGACCGCTGCGTGGCTTTCCCTTTGCCTCCCTCCCTCGGACACCTCTCCCTCCCGCCCTCCCCTCGCCCCCGAAGGCGGTTAAGTAGCGGGAGGTTGGGCGGTGAGCGATGGGCACACTCGGCCTGACCTAACGGAAGACGCTCGGTTTTTCTATCTCCGCTGCGGAGCAGCCAAGGGGAGGGCGATTTGCCTGGGGCAAAGCGTTGGGGTCGGGGGGGGGGGTGGGGGAAGGCGGGGCGGCGGCGCGGACAACCGCCTCCCCGACCTGAGCCGGGGTCCCGCCGCAGCGTCCCCTGGGGCCGGCCGGCTGCCGCCGTGCCGCAGCCCCGCTCCGCCGAACCTGCCCCCGGAGAGCAGAGAGGCGGCTTCGCAGCAAAAGTTGCAACTTTTCGGGAAAGCCAGGGTAGTGCGGACGTAATGGCACCGTGTGTTTGTAGTGAATCATGCGCACGTTAAAGACAAAACCCCTGTGAGCAGTCCTGCAGAGCCGAGGCTTTTCGTGTACTCGGCGTTCCATCGTGAACCAGCTCGCAGGGCTGCACTGGTGGTGTTGCAGGCGGCTAAAAGGAAAAGGTTAAGAAGGAACGTTAAGTTGGCTGAAAGATTTATCAGTTTGGATTCTTGCAAGTCTTGTAGAGAAACCGGGTGTTACCTCACAAAAGTGCTGAAATCTCTGGATGCTGTAGGAATGAGTGGGAAGCACCACTTGAACTTTTCTTGGTTTGCCTCGAACTTCGAATTTATTGTTAGCTCTTCTGCACATCAAAACATGTATTTTGTCAGACCTCACTGGTGTAAGTTACTAGCTCACAATGTGAAGAAGTACTGAATTTGAAGACTGGTTTTCTTTTTCAGTGACTGAAGACTGTGACTTTAATTTATGAGATAATAAGTTACGGGGATGCTGTGTACAGAATACATAATGTCTTCCAGTTTGCTTGTACTTAGATCCTCGCTTTTAAATTTGTTGAGTACTTACTTCAGCCAGTGATCAAAGCCATGCAGGCGGTGAAATTGTAAACTAAAAATAGAGGAAAAGCTCAAAACCACAGTTGGATACAGCAGCAGTGCTCAGTTAACGTGATCCTTCAATTTTCTGCCAAATGGGTTGTGTCAAATGTGTTATATTTATAAAAGGAGTATTTATTTGTTAAAACTGAGAGCAGGAGAAATCATTGAAGCAGTAGTAGCTGATGTTTTAGTTGCTTGGCTCTTATATCTTTATTATGTGTTTTGTTTAAGCATTCGGTAAAGAAAAAGACAAGGAGAAGAAGTTAGACGATGACAGCACCAGTACCACAGTCCCTCAGTCAGCTTTCTTGGGCCCAACATTGTGGGACAAGACACTGCCATACGATGGAGACACTTTCCAGTTGGAATACATGGACCTGGAAGAATTCCTTTCAGAAAATGGCATTCCACCCAGCCCAAACCAGCACGAGCATAGTCCGCACCAGTCAGGTCTCCAGCAAGCTACCTCAGCATCACCTTCTGTCATGGACCTCAGCAGCAGGGCTTCAACTTCAGTCCATCCAGGCATGGTGTCGCAGAACTGCATGCAGAGCCCGGTCAGACCAGGTAAATCAGCACTAAGAACTTCCTGTGGATTTTTGGCTCCTCCCTGGTGTAAATCATTACTTCTCCCTGTATGGTTGACAGGCAGCTTTGGGAGACCCGATACGATTTGAGTCACTCGTACTCCAAAAAATAAAAATAACAGCTCTAGCTATTGTTGCTCCACCGTGAATCTTTTTCCTTAAATTATGTAAGGAAGCTGTAGGAATTCCAAGGAAACCTGCCTATCTTATTTTCTTCATTGGTAGCCTAGCTATTAGCAAGTAAAAACCCAACAAATGGAGTTGCAATGCATAGATGCCAGCATATTAAAGGAACAGGGAGAGGGACTGTGAAAGAGAACGTTTCAGTGGCCGCAGTGTGATGTGAGAACACAGGATTGGGTATTTATTTTGAACTTAAAGACAGTGCTTCCTGTTCGAAATTTTGGCCATAATCTTACTCTCTATTGAGCAGAGTGAAATTTGCAACAGTACATGTGGCAGGAACTAAGTTTTGGAACTGCATTATAATCTTGTTTAAATGAGCATGAACTGAGTGTGACTGACCTGAGTTGATAAATTCCAGCTAGAGTTGACTGCCTTAAGCTGTGGGCAAAGAAAAACATCACAGAGTCAAAGTTCCAATTGCAGTGCATGATTTTAACCCATTTAATGTCAACTGAAGTCTTCTGCTAGTTTATTAGTGCTTCAAAGCATCTCTTTAGAAACACTAGTACGGATTCAGAGTAGCTGCTCTGGCTTGACACCAGCATGACAGGTCATGGTCAGTGGAATAGTGTCAGCAGTGAAGTTTGGAAAACATGGAGCTTTCCTTTTTCTTTGTTGGTTTTTTTTTTGTGACAGGAAAAAAAGCCAAGGGTGATTTACTTATTGTGCTCTTCTGCTCACACAAGGTTTGCTAGAGCAAAGTGTGCGCTTGGGAGCAGGAAACCACTCCTCTCCCTTCTGCTTGATCATTTGCCATGCTCAGCGTGTGAAGTCATTGTCAGAATCATCTGATAAGGAGGCAAAATAAATAAATAGAAGGACAAAAGTTGTGGGACAGGATGAAATAGAAAAGTCTTGTAAGTCTGCAACATTCCTTTCTCATTAAAAAGAAATAAAGCACAGCCCCCCCAAAATACTGTTCCAGACCTGTCAACAGACTCTTCGATCCCAAGGCACAAGTGTGTGCGTAGTTGTGGATTTCACTCAGTTTTACCTTCTGTGGATTTGACTTTGGTTTATATTTCAGTTTCAAGGCATCTCATAGTTAACTAATAACTTATAAGGGGTTCCAAAGTTAAAATATATTTGGAGTTGGCAAGAGCAGAATACAAAAAAAAAAAAAACCCTTGCTTTTTCTGAGCCAGTTTTTAAAAATAGCGTGTGTGTGCTGCACCACTTTTTGGTTGCGTGCACACACAAAATTAAAAGCAGATAATCTGTCCTCGTCCTTTTTCTCAGAGGAGCCTGGTAATGAGCCAGGCTTTTAACGATCACCTGTCAGAATTTATTTGTAATCAGCTGTCCGCCTGGCTTTTCAACTTACTGATTTGGTGGTTTGGCTTTTTGGTGGTTTGTTTTTTTTTTTTTAGTTTTCTTCATCTCTTTGCTGCTCAGGGTTAGAAACTCTTCTCACTAGAAACTCTGCGGGGTTTTTTACAGCTGTAAAAGAAGTCAAGTCTGGATGAAACATTTGAAGTTGTAGGTATTTTTCCTCTGTGCCATCTTGCCTTAAGAATGTTGGGTTTTTTAAATGTTTAAATGCGTTGCTTTTTTTAAAGGGAGCTCATTCACTTTTTAACTTCACTTTTAAAAAGTAATAGTTTCTTTTTTCCCTTCTTAATGCAACTTTATTAACAGTGGTCTCGTTTATCATCGAGTTGTTAAAATTTTTGTGTTATGTAAAAAAAATTACTTTGACAATCTATTTTGAAGGGAAGATCATCTTAGAGTTTAACATTGGAGCAAGTTTTAAAATAAGGTGTTATATAGTTAAAAGTAAAACTAAACCCGAGCATAAAAGTGCCAAGGCAAATGTGCTGCTTTAAAATGCAGAAGTCTGGAGGTAAATGTTAAAATTACTGTAACGGAGCTTTTTGGTTAATATATTTTAAGACTTCTAAAATACCTTTTTAAACTGTATGTGGAGAAAGGTGGGGTGGTTTTGAATCAGTGTGAGCTACAGTTCCCATATGCATGACTGTTGTGATTTTTATTACTGTAATAAACCCAAGAACAAATAGCAAGAAGTATACAATTTCAATAAAAATTAATTCCATGTGATCTTGTTTTTAGGAAAAGTGAATTTTTTTAGGTAATAGTAATTTTCCTAAAAGTATCTTGTGGTTGTGTCCTGAATTTTGACTTACAAGGGAAGCCTGTTTGAGCATTTGGACTCTGGCTGAAGGAAGGGTCAAATCCTGTACGGCTTATGTCCCGACTGTAAATGGCTCTGCAGCATTTAGCATCAGTGTATCACGTGCAGTTGGTCCAAACTCCTCTACCTGCATGTACTGTGTACGGGGGAGGAAGCACACAGGCACGTGGAGCACTGAGTGTGACTCACGGACGCACACGGTGTATCTTGGACATACAGGGTCTAGAGAAGAGTGGCATAAGAAGATTTAATCTGTGTCTGTGCTGAAATACAAGCCTTGCCTGTCTTTAGAAGCTAATGGTATTGCCCAAATACATATTTTATATTGTCTCTGTAAAAGATCTGGAAAACTGCATTGGTGTTTGCTGAGAAGTGGGATCAAGGCTCAGCAAAGCAGAGCTGATCCTGACTGTAAACGTGACATTACGGAATCTTCACTGATTTTTTTTTTTTCCTTTAAAGGTAAAAAAAAATACCAACAGAAAGGTTGCTTATAAATTTAACTTAATTCTGTATTTCCAGCTCAGGTTGTCTGGTCGATGGAAAATGTTTAGGCTCACCAGTTTGTCATCTGTTCTCTGGGCTATAGTGAAGAATAAACCAAGTACCTACTTCCCTATATGTTTCTAATCAGGGAATGTACATAAAGCAAATACTGGTTGTTTTTGGAAGAGGGAGGACACAGGGTAATGTCTGTTGCAATATTGGAATCTGATTTATTTCTTTTCCACAATACCAATTTTGTTAATAAAATGTATTTTAGCATTACAGACCATGATTCAGTGTAATGTGGAGACATGTTTAAAATGGCTTTTTTTTTCCTTTTGCTGTGTTGGATGTTGGCTAGGTGGCTGAAATCTGTAGTCTCCCTCAGAAAAACAAGGTTTATAAAGCTAGCTTTTAAAGCAAACACATTCTCATGCTTCTTCATCTGTTGCAGTCCTTGTGTTGTCTTTTGCCAGCTTTTTGGTGAATGTAAGTCTCCATTTAACTATGGAATTCTTCAAGGAAATTGGGAGTATTTGTGCCTGTTTGTATGTAGAGGGAGGTTCGTCTTTTGCAGGTACCTAGTTGGTGTGGTGGCTTTGATCTGGTTCCTTTCCTTGTGTGTGTAGCCCTTGTTTGGGTGAATGGGGCAACTACAGTGAGGGGTTTGAAGGGAGTGAATTAGAGTTCAGAAGTATCAGCTAGTCAGAGTCTCTCACCAGACTTAGGTAGTTTTTGGGATGTTGTGGTTTGCATCTCTGTTTGCCACCACAGCCTTGGATGTGGGGCTGCGTCGCCAGGATGCTGCTGGCACGGTGATAGCCCATGTCTTGTTACTACCCTGCTACTTCGGGAGGACAGGGCTCCTGGAGGCTTTGAAAAAACTCCCTCATTCTTGGCGTTCCTGTGACAGTGGGTTTTAGTCTGTGTTGCCTGGATAGCTGGGTGCCTTAGACTACTTGCCGAAGCTTATTTCAGGAAAGAAAGAAAGAAAAACAAGCTTTGTAATCTGCTGTGGAAATACATACAACTTAGTGTTCACTTTCAGTTTAAAAAAAAAAAAAACAAAAATCCCCCCCAAGCCCCTCTGATTTCAGGGTATGTTAATCAAAAAGCTGAATGAAGTGTACTCATACCTCCCACCCCTGCAGGAAGACACAGATTTTATTAAATGCTGTGATTTATTTACTCAGCCAAGATACTTCATGTAAAGCACAGTATCCATTACCTTTTAGTTCTTGCGTAGATACTGAACTGTGATGATTGACAGCAGGTGTGATTTGGAGGCTTTTGGCACTTTATTTCAACTGGTGTTTGTGATATGCACTGCAGCCAACTGGGAGAGGTCTGTTCTTGCTTGATCCAGCTACTCAAGTGCACACAGGGATGACTTGGTGGAGGGGGCAGCCCACAAAAGGGTGTGTGTGCAACACTCCCTTTATTGCAGTCTTCCTTCCCCTGTGTTTCTTAACGTGACCTCCTCTCCTAGCACAGCCTTTGTAGTGTGAAGGGCAGCATTCCCAGCAGCCGTCTTGTGTGTGGAATCCTCTCCTAAGCTGTAATGATTGTTTACAAGCAGTAGCTAGGTGTTGCATGAGCCACAGCGTGAACCCCATCTCTTTAGAGTCGAAGGACTCTACCTCCCGCACCAGGAGGAGCTGGGAATTTCCTGACCTTTGTTCTCCCACGTGACAACATGGAAATGACCAGCTTAACTGTCAGGCAGGCTGGTACCGAGAGAGAGCTGCTCTTCACATTGACTCTCACGTGAGGCTCTGGGTGGCGGTTGCCTGCATGACCATGTGCTTTAGGCACGTGGCAGTCCCCTGTGCAGCCTGCTCAGCGTGGCTCTCGCTGGAGCAGCAGGCACGCTCGCAGGGCTGTGTGTGCTCCTGCCATTCCCAGCCCATGCTGAAATGGCAGTGAAATGGAAAAGCTTTTCTCCGGATTGCCACGGCAAGGGAGGTGCAATATGCAGACAAGCCTCGCAAAATTGCTCACTGGATCAAAGGAAGATGCAAAATATATTCAGGCAAATATTAAAAATAGACTGTCACATGATAACTGGGAAAAAGTGCTGAACGCACAAGCCTTGTTAATGCTGGAAGCAAGAACACTGTGTCTCCTTCAAGAGATCTAATTTTAATATTCACTGTTAAATTTTGATTATTGGTTAAATAATTGCTTGGCTGCATGAAAGAACTTGAAGTTAATTCAGAGTTCAAACAGTAAACAGCATGAAACATCCTGGGGTTTATACTGTACTTATAAAATATACCTGGTCTGACTCTTCAGTTCTCATTGGGAATAGTGCTTTCCACACAGAGAGAGCTACTTAGGCAAGTAAGGGATATCAAAGGTTAGGAAGAGGATACATTGAGGGAGTAAGTGTGGGGGGGTTGTACCCCTAGAAGACACCTCAAGGATGTCAGAGTTACAATTACCTAGAAAAAATAGTGTGTCTTTCTTGGAGCCTTGCTTCCCGTCTCTAAGTGCATTGGAGAGTGTTTGATTGAATGCTGCACTCCAGTGCAGTGATTTGATTTTTAAGAAGCAAGTATACCCTGAAGTCTTTCATAAAACAATATGTTACAGTTAGGAGAGAAGACCTCATCAGAAGATACATGCGAAGAAAACACTGATAGTATCTGATTAGATGAAGCTACTAGGAGATACGTGAAACTGTTCAATCTCTACATGTTTATATGACAGCACATTGGCAATTGTGGGAGTAGCAGTGGCCAGATTCTGCCCAATTAACCTCAGGAATGAGTACTTTACTCCTCATGGGGTCTTACTGATTTTAGTATTGCTCAGCAGGCAGGCAGCTTGTTGACTGCTCTCCATCAACTCCTAGGTGGAGCAGGAAAATGTCATCATTCACTGTCCTGCCATTCATCTTTCTGGATTTAATTTTTTTCTTTTTGGAAGGGGTGGGCTAACAGCTCTCAGTGCACCAGTGGAGTTTTCTCAGGATGAAAGAATACTCATTTAGGGTAAAGAATAATGTAGAGCATTATGAAATCAGAAGCTCGAATGGTTGGCACTACACTGTGGAGTTATTTAGTATTTATATCACAGAAACATGATCATGAGTTGCCTTTTTTTGAAGTCCTAGTTTCATAGTGAATAACATATTTTCAGTCTTTTGTCTGAAATCACACAAGACTGATCAGAAAAGTATATTTCAACTAAGTTGCATTCAAGAAAAACTAGTTTGATCTCTTCTATGTTAAGTACATAACGAAAGCTCTGGAAAAAAACATTTACTTAAACTTACTCCATTAAAAGGGATCAATTTGGAAGTTGTATATATAGTGAGTTAATATAAGAAATGAATGTAAAGTGCATCACTGTGTGAAAATGAATGCATGGCAAACAGATTTTGTAGCTTTATTCACCTTTTGTTGTTGTTGTTAAATGAACAAATAGCATTAAAGAAGCTGTCTTATTTATCATAAAGCTGAATTTGGTCCTGAGAGCTTCAGAGCTAAATATGGTAAAACAGGTAGGGGTAAGGCAGCATCTCTCCTAACATTTGGCTTGGGTTTTTTTTGTGAGGCTTTTTTTTTCTTTTCTGCTAGAGCTTTTCATAGCTCTTCAGCTTTGCATTACTGAGGTGCTACACATCAGGTTTTAAACCAATCCAAGTTATTGTTCACATTCTCACATTTCTGACACTTGAAGCTGCTGAACAGTTACGTTTCCCTGTTCCATCCTCTGAACTAAATCTTGGAGGGCTAAATTTGGCCCAGATTTTCCTTGTATGTTATCCAATGCCATTGCTTAGCTTCTCTGATGTAGCTTGCTTTTGCTTCAGGGTTCTCTGCTCAATTTTGTAATAGCTTTAGCTTTTCATCTCACTGGTCGTATTCTTTTGTTCGTGTTATTTTTCCATTCAGTGAAAACAGGCATTGAGGATCTTGAAACCCGTGGTTTGCATTTTGGTGTCTGGCTCTTTGCAGGAGAAAATAAAAAATCCAGGTTGCATTAGGGTCCTAGAAAACTCAAGTCCTTATTAGCTGGAAGACAGATCTAGATCACTTGACAGGAACCCACAGATCGATGTATTAGCTTGCATTTACTATAAGCAGATGCTAGAGTGAGCTATGGTAATAACTCATCTGTAACAAAATGTCATCCTTGCATGTGTAGGTATAGAAGAAGAGGGGCAAAAATACAGCTTGTGAAAGATTTGTTGAGGATAGAGAACGTTGTGGGATTTTGGTGTGGTTTTTGGTTTTGTTTTGGGGTTTTTTTTTTAAAGAAAAGGTTCTTTTCCAATTAGCCTTAGGGAGCTCAGCTTGCTATAAATTCTTTGTTCTGGAACATGGCTGTGGACAATAGGTCAAAGATTAGGTAATTCATTACAGAATGGGTTGGTACTCCTGAATTTAATAAACAAATGAATGAACAGGGTTCTTCTTCCATAGCAAGATCCATTACTTTGTGTGGCAATGATTGGATCTTAATTTTTTTTTTTAAAAAAAATGCTTCCAAGGCTCCCCACTTACTTAACTGCTGTCTGTGGGTATTGCTCTATTTGAGGTGACCTGGTAACTAAGCAATCATGGTACAGATGAAAACATTCAGAAATTAAATGGAGTCCTGCTAGGAACAATGTACAACTTGAGATTCTAAGGAGGCAAGGAAGAAAACTGGAGCTTGCATTTTTGAAAAGTGAGAGAGCAATAATGTGAAACTTGTAAATACAAAATGCTACTGCTGAACCCCGTTTGCCAGAGGGATCAATATTCTTAGCACAGTGAGATTACTGAAATAATAGCACTAAACCACCTTGTGGAAGAGTGCATTACTCAAGGCTGCAGGATATAAAACACAGGCTCGAAGCAAGAGGGCTTAGTTGAGACAGAGGAGGTGACTTAAAACAATTTAGTTATTTTTACAAACTTGCCATTTAGCACTTGGAAATGAGTCCTACCCTAGTGAGAAGTCTGTTCAAGAAACAGCTGTGTGCTTGGCTTCCAGTGCTTAATAAGTAGGAACTAAACACTTGAAAACAAATCCCGTTCCTCATCAGAACAGAGAGGGTTAAACTGACTTATTTTGAAGGACCCTGCAGCAATCAGATGTACCACTGCTGCTTTGTGCTGCATAGTGGAAATATAGATGTTACTGATGTCTGTAATCCCCACAGCTGCAGCCCTTCGCTGCAGCGCGGGGCATTTGGCCGTTCTGGCTGTGTAACCCTTGCAGCTCTGTTGCTTACTGGGATAGATGAGGATTGTTTGTTGCTTTGGGTTTTTTTCCCTGGTTTGCTGTGAAAACAAACTATACAGTCATGTTAGGTATGTGTGGCCTCTTGCATATCCCTGCTTCGTGGTCTTTTGAGTGTATCAGCTGATTTTAACTGAATGTGGCAAGAGAGTTGTGATTCTGAAAGAATTAATTACATCCCTAAAATTTCATGAAAATAGATGAGCAGCTTGGGTGGGAATCGGCTACTGAACAGGAAGAACTGCAATGTAAATACGCATCAGAGAATTTACACAAGACCTTTAAAATGCTTTGATTTGTGTGAAATGCTTCTGGGAAAGCTGACACCTTTTCAGACACCATGAGATGTCAATCCACTTTGAGAAATGAATCTGCAAGAAACCAGGTTTAATTGGTCTAGTGTGTGTTGGGAGGGAATGGCGCAAACTTTTTTCCACCTTTTTTTTCCACCATTCTTCCCTTGGAATCCTTAGCTCCTGGAGTCATGGGATTATATGAGACTCCAAGGTTTCATTTAAAAAGAGAAATTAGAAAAACAGCTATTGGGTTTGTAGGCAAGATACTGACAGGGCAGGGGAATGATAGTGTTCTTCTCCAAAGCGGTGTATCGTTATTTTACCTCAAAATTCTCTGAACTTTTTGCAACCTCGCTGTATCCTGTTTCTCTTGTGCTGCAGCAGCACCTCAGGTCCCCTGCTCTGTCTGAAACCACCTTGCAGTCAGCCAACTTCAAAGTTGAGGCCTGTTATCACAGTTATTGCAGTATCACATGTGGGCAGGTGTCCAAGCAGCCTTGCGTCTGTGTCTTGCTGTTCGCTGTTCGCAGCCGTTTCGGGCAGGGCGCTGCGCTCAGAGCCGCCTCTCACGCCCCGCTCTGATCAGCGGAACTTTCCACTCTGCCACTGGGACCTGGGGTCGAGGTAGGTTAGAAGTGAATGAGAAACGGGAGAGTGAGAGCCGGCTAAAAATGTTGAGGGATCAAAGAGGAAAAGTAGGTCGTGGCAGGGTATATGTGTTGGGAGGAGGAATCGGGGGAGCACAAGCTAGGGGAAGATTTGTTTTCCTATTGGCTTTTCAAAGTTGTGCAATTTAAGAATTGGATTAACCTGATATGACTTTGTTTTTCTGCCAGATTAGATATGTTGAGTTTCTTGGCATTGTGAATTGTACAGTACATTGTGTGCTGTAAATATGGGTGTGTCGGGATAAAGCTGTAATGACACAACATGCAGTATAAGGCAGCGCTGCTGGGTGGACTCCCCGGCTCCCTCAGCATCCCATTCCCTCTACCCCTCAATGCACATACTTGTTGGGGCATTGAGACATTTGTTAGAACCTCTCTGCATTCCTGCATTTTGCTTCCAGCACAGCACCAAGACATTCTGATACCCTTTGTGGTAAGGTAGCACTTCCCTGTGGCCAAAAGTCCGTTTGGTCTGACAGTGATATACACTGTATGAAATTCCTTTTAAAAAAAACCCACCCCAAAAATAACAAAAAGCTGGATAAAAAGACACTCAAGAGTTTCTCCCTGCTTTCTCAGGATTAAGTTGGAGAAAGTTTACTGGGAAATGTTGTAAATTTTTAATCTTTTTTAATGCTCTTTTTTTTCTTAACTAAGACATGGCCTTGAGCTTAGCTTTGGGAGAAGAAAAAAATCAGATCCAGGTCTGAAATAACTGCAGGCTGTGCTGGCTGCTGTTGGAAGTACACTGCAGTGACGTATTGATGTCGGAGTGAAATTTTCACAGCAGTATGTATTTGCTCAATGGGGGTGTTTTTTGTGTTACATACATCCTAAGATAATTTAATTTGGTGTATCCGTTTTATGTGCTGGGGTAGCCCCACGGAGTAGCCCAATTTTCTTTGCTTACTGCAGAGTGAGGGTGGAGTAGTGACTGAGTACAACTGGGCAGCTGAAGAAAGGTGGCTGGAATCAGAGCCCTGTGGAGCCAGGTGATTGCTCTGTGAAGATTAGTACAGTGTGTACATACTCTGGGGAGTGAAGCTACAAATACCTTAAGGCACCGTTGTTTGAATCCCACCCTCAATTTTTAGACTTCTCTGGGAGCCATAGCTACCCAAGCAGGGCAGTCAAAACAGCCTGCCCATAGTATAACCTTTGTCACCTTCTACTGTATCAATACAGGTACACTGAAAAATGAGGAATTCCCCTGTCTGTAGTGAAGATTTTTCTCATGGAAGAGAAGAGCATAAATAACAGATAAGGTTAATAAGTCAGATATATCAAAATTTTGTCATGTTCCTTAGCCATTTGTCATTACATTGGGCTTGCTCATTAGAGAAATGTTTCTGGAGTGGTAGTAGTCTGGTGATGGAGCCATTTTTTGAGAGCAACACAAATTAGGTAAAATGGAGCAGGAGGTTGACCTTGTGAGCACCTGCATCATTCAACTGTGAGAGAAATATGCTGCAGTCTATCCTAATTAAAGTTAATCTGCATATCAGTCTTTTGAAAAGGTTGAACCACGAGCCTTCAGTTACAGATGGAGAACAGCTGTGGTTTTGGTGTCTACTTGAAACACCTTAGTTGTTGGCGTCTCAGTTCTTTAAAAAAATCATGGATTGCCCAGACTGAGACCTGATGTTTGTGCATCCATCATCACGTGGCTGCTCTCAGGCTGATCTTTCTCTTGGGCTGGACACACCACCAGGTTTAAGAAGCACTTTTCCAAACTCTCTTATCTGTTCAATTTTCTCGGTGCGACATGGTTGAAGTCATTGTTGAAAATTGTGGTAGTCTCCCTCTGGAAGCTGTTCTGAACATGTGAAAAGAAATCATTAGCCAAATAGAAGGAAAGAACTGGAGGTGTAATTGTCAACTCATACATGTCTCTGATTTCACCAGCTGCTGCTCGTGTCTAGGTTATCACTTTATTTCTGTTAGAAAGTAAACAAATCTCACTTTTCTTATGCACTCTCACGACTGCTTCATCTGAGTTGGTCTTATCTGTAGCAGGGATGTACTTCTGAGGTCTTGTGTTGGGAAGGTTTTCTTTCTGCTTCCACATGTAACATGCTCTCACAAGTCACATGCACCTCTGATGCTGGCCAGGGATGCTGTTTGTCTCTTCCTAAGTCAGTTATTTAAAAACATTATTATCACTCCTATCACAATGTAATACCTCATAATCGGGGCAGCTTCTGTCCTGTGAGACCCTGCATGTTTTTCAGATTGAATCCTTTGGCCATGTTCTGTCTCACTTGAACATTTCTCTGTGTTGTGTAGTGCTACTTGGTGCCTGTTTAAATCGTGTCAGCAAAGCTGGAGCCATAGAGCATGTATACCAGCATCGGCATCACCCTTCCTATGCAGGGCCACATCCTGAATGTGCAATTTGAAGTCACACAGTGTTTTGCATTTTTGAGCAAGGGATGGGAAGCTCTCATAATCCTCTACAGTGAAGACTTTAGAGTGCCTTTCCTGAATCCCATCCTTGCAGGAGCTGGTGGTGTGTAACCCCGATGGAGATGCAGGTGAACGCCTGGTGCTCTGCACCCTTTCCGAATGAGCTCAGCCCAGTTGACACCTCGTTAAAACACAGCACAGGCAACGCCTTCATTGAAGCAAACCCCTTAACTAATTTTGCTGCTGCCCTTCAGTTTATAGCCCTTGGCTTCTTGTTTCCCACTTTCTCACGTTTTCCCAAGCTGCTGGTGTGTGTACAGTCTGAAGATCACATTTACCCAACACAAGGAAATCAGCTTGGCCGGTCGGGCTTCTCTGTCACGTGGCAGAGAATGTGTTCACTCTGTTCTGCCAGACTATGGCTAGCTGAGCAAAATACAGTGGAGCTCTGGGCTTCTGGCCAAGCTTTTATTTCAGTTTGGAGCTTACAGCCACATATTTGCTATTTGGCAGGACATCCACTGGGGTATATTTGGATAGTAATCTAGCATTGTTTTGCTGCTTTTTTCTTCTCTCTTTTTTTTTAATGCACACAGATAGTATAATCCCAACGCTCAGTTGGCCAGTCTGTACAAGATTTCTCAGTGTGCACCGTTATGTATGTGCACTCAGAACTTGTAGCCATGACCTTTGATAAATATAAGTCAAAGCAATTAACTTTCTTGTATTGAAAAATTCTGGATGTTCTACTCTTTGCCCCCATGTGCTGATAACAGAGCTGTGTTGTTACTCTTTCCAAGATCAAAAGCTTCACTAGGGTTTGATTGAAGTCCAATTATGGAAGGAAGTAGCTGTGCTGGAGCTCTGAAAATAGCAATAATTGTTAAAATAATAAAGTGTGTCCTTGTATGTCTTTATAATCTTTAAAACTTCTTTTGGGGGAAGGGGGTGGCTTTCCTCTAGTTCTAAAATGAAAATATTAGCAAATGTCTTGGGAAAATAGGAGTGTGCTGTTAGGAGAACAAGTATCCCGCTCTGGATTTCTTACCTCAGTTCTGTTCCCCACCCCAAGCTTGCCTTCCTCTGAAGCTGTTTGCATGCTGCCTGACTCATACAGGAAAATAAAGCTGGATTTGATTTTTAACTGTATGGGAGGC
This sequence comes from Gallinula chloropus, assembly GCF_964237585.1. Lineage (NCBI taxonomy): Eukaryota > Metazoa > Chordata > Aves > Gruiformes > Rallidae > Gallinula > Gallinula chloropus. The sequence goes on from NC_140105.1 coordinate 12,122,301, forward strand.
TTTGGGTTTGGGGGGATAAAGGCTTTATGATGCAAACTCATTTATTTCTCTGTGAAACAAAAACAGGCTTTTCAAAATGCAGCATGCTTTGGAAAGTTGGCTCTGGGCTTGAAACCCCAACATCTCTGAGGGCACCCTTGTACCACAAAATACTGCAAAAAGACATGGTGCTTGGGCAGGGGGTACAAAACAGGGTTGCAGGCAGTAGTGTTTGAGCAGCAGCTCCTGTTAGTTTATGAAGGGATGTCTCCCTTGAAACATGGGGGGAGTTTGGTTGGCTTGTTTTCTATGGGCAGTAATGAGCCTGGGAGTCTGTTTTTACGGTAACTTCATCACACATCTCAAGTTATGTCTCAGCAGAGCAAGACTGGGAAAGCTGAAAGACTTTTCCCAAAATCTGTACGTTGTTCTGTAGGATATAAATTTTCAGTTGCTGCCTTTTAGTCTCTCCTGCATCCTCAGAGAAAAGAGAACCTGGGAGAAAGAGCTTTGTGGTGAGAATCCTGACTGATCCAAGGGAGAGCTTGGATCTTGGTATTAAAACTCTGCGTAGATAAATGTCAGTTTATCAGTTGTAGCGCTTAGTTGATTGAAACATCAAGGTGAATAAATAGAAATGAAGATGCTAATATGGACAGTCCTAACTAAATATTTTCCAGCATTTGGCACTGGTGGCTGTAGTTTCTGCTTTGGTAATTATCCAGGTATGACTGGTTGGAGTTTATAGCAAGATTTTACCAGAGTTTGTCTTTTTTTTTTTTTTAATTGCACATGCTCACAGGCATATCTGATACAGGACAAGATAATGCCTGTGTGAAAATTAACTGACATGTACTTTCTTATTAGCCAGCTGGACTCAAAATCACCAATTACTTCAGTAAAATCTTTGCAATGTAGCTAGATTTTTATCAGGTAATAAGCCCAGAGGGTTGCACAGATCCAGTGAAGCCCTTTCGTTTGTCACATGAATCCAGGACTAGAACTTTCTTAGCCCCTTAAATTTCTAGGACAGAACCTTTTATTTATTCATTTGAATCTTACTGCTAAGCTCACTCCATTGCAGAGTCATGGAGTCTTTCTTCATTCACTTAAACATTTTTTTTAAATCCTCTATTTATCGTGACTGACCATTTTATGTATATGATATGTAAAAAGTATTCTGCCTAACAGTTCAGTTCCCTGCCCTTACTGGGTTTGGATGGATCTTTGGTATGCACAGTGCTTCCTTGCCTTCTGGAAATTTGAGTTGTCAAAATAAAACAACCCAGCCTTAGCAAGGGGTACCCAGTTGGTTGGCTTAAAGATGTTTACACAGTCACAGCCTTTGCTGCACTCAGAAACACCATTGCCTGATCTCTAGGAGCTGCTGAAACTCATCAAGCAGGTTCCTGCTAACCAATTATCCAGTTAAGCAGAAAGAGGAAAGGTGTTTCTCTTGCTTATTTTTCCTTTTGCTGAGCTTAACCTGTTATTCCCCAAGCCGCAGTGATTGCGGACGTCTGTGATGCTGAAGTAACAGCAGTGAGTAAGAAGGAAGAGGGTTGGAAGGGATCTCTCTGATCTTGTGAAGTCTGATCTGTGTGTTAGCATGTATCCCTCAAGTGGGCAGAGATGTACTCCAGCCGAATTCTAGAGCACTGTACTTCTTAGCTGAGTCCTACCCAGTGTCCCTCACCTACCTTTTTATCTTGCATTTTAACAAGATCTTAAAAATAACACAAATTCCCCTTCCAATCAACCCCACCCCAAACCCAATAATGAATGTTTCACTGCTGCCAGGGTGAATTTGTTGATTCCTAAACACTCCTACTGTGTCTTTGGTCAGAAGACTTAAATTACTTGCATAATAAGTGCTGCAAATACTATCAAAAAGCTCTTTCTAGTCGAGCTCTGGTTTTGACTACATAGAAGAATAAACAAATGCTGAGATACCAGACAGCTGGGTTGTCCACATCTGACTGTCTTCTACATTAATTTTTAAGCCAGGACAAGATGCATGACTGTTTTAATGGCTGTCAATACCAGCTGTGTCTGTGTGTATTTCAAAGAGATTGTCAAGTGGCAGTGCAGTTGTCAAACAAACAATTTCGCTTGCTACTGGCAATAGTAAATGGGTAGGTAGGATAAGATGAAAAGATATTCTCAATTCCAGTAGAGAACAAGAGGACTAAGTGACTTTTCTGACTGTCATAAGAAATATCTTGGTGAGTACTTTTTCCTTCCTACTACCTGCCCAAGGAATCATTCTGATGAGCAGCAAAATTTCCACAGGTTCTCAAGCATGTAGCAGGGCTCCTGCAGCCTTCCTTCAGAGTTCCAACTTTTCATGCACAGTGTCTTCACAAAGCTTGTGAGTGATGCATGTCCATACCTCTCTGCCAAGCTTATTTGAAATTAGACAGTAGGTCAAGAAGTTGTTGGGAGGGGGCTAGTCAGATGTGTACCAGCACCATTGCACAGAACTTGCTTTTCTAGGAAACTGAGCTAAAGAATAACTGTCAAGTGCTGGGGCATTGAAGTGAAGCTTGCTAAATCACTGAAAGATCTAAAAGGCCATTTGGTATCTTAATTGTGTGCACAGCCACGTGCACAGAAGCAGTTCTTGTCCACAGGTTAGATCCGTGCAGGTAGATTTCCATCTGCCCAGGACCTGTCATGACATGTAGTGACAGGACAGGAGATAACTGCTTTAACCTAAAAGGGGGTAGATTTAGATTAGATACAAGGAAAAGATTCTTCTCTCTGAGGGTGCCAAGGCCCTGGCACAGGGTGCCTAGAGGAACTGTGGATGCCCCTGGGTCCCTGGCAGAGTTCAAGGCCAAGAGAGGGCTTTGGGCACTCTGGGCTAGTGGAGGATGTCCTTGCCCATGGCAACAGGGTTGGAACTAGATGGGCTTTGAGGTCCCCACCCAAACCAGTCTGCGGTTCTATCTTGAAGACAGGATGAAGTGTAATTTGGTGCCTGCATTGACTGTTCTGAAAAGTGACAGGAAACACTTAGGAAGAGCAGATACACCCTCTAGCTTAAGCTATGGCAGAGTTTGAGCTGGTGGTCTGAGCCGTGCTAGCGCCTGAGCAGTTGGTACAATAATCTTTGACTGTAGAGAGGGTTTTCTTTTGTTTCCTGAGAAGCCTGAGGCTGTAACTGAGTATTTACTACTGTTCCACATTATTATTTTTTAAAAGGAAGATTTGTGAATGCACAAGTTGGAATGTATGTTATCAACAAAAATTTAATATAGCCGTTCTGTCCTCAGGATTCTGTTGAGTTTTGCTTGTGCACTGAGTCCTCAAAGACCTTATCCAGGCAGCAAAATGGAGGCCAAGGAGGTAGAGCCAGGTTCTTGGGTTACTGAGCAAGGAAAGCTGAATAGCTGGGTGGCAACCTCATCCCTGGCAGCAAGGACAAACCTTTGGAGGCAGGTAAAGATGGGCTGAGACTTCTGCTTCAGTAGATGCTTCTTTCAGGCTGTAGGTTAAGCAGGTGGTGTACTTGAGTATAACAGCATATTGTGTTTGGTGGATGGGCCACATCATCTAAGCTGGGTGTGAATTGTGAGGAATGTACATTTATAAATGGCCTGGGCATGAGGAAGCAAGATGCTTTCACCTGTGAATAGATGAGTTACTTCTGGTGAAGTGCACCAGAACACAGGGTTAGCTTCTGCAGGAAGAACACATTAAAGGTCTTTATCATGAAACCAGCTCTTAATTTATTTCTGAAACTCTGGAGCACCATAAATCTGGTCAGTGCCTTTTTCTTTATTCCTTCTGCATTTGTGAAAGGAAAACAAAAATCTTCTGGAAATTTTGCTATATTATAAAAACAATATCATTTATATGGCACAGCTCTATTTTGTGTAATATTTTACATACAAAATATAGAGAGCTTTAGAGTAGAAGAAGAAAAGCTTCATATTTGAGTTTAAGATAAAATAAGATGATCTCTGTGACAGAGACAGCAGAAGTGATGTGATAAGACAGTTGCTGTAGCAACACCACCTACTTCATGAAAATCAGAGTTAACAGGAGTGTAAAAGGTAAAGCCCACATAATTTTCCAAGCCTATGAATTGTTGCTGCCCTCAGCCTGCAGTGCTTTCCAACTCTCCAGTTTTCTCCTTTCATTTGGTCATAGCTGCACCTTTTTCTGCGTGGCCAGCTCTTGCAGACCTAATCCTGTGTTCAGCAGGGGCACGTGGTGGGAGTTCTGCAGGAGCTCTGAAGCCTGCAGTGTCTTTGCCTGCGAGTGACCTGGCAAATTACAGGAAAATAACATGAAGGATTATGTCATGTCCTGCCCCCAAATCCTCTCAAAAGCCTTGGACAATAAAATACTGTATGTCCCACAGGTACTTGGTACAGAGAGTGGGGTGAGCCCTGTCGTGAAAGGGAAGCCAGACCAGTCCATTTACTTAACATTAGAATCAGCCTTCAGTAAAGAACTGCTATGCTTAACATTAACTGTACATACTGGAGAGATGGAAGATCTCACAGGTACCTTGGCACTTCCCCCCCTCCTAGATAAACCCAAAACTGGTGTGGCACACCAGTGCTATGTTGCCTATGAAGAGGAAGAACAAGGTGTTGCTTTTACTCAGGGTGGCACGGAGCTGCTTGCTGCAGCCTGCACAGGGCTTTTGTCCCGGGTGGGCAGAGACTTGTATGAAACTTACTGTAGTCAAAGAATGCAGAATGGTCTCTGAAAGAAATATTTCAGTGCCAAGGCATTGTTTGAAAGTCACTTGCTATGTCTGGATTGGCAAGTAATTTTAAAATGTGTGGCTGCAGTTACTGGAAGAAACACTGTCTTAGAAATTCAGTTCCTGTGAATAAGGCTGCTGTTGGCTTATGCTTTTCTTAATGGTGATTTTCAGTGAAGAGGGTCCTCTGTTTATCTAAAATGCAGACACGTCTGTTTGAAAGCTCCTGTATGCAGTGAATTGATAAGTGATTCTGCAGTTCATGTTAGCCCCAAGGTTCCACTCAAATGTGTATTTATGTTTAATATGGATACTTTAAAAATTTGTTTACTTTATTGATAATATTTTTTTAGTTGATTGGCAAGAGAGAGACACCCTGTGCATGATAGTAAAAGTAAAATCTCTATTGTGAATTGGAGGAAAAGTTAGAAAGAAATGAATCTCAAATGTCATGTGCTTGAGTTTTGCTGATCCGTTTTGCTGAGATGCCTCCTGAAGGGAACACAATAAATGCACTGCACAGTAGATGGAAGGAGGTTTAACTTTTGTGTGTTGGGGCATTTTAATTTCATTTTTGACATAGTTCAGAATCTTCACAGGTTCTGCTTATCTGTTGTATTCAGAATATGCATCTGTAGTGTGCTCAGAGTCTCAGCTCAGGGCTCTGGACAGATCGCAGAGGAATAAGTATTAGGATTCCAGGATTTCTTAAAAAACACTCCTTTGCCTACCTTTTTCCCTGCTGCTATTTTTAAAGATAAAAACAGAAAGATTTTGGTATGTGTTGCTTTTTTGGTCACTTTTCCCTGAGATTTTTTGCTCGCTTTCATCTTCCTATCAAACTGTGCCTGCTGTGAGGTGCAGAGATCTCTGCAGGCATCACTTTGGTTTTTGAGACTCCTCAGCATAGTAGTTTCTTGCCATTTGCTGGTGTTAGATGACTCTCCCACGTTCAGAAGGGAGTGTATATGGCAATGTCTTGCCCGGTGTTGGGTGTCATAATTCCTTTCAATCAGATTTGCTTTTTGAAGTTCCCTGACTTTGTGTCTGATGTGCCACAAACACCCACTGGTATTAAGCAGCAGCTGGAAAGGAGCAGCTGGGGACAGGCAAGTAATGTCCAGTGCAACAGTCTGTTCTCTTGGAATTTTCCCTAAGCCATGGTAACGTGTTCCCTTCCTCCTCTGACCCATTTTTCAGTCAACGTGAGACTGATGCATTTGTATACATTGTAAATGAAGATAAATATATTGATAGAGAAAAAGACAGAACTCTGTACCCTTGTGCTTTGTGTGAGCTCATTGGGAATAAAACGAGTGTGTAAAAGCAACTTGTGCCTCTGCAGTGACTGGGTTGTAATAACCAAATATAAGGTGTGGGGTTTTTGCTGGGTTTTGGGGTTCTTTTTTTCCAGAACATGTTAGAGGGTCCTAATTTAAATCAGATAAAGAAGAAAGTGCACTAAGTCTTACTTAGAAGGTTATGGGAACAGCACGTCCCCATCCTGGCATCTCTACTTCCTAAACGGGGATTATTTTATACAAATCATCCTCTGTAATGCATCACTTTGGCTTTGTCACACAGAGTGTGTTTTGCTTTAGTGAACAAAAAATTTACAAAGAAGTTACTTCAACTGAGAGTTGAGATGTGTGCATCCAGAACAGATCAAAAGAGGCGGCGGGACTGGGAAGTTCCTGTAACTACCCAGTGACCCCTTTTTCTTACGGGATATATTCAGAGGGCAGCTGATAGCATCTGTTGTCTGTCTCTCAGGCTTGCCATTAGCTCCTGATTGGGAGTGAGAGGAAATGTGCCTGTTTCACGTGGCTTTTCCATGCCATTTGAAATTGCACTTGGCTGTGTTTTGACAACACACCCAAGCAAGATGGGCTTGGGTACCAGAACTGGGTAACAGATACATGAGTCATGGGTGGCATATGCTTGCAGGATTACATGATGGCTTTTTGCAAGACCTGTTTACTGAGTGAGAGCCTGCTGTCCTGGATGTTCATTAGCCAAATAAATAGAACAGTGTGAAAAGAACTTACTTGGTCTGGAATCTTGCAAAGCATGTTGGTAGTGGCACGAGCGCATCTTAGGGACAGTGGCAGGAGCACATCTTGAGGACAAGCGTTGTCTTTGGCTTAGTGGTATTCCACAGGCAAGCATATTTATGGATGCCTTATGAGGTTGTTATCTGAAGCAGGGACTCCATCTAAAGTCTGCTGTTTCAGGATTGGTCTATTAAAGCTGGGTATATAGATGTCTGAAGAAAGAAAAATGGATATTTTTGTCTCCTTCAGAACAGGTTAACAATTCTGATGCTTGTCTAGAACTTTACCTTTAAGAAAAGAAAGAAGAATTGCACTTTTTGAGGAACCTTCCTACATGTGAATTGCCAGTTAATGAAAATACACACAGATGTGCCAGAGGATGCCACGAAGCTCCAATGCACCAGAGAATACTGGCACCTCGAAGTGAAATGTGCTTCTAAGCCAAGTATAAATCAAAATTAAATACCTGTCTGCACATTCTTCCCTGCAGCTTCTCCTAAGGCCCACTCCCTGCTGAACATCATCGTGGCCTATCTTTGTAATGAAAGCAGCACCCTACAAAAAATTGGAAAAGCATTCAAGAATTTCCAAATCCTTGTGCAGTGCCCAGAAGCAGGTCAGACCCATCACTTTCTGCGCGTAGCATGTGTGCAAGGGAAAGGTTCAGAATAGGAACAACTACTCTCAGATCTCTTGCACTTTGGCTGTCAGGGGCTGGTTTGGGAGGGGGGAAGGAAAGCTTGGTTTTTCTGGTAATTTTCTGCAGTGGGGGGGTAATGAGCTAAATGCTGCCTTCACACTGGCTGGAGACAGGGTAAGGTTTTCAGAGCGTGGATCTTACAGAAGAGTTTTAAGTCCAATAAACATAGAGGAAAATTTTACCTGATGGTGCCTCATATTTGTTTATTGCTTCTGAAGAGCAGAATGTTACAGGCACAATAGGCATGGGGTATCCCATGCACGTTATGCTAAACACATGCAGGAGCTGGAAAGTCAAGCCCTCAGAAGCCTGCAAGCACTCGATCGAAGGCCACATGTGCAGCTTCAGATAGCACATCCCCCTACCTTGTCTGCTTGGAGATGCAGGCTTCAATTACGTTATATCCTCTTTTTTCCTTTTTCCCTTTTTGAATGTAGAGGTCAGACCAGCTCTGGGTTGAATCAGGACTGTATCAGGAAGGAAGTGGTTGTCTGTAGGATCTTGGATCTTGACCTCATTTACTGCAGATGTGAGAGGATGCAGGGAACAGCCGGAGGAGAAGGGAGAGTCTGGCAGGAAGGACAGGAGGATTTTGTCTAGAGAGGCTGGATTTTGCTGCAAAGTTTCAGCAGAATTCTGAGCAACTCACTTGGTTACATGAGTTTGTCACGCCATGTGATTTGCTTCCCTTCTTGTGAGGGGCCCAGTTTGGTGCCTTGGGTTGCCCTCACTTACACAGCCTGTTGGTGAGAGCTGATTTGAAATGCAGATGCCTGCAGTGTTAGCTGACCTGAGAGACTGGCTGCATGCTTCTGATGTAGAATGTCTGTGCTTCTGTCCTTCACCTGCAGAGAGTTAGTGCTCCCTCTTATTTCATGGGGTTCTTGTGGGGGGGGGGGGGAAAACCTGTTTCAGTGAAGCATGCAGATGCAGGAGTCATTAGTGCTGGAGGGAACTCCTGAAAAGTTGCTAATTGTTTCTCTATGGGAGGTTGGAATAATTTGTGGAAAATAATGTAGGGGTCCATTTCAGTAAATCCAAATGGGTGAAACAAGTGACTCCTGAACGAGGAAAGAATCTGGAAAAAGTAGCATGTGATCAGCACTTTAAAGATTGTTGCAACCGTGACTGTGCTTCCTAAAGCAACCCTTGCATTCAATTGTAAAAACAAATTGAAAAGGCAACCTGGATTTTCTTGTGTGCCCACCCTACAACAGGCACATTGGGCAATGTGTAGGAATGGGCCTGACAGCACCCCACAGCATCCCTGCGCTTGGACTGATGGGAGGATGACAAGCTCCTGTCACAGTAAGGAGCTGAAGGGGGACAGAGCACTTTGTGAGAGCACTTCATTCACTGCTTGCTGATAGCAGAGGATCTGTGGGATTCAGGAATCTGGAGCTGTCTGCTGTCTTCCCTTCAGACATGCTTTCCACTGAACGTGTTCATCCCAGTCTTTGCTGAAACAGCCTTCCTCTTCCAGCCTCACCCCTTTGGCTCCCAGGCTCCCTCATCCTCAACTTCCCCACCTCCTTGCACCCTTCTCAGCTTTAAGTCCTAATCATTTACTCAAAATGCCTGTTTCTCACCCAGCCTTGCATGCTTGCAGTCCCTAGATTGTAAGAAGGCAAATGAAAGGGAAATACCCTGGATCCAGGAGCTGCCCTCTCTTCAGTGCACTGGGTGCTTACACAGCTCAGTGAAAAGTTTCCCAGAATTTTTTAACAGGTTCAAAACAAAGTATTTTTGCTGAACCTTTTTCGGGAAACTGTAGAGCCATTTTTGGCAGAAACATAATTGGCACATAAAAATCCAAACAGAATGGTTGAAATCTGGCAAAGATCTAAGGAACTGAAGACAGCATCCTCTAATGGGAAGTGTCAGGCAATCTTAGTGAGACTACCAGCCCTGCCTGCAATAATACTGTAGAGGCCCCGAGCGGGAGGCACACAATGCTGAGAGGGGAAATGACAATTCTTTTCTAATTAAATGCACAAAATTTGTAAACAATGCTGATATCTTTTAAAAGGACACACTTGAAAAACTTGCCAGTCTTTTAATGCCTGTTTGCAGCCAGCATGTTGTGGTTGCACTGGATTAAAATCCTCCTTCTCCAAGGGAAGTGTTTGCAGTCACCCCGTGTCCAGCAGAATTGAGTATGTGTAAGATAAGAAATAGAGGAATACCTGTGCCAGGTTGGAGCACTGGTCAAAATATACTAATTTCCTATTGCTTCAGAAGAAAATAAAGCTCCTCTAATAACTGCTTACATAAATACACCCAGGGGTGAAGTGTCGTCTTCACCCGCAGGCAGAGAGCGGTTGGGTTGGTCCTGCCACGTGAGGGCTGGCAGATCACGCAGCGTGGCTTGTCCTGCCTTTCAGTGCTAGTACAGATTATGGCCTTACTACCTGGGTAGTTGTTGGCTTTCTGGAAGACACTAAAATTCTGATAGTAGAGAAATTAGACAATGCTTGTAATACTGAATCTGAGGAACTCTAATCTGGCACAGTACTGTCCTTAGGTAAATTTTGGTCTCCTGAATATTCCTTTTACATGCCCGTGGGGGGTTTTGCCGGTCTCGATTCCTGCATGCTGCTTTGTGTGCTGCATTGAGGGAACTTCTCCCAGGGGCTGAAGGGGTTAATGCAGAAATAGATGACAGATTGGTCTGGGGCAAGCTGTGATTTGGAGTAAGAGAGCTATCCCAAATGGCTGGCCAGCCGCCACACGGATAGAGAGCACATCTCAGCAGAGCAGTGGGCTTCTCTGGAGCAGCGCTGGGTGAGGATTATCTGTCAATTTAACTGCTGTGCTACAGAGTCTGACTGACATACCCAATGTGCCTTTAGTTTGTAGAAGGAAAAATTATTAGCAAACACATTTTATCTCTGGGCTGCTAATAAATTGCATGAAAAACTCCTCTTTTCTTTCCCTTCAACATAGCTGTGAAAAATAGGGGGAAATATTTTGATTAGAACATTTCTACTCCCTTTTGGGATTTTTTTTGTCACTGTTCTCCAGCCAGCTGTTGAGCTGATGAAAAGTGTGGAAGGGCTGTGAGAAGGGAGATTTTCTGAAAGTCAGGCACATTTCTATGGGAGTTGAATGACTCAAAATTGAGTTCCACATAATTCACCAGGGATCTCTTGCGATACAAATAAGAAGTCTGTCAAGCAGTGGTGCAGTTGAAGAGGTTATTTCCGTCTTAACTCTCCTGGGCACAGCTGGTAGGTGGGATGTTTCAAAAGGGGGAAATTAAGAGTCAGAATACAGTGATTGAGCTCCCCACGATACCGCATCAGCATTTGTTTTTGTAGGTATATAGAAATGCTACTGTACTTGTGAATTGTGGATTGTAATTACTATAAGCAATTACAAGCTGCTGGTTTGGTTTTTTTTACCAGCCGTTTGGTGACCCAGATGACACAAATGAATGGCTTTGGTCCATTTCTCTTTGAACAAGGAACCACACTGAAAATATTGCCATTACATTGGACTTCCTTACTGGCAGTCTCTGCTGGGAGGAGGAGGTCTGAAGGGGTTAGAACAGCCAACTTTCTTTCAAGTCCTCCTTTCTGGAAAATTTTCTATTGCTAATATCTGCCAGAGCAACACCAAGAGCATTAGGGAAAGCAAGATGTTGAGGCTGCTGTAACTGCTGGGGTTGTCTAAACCTGCTGATTCCTTTACCAGGAGGCACTTGGACCTGTCTGTCCTGACATACTCAATGTTGCTTGAGTGGAGTTCTACAAGTGGGAGGGATGAAAGGCCATGTTGACATAGTTGCAGTCTCTCCAGGCCATGGTTGAGACACATCACTAGGGCGGTATGAAGGGAAGTTTCCATTAACTATTGTTCCCAGCTTGCATCCACCACCGCTGTGGAGTTCTCTGCAGCTGGATTTCCAAAAGAGCTTAATGCTCAAGAGCTCTCATTTCAGCAACTTAAATAGAGGGGCTAAGTTCTTTCCAAAACACTTGGCAATCAGCCCCCGTTGAGAACAAAGCTAAGCACATTAAACAGTCCGGCCACTTCACTGGTGGGAAAACTTGGCCGCTGATGTGAGTGCGGAGTGTTTAAGTAATACAGAGACTGGCAACAAAGGCATCTGGCTCCTGATGCTGAGCAGTGAGGTGCTTTACCTTTGCCTGGCCTTGGTGGCTGGCGTTGTAAGCTTTCTCCTTGGCTGATTCCTTGTGCATCGCAGCCTCTGACCAGCTCTTTCTCTGGATGTTGTGACAGCTGTGAAGCTTGCTGATGTGAGGATTAGCTAGCTGCTGGGCACATGACGTTCAGATTGCTGTGCTTATTTGACCTACCTCTGATTGTGAGGAATTTAGTGCATAAAAATAACACCCTGAACAAATTTGGCAGAAGGATGCAAAGCTGAAGCGCTGTGGACATGGGGGAGAGGAGCCTGAAGAGCCGTGTAATGTGAGGCTGCGTACTGTACGCCGGCGGGAACAGCGGTGCCAAGTCCAGCGCAGCCCGCACTATCGGCTTGGGTTACAAGTTCCAGCACCACATAGATGTGATGGCCATTAGCCAGTAAACGAATGAAGACAGGTTCCTGGCTTGTGTTATTGGCAAAACTTGACAGAATAAATAGAGATACCAAGTGCCAGGACTTGCCTAACGTAAAAGGCTCGCCAAGGAAACACTGGGGTTTTTTCTGCCTAGGGTTTGAGAGACCCTTGTTAACTCTGTTGCTCTGTGTAGAGCTCCTGAAGATTTACAGGACTGCAACATGACAGAGAGCCGACCCACACAGACCCATAGAGGTGTGCGTGCGATGTGCGTGTAGGAGTATCTTACAGGGCAACAGTCTTAGGCTCCTGGGTGATACGGTCCAGCTGGGTGTACGATCTGCTCAGGCTTTGCATTAGTGAATAGCATTCACCTCGGACGAGCTTTGCATTGGACCTTTGCATCCTGTGTTTGCTGAAGGACCGGGTCTGCAGTGATGAGAGCTTCTTAGGGGAGGTGAAATGTGTTCACCCAGAGAACCAAGGCAGGATCTTCACTGTTGTAGGTTCTGTGCCCAAATCACCTTGGAGATACATGGCTCTTTCCTTTATTTTGCCGTTGCATCGATGCAATACCTCAATTCCCTCCGTTTAAAAGGAGTATTTTTTATCTTTTTTTTTTTTCCAGTGAAAAAGTACTATTTTTTCAGGCCAATGATTACAAAGCTCATGTAGTTGTGTAATACAGCACACTATAGATAAATTATACTATGCAAACTGATACCCTGTATCTAGAACTTAAGCAATATTTAAATACAGGCTCTTTTGTGTAGGGCAGTTAGAAAGCTGCAGCAGATTTTCTGCTTTAGGAACCCCTGTGTGCTCACCAGAAATATTATTGAAGTGTTCAGAGGTCGTGGCTTGCTCCATTGTTATCTGTATTACAGATTTTGCACAGTTTTTACATGTGTATGTGTTAAAAAAATACCTGTCTGCTCTGGTCCAAGCATGCTCGCACCAAAGGAAGCTGCCCTGCGTTTAATCCTTTAAATAAGCCCGTTTCTGCCACGCCATACAGCTGAGAGGAGATTAGCCGTCCATTTAAAGCCAGGCTGCGAGAACGCCGTGGCGCAGCGAGCCCTTCGGGCTGGCTTTGAGCCCTTCCCAGCCCGGGTGCCTCCCGCACCGATGCGCCAGCAGCTCCCTCCAGGGAGCTCCGCGCCGCTTCCCGGGAGAACCCGCCCCGCGCACGAAGCGGAGCGCGCCGCCGCCTCTCCCGCGGCCTCTCCCGCAGCCCCTGGTCGCTCCGCTGGCTGCAGCAGCCTGGGCTGGGATAGCGGGAGGGGGGGGAGAGGGGGGGATCCCCCGCCGCGGAACCGGCCGGGCGGGCAGCGGGCTCCGCCGCGGCTGCTCGCTGCCTGGGGCCGCCCCGCTGGGATCCGGCTCCGTTAACGAGGCACGGCAGGAAACGTCTCGTTTCAGCACCGGGGGCTTGGCAGCAGCCTGCGCGGCCCCGAGGGGGAAGCGCTCAGCTCTCGGCACGGCGCGGGCAGCGGCATCCTTTCCTTTCTCTCTCTCTCCTATGGACGTATATGTATTTTAATAACTTTGATCCTCCTTTTCTCTTCTCCCGGGCCCTCACCAGCCTTTCCTGGAAGCTGACTTTACGAGTGCTGATGTCTAAGAGGAGTTACAATAGGCAGCTCTCTGTTGCCGAGCCCTGGTTACGCAGTGTAATCCCCGGGGTGTTTCCTGTGTGGTTCCAATATTGTTGCTGCGATCTTCTAGATCAAAATAAAACCTACATTGTTAACGCTGGCCTTGGTTTGGAATTAGAAATGACATTTCATGTTTACCATTTTACACCCCTAAATATTGCAAATGTGGGCACAAATAAGGGAAACATTATGCAGGCACAGGATGTTTGTCTAGTTAGTATGAAAGCTGCCCTGTCTTTAAAGTCAAAGTGAATTAGCTAATAGCCAAAATTATAAAAGAATATCTGCTTCAATCAGGAGGCCTCCCTCTGAAGTCTGGGAGGCTTGTACTTCTGAGGCATGTAGAAACTTCTGAAAATTCTGCCTCTGGGGATAGCCCATGTTTAGGCAGCTGACTTTAGGCTCCTATTTTTGGAACCTGTGGTTGAGCGTTGAAATTGGATTTTTAGTGGGGATGGTGCCTGACTTGGTGCTGTAGGATCTTTAAGGCTGTATCTAAAAAGAATAAAGGGGGGTGGGGGGAGATGTCGTTCTGTTCTGGGAATGGTTCCTTTTTATTGGATTTTAGATACCATAAGAGAGCAATGTGGCATAAGTAAGCATTCATTTTTTTCCAGAGCATCTTCAAGTCCTCATTGTAGCCTTTCTTGTTGCTGGTTTCCTTCACTGTCTTAGAATGTGACAGGTGGGATTTCATCAAAAATAGCAGGCTCCTTAGCAGAGTGTTTCAGTCCATTTTCATGAGCAGTTGTCCTGTTGCAAATGCTGTACGTTGTTTGGTTGTACACTAAATGTGCCCTTAAAGGTAGGTATGAAGAAATCTGTGTATGAGAAAACTGGGAAGGATTACAGTGTGGCAGATAAATCAGAGCTAAGTGGCACTACTTATGATTTGTTCCTGAGCGTGTGATCTTAATGAAGAGACATGGGTTGGAGCAATGTATCTCCTGCATGCAGTCTAGTGTGACAGATTCAGTGTAATGGATTCTAGTGTATTAGTGGTCTTAAGAGGGAATCCAAGCTTAGCAACAGAATTCGGAACCAGTTCTGAAAATAATGGCATGACTGTGTCTGGATCTGAATATGCACCCTACAAATGGACAGTCTGACGTTTAGCAAGAGTAGGTGCCAAATTTACAGTGAAAGCTCAAAGAATTACTGCTTGTAAAGTATTTAGAGAACTTCTAAAATCCATGTTCAGTGATATTATTTACATATTTTCTTCTAACACAGCTGAATTTGTCCTTTATTTCTGTAGGTCAGATCTTGCCAGCAAACCGAAACACACCAAGTCCCATCGATCCTGAGACTATCCAAGTTCCTGTTGGCTATGAACCTGATCCTGCAGATCTTGCTCTTTCCAGTATTCCTGGCCAGGAGATGTTTGACCCTCGTAAGCGCAAATTCTCTGAAGAAGAGCTGAAACCACAGCCAATGATTAAGAAAGCTCGCAAAGTCTTCATTCCAGATGACCTGAAGGTAAATTGGAACTGGTGACGAGGTGGTTTGTACAGACTCTGTGACAGTTACTCTCTAAGATACAGGTTTGGAGCATGAATCTGTTTCTCAGATAAATCTGCCAAACTAGATATGTAGAACAAAATAGCAACAGTTCTGAATAAGACTGAGGGGAGGATGTCCCTTATTAGTTATGCAACAGTTGAAATTCATGAGATCAATATTCATTTCCTTTGTATGCCAGAAACTTCCTGCGTGACCTTGGGCTGTCTTACTTTGTCCCATATTTCCCACTTATGAAACAGTCTGATGCAGTTTCCTTTTCCCCCACCCTCTGCCTGTCTCATCAGTGTAGTTTGTGAGTTCTTCAAGGAGGAACCCATCTCTTGCAGGCTCCATGAAGTATATTGTGTCTTCTTGGGAAGTTTCTTTAGCTCTGTGTTGAGTCATGAATGGGAACGCTACAGTAAATGCTACTGATCCCAGGGAAAGATTCTAACCTGGTTGTAGGAAAACAGAACAAAATTATTCTCTCAAGAAGTGTATTTTAATACAATATTTTCAATATATTGCAATAATAATATAATATTTACAGAGAGCCCCTGTCTATGCCTCTTACTGCATCTGAGATAGGAAGAGTTTTAAACATGAAGAGAGCAGAGCAAATTGATCAACTGATTCAGCTCATCAGACAACTGCAAAAATTATCAATATTTTCAAGATTCTGTTCCCAGTGTGTGATTTCCAAAAGAATCTTTCCTATCAGAGGCAGGCAGTGTGGAATGTCATTCTGCCACTGCTGCTGCCCCAGGAGACACAGGCTGAAACTCAGGCAGTTGGAGTCAATGGGAATCCCTGGCTGTGTGCGTGAGGAGCCTGGGATGCCATGTGTTTACACCAGATTGATAGCATTAGGGAGAGAAGCTGATGCTATTTGCTATTTTTATCCCTAAATGTACTGTTGAGCACAAAGAACACAATGCCAGTAGTGTTCGGGTGGTTTGTTGCTGTCACTTTGTCCATAGTATCCTCAGCTTTCATTTAGAAAGGTTTGTCTGCACCATGCCATTATTTACCTGGGTAAACTTTAGAATCACAGAGTGAATAAGGTTAGAAGGGACCTTTAAAGGCCATCTAGTCCAATCCCCCTCCAGGAAGCAGGGACATCTTCAGTAGATCAGGTCACTCAGAGCCCCATGAAGCCTGACCTTGAATATCTCAAGGTTGGGAGGGATGGGACCTCCACCACGCTCATATTGAAGAGTTTTTTTCCTAATATCCAACCTATATCTGCCCTTTTAAAGTTTAAAACCATCACCCCTTTTCTTATTGCTCCATGCCCTTGGGAACAGTTCTTCTCCAGCTTTCCTGTAGGCACCTTTCCAGTATTGAAAGGCAACTATAAGGTCCCCCAAGAGCCTTCTCTTTTCCAGCCTGAACAAGCCCAACTCTCTCAGCCTGTCCTCATAGGAGAGGTGCTCCAACCCCTCAATAACTTTCGTAGCCCTCCTCTGGATGCACTTCAACAGGTCCATGTCCTTCTTGTGATGAGGGCTCCAAAGCTGGACACAGTATTCCAGGTGAGGTCTCACCAGAGCAGAGCAGAGGGGCAGAATTCCCCCTCTTGATCTGCTGGCCACACTTTTTGATGCAGCCCAGGATGAGTTTGCCCTTCTGGGCTGCAAATGCACATTGGTGGCTTGTGTCCAGCTTTTCATCCAGAAGTACTCCCAAGTCCACAGAGCTGGGCTGCTTTCCAGCGCATCATCTCCTAACCTGTATGAATAATGGGGATTGTCCCGACCCAGGTACAGGACCCTGCACTTGGCTTTGTTGAACCTCATGAGGTTCACCTGGGCCCACTCCTCCAGCCTGTCCAGGTCCCTATGGACCTATGGATGGCATTCCATCCCTCTGGCACGTTAACCTTACCACCCAGCTTGGTGTCATCAGCAAACTTGTTGAGGATGCACTCAATCCCCCTGTCAATGTCATTAATAAAGATATTAAACAGCACTGGTTCCAGTACAGGCCCTTGAGGAACACTGCTTGTTACTGTCTTCCATCTGGACACTGAGCCATTGACCACCCCTCGGATGCAGCCATCCAGCTAATTCCTTATCCCCTGAACAGTCCACCCTTCAAATCTGTGTCTCTCCAACTTAGAGAGAAGGATGTTGTGGGACACTTTGTCAAAGGCCTTGCAGACATGCAGTGATGCTCTGTTAGCATTGCAGTGTGCTGAGATGTGTGGCCACAGAGAGATGTTCAACGTATGGAAACGCATCTGCAGGTGTAAGGAGACTGGAGTTTGCCCCTCAGTGCCACTGGGCATTCTGTGATACCTCCTAGGGAACCTCAGGTGTGAAAGCAGACTGTTGCTGAGGATGCCCTTGGACTCCTTTACGCCAGAGGTGGAGAATGTGTGTCTTGCACACAGCAGTGGGGCACAGAAGTTTTCGGCCTGAGACGGAACTGGAAGTTCAGGGTCTCTCATTTCCCAGAGATAATCACATCAGTTGCCCTTGACTCATTTCAGAGTGCTTGACCCAAGTGCTGCTTCTGCCCTGGCATGTGGAATGGCTGTTGAGTTCTGGAGGAGGGTAAGCAGATTAGACCAGTCAATCGTCTCTGGGCTGCATGTGATTTTGAAATGCCAGCCTTACCTCTTTCAGGCCTGGATTAAGGGATTTGCCATAGCAATTTGTTAAAATAAAGATGGATGAAGACTAGGTGGCACACTAATAAATTGCTTAAAGCTGATTTTTATGGAGTGGAATGAGATGGGAAATTATAAACAAGATTTGGGTCATAGCTTTTTTGCTGCATGCTTGTTTTTAAGAGGATTTTTTGGAGATCCCATCTGAGTACAGGTGAAGAGCAATTGAGAGATACGCTGGCTCCAAATGGGCATTGCTGCACCCCTCCCTGAGCTAAACTCACAGAAAGCAGTTGGAGTGCTGCGAGCAGCCAGCGTGCTCCTGGTTTGCCTTTATGCAAAGACAAGGGAGCAGCAGCCTCAGGCCTGGCGTGCTTCCTGCTGGAGGGCAGAGGAGTGGTAGGTATTTGTCTGTTTGGTGCAGTGTTGGAGCAGATGGCTCCTGGTTCTTCTAGTGGATGTGGACTCCTGGTGCCAGGCATGGTGAGACAAAAGCCACGCAAGGAAATGGAAGCATTTAAAAATGGAGGGATGACGCCCTGAGGGGAAGTTTGATGTGCAGCTTGCCCAGGCAATGTGAGGGTTGAATGACTGCATTGCTCTCACTCTGCAAGGGACTGAATTTCACTTTTTGTGGGAGATTCTGCCCACTTTGTACTGAGTTTTTCCAAATTCCTAGAACTCAGTTCGGTTTCAAGCAACACTAAAACTGAAGGCTGCTTCATTTGAAGGGTGGAAAAATCAGGTGAAATGAAGTCATGACTTCAGAGCCATTGATGCACCGATGCAGTAAGATGATCTCCTAGAGGCAAGTCTTTAGGGGTAGCACTTTGGGAACATGAAGTTATGAAACTTCAGAGGTTAGCAGGCCTATTTCTGACAAATGCTTTTTTTTTCTATGGTCAAAGCCTATTGTGCTAATCTCTTTGCGGATGGTCCCCAAGCAGCCCTCCTTGTTGTGCCAAGGAATCCTCTTCCAGTGACTTGCTGTTACGGAGTGCAGACAGGAACGCTTTGGGGCTCTGTAGAGAAGAGCTTTGAACAGTAGATGGAATGGATGATGCCAGCAGAGAGAGTG
This sequence comes from Gallinula chloropus, assembly GCF_964237585.1. NCBI lineage: Eukaryota > Metazoa > Chordata > Aves > Gruiformes > Rallidae > Gallinula > Gallinula chloropus. Next base: position 12,141,139 of record NC_140105.1, read on the forward strand.
AACCAGGTGTTGGCTGGCAAAGAGGAGCAGGGGCACACAGGAGGTAATTAGTACTGCTCCAGCAACCGGCAGAGAGTGAGTCACCGCATGCGAAGGTGCATGTGCTAACTAGGTCAGCATGGATGGGAGATGAACTGTACCGCTGGAATATTGCTTCGTTTTCCTTGGAGGGCTTCACAGTCAAGAGGATGAGAAGCTTATTGTAAACATTCTGACAGAAACACGGACAGGCATCTGTGCTCCCTTGGTGGGTTATGAAGTGTAGCTTTTGTCCCAGCAGTGCCTGGCATCACTGGGGCTCGCCGGGCCAGGCGAGCAAAACCAGCAGGTCCAGTCGTCCCCCGTCCAGAGGCTGTGGCTGAGAGCACCTTGGGGTGGCTGCTGAGTTTACTGCAATCTAACACCTTGTTTGTTTCCCTCTCTGTCTTTAATGAGCAGGATGACAAATACTGGGCAAGGCGTAGAAAGAACAACATGGCAGCGAAGCGATCGAGGGATGCGCGCCGGCTGAAGGAGAACCAGATCGCCATCCGCGCCTCCTTCCTGGAGAAGGAGAACTCGGCTCTGCGCCAGGAGGTGGCCGACCTGCGGAAGGAGCTGGGCAAGTGCAAGAACGTCCTGGCGAAGTACGAAGCTCGACACGGGCCCCTGTAAGGCCACAGCCCCTGTAAGGCCACAGCCCCTGTAAGGCCACGACCCCTGTAAGGCCACGGCCAGGGCAGCGGGGTGTTTTCTTTCTTCTTTTTTCTCTTCTTTTGGTTTTTGTTGCGGGTTGGCATTTGACTAGATGGACAATGTGTTTCCTGTTGATAGCACCACACCCAAACCAACCTTTCTGTCTTCAGCACTTTACCAGAAGCAGAAACAAAACTGACTTAGGTTTATTTTGTTGTTCGTTTGCGTATGCCTGTACCTGTGTGTGTGTGTGTGTGTGTGTTAACATGTCTCTGTGTGTGTGCATGTGTGTGTGTGTGTACGTCCCTGTGTGTGTGTGTGTGTGTGCGTGTGTGTGCGCACGCGTCTCAGCACTTCCCGTGTGTATGAAGCCCTCTCCACAGGGTGCCACATTTTTACCTGGACTGTTGAGAATCGCCATAGTAAGCTTTTTATTATATTTTTTCAGTGCTGCTTCAGATTAGGGTTTTTATGTTCCACCCTCCTGATCTCCTTGGACAGGTCCCAGGATAAATTATTAAAAAAAAAAAAGAAAAAAAAAAAGAAAAAAGAAAAAAAAGTAGAGCTCTTTTTTTTTCCCCCCCCAGAGTGAGAAGCTATTGTTTGAGTATGTCTAATCAGAAGAGTTAACATGCTAATAAAGTGCACAAATAATAACTTAGTACTACACTGCAGAAATATTAATTTATAGATTGCTTTTGTTGTATTTTTAAGTTTTGGTGATAATTGTCTTCAGATTTAAAGTGCTGTTAGACTGAGTTAGCGATACCCATTATAGATCCCATAATGGCTTCTCTGTAGCTATTAAGGTTCCTTTTCTTTCCACAGACCCCAGGTAGGTAGGAGTACTGTTGATAGCCCACAGAGTGTGTATTTTGCACTGTCTGTACCTGAAGCAATAATCCTATTGTACGCTAGCGCGCATGCTGCCCGGGTGTTCCTAGTGGACGTAGGATGGTTTCCCTACCCAACAGGAGTTTTAATGTCTTTAACAAAAAGTTATGGAGTAAAAGACACATAACCGTGAGCATGCTAATTGTGTCCCTGCCACAGGGAGCGCATGTGTAAGCAGCAGGCTAATTAGTTGAAGAGAGAACAAAATTAATAGTATCAGATCAGATCCGGTGTCGGAATCCGAGGGGCTTTCCTGTTTTCAGTTAGTTATGCATTGCTTCAAATTCCATTTTGTGATTAAAAATCGAGTAAGTACCTAAATTCAGTCGTTTTTTTCCCATGTTTTGTAATATATTTTCTGTGGATTCTATCTTGCTGTTCTAAAAAATCACGTTTATTCGGTGAGAAGGAGTCGCTGGTTTGCAGAGCCCATTTTCCTAGTGATTGACGCTTTGAGTGTGACATGAACTGATGGTTCTGAACTTTATTGTTTTAAACTCTCTATTTGCTTTTGAACACATATGTTCTAATATAAAGTGGACTTCTGAAAAATGAATGTAAGAGACACTGGTGTATTTCAGGAGGGGATGGTGTTGTCATATACTGTGGTTAATCCAATCAATCTAAGTGTTTACTATAGACCAAAAGAATAGATATTATAAAATGTATAAAGTTTATACAGAATAATTATAGTATGTTCGTTTTGTACAGTATTTTTCAAGTACAAATACTGACAATGTATTTTGAAAGACATATATATAGCAAAAAAGAAAAAGCTATTCCATGTTTAAAATATTTAGCAAAGATATATATTCTCCATTATTGTACAGAAAGGAAATGCTTAGGGTTTTGTTGGTTGTTGTTTTGGGTTTGGGTTTGATTGGGTTTTTTTTAAATCTTTAATATTTTAAGCCTACCACTGGCACACCGGCATGTTCCATGCTTTAAATTAAATTTTTATGGAAGTAATACAGCTTCCCAGGATGTTCCATATTACTGAAAAAGAGAGACTTCATTATTTTCCATCAGAAACCCATAAAGAAACTGCTTAATAGGGACAAAGCACAGTGCAGGTTTCAGTCAGCTACTGATCGGACAGTACAATATTCTGTAAAGGCAGAAAAAGAATATGTAACACAAAAAATCTCTCAGCCATTTCTCAGCTGCTGCTGCTGCTGCTAGGATCTGTTTCCAGCTGGTGTTTTTATTCCATAGGTAGCTCTGTCCATGTATACAGCTGTACGTACCACATACGGTTATTCACATGTGAGGAAAATATGGTGCTACATGTCTTGCTCACAGTGTTCTAAGTGTTTTGACGTTCTTTTCAAATAAAAAGGTTGTTCATTCCATTAAATCATTATTCATGCTTCAGGAAATTGCTACAAAGGACTCAACGTTTTGTGCAGCATTAACAATAACCCTTGCATCAATGGCCTTGCCCCAGGATTCTTCCTCAAACGTCCCCGACTTGCAGCGTCCCTTAACGTGCAGTACCTGCCTGTGGACCAGCTCTGCAGCAGGTGGAGTTTCCACGTGCTGCAGCCAGGTTTCAAGTGTAGTAAGTTATTTTTCTAAAGGTCAGTATAAGCCACTGGATGCATGGGTAGAGCAGTGAGGCCTTGGCACGAGTCGGTGTAGCTGCTGTTGCCAGCGTGACATAAACGCTGTGTTTCTCCCTTTGGGAAGCAGGGCTCAGCCAGCCACTGCTGGGGAGACACTTTGAGCAGCAACGTAGCAAATTACAACAGCTTGTAATCGCCCTCAGGAGGGTTACTCTTGGGGTGACACTCCACGAGCAGGGGTGGTGTGCGTGAGATCAGCTGGTAGGTACCTAGCTAGAGCTGTTGGTGGGTTGCACTGTGACCACAAAGGTTTCCTCAGAATGGAAAAGGCAGCTTGGGATAAAGTCACAGCCAATTCTGTTGTTTCTTTTGCACAGGGAAAGGGTGGGGATGATGGGTGTGCAGGCTGGATGTCACAGGTTGTATTGTCACGGCCACAGAGAGGCAGGGAGGCTCCCAGCAGCCCCACCGCTGCTCAGATGCCTCCTCGCCCCATCCTGCGGTGCGGGAGGGCTGTCGGCAGGCGTGCAGCTGTGGGGGCTGGAGTGGGGCCAGGGGCTGCCAGCACCCTTCCCTCCTTCAGGGGGGAGGACTTCCAGAGGGGGGGGAAGGCAAAATATGTGGGCTAAAACTTGGGAACCCCCCCTGGTTTTCTAACCAGGCTGTCTCCCCAAAATAAGACTTAAAAGTTCAGCTCATTTTCAGTTCCCAAGGACAGCTTAGCTGGGCTCATCACACCTCTGATGGCTTTGTTGCTCATGAAGGAGCTTGTAGGTATATGAAACTGTAATTTTATAAAAATAGAAATATATATATTTGCAGAATAATTAATAGCGTGTCTAAATAATTCACTGACCTCTATTAAACTATAAGCATTGGTAAAATGCTTGTCTTCTTTTTTTGTTGGGTTTTTTTTTTTTTGCTGAAACTTAGAAGTGAAAGCCTTCTTTTTAAAGGATGCCCTCAAAATCAACTGAGTCTGAGAGGTGTTTGTGAGCACGTGTGAACACGTGCACCTCGGGGCTCGCCGAGGGAAAGCCCGTGGCAGAGGAGGCAGAGGACCAGTAGTTGTTCTCTTTTTTTTTCATTTTCCCAGTGGTGCTGAAGTCCCTAAACCCAGCACCATGGGAATACAGCTCTGACTTGAATCCACAGAAGCAAGAAATCCATAGGGGGAAGGAAGGCGCCTGCGCCAGGCTCCGTGCCGCCTGCCCTGCGCCTGCCCCGGGCGCAGGTGGGGTGAGTTGGTGGTGCTGCAGCACCCCTGACATGTGAATGTCTTGCTTCTGTGGGTTTGTAATAACCCCAGTTACTGCTTCGAGACTATTTTTGCATGTAAGTTACAATAGAGACCTGCAGGTTATTTTTATTTCTTGTTGACTGTTTTTTTTCTATGTGAAGCAAAAGAAAAACTGTTAAAATTTACGAGTGATCAACCATTGTATTTCTGGCAACACCACAAGACTGCATCTGTTTAATTACAAGTCTAACAAATAAGATCAAATTAACTGTATGACATGAAATGGATTGCATCCTGTATGCTGTTCAGCCCAAATCTTTTTATTTTTCTCTTTTTTTTTTTGTTTGTTTTTTTTTGTCTGTTATTCTTAATGTTTAATAAACTTTTAAATTTTTCTTCTCTCACCTGTGTGCTTGCTTTGGTGTGTCAGGGCTGGGCAGAGGGCTTGAGGGAGGGGGTGTGTGAGGGGGTATTTCATTTTTCTCCCTCACCAGCTGGTCTGTGAGTGCCCCACAGACCCCGGGCTGGGCTGGGACTCGCGGGGCTGCAAATCCCCCCGACCTGCTGCCAGGTCCTGAGGTCCCAGCAGCTATGGCTTCAGGCAAGTCATTCCTAACACAGAATAGTTAGGACAACTGCCTGGTTTAAAACAGTACTTTATGTAACAATATGTATTAAAGTTAGTGTGCCACACTGTACCATTCACTTTACATTTTACATTCACACTTTACATCGCTGACCTTGAGATGTCATTGTTCATTAATACACCCTGCACAGACTGATACACCCATAAAAATACTGTATATTAAGGAGTAATTTTCCTCTAGTTTACAAAATAACTCACTGCTTTTAATTGTCATTACAGAACCACAGTGATGGGGGTTGGCAATCCCCTGCCAGAGCAGGGTCACCTTGAGTGTGCCCAGAGATGGAGACTCCCCAACCTCTCCAGGCAGCCTGTCCCAGGGCTCTGTCACCCTCCTAAGAAAGATGTTCCTTCTCATGGTTTGGTGGGACCCTTATATTATCCCCTCTTGTCCCTGGGCACCACTGAACACAGACTGACCTCACCTCTTGACCCCACTCCTCAAGGATTTACCAGTGTTGAGAAGATGCCCTCAGTCTTCTGTAGGCTAAAAAGTCCCAAGTCCCTCAGCCTCTCTGCGTCAGAGAGATGTTCTGGTGCCCTCAGCATCTCCACAGCCCTTTTCCGTCCGTAGCTCCCCGTCCTTCCTGAACCAGGGAGCCCAGCACCACGCACACTATTCCAGATGAGGCCTCACCAGGGCAGACACTACATTATTAGACTTGCTAATTTGCATAGAAGACACAGCAGATCCTACATGTGCTTAGGTAGCTCGGACACACAAGCACGGGGTGTGTGTGGAGGGAGTTCATCCTGCGTGTCACAACTGGGCTTCTTCACATGTGCCTGTTATGTGTTGTGCCAGAACACACACATGTGCACACACTCCAACAGCCCTTTGGCTCCCTGGTGAGTTTAAGGATTACATTGGCATACAGCACATTCAGCCAAACAGACTTTAATGAGAGGTCACATGTGGGTAACAGAGTTAGTTGGCATAAAGCAGCATTTCCTACACATGTATGAGGGATAATAACATGTTTCCAGCTTTTCTTACACACACACACATATAAAAAAGGTGGATTGAGTTTTACAATTCTATCTTCATATACCATAATTAGCAATTTTTGCTTTTAAAAGCTAGCTTTATGCTCTCTCACACTCTTTCTCTGTACCTATATATCTGTATTCCCACATAGCTCAGATACATTCAATACTTACTTACATGGTGTATAGTGTATTTAGCATTTACTTCAGTAACATGACTTCATTTTTTTTTAATATCCATTTTATTGAGAAAAAGCTCTGGGTTTAAGCTGTCTATACCTTAAACTGTCGCTCTTGTGTGTGTGTGTGTGTGTGTGTGTGTGTGTGTGTGTGTGTGTGTGTGTGTGTGTGTGTGTGTGTGTGTGTGTGTGTGCGCGCGCGCATAGGCTCTCTGTGTGTGTGGATAGAGTGTGTAGATATTCTGCCCACAATGTAGCTGCTGTAGCACACGCAGCAGCACGAGCACAGAGCTCCCCTTTGCCCAGCACTCTCTGTGTGCACATGCCCTTAGCTCCTGGTGCCCCTTTGTGCAGCTCTGCAGTGCTGCAGAGGGACTAATGCTCTTTCCTGCAACACACTGAGCACTATTTACTCACTAGTGCAGCTTTGTAACATGTAAAAATAGCTTTTGTTCTCATAAGGTTCTGGTTTTTGAGCTGTGTTATGCACAAAATAGAGTTGCTGTAGTCCACACTGGTGTTCACCTCTGTGCTTGTGTGTCCATGTAGCCAGCACTCTGTATGTGTACATCTCTGTGGAGTTGTGTATACACAGAGAGAGCTTCAGTTCCAGGTCCATGCAGCAGAATGTAATAACCTAGGGTTAAATTTATGTAGCTGTAATTATATACTTTATTGCTATAAAATGGTGTGTTATTAGCAGCATAGTGTTAATAAATTCATTTTCTTTTGATATATATAAAAAGATTTTAGTGGTGTATAAAGCCATGCTGGCCCAGCCCTGCCAAACCAAACTCAGTTGGGTACCAAGCCCCACTCTCAGATGAAATCACTGCAGCCACACGGAGCACAAGAGTGATGTAGCTGAGCTGTGTATTCAGCAGCTTTTTATTACTATACTTTAGCTGATGTCTGTAGCAGCTAATGCACGCTTCTGGAGACAGTTGTATGTTTACATACAGTAATATACATGACAGGATTGTCACATACAATTAGGTACTCACCAGCATACACAAGTACATATAAAATGTAAGACTTACTATTGATGGAACCTATTTAGTAGCATTTTTACAGCATACAAAGTACACAGAACAGTTGTCTTTAGGTATATAATGGAGCTTATGGAGATAAAACTTGTCAGTATCTGTGTATATGTGTGTACACAGGTGTATAGTTACAGCTGCATGTGCACACACCCCTGTAGCCATAGCTGTAACTGTGTGTGTTCACACACACACACACACGTGTTCAAAGCAAGTCTGCTGCGTGTGCAGGCGGGTGTGGGGGTGTCTGTGTCCCCCATGGCCACGTGTGCCCGCGCCCGGTGACGTCAGGCCCCATCATTCGAGGGGCTCCTGCTCTTCACACGCTGCCAAGGCCAAAGCTGCCGCACGGGCCCTTCGCGGGGCTGTGGGGGGTGAAGCTGGTGGGGGCTTGCATGGTGCCAGCTGCCTGTAATGCGCTGAGCCATCAGCGCCCAGGAGAGAGACACCCCCACAACAACACCCCTCCCCCCCCTCCCCCCCCGCCTCACTGCCCCCCACCCCTCCTCACCCCTCCGCCCCCCCATCCCCCCCTCTTCCCCATCCCCCCCTCTTCCTTCCTTCCCCCCCCGCCCATGTCACCGGGGCTCCGACACGCGTGTCGCTGTGTCGCGCAGGGCTCTGGCCACCCGCGTGTGACGCTGCCGGCGCGGCACAGGCTGCAGCCCGCCCGGTGCGTCTGTGCCGCGGCCGCTGGTATCCCCTGGGACTTTGGCCTCTCTGCAGGGAGCTCTGGCCCGCCCGAGGCCCCAGCAAGCTGCAGGATTGTGCTGAAGCCCCCCCAGGTCCACAGCCCCGTGCCACAGAAGAGTCGGGGCAGGTGATGGGGGGGTGGGGTACCAGCCCAAACCCCGCCGGCGTGGGGATGCCGGTTCCCAGGAAGGTGCAGCCGCCTGGGACAACCCGCGGCGCAGAACCGGCTCATTCGGGGCAGCGTTTGAGTTTCAATCGGGCGGTGCCTGCTGCCCTCTGGAGGCATCTGGGGCTCGGACACGCTGACAGGAACCCCCCCCCCAGGACGGCGGCTCCTCCACTCCCATCCCCACCCACGGTCACCCCAACGTCTTGGGGCCGGGACCAAAAGAGCCCCAGTGGCCCGTGCCCATCGCCCAAGCCCAGCTCCTCCCGCTCCTCCTCCCCCTCCCACGCCCCAGAGGTATAACCCAAACATCCGGCTGAGGTGTAAGGAAGATGGTTTAGGTTAGTGACATAAGCACCAGTTTCTAGTCCTGGGCGCGCTGGTGGCTGGACACGGTGCTGCGGGGACCTTGGCTCACACACCGCCGCAGCTTCGCTTTGTTCTGGTGCCTCCGGAGACCGCAGGGACCCACCCAGAGCGCCGGGGGCTGCCCAGCTCTGCCCAGTCGCAGCCAGACTATCCCCGAGCATCCCCCAGGGCGATGGGTGCGTGCGGCAGCTCTGCCAGGTCTCCCCATTCCTTTTTTTAAAATCAAGACCCACTTTCCATGAAACCTGTCAGCATGTCAGAGGCTTCGCGATGCTTTAGCCCCTCTGTTGCACTTACACAGATGCTTAGAAAACGTTACCGAGGAGGGGGCTGCACAGGCAGCTGCACCCACGGTACATCTGGCAGCCAGTGACACCCAAACAGCCAGCCTGGAGTGATACCTGAACGGACTAACTAGGAGTTGCCCCCACGCCAGAGTGTGATCCGTGTGTCTGCTCCACCCCTACATTTCACATCTACCTGTAATCATTCCTGAAGTGCAAACGTGTGGGAGGGAGCTGGGAGGTACCGGTGGGTGTGACACGGGAGCTCCGGTGCTGCACACACCGTGTCCCGGCGTCATCACCCCGTGGGCATCGTGGGCCCGGCTGCCCCCGGCAGCGCCGACACAAGGGGTCCCGCAAGAGCCGTCACGGCTGCTGAGCGCTGGGCTCGCTCGAAACCACCATCAGGCGGTTTTCCCGCTTAGTAACTTGCTCTGTTCTCGCTCTTCTCCCAGTGTGACGCTGCAGCAGGGAAAGAGACAGCCCCCCAACCCCCCCACCCCCCCAAAGACCAGACGCGTGGTGAGGGGCTGCAGGGTCAAAGACTAAAATGTCAGCCGCGGTCAGGGGACAAACGCAGCCACCCCACCACCCCTCGCCCTGACCTGCCCTTGGCTAGCATGGGGATGGCTGTTTGCAGCGCTTTGCTGCAGAGAGCAGCGAGGTGTGTCTGGTGGGACACCCACCCCCACCCCCACCCCCACCCTCCCCGGGCTGGGGCAGGGATTGGACTGGAGATGCTGCTGGGAGTGGCATGGAGATGAGGGAGAGAGCGTGTTAAAATACTGAAAAAGCAGCAGGGAAAGTAAAGCAAGCCAGAAAATAATAATTGAAAAACCCCCAAACACCACCCTCACACCCTCTTCCCCCCCCCCAGCACCTTCCCCCAAAGCCCCGCTCACAATAGAACAAACCAAACTAAACGGCTCAGGAGGAGGAACCAGACCTCCAGTTCTGCCATCCGGCGGCATCCCAGGCCCCAGCTCCGTGCCTGGAGCAGCCCCGGCCAGGGGCGGGCAGCGCCGGCGCAGCGGCACCGCTGCCACCCGCAGCCCACGGGTGGGCCCCAGCACCCAGCCCCAGGTCACTCTGTCACCTGGGCTGTGGCCAAGGTGCCTGGCGGGTGCCCGGTGCCCCGGCCCAGCTCCTGGCTGCCCTGAACCGCATGGCCAGAGGCCGCGGTTTCCCACTCCCCGGGATGCAGGGGAGTCACTAGGTGACATTTACAGCCCCCTCCCCAGCCAGTATCGGTCCCTTTTCCTTTCCCACACAGTCCCTCAGGGATTTCCCCCCTGAGATGATGCTGTGCCCCAGGAGGGGTCGATGTCTCCACAGCGGTTCCCCTCTCAGCTCTCCGCTGATTTCTGGGGATGGGCGGCCCCTGCTCGCTCTCCCTCTCCCTCCGAACGCGGCAGCGCAGCTCCTGCTTCCACCTCTCCCTCCTTTTGCGCCGTCACTGACTCCTCCTGTCTCTCTATCACATTATCAGCCAGGAAAATTGCCTGAAGTTCTGGAATATCCCACTGGCTCTACTAGACAAAGTGGCTGTGAAGAAAGATTGAAGGGCTGGGTTTAAATTGGGGAGAATAAAAGAAGAGGTGACGCTCTCCAGCTATATAAAAGCTGCCTGTGAGGGCTGTTCTGAGCCCACTGCAGTCGGGACAAGGAGTAACAGGCTTAAATCTTAAGAGGGCAGCAGGTGAAGCCCTGAAACAAGCTGCCTGGGAGGACTGTGCCATGCCCATTGTGAGAGGCTGCTCAGAACAGGTTGGACGAGCAAGTCAGGAATGACAGGCAGAGATGGTCCTGCCTGCAGGCAGAGGATGCGCTAAAAATAGCTCAGAGTCCCTTGGAGCTTTATTTTCTGTGATTTAGCAGGAAGCTGGTGAAGCTACTCAGCACCACCCTCAGCTTCAAGACAAAAGCCATTTTCACTCCACCATGTTCATATACAAAGACACAGTTGTTTGGGAGTTTTTTCTTCAATAAAAGCCATATTCCCTTTCTAAACAAACCCTTAGCTTCCCAAGTGCATGGTATTTAATTTGAGAAGGTGGCTGAGCTCCCCCAGCAAGGATGCTCAGTCCTTTAGCCTTCACAACACTTCTCAACCAGGGCTGTGTGAAGCCAATGATACCACAGGCTCCCAAATTTCAGCACGTGGTGTGGGTTGGGTGTCAGTGTTTCAAGACTAATGACTAACTACAGCTCTCCATCCAAACATCCCATGGGCTGAACATCCTGTTGCAGACAAGGCTGCTGGCTGACCATAGCTGGTCACTGCCTGCGCTCCACAGTGCTGCATCCCTCCTGGCAGCAAACATGACATGCAGGACACAAGGAGACGTCTGCTGGAGCTAAACCCACTCACTCAGTAGGTCTCCACTAACGGCTTCTCACCTATGTGAAAATTTGAGGGTGATTTTCAGAGGCACCTGACGGGTTTGGGCACACAGACCCAGTGCTGGCAGGCTCATGCTGCTAAGCAACAGACATCTGAATATATCCTTTGGAGAGTGTGCTACCCTCATTAGAGTCAGTGATGTAACTTTGGTTATAAAACTGGTGCTGGCTTCACTGTGAGCCTTTTGCAAGAGGATTTTGGTTCCCCAGCTTATCCTTAGTAACACGTGCCCTGGTTCTACAAAGGGAACAAGTGTTGCCACCCTTGCTGTTCGCTGTCAGCTTCCCCACGTGCAGTGTGAGGGTGCCTGGGGTGAAAACAAGGCTGCAGGCAGACACCCAGCTCAGTAACCAAATGTCAGCCTGCTTCCAACTTCCCAAAGAGGAAATTGAAAACGCTTAAAGAAACCATAGTTTGCCCAGAGGTTGGGCCTGTAAGGCTTAAATGCCTCCATTCCTTCAGCTACAGATACTCTGGAACTTCATCTCAGGCTTCCTGCTCCTGCTTTTCAAGACAGGCAGCAAAACCCCACACCGAGCAGCCTGGGGGTAGCTCGTGCCAGGCACAGCGTTACCACCACCCGGCTACTTGTGCCACCCGTCCTCCCAGCACTGCTCCAACACTAAATTAAAAGCATCCAGATGCTTAGTGGAGAAGGACCTGGGGGTCCTGGTAGATGACAGGGTTGGCCATGAGCCAGCAGTGTGCCCTGGGGGCTGAGAGAGCCAATGGGATCCTGGGGTGCATCCGGAGGAGTGTGGCCAGCAGGTCACAGGAGGGGATCCTCCCCCTCTGCTCTGTCCTGGTCAGGCCCCACCTGGAGTGTTGTGTCCAGTTCTGGTCTCCTTGGTTTAAAAAGGACAGGGATCTCCTGGAGAGAGTCCAGAGAAGGGCCACGAAGATGATTAGGGGCCTGGAACATCTCCCCTATGAGGACAGGCTGAGTGAGCTGGGACTCTTCAGCCTTGAGAAGAGAAGACTAAGGGGGGACCTAATTAAAGTTTATAATTATCTGAAGCAGGGGATGCAGGGGGAATCAGCCAGCCCCTTTTCAGTGGTCTGTGGGGATAGGACAAGGGGCAATGGCTGCAAGTTGGAGCACAGGGAGTTCCACACCAACATGGGGAAGAACTTTTCCCCAGTGAGGGTGAGGGAGCCCTGGGACAGGCTGCCCAGGGAGGTGGTGGAGTCTCCATCTCTGGAGATATTCAAGACCCGTCTGGACGCCTATCTGAGTGATATGTCCTAGGGAGCTGCTTTGGCAGGAGGGTTGGACTTGATGATCTCTTGAGGTCCCTTCCAACCCCTACAATTCTATGATTCTATGATTCTATTCTATGCTTCCCAAGAGCCAGTAGCGAACATTTCAGGTACATTCCCCTTCCAGATTTGTGACAGTGCTCAGTGAGTTAGTCAAATGACAACAAACACTTCCAAAGAGCAGAAGGACAGCAAGGAGGCTGTAGCTGCTGAGGAGCACAGGCGATGCCACAGGCAAAGCATCCTGCTCAGCATCACAGGGCAGCAGGCAGGCTGCAGGCGCCGGGGCTGCGGAGCTGTGGCTGCCTCACCCTCCCGGTCATCCTTTTGTTAACTATTTTTAGCTTTAATCTTATGACACCTGTTGATGGTGAAAGCAATTAGCAAGCAGACCCTGACGTCCTCCACTCATTCAAAAACAGCCAGTCCTGGAGACAAGACTTGAAGGTGGCAGTCACGGGGCTAAACACACCAGGCCTGAAGAAAAGAACTGTGTGGGTGACTCAAAGAGGTTCCCAAACAAGCAGCAGGGTCCTGACATTTAAGCAAGAGGTTTAATAGGAAAATCTCTATGAAAGACTTGCGTATCTCTGCTTTAACCTGCTCATTCCAGCCCCTGACACACACAGAGAGCTCTGGAAATGCTGACAGCGGTGTGATTCCCAGCGTGTCAGAGTTCCGTCACCGGCTCTGAAAACCACGTAAGAACCCACCATGCTGCAGAGTGTGACCTGCGATGGCCCCGAGCTCCACAAGTCCTTGTGTGACCTGTACTAGGGAGCTGCTCTGGCAGGGGGTTGGACCTGATGAGCTCTGGAGGTCCCTTCCAACCCCTGCAGTTCTGTGACTCTGTTACTGCAGCACCGAGAACAAGCCGCATGCCATGGCCTGGCACAACCCTGAGCATCCAAACCAAGGACCTGGATTTGGTAACCTTTAAAGATTTTGGAAAACCATGGTAAACAACCATTTCAGAGAGTCTTTGAAGTACCCTGTTCTGACAGCAGCCCTTCAGCAGGCATGGGGAAAGGCGCAAACGCCAGGTTTAGACATGGGCCTCCTCTGCAAGGACTTCAGTGCTCACCTGGAACTAGAAGAGACACAAGGAGAGAGAGGGATGTGGGGAGGACAGAACTGGAATAGAAGCTGTCATGACTGCTGCTGCTGACAGCAGAGTTAATCCACTGTGCAGTCCCTACTGGTGTGAATTAGAAACCCAGTACAATACCAAGTGCACTCTAGGATAAATCCCTAAATTAATCCTTTCAGATAACTGAATTTTTAGATGCACACAATATTATGTTAAAATAATACAACCAGGAAGTGATGAGACTGAAAGCATCCAGTATTGCAAGACCCTGTTGCATCCTAGGCACCCTCCGGCAAGGTCCAGCTGCACACTAACACACACCTTGCCCCTGCTGCAGTTAGACTCTGTGTACTAGTTGCACTTCCAAAGCCAAGAAGCGTAGAGAATACAGATGCAAGTGCTGCTAAAAACTGCTGCAAACACTACTGGAAGAAGCACTGTTTTTACTCCTGGGAGGAATCAGCCTGGAGAGCTGCAATTAGACAGAGGGAAAAACCCCATAGAATCATAGGGGTTGGAAGGGACCTCGAGAGCTCATCGGGTCCACCCCCCTGCCAAAGCAGCTCTCCAGCTCATATTGCACAGGTCGGTGTCCAGACGGGGCTGGAATCTCTCCAGAGATGGAGACTCCACACCCCCTGGGCAGCCTGTCCCAGGGCTCCCTCACCCTCACTGAGGAAAAGTTCTTCCCCATGTTGGTGTGGAACTCCCTGTGCTCCAACTTGCAGCCATTGCCCCTTGTCCTGTCCCCACAGACACTGGAAAGGGGCTGGCTGATTCCCCCTGCATCCCATGCTTAAGATATTTATCAACATTAATTAGGTCCCCCCTTAGTCTTCTTTTCTCCAGGCTGAACAGTCCCAGCTCACTCAGCCTTTCCTCATAGGGGAGATGCTCCAGGCCCTTAATCATCTTTGTAGCTTCCTCTGGACTCTCTCCAGGAGATCCCTGTCTTTTTTATACCAAGGAGCCCAGAACTGGACACAACACTCCAGGTGGGGCCTGACCAGGGCAGAGTAGAAGGGGAGGATCCCCTCCTGTGACCTGCTGGCCACACTCCTCTTGATGCCCCCAGGATCCCATTGTCTGTCTCAGCCCCCAGGGCACACTGCTGGCTCATGGCCAACCTGTCATCTATCAGGACCCCCAGGTCCTTCTCCACAGAGCTCTTCTCCAGCAGGTCATCCCCCAGCCTGTACTGATATAAGTGGTTGTTCCTTCCCAGGTGCCAGACTCTCCACTTGCTTTCGTTGAATCTCATCTGGTTTCTCCCTGCCCAGCTCTCCAGCCTGTCCAGGTCTCTCTGGATGGCAGCGCAGTGTCCTGCGTGTCAGCCACTCCTCCCAGCTTTGGATCATCAGGTACTTGCTGAGGGTGGATGCTGTTCCCTCATCAAGGTCGTCAATGAAGATATTAAACAGGACTGGACCCAACACCGAGCCCTGGGGAACACCACTAGTCACGGGCCTCCAGTCAGACTCTGCTCCACTGATCACCACCCTCTGGGCTCGGTCCGACAGCCAATTCTCACCCCACCTCACTGTCCACTCATCTATCCCCTGCTCTCTCAGCTTTGCTATCAGGATGTCATGGGAGACAGTATCAAAGGCCTTGCTGAAGTCAAGGTAGATGACATCCACTGCTCTCCCTCCATCTACCCAGCCTGTCATGAGATCGTAGAAGGCTATGAGATTGGTCGAGCACGATCTCTCCTTGGTGAATCCCTGCTGACTACTCCTCATGACCTTCTTCTCTTCCAAGTGCTTGGAGATGGCATCCAGAACAAGCTGTTCCATTACCTTTCCTGGGACAGAGGTGAGGCTGACTGGCCTGTAGTTGCTAGGATTCCCTTCCTGCCCTTTTGAAAGACTGGAGTGACATTGTCTATCCTCCAATCCTCAGGCACTTCTCCTGTCCTCCAAGACCTGTTGAAGATGATAGAGAACAGCTCAGCAATCACCTCCACCAGCTCCCTCAGCACACACGGATGAAACCCATCAGGGCCCATGGATTTGTGTGCATTAATCCCTTTGAGCCTCTCCTGGACCTCCCCTACCTCAACCAGAGGGAAACTCTTCATTTCCCCAACACTCCAACTTTCATACAGGATCTGTGGGTCCCGGGGGGCCTTTGAAGTGAAGACCGAAGCAAAGGCAGCATTCAGTATCTCCACCTTCTCAGCATCCTCCGTTACCAGGACATCCTCCTCATTCAGCAAGGGACCCACATTATCCCTGGTCATCCTCTTACTATTCATGTATCTAAAAAACCCCTTTTTATTATCCTTTATGTCCCTTGCCAGCTTCATTTCCAAGTGGGCTTTAGCCTTCCTAGCCCTAACAACATTCCTATACTCTTCCCAGCTGCTCAGACCCTTTTTCCACAGTTCATAAACCTTCTGCTTCCCTTTGAGTTTACTCATTAGCTCCCTGCTCATCCACGCAGATCTTCTGCCTGTCTTTCCCGATTTCTTGCTCAAAGGCTGATCAACATACTCGTTTCCCAGACAGAAACACATTTTCAGTCCAGCTTGTCTGTATTTCAGGCACTGACACTCCTACAGGGACAGGAGCAAACCTCTGTGTTATGTAACTGAGACAAAACCTGGTATGGAAACCCTGCTCTGGAACAGCAAAGGGGAAAGCAGCAAGTTCCCAGCACTGACCAAGACACACACACACAGACACACAGACACACAGACACACAGACACACAGACACACACACACTGTCTTCCCCAGCAACTGAATGATGTGGAGTGAAATCTTTCCTACTGTTTTCATTAGAGTCGACTGAGCAAACACGAGGGTCATGAGGTTCAACACCAGATCTCTTGTGTCCAGAGCATCAACAGTGTCAGTCCCTTCCCTGCCTAAGAGTTGGAGAAAGGGGCGGGGGGGGGGAACAACCACCACCCAAAAACCCACTACCACAAGTAGAAGTCTCCAAATTGCACAAAATGTTTATTGTTAGTCTAGTACATTCATTACCATATTGACTAGAATACAGTCATTCAAAATCTTTTTGGCGAATTGGAATTTTTTTAAAAACCATTTCAAACAGTCCCGAAAGCAACACCATGGAGACCTCAACCACAACACACAGCCCAGCAATACCTTCACTTCTCACTACAGAAAACTACCTGTATTTTAGTGGTTTTAACAGTACTGCGTTTAAACAAAACACATGAACTCACAAAAAAGTGGAAAATATTAAAATAGACATAATGTTAAAAAAAAACTGAGGCATCCAGATGTGCGACTCTCGTACTGGGAATTCATCACCCGCCCGGCTGCTCCTCGTGTGCCTGCCGGGGCGGTTCACTAGTCTGCTGCAGTGGTGCCGTTTCTCCCACCGCCTGCTGACACCGCACAGCAATTCCCCTCCAATGCCCTGGATTTAAAGCTTGTCCCTCTTGTAAATCCCACCTGCAACCCTCTGGTGCAGTATTAAACTCCCCTATCTTGCTACTTGTTGTTTGCAGACAGGCAATATCCAGAACAAAATCTGAAAAAGGCAACACGTTTTGGTTTTGTTTTTCAATACTGACATGAAAAAGTGAGTAAATTAGAAAAAGGATAAAGTCAATCTTAATATAAGACATTCATTATACAGTGGGACAGCATACAAGTGTCGGGCAACCAGTATTACAGGGACTTTCCTACATCTGGTCATTTAATGCACATGTTCTACAGCCAGGTCCTGCTGCCACAGGTGGGTTTCTGCACATAAAGCCAGCGATGCAGCTGAAGATCACTCTGACCCAGCACTAAGTCCCAGAATGCCAAGTGAGTTCTTCAAGGACTTGCTGAAGAACCCATACCCATGAGTTCCAGCTGGTCAGCAACTGCCCTGTACTTGCTGCTTTGACCAGGATTTCCCAGCAGAACAACCCCGGCAAAAGTTGGTGGGAACTGGTTCTGCTGGTCAGTTTCTATCCCTTTGAAAATACCAGCCTTAATATTACAGCACCGGTGTAAGTCTACAAGTTCTGGAGAAATGACTGACTGGTTTGGGTAGGGGGAGAGCAGCTGCCCACCCTCCTCAGTACTGCTGACCTGTGGTAAATCAGCTGTCATCCCTCCGCTGCCCGGCCAGGCGGCACGGAGCACAGCTGGGAAGCGCCAGGAGAAGCTCGTGTCAACTATTTCTTTTAAAGCACTTAATTTCCACTCAGATGAAGCAAAATTCAGGTGCTAAGTGGTACTGTAGATGAGCAGAATGCTATCCTGTTAAAACTCAGCAGAATCACATTTAGGTTTTAGTTTGTAAAAGTGGTTATTACAATTACACTTGTAATACAAGCTGTAGAAGAGGTACAAGTCTGCTTGTCAGTACAGTATGTGGAATGTAACCATTTCTTGCAAGAGTTTGCAACATGAGGAACTGCATAGATGACAGTTGTGTGTTTTCAGTTCAATAAATGTACTTTTAAAGTTTACAAAAAACCATAGTAAGTTTCTATAAAAGTCACATTATACCAAGATAACGAGTGGTAAAAGTGGATTATTTGTCTGGGATTCACGTTTAATAAATGACTAGTGGCAAGGTGAGAGTAACCAAGTCAAATTAGGAGAGTTACATTTTCACTATTGCACTGACTTCACCATTTGAATCACTAATTTAGAAAAATTCATGTAGTTAAAAATCGTAACATTACACTAGAATACAAAATTTATTTGTAAACATCAGGTAGCCAGTTCTACTAACATGGAATGGACTCTTGGTACTGCAGTACAGTACCGTGGGCATTTACAGCACTTGCCATGTGAGGGGCAACTGCAGGACACACACAGCATCAGTTCACAGTAATTGTGTTCAGAGAACTACCAAAGTCAGTGCAGCTTTTCTGTGCAACTTTCCAATCTCCCCGAATTCCTGAAGTCAAAATAATACTGTTACAGAGGCCAAGTGCAGATGATTTCTCTTTTAAAATATCTGTATCTCATAAGTGACGAATTATGTCTGCAGGACTTCTGTAAAGGTACTTCCAAATGGCATAGTAATGAACAGCAGCTGCTGTGGCCACAAACACGTGCCAGATGGCATGGGCAAACGGAATGACTCCATCGCTCTTGAAGAACACCACGCCCAGACAATATATCAAACCTCCCCAGGCGACCTCCTGAAGTCCTTCAGTGTTGCTCTGTCAATTAACAAGGAAAGATGAGTGGTGGAGTGTAAGCATCACAAGGGTATTTTATGCACCAAGCAAGCTGGTTGTCAACTCAGAACATCTTGGATGTGTCAGGCGGACAAGGGAGAAAACCAGTATATTGATATTGTGCTTTGTGAAGTGTAGTTGTTAGTTCTGTGTCTCAATAGCTCTATCTTACTGTAGAGCTAATAGCTGGGTAACTCAAGAATTCAGATGAGGTGGGGTTTTGCTTCATACTCATTAGCAGAACAGACAAGACATTCAGAAAAGGAAACCACGTTACTGTGTGTAAGCACAGAGTTTAGTGCAACTCCTACTAGTTGGATAAAGCATCCAGCAAGGTTTTGCTGTAGTATACTATATACAGTCTATACTGTTAGAGTTTTACTGTAGGTAATAGTAAAACATTTGAGGTGGACAGGATGGAGTAAGATTCTTTACATATTCACCAAGAAACCTTTTTTTTTTAAAAAAATAAATCTACATCCCAAGTGCTGACAGATCCAAGTATAAACCCTACCAAACCCATGCACTGCAACCACTTCTCTACTGCCCCCTCCTTCACTGATAAAAAGAAGCCTCTAGTAAGAGACAAAGTCTAACTTTGTTGCCTCTAAGTCGTTTTCAAAGAGGCAAGAAAAGGGTAATTTTGAAAGGGTCGATTTACTCTCCCCACATCTTGGTTCAGACCACAGCACCAATTAGGTTAGATTTTCCAGAGAATTCTTACCCACACCAAGAAAAAGGACAACATGTTATCAGAAGTCCACTCCATTCTCCTAAAGACAAAGCTTCTTTCCCAGTTTTAGTGGTGAGCATTAAGGAATTTCATGAAGAGTAAAATTTGAAAACACTCCTTGACAGGCTAAAGGTACTGCACATCTTTAAAATTTTTACTAAAATGGAACTGGTTGAATTTTTTAGGTCCCATGTCCTTTCAGAAATGAGGGTCTTCCCAGGTGAAGTTTGGGATGGAAGCTCTCTATCTAGACCCAGTGTTCCAGACTCAACGAAACCAGGTTACATTTCATTGAATGTAAACTAAGCCCAAGATACAACTGACTGTATTTGGTTCTTCTACAGAGAGGATTTACAATTATGGCAGCCTAAAATTAACATATTTTCAGAAGAAGGAGTGCAGCACTGGAACTTCAGCTGGTTATAAAAGGAAAGCTGGTGTGTTTGCAATGCTAAGGGTCACATTCCTTACCATGGATGTCACCACCAGAGCCGGAGAAAATCCCATCGCTAAATAGAAAAAGAGTTCAACGATCTTATACCTAAAAAGGAACAATTTGAGCCATTTGAGGAGGTGTGCAAGAGAATGAACATTCCTTCAACAGTAAAGGAAATATTTCAAACATAATGTTAGCATGGGTCCATTAAACTATTCAAAAAGCTCCCGTGCTTATATGCAACTCATGTTTTATAAGAAAGAGAAAGCTAGGATTTCTCTCTACATGCTACATTGCAGGCAACACCTTCTCTAAATACTGCCAAATGCAGTCATTTGCTTTAAGTACTAGTGAGAATAAAGCACTGACACTACTGCTCATCTCTGAAAAGAAAACCAGTTGGGTCCTGCTTCCTGAGGATAAGGAAGGAAAGCAGGCTCAAGAATTCGAATCTGAAACCCAAGGACTTGCACCTCTAACAAAATCAAGAAAGCAGCAGGAGTCAGTAACCATCAGTGTACAGATATATATATAAAAACAACAGAATGTTGCAGTATAATCTACACAAAATGCACATAAGTTAGGGGCATAAGGATCACTTAACTGTTTTCTTACCTTACTCCCTTGTAGCAAAACTTAAGAGAATGGTAAAACTGGATACTTTCCTCCCACCCCTTTAAGAGCAGGTAAGAGTATCACCTAAAGACACATTTATGACAGGGTGAATACAACTATTTTCTGATAAGATGTAAGTCTGCATCGTGCTCATCACTTATTTTCACTGTTTCAAAGCTCTTACTTCAGCATGTGAAAGGCTGGACACTCCAAACACAAGAAAGCCCCCATTTTTTAATTTCATTTTAAAGTTAAATGCAAATAAAAATTCTTACTTTTCATGGTAGAGAAATACATAAACAGTTCCCCCAGCAGCCATCAGCCAGATAAACCAACGCATGTGAGACGCCAGAGGTCCAAGTTCCCGTAGATTTAACCTGGAGGCACAAAGATTTCCAGAGACAGATGAATGAACAGGCCTCAGTGACATGAGTAGTGGGGCTTGACAAAATTAGTCAGAGCTGTCACTTAGCCATGATGGGGGAGAAGACATGTGGATGTTCTACACAGGGAGACCAAAGGTGTGTTTGTGGTGATGAGAGGGGTGTTTATGGGGTATGTGGAATATAAGTAAGTTCCCTTCTGCTGTTTTCTAGTATGACTTTCTGTTCAGCAAATCCCAGGAGATTACATCATGTTACATTGTGCAATGCAGGATGTGGTCTATTGAATCTAAGAAGATCCCTTTAGATTTTGTGAAGCTGCAATGATAAACTGTTTATACTGGAAAAAGATTGAATTCTGAAGCTGTGCTTCAGATTTCTTACCATGGTGCATATGAAGCTGCAATGAAGACATAGATCATCATTCTGTCACACATGTGAAAGCAATGCTCCATTGTCCTAGTAAAAAAGAGAGAACACACTTCAGAATTACTTTGGGGAAATTACCATCAGCTCCATAACCTCTTAAAACTATCCAGATGATTTCAATTTCAGGAGGTCATTCAGGACATGTAGGAGTTGAGCATCCTTCCATTCCTCTCCCCATCTCCACTCCATCACACATCCTGCTCTCTGGCAAGGAGGCAGAAAGCTGTCACATCAGTTCTGCCTAATCCATAAACAATTACTATTCAGTGACTACTGGTTACATCCAATTTATGGTCCAGACCTACACAGGAGTGAGGACAGGACCAAAAAAACCCAACAACAAACCCCAAATAAAGCCCCACACCTTAGTTTTGCTATTGGCTTGCTTCCAAGAAGGCTTTCTGATAGTTAGCTGTGCTCTGCATACCATAGTCCAGATAGGGTTCTCATTTCTGCAATGGGTGGATTATGGATTATAACCATCATGCCCTTAGATTATGTTTTTCCAATGGAACTTCTGGATTAAGGAGCCTGGAGAAACACCTATTTTACTTGCAGAGAGGCAGCAGACACTGTGTGTTTGTTTGGATATCAGCTTGGCTTGCTATTTCTTCCATCAGAATCAAAGGTGATTTTCTCATGATGCAGTACAAGGCACCACTCCAGCCTTCTGTAAAACCATTCTGTTGACCACCCAAGAAGCACCACACAGAACAGGAAAACACATCACCCTACACAAGAGCTACAGCCATACCTTAGATGACTCTTCTTCCAAGAAACAATATGAAAGACTGTGGAGACAATGAAGAGTGCACACAGCCCCACGCCATACATCCAGGCCGTTATCCTCTCCCAGCGATCATCCGAGAGCCGGTGGAGAAGGGCACTGCCCACAATCGCAGGAACAATGAGGAACTAAGAAAACAAAAGGCCTTTGTTAAGTCTTTATGGCAGCCAACACAGCATCACCCACAGGACAGCAACGGCAGGGAGATAACACAGCAGTACACCCGTGTGCCCAGCCTAGCTGGGGCGAGCTTTGCAGCTGTTTATCTGCCAACACACAAGCTCCAAGACCTCAACAATATCTCAGACACCTGGGTTATACCTGTGTCAGGTCTCCTCACATGGTGCTAGGCTAGGTTACTAGCTTTAGCCATGACAAAATCAGGCAAACCAAAGCATTTGCTCAGTCTGAGTAGTGGTTTTTATTTTCACCTCTGTTTTCTGTTTTAAAAGAGGTTTTGACCTTAGGCCTGGGTCTGAACCACCACTTGTGCACAGAGAGGCAGCACAGGGCAGACCAAAAGAAACTTAAATTTTAAGTTAAGAAATTTAGAAATATGCAGTTAAGTAGAAGAGAATTAAACAAAGGTTTTGCAGAACCTAGGCTTTAGATATCATAAAGTAGCTTCAGACTTCTTTTATGCACAGATTCTTAATGCACAAAGATGATGTTCTTTTAATGCACTGTATCCAAGTGCTTTCCTCACCACCCTCCTCTCAAGCAGCTTTAATTCCTATCTTCCTAAGCAACCACTGTTAGAACATCACCACATGCTCACATAAGTATCTAGGAAGTGGGCTGCAGGCTACATATACATTTAAAACTCTCCTCCTTTCCAGAATAAATTACGTCACACACCTTTGTCTAATGCAGAAAAAACCCAAAGTACCAAAAAGAAAAAGCATGTCCAACATGTATTTAAAGAAAAGAAAATAACCTGCTGCCTCAGACATCTCTACCTGTCTCCTTTCACTATGAAGATGTATCTTGGTTGGGATTCTAAGTTAAAACCTCCACATAAGTCCCCTTCCAGCCCCTCTGGTATGTCTTAAGATGTTAATTAGTTCACTTGAATTGTAAATAAGCTTCATAAGAGAAATTCTTTGCAGTTTAAGTCAAGTTTTGCATGCTAAACAATAAGGCTAGGAACAAGTAATGTTTAAACAAATGTGGCAACTCTGCTTTGCATTACAGGTTTGAGAGCTTTGAGTGCAGGTTCTGCACTGTCCTCATCCTTTACCTACTCAGAGCCTAGAAGAAACTGAGGCTGTGATCACAGCAACAGTGCAGGAGATACAGAGAATACTGAGTCAATTTGGAAAGCAGCCAGGTAATCCAGAGAGTGAAAACACCGAAACAAACAACTGGCTTTTACTACTGGCTTTTGAAGTTCATGAACTGTAGCTTCACTACTATTTCTTCCTCTTTGCAAAATTTACTACTTTTAAACCAATGGCTGTAGAGCCACAGAAATGAAGACAAGGGCATTCCCATACCCACAGAATGGAGAAACTGCTTTCACCTCTGGTCTGAGTTTTGAAACAGGACTATGGAAGTTGACCTCATGCACTTTAAGGCCAAAAATAGTCTGTGCATCTGGCTTCTCATTTATCACAAACACAAACTGCCACACACATATCCTGGAGAGCCCCCAAATTCAAGAAAGGTTAAAGCATTTCACTCCTCAGGAGATGAATCTCTCCTGTTTTCCACAGATGACATATGGATTAAAGTGTTACTGAAGCCCTTGAGACTGATTAGATGTGACAGTTTCATTTGGGTTTTGCAGGAGGCAGGAAAATGCTAAGCTCCAGAAATAGGGTTTTTTTAGCTGTGTTTCTCTAAACTGTGCAATCATGCTGGATCCACATTTATCAGTTTCCTTCCCATTTTCTGGTGCAAATGTCAGTTTTGACTAAACTTGACAGAGAACTAAAAGGTTTCAGAGGGATTATGTACCTGCAGGTGTCACGAGCACCAGTAACTGGGTAAAACAGCAAATCCCTGCTAATTCCCTACCAGGAGACCAGGCACGAGCTGCTCAAGGATTCTGCCTGGAGCTCTGATTAAAACAGTTTTACAGGACAGAAGGCCTCATTGGAAACCAGATTCCACTATTACACAGAACAACTTGCTTTTCTTACACAGTTATGCCAGCTTTTTACTAGTCTGAGTAAGCAAACAGATCCTGTTAAGCTATGATGTGTAATACCCAAATGAGCCTACAGAGTTTGTTGCCAATAATTTTTTCTATTAATGATTGTGTATAAAGTTACAGGGTTAAAACAAATAAGGAATTCTCTTATCACCTATTTCCTCACATCTTCAGATTGAAGAATACAACTACAACTGAGTAGGTGGATGAAGACCTGAATTCATCTCTTTCCTGCCTTGTCCTGGCTCTGAAGGATGATTCGACTCCCAGGGAACAGCACTACACTACCATGAGAAGGATTTATTGCTTTTTCTAAGTATTCTATTTGGAAACACTCTCCCTCTGTGCCCAATGTGCTCCATGGGAGCAAGCTAGACTAAACAAGAAATGTTTTATTATTCATTTTCTGACCAAAAAAGCTAGATTAAAGACAAAATACAGAAATGCTACCCTGCTGTTCCAGCCAACTGGATAAGGCTTCTCCAGGTACTAATGCCATACCAGGTACCATCACACAAATTACTTCATTATACCTAACATCCATCTCAAAAAAGAAATCTAGCACTTTAGTTAACAGAACAAAGAAGATTTTCTCATGCTCATTTGGAAAAGGATCTCTGGTGCAAGAACTGCATTTTAATCTTCAGAATAGAGAAGTGGTCAATCATTCCTTTGAAAGTAGGGGGGGTTTACTAAAAAAGCAGCCAGAGAATCAGAACTAACAGAACAATTGTGATTGTGCCATATCATTTTACAGCAATGACATAGCATCTTAAGTTGCCAACATTCAGAGCAGCAAAGCTAGTCACTACAAGTCACAAAAAGCTGCACACGAAGTGAAACTCTTCCAAATGATATTGTCAAACCCACCAACTTAATGTACTATAAACCAAAACTGTGATGCTCCAGTTTACTAATTTTAGCACCTTCATTATTACTTGCTAAATCAGAAATGGGGCTGGTAGAGAGATCTACAGAACAAGAGAGCAGGCAACAGTTTCACTAAGTTTTCTAGAGCAATGCTAGAACAAAATGAGACTGTGACATTACAAACCCCTTTACAATACAGAACATTAAGGACCAAAACATATTTATTTACAGCTACAGGTGGGAAACTTTAAGAGGTGGATTTGGCACAACTCCCACATGATGTATTTTGGGAAACTAACTAACAACCCCTAATGACACAAACAGGAGCCACTGCAAAAAGCCTTTAGGCAGAGCAGGATGCTGAAACAGTAACAGAAAACATCAGACATATTTCATGGAAATTAAACCCTCTGGTTACTAACTTACAGCAAAGGATCCTTCACCTATCTGGGGGTGCACAGGATACTGATACACTGTATTTTATCTGCATTTCTCCTGTAAAGACTTTTTAAAATCTGTTTAAAATGTTGCTTTTCTGTAGAACATTCACATCATATTGAGTTACTTTCTTTCTGCACACAAGGCTATGTAGTCAGCCACAATAATACCCCCTACACTTCCTCTCTGGGAAGGAGAACGTGGGAAAGATCAAGAAATCTCACAAATCCATGTATGACACTTGGAGGGAACCATGAAGGACTGTGTCAACCTCAAGCCACCTGCCCTAGAGCCAAGTACAACATCATCAATCTTCTCAAATAAGGAGACAAGCATCATGGAGTGGGAAGCCTACTGCCAACTTGGGTTGTGCAATAGACAGAGCAGAGAATCTGCTGGTATCAGGTAGAATGATGACCCCTTCTTCCATGCTCAAACAGCCTGGTAATGTTTTTTTAATATTTGTACTACTTCTTCCCATGCATGCACAAACTCAGACTGTAACTTACTTGAAGAGTAGTTCCTCCTCCAAAGAGAGTTTAAGAAACTTTTAGAGCAGTATAAAGCAAGTCATGTCTAAATTCTGACATTCTAATACAACAGAGTGTATATATATATTGTCTGATACCTTATGTATGCTAGAAAGTTTCACAATGAAAGAGCCATTCCCCCCTTAGATTTAGCTTACCTTACAACTTAAATTCTTGCAATTCCTGCTTCTCTCATACACTGTTTCCATCCTGTTCTTCTAAACACAGAGCTTTTTTTGTCTCTGTACTCAACTGCATAGCTGCCCTTCCTGTCTCCTAGTGTCTAAAGACAAATCAGTGTTTGATTTAAAGCTAAAAATATCAAGACATTTTAAATAGCCTTACTAGTTAGAAGGTAGAAGATACCTTACTATACAGTCAGCTTTTAAGTACTGTACCAAAAACCTATGCATGGGGCTTTGTGTGCCCCCCCTTTTTTTCAAGCAGCTGCCTGATCTGCCTGTTGTGTATTTTTAAGGAAGAAACCAGAAAGGATACACAGTGAGGAGTACAGCCACAGTCATAAAATACAAGGTAAGTACTTTCTGAATTATGAATAAAGCTTTGGGAAAAAAGGAAAAAAAAAAGAGGAAACATTGCCAAAATCTGTTTTATAAAAGTTACATCAATGTCTAATTGGAAACTCATACTGTAATATACCAGCAAAGACCCAACCACTTGACCTTCTAACACTTAGCAAACACAGAGGAGAAGCAAGCATCCCCACAGCTGCTTCTGTGTAACACAGTGTGCTTTGCCAGATTAGATTCCTATTTCAAAACTTTACATTTTGATTAAAGGTTATTTATTGCACACAATTTTATTTAAGGCCTAAGAATCCCACTATTATACTACATTTTATTCTCTTCTAAAAGATAAGTTAACATCACATATCCCCAGGCTGCTAGCAGCTCATGGTAGGTTTCAGCATATAGCCTGACTGTTCAAAAAGTAATTAGCTTCACCAGAAACAGCAGCATACCAGAAAATACTGATGACATCTTGGCTGTAACCTCCTGATAACAGGCAAGAATAAGACATGCCTGTTTTTCAACTAGATGAAGGCTAGAATTGCTAAGGAGTACAGCAACTTCTGCCAGATATTTTGAAATCTAACTTTTTGGCCAGAGTAAACAGGATTTGTCCAAGGATTATGAGATAAACTACATATTTGTGCTAACTAACAGAATGTTGCTTCATTCTCTAGCTAAATAGGCATATATTGACGCAATGCTGTATGTTGAGACCCTTGGCTTAAAAACATAAGCTTCAGTTAGCTTTTCTGTATGTAAACCAAGGTGATTCTTTCTTTACCAGCAACACAGAGCTATATGTTCATTAGTTATAAACTATATGCAAAGGATCTTTAAGAACAGCTCTTTCTAGAACTGAACAGTCCCATGCATTAGCTTGAGCATTCCTATCTGTAGCTCTGTCAGACATGCTGGAGATAAGAGACTGAGGGCAAAGTCAAACATACTTCAGATATTTGGAGTTAAACAGTGGATTGAGAAGCATAAGCAGCTTTTATAAAAGGGCAAATGCTATCTTAAAAACAAACACACACATTTAAGTCCTTTTCAAAGTGCCAGACAACAAATTAAACTTCCCAACTACTAAAGAAAAAGAGACTGGTTTCCTAATGGTGTCTATATGGTATAGTCAAATCTTGCATGGGCCCTTGGATTACAAAAACAAGGACAGAGTAGGATGTCTTGACAAGGGCTGTCAGCACTATTAGTGCCTCTTGGAAATTAATAGATTTCTCAAAGAATGAATTCAGAGTTATTAAGTATCAGAACTAAGCCATTCTAGCTCTTCTAGCTGATACCCAGGTGATAGTCCTACGAAGCCTTCTACTTCTGACATGGATAAATCACACAATAGCATGAGAACACAGTGTTAGGAAATCTGCCTTATAGGTCTATACTAGTTAGACCTGCATTTACTTCACCACAGTCATCCTTTCACCAGAATAGAGGAAAACCATCTGAAGACATGTCACTTTGGTGAAAAGGAATCTTGTGAAGGATCTGGAGCTCTGAGAGACTGAGAAGAGGCATTAGTGTCTACCAGCCATCTAATTCATGTTACATTTTCTGGACTGTAATAGCTGGAGCTTATATAACAAAACCAGAGGGGTTGTAAAGGTGAATACACACAGGCAAAGGGAAGTATTTAGCCATCCAAACAGGAAAAAAACCCCCAAAATCTCTGGTTTAAAAAAAAAGCTATAATAAAGGAAGTGTACTTACTGCATGTGTGTAACAGTTAGCAGCATGTTCATAGCAAGTGGGTTTGTAGCGGCTGTTTGCTGGAGCTGGGTGGTTCATGAACCTGTTGAGTAATTAAGAAGCATTTTTAGGAAAGTTAATAAACCATCTCTTTGGAGTCTCATGAAGTAATACCTCCTAGGTATTTTAGGCAGAGACATGTTAAAAGTAAATTGTACATTCTCTTAACAGAAACATAGATTAATAAATTTCTGTGAGTGCCTCTCACAGTGGGTGGTTATCTTTATACAGGACTTTGCATACAAAAATCAAATTCTTACTTCACCAAAAGCTTGGCTGGATAAAGAATGAACTATTTCCTATTTAAATTACACAATACAGACTCCTGAAATGCAGGCTTCATCATAGCTGCCAAGAGTTACAGCAATATTCCAGTTCTCTTTATAAGCAGGAGGGGATTTTATAAGCAGGAGGGGATTCAACTTTTTAAAAGAGCAGATAATGGCAGGACAAGGGGGAATGGACTAAAGCTAAAGGAGGGAAGGTTTAGATTAGATATTAGGGGAAAGTTTTTTTACAGAAAGTGTGGTGAGGGGCTGGAACAGGCTGCCCAGAGAAGTAGTAGATTCCCCGTCCCTGGAGGTGTTCAAGGCCAGGTTGGATGGGGCCCTGGGC
Source organism: Gallinula chloropus (assembly GCF_964237585.1). Classification (NCBI taxonomy): domain Eukaryota; kingdom Metazoa; phylum Chordata; class Aves; order Gruiformes; family Rallidae; genus Gallinula; species Gallinula chloropus. The sequence goes on from NC_140105.1 coordinate 12,170,081, forward strand.
AGCCTTGTGTAGCTCCAGGCTGGATGTTGGTGGCCCTGCCTGTGGCAGGGGGGTTGGAGCTCTGTGATCCTTGGGGTCCCTTCCAACCCAGACCATTCTATGATTCTATGATTCTCTTACACCTTGGAGCAAACCAACTTGAACCCTGACTTTCCAATTCCTATAGCAAGCAGTATTTGTGCTCGGAGCATTAGATGGCTTGGGTTTTCCTTTGGAGCTAATGCTATCTTCTTTCTGTACCTGAGACCCAAGCTACACTAGGGTGAAAGGAGACCCTAATGGTTAACTCTGAAGAGGAAAACCTTCAAGAGGCTTAGCACAGACATTCGTTTTCTCTATGAATTCTCCACCAGTACCTAACGCACACAGCCTATGCCAATCAAACCAACTATGATGAAACTGGAGAAAGTTTTCAAAGAACCTGCCAAAACAAATGTTGCATTTAACTGTTCTAAAAAACCCCACTCGAGTTGTTTCTGTGAAGTGACCTGGTTTAAATTGTGTGATAAAAACCTCAAGAAGACAGCACACATTGATACACACCCAAAGTTATGGACTACTCCAACTACCTTAGCATGGATGTGATCCCAGCACAGTCTGCTATGGAGTGATTCTCTTTCACCAACACGTTCCAGTTCACTCCAGACTATTATAAAACTATGCATTGACAATTAGTCAGGTATCCAACAAGCCAGGAACAGTTTCACAACAAATACAGAACATGCCTGTACGTTCAGGACTGAGAGCAGCTTTGTGAGCTGCATTTACATAAAGAGCTTGTTAGAAAAACTTTGGTCCTCCTGCATCTGCTTCCTGGTTTTAGTCAAAACCAGTCCTGTTTTTATGACATCCATAAAATAGTGGCAAATCTCAAACTAGGGAAAAATAGCAAAAAAACTCAAAAAAATCCAACTAGAATCTTATAGCCTGAGTAAGCAGTTACAGATTTCTGGGATATAAACCACTTTCTTTACAAATGACTTACTAAATCAGCCAGTAAAACAATTTTTTTTCCTAAATGGATGTATCAAATTTTAACAGCATTGATAGAACTGCTCAGTTCCACCATGTTTCTCCAAAACTGTAGCAATTTCAAAAAGGTTTCTACTGTTACTAATACAGAAGGATGAGAAAAACATGAATTTCATTCCCACAGTATAAAAAGTTATTAGCACATGAATAATTCCACACCAGTTAATATATTGTTAAAAAATGGCAATCCCTTTGTCAGTGCTCCCATCTCCAAGAGGATGATGACATTGTTGTCAGATACACCAGCTCACAGAGCATTTGGAAAACTATTTTGTTGCCCAGCACGCACAGCTCTTCAACAGCTGCTTCAGACCATCTCTGCATCCTGTGAAGAGGGAACACTGGGTTTACTCAGTTCTGCTTCCAAGTTAGGACAGCATTTAAAAATAAAAGCATCTGTTGGCTCAGCTGAGTGACCAGGATTAGACTCAAAGTCACAAGAAACCTTTCACCGATTACGTCTGGAGTATTATTACATCTCCCCAAAGGCCACAGTGGTACCTTGGGAGTCTCACACAGCACAGAATAAAGAAACCCAACAACTAAAGTAATCAAAGGGATAAGCTTATGCTCAGTATTAGCTTTATCACTTTTGTTGTTCCAATTTTCTAGAGAAGGTATTATCACCATCTAAAAAGCTATAAATACTTGAAAGCAGCCTGCTAATGGGACCTTCTATTATCCATTAGATGATTTTTTTCTTTCTCTTCCCATTTATATTTATTTAGCAGGAAAGATACTGGGCCTTTCTAAAGCAGTCACAACAGAGCCTGGGCTAATGTTAGATTTTAGGCAGATTTATTAACAAAAATTTCCGAAAAGTCCATTTATTAAATTAGTGAGAATAAGAAGTCCTAATAAATACAGTGTTATTAGCAGTGAAACAACACAAAGACATCCACAAAGCTATCCCTTCCCTGTTATCTACACAAAGGCTTGGGGTTTTCCCCCTTGTTTGTGCCAGCACAGGAAGGATGCAAATATTTGTTCATCTGTGTGGTAACCATAGGCTGGCAAAACAGGGGAGCATTGGGTTCCAGAAAACTTCACTTGCAAGACAGTTCAAACATTTTTTATTTTTTTTATAAGCACTTCAATGCTGATTATTTGTTTTAAAACAACAACAAAAATGGTCAGCCTTTTGAAGAGAAAGCTTTACTGGGCTACTCAGTTTTCTACTGGACATCACCATTAGTGATGCCTCACCTATCCTTCCACCTTCATGTCTGTGCCAATACCTCTGCTGGGGCATTCTGGCAGGACAGGAGGAGTTAGGCTTTACCTCTGCCTTCAAGGAAAACATCTCACACCACCCCAGAAACTACCTTCACTGTACATTTGACACTCCTGCACCTTTCCTTTCCACAGGTTATCAACTGCAACAGGCTGCAAGACCCCTGCACCTAATGCTGGAGCATCTTTACTCAGGTCATCACTCTCAGACACCTTCAGTAAAGCAAAGGTTCAGCCATTTCCCTATGCCTTTTTATAAGGCTACTTATAGACATTACCAGGAACAACTTGAGAGGAAGGACAATTTAAAAAGCATTTGAACAGGGCAGTAATTCCAGCCAATGCTTCTTGAGTTTGCTTCATTTCCTGCTCCCAGCTAATGCCTTGAAAACAGACCTGGGGTTTGAAAAGAGCTGCTCTGCCAGCACCTAGAGTAATTGGCAAAGGCAGGGAAAATTGTTTTGACACATGCTGTTTGTACACTCCTGCAGTCACACAGAGGTATGCCTCTGCAATATGAAGGCAGAGGAATCTGGATGGAGACTTATTCACAGTCCGGAGGCAAAAACTGCTCCGTTCTTTCTTAAAGAAAAATAAATAAAGAAGTCCCACACCACCACCAACGGATGTCTTTTGTTTTCTGCCACATGAATACTGCAACAGAGGGACATTGTTTTTCCTCCCAGCTACAAGTCAGGTTTGCCTCTTCTGAAAAAAGACAATTGTGAAGAATATAATCTCACCTTCCTAAAAGTGGAGACTGGATACACAGCATTCAGATACTGTTTAGTCCTAAATAACAGCTCTCTAACACAACCATTAAGGTTCTTATCAAATGCAGGACAGTCTGATAAGGTCTCACTGAACTAGACCACAATTTACAGGAAACATCTTTAAGTGAAGCCTTTTAATTCTCTAGATAATCTCTAATATATTATTTAATAGGAGCTGTTGTGAAACTGGAATAATTTCATCAGCAGATGCATAGAAATTCTCTCTCACACACACAAATACTTCACTATTTAAGATACTAACAACCTAAGATCTCCAATATAAAATATTAGCTCCTCCAATATCAGAATTTGAACTTTCTTAAATTATCAGCCTACTTGCAGCCAGCCATGAGAACAGAATGCTTCTGCACTGAACTGGGTTATGAGTTTATTTTCACCCTCTAAATGTATTCTGAAGGCTCAAGAACAACTTGAGGCCAAGGAAGTCCAAGCTTCATGATTTCACAGCACACAAACCACCTTCCCTGATGAGCACATTCCCTGTAAGTGGAAAAGGGGCATTAAGAAAGACAAAAGAGAAGCCCATACCCCTCTCCTCACCTTCCTAGAACCTTGATCTTGAAACACTTCGAATATTTAAATATTTAAAATGCTAAACACATGGACTAAGCCATCCTTTGTGAGACCCATGGTCTCAAGCTCCTGTTCATACTCAAGGAATAAATGCTGTATGTTTCACAGTGGTTCCAGAATTAAGAGGTGACAGTATTTGAGAGAGGAAGGAGGAAAAATTCGCAATGCTTTGTCTCTGCATGCAAACCAGCTTAGAAAAATAAATTACAAAAGCCCAAATCTACTGCACATATCTGCATGGCATTTACCTGGTATCACAGCAAGCTTCTACCCAAACTGCAGAGCACCTTTCCAATTCCCATCTGTCAAATTGTTCTTTGAAGCATGAAGTAAGGCATCAGTAAAAACACCAAGCACTGATAATAGCGGTTGCTCAAAGATCTGAATTTTTTTTTTAGCCTTTTCAGGAAGTAAGTTTCCTTTATTCAGCTCAAAAGGCCTCATACTTCCTTTTACCAGCTTAAAAGCACGTTACCCTTTTTTGTATCTTTTATTCCTTGTGCTTTCCAACAGCAGGAGAGGCCATTTAGACCTAATCATAGAATCATAGAATGGTCTGGGTTGGAAGGGACCCCAAGGATCATAGAGCTCCAACCCCCCTGCCACAAATACCAGCATATGAGATACTGCAACAGGGTGGGGATAACTCCACAAAACCAGCAGCAGCATACATTAAATGAGGTTACATACTTAGACACTGAAGCAATTTTTACGTTACCTAGGCTCTTTGTATTTGGTAGGGAAAAATAAATCATAAGGAGGTCAAAATAGATCAGCACTACATTTTCATCATGACCAGTTAAATAAGATGTTGAAAGGAACAAGTAGGTTTTTAAAAAGCTTGCTTTCTTTGAACAAATTGGCAGGTATTTCCTCTTTACAAACTCAGTCTATTCAGTTAAAAATTAGAGCCACGTTCCCCTAGATAAGGTATCTTCCTTCCTGGATTAGAAAATACCTAGTTGTGGTTTGCAACTCAACATAACCTCTAGTATCACTGAACAACTGAGTCACAGGAATAATTCAGATGGGTACTGAAGCAGACCACACGCTGTGCAAAGGTTTGTGTCCTTACAGCATGATACTACAGATAAAATGCCATAGCCCGGGAATCCATTAACAACTGTGGTATCACAGGCAGATTAGATCATAGAAAACGATGCCTGTGCATCCCACTGACCTCACAAAAGACTCCTCAACCTTTAGTCAAGCACAAAGGGCAAAATTTCAAGTGAAGAGAGGAAAAAAAAGTCAAACCAAGTGCTGCAGCACCTCTGGGCTCAGGGGCAGGGTACCTGCTAGCCTAACAGTCTAGGTGTGGGGTACTACAGAACCCAGTCCTGACCACGCTCGTGTTTCTGTCTTCCAACGTTATTTCCCTTCAGCTTCGGTATCTTGAGCAGGCTGGTGAAAAGCGAGCCGGGCAGCCCTACAGCAGCGTACCTGCTGAGGGAAACCATTGCAGAAGCTCGTCTTACCTAGGAGATCGCCTGCCGCTGAACAGTTACTGGCCTCGCGTCTGGACTTTGAGCAATTGGGTACCCAGAGCCCGCATATGTACACAGGAGAACCTCGACCGCCGAGTTACCCAGCCAACCGCTGAACACATCTTCGATCCGCCCCGAGACGCCTCAGGGAAGAGCCCCAGTGCCCGAGGAGGCGGTGGGGGTGCCGTCCCTCTACCCGGCCCTGCGGCGGGCAGCAAGCTGCCCGGCTCGGGAGCCACAGGTCGGGCTCCGCAGGAGCCGCGGCCGGGGCAGGCAGCGGGGCCGCGGCTGTGACACACGGCCGGATGCGTGAACCTTCACCCATTTAAAGAAGGGGAGAAGGAGGAAAAAAAACAACCCACGCGACGAAACAACACAAAAGACACGCAGAGCCCCCCCCCCCCCCCCCCCCCCGCACCCCCCTCCTCACGCCCGGCGGGACAGCTCCGCTCATCCCGCTCGCTACCGGCGATGCTGCGGGCCTCAGCCCCGTGGGTGGCGGCCGGTCCCTCGGCAGCGGGGCCGCGCCAGGACAGGCGACATCGGGCGGGGGAACGAGAGGAGCGCGGGTACCCCCACTCCAGCCCCGCAGCCCTCACGCTACCCCAGGGCCCGCCGCGGCCGCCCCGGGTCCCCAGCCGCAGCGCGCCCACCCTGCCGTGAGGCAGGCGCAGAAGCGGCCGGGGGGTCCCGGCCCTGTGGGCAGCCGCGGGGAGCAGCGTTGCGCGGTCCCGCCGGGGGACGACCCAACCCGGGGGGGGGGGGGTGTCGCGCCGCGAAGGAAGCGGGGGGAATCCCCACCGGGGGAGGGGGCGGCCTCACCTCCTGAACCTCTCCTGGAGCCGCCGCATGGGTCCGGGCCGCCCGCCCCGGCAGGGCGACGGGCGGGGGGTCGGGACGGGAGGCTGCGGGCGGCTCCTGAGGCGGCGAGGGCCGGAGTCCGGGCCCTCATTGGCGTGCGAGCCTCCTCGGCGCGCAGCGACGGCCGACGCCGTCCGTCGGCAAGAGGCGGGAGCCGGGTGGGAGGCTGCGGGCGGGCGGCCGCTTTAACCGGCGTCCCGGCTCCTTCCAGCCCGCCCGGCCCGCGCTTCCCTCCGCCCCTGCCCGCCCACAGTAGCTGGGCCCGCCGCGGCCCGCCCCCTGCGCGGCAATGGCGGGAGGGCGCGGGGCGGATGCCGGCGAGGAGGTGAGGTGGCATGGCAACGGCAGCCCCCTCCCTCGGCCGAGGGAGGTGATGGCTGCTGCCGGAGGCCCGGCCTGCCGCGGCTGCCACCTCTCTCCCCGGAGACGGGGGCTCGGAGCAGAAGCTCCGGGTGGGCACAGGGAGCCGCGGCCTGGCCGCGGGGCCGCGCCGAGGGTGGCCCCAGACGAGGAAACAGCAGCAGCAGCAGCGGGGGCCGGGGGCAGCCCGAGGGCCGGGGCCCTGCGCTTCATCCCCCCGGGGGGTGGCAGCGATCTAACGTCACGGAGCGATGGGAGATGGCGGTGAAATTTCGTCTCCACACGTTCACCCAGATGAGCAGATAGCCGCTGGCTTGGCGATGCCTTGTGTGACCTCTGCAAGCTGACAGAGCCCCTCGGCGAGGGATCCAGCGTAGGCTGAGCTCTGTGCAGCGCCACAGCCCCCAGCCTGCCCCAGCACACAGAACCCGCCCGGCCTGGCAAAGCTCTTCTCCAGCAACGTGTGGCTCTGCTGTGGCAGAAAGCCACACGTGCAATAGTTTACTCTGCTGTAAATCAAGGTTGCAGTGGCTAGGCTGCTTGCCATAGCCTGGTTAGCTATCTTGTTACCCCAGCTGTAAACCATAATCTTACCTCCTCAAACCAAACTTCTCCTTTGTTTTATGTGAGCGAAGAGATTGTGGAGCATGTTTGTGTAAGATGAACGTAGCGTTGCCTTGTATAGTACAAATCATGGCATGAATTAGGAGAATATTTAGGTCAATTCCAGCTTCTGTTGTCTAATTTACGATCTTGTTTACAGTGGGATCTTGAACAGTTCCAGCCCTCAATAAAAGCAATTAATATAGACACATCAAAGCAAAACACCAGGTTAGACATGTAAACTGTGTCCAGCATCAACATCTTTTACGGTAGGACAGAGACGGATGGCATCTGCCAGCTGCTGCTGCCTTGGTTTGTAAGTCCCCTCCGAGCCGAAGGAGCCATCTCTGCCAGGTAACCACCTGCACCACAGGCACCAGCAGGAAGCGTGGGCAGTGACTTGGCCAACAGGCTAATTCTGACTTCACACGGCTCTCAGTCCCTCTTACTAAGTGTTCCTCCATGCCAGAGTGAACAAATGCTTTGGTGGTAACAACTTTGTAAGCTGCCGCAGCACAACTTGCTCGCCCCTTGGATTTTCCAGTTTCAGGATGGACTAAGGTACAAATTGCAGGCTGTGGTCTCCAATGTGGGCTTGCTGCAAGGATGGCTGGGCCAGAAGACTGCTGCAGACTGTCAGCTTTGCTCAAAGAGGAGGGTAGAGCTTGTTGCTGGAAAGGAATGCTCCTGAAATGCAGAGCCAAGCCAGTTCCTTAAGAAATACTTCCATTAATCTCAGTGAGGTATCACTGTTAATAAGTGAGTACAATCTGTCATCTGATTTAACTGTCAGTGCCAATAAAGTTCCGTATTGCTTGTGTTATCTGTGAATCCACAAGGAGCAAAGTTTGAGGACAGCACACACAGCTGCATTCGAACATGTGGAGCTTTGGTAGTATCCTAATGGTGTGGCTTTATTTTGAGGTAGAACCTGTGGCGCAGTTCCCTTCCTTCACCCATCCCTGCATCCCTCTGTGACTGCCCCAACAATTCACTTTCAGGCTGTAAAGATGTTGAGGAACATGTGACACGACAGACAGTGTGACTGGAAGGCTGGTTTCTTTGTGCATCTGGTCAAGAGCTGGACTGGCTCCCATAGAGTAAATCTGTTGAGACCTGAAAAGGTGCCCACATTGAGTTTTGTCTCTATGTGCTCTCACTCCCTCTGCTCTTCTTCAACTCTTCTGCCTCTCCCCAAGCAACTCACTGCCATTTCCTTCCGGGCTGCCTTTCACACGTTACAGACTCTGCCAGCAAAGGTGTCACAAAGTTTTTCCCCTCGCGGTTTTCAGAGTGTGTTTTTTCCACCTTTGTTCTGTGCTCTCAGACTGTGACATCTTTAACTTATTTTTTTTTAATTAACTCCTGTAAACATGTTTTTTTAACATTTTAAAAACATTTGGGGTAGCTTCCTGTTGCTGGAGCATCACAGATTTACAGATTCAAGATACAGTTTGAAAAAACCCCAATAAACCCACTGTTTCAAACTTGTTTTGAATGAAAACAGTAACATTCAAACCATGAAGCCTGACTGAGAGAAACCAGGCTAAGACCACCACCAACCGTTGTGACAGCAGTGGTCAGACTGGAAGATTCTGAACTGAATGTTTGTGTCTCTTAAGGCAACCATCAAATCACTCTGCACAGATACTGTTACAGCGGTCCTGACCAGCAACAGGTTTTTAGCACCAGTGACTCTTGTTGAACTCATCTCAGTAATTGCTTTTTATGATCTAATGAATCAGAATGCCTGTAAAAATAAATAAATAAAAGCACAACAAAAGAACCCCCTTATTATGGGCCAGGTAACTATTACATCTAAATCCTAAAAATTGGCATTAAGCATACAAACCTAAGGCAGCAAACACTGTATTAGTTTCATTAATCTTATTTACAAAGTATGAAAGAAAAGAGAAATCCTCCTTCAAATACCCGCTGTCCATCTGATTAAAGAGTGCTCTCAAGACTAGAATTATATCATAGTGGGCTCAGCCAGAAATGTATTTTAAACAATGAGTCAGAGGTCCAAGAAGAGGGAAGAACTTTCCTTAGTGAATGCTGCCCTGCTGTGGGGCACTATCAATGCAGTGCCTTTGGAGGAGGGAGCAAACGTATGGAGAATGAGCAGCCAAGGACTTGTTAATAAGAAATTTATCCTATTACTCTTAAATTGGTAAAAGAGAATTTAGTTCTGATCTGGGCCGTGAGGTGTTTGTAAAATGGATTGTCCAAACTGAACTAGGCAATCCCAGTTTAATACCTACCAGACACCCACTTGACAGCTCATAGGTGTTTGCATAGCAAATCTCTTGCTAATCCCAATTCTTGATGGCCTCAGTAGCCAGGTCGATGAGTACATGAGCTATGTGGTTTGCCCTCCTTATTTCTAGGTCACATTTTACCTGTGCAGAATCTCCTGCTGGTCCTTCATGGGCACTATCTACTTGTTTAGGGATGGAGGAGTTTGTCCTCCTGGACTATTTATGAACATTAAATGGACAGACAGACGTCATTTCCGATTCAGACATCAAATGCTTTTATAGGATTATGCAATAGGGAGATGAAAGCAGGGTCTGTCACTACAGCAATGGCAATTCTCAACTGCAAAGTTGGCTTGGGCTGCAGAGATCTATCCAACAAATAGGCAGAACCTGCTGAAAGCTGCCTTCCCCCCTCCCCAAGATAAAATTTTAAGTGACACATAATGTCAGTGGTGACTGAAATTCTATCAGGAGGTTATATTAATAAAACTTAATATCTCACACAAAAGCTGAGTTTATTCTAGCTGTTTGGCACACACAAGTTCTCACAGTGTCTTGCCTCCTGATTTGGTAACAGGTAACAGGGAAGCAAACATACATAAGCAGCTCTGTGGTTGCCAAAACAGACATATTGGTGACAAGACATCACTGACTAATGTTCACTGGTACTTACTTTTTGGAGTTGCTAGTGGTGATGGGCTGACTTTGGAGGCAGCAGAGCAGCATGCTAGGGCTCAGGAAGCTCTTGGCCAATTTAATGCAGCAAGGAGACAGGCTGAGCAGCACAGAGCCCTTAATGAGGCACAGGAAACAAGTTTGACAGGTGAAACTCCTCTCCACTCCCAGTCTACATGGGTGTATAAATCAAGCAGTTCTGGTAAATAAGGGTGGGAAAAAAAATCTAATAAAAAAAAAATAAAAATCCTTCTGCTAAACAGAAGCTGAGGATCTAGCCTTCCTCTTTAGGGGGTAATGGAGGAAGGTGGTGGTTTCTCTAAGGTTTGATTTAGAAGCTTGAGGTAAAGCTCTTTCCCTTCCTGAGATTTAGAGAATGCATTCTGAAGTGTGGTTGTAACTGAGTGCCTGTTCCTGACGTGTGAGTGGTTATCGTCCAAATGCATTCTAAGAAAGATCTTACTGACTTGTAAAACATAACTTACCCATGCAGCCTTTAAAAGAAATTCTATTTCTTCTTCAGGTTTCTAATACAAAATCAGACTGGCAATAATCAGACCAGGGCAGCAGCAAGTCTCAGGTTTGCCCAAGGTAAAACAGTGTTGCTCCACTTCAGCGCGAGCTCTGGGATGTTCTGGGGCACTGGGGAAAGCCCAAGGTTGTGCTGCCTCCTAGCATGTCCTCAAACACATCTCTGCAGAATGGATCAAGTGTGCAAATCAACCCAGAGCCTTTCAGAGAAAGGTTTGGACTTAGCATGTCCAAGGACCTGTGGCAGCAGAACTACCCTCTAAAAAGTGATGCTCTGAGTCTGAACGGGATGAGGGTCCTGCAGGCAGCATGGTGAAGCTATTCTTATTTTTTTTCCTTGTTGCAAACTGACCCAGATTTCACCTTATCTAACAGTCTTTTTTTTTTTTTGAGCATAAAGGAGAAGCATTTTTTACTGAAATACCTGTCAATGGTCTGGTGAAATGAGCTCCTCTCCCTCCCTCAGCCTTCCCCCAATCTAATTAATAAGGTCATCCCACTGAAGGCAGGCTTATAAATAGCTTTCCAAACACTAATGGAATTAGTTCTGGCCTGGACAATTTTTCCAGGGTGACACAGGTATCTAAGAAGGGCTGGCTCCTTGGCACACACAGCCACTTGCAGTGGAAATGTTGAAACATCAACACTGACCTGATGTCCCAGCGCTCTGGCTGCCAGCATTGAACCTGCAATGGGATTACAGCGTCACCTAGTAATACGATAGAGAAGACTTACTGCAAGTAAAACAAGTCATTGTAGAGGGATGTGCCTTGTATTAGATTAGATTAGGTGAGATAATGAAATTTCAGATTCTGCTGAAGGTTTCTCTTCTGTCAGTATCTCTGAGAAAAGCATGTTTTTCATGGCTACAAACCCACAAGATTTTGAGGGGACAACAAACAGTTTCCTTGGGGAATGATATGGATGTACTTCAAGTCGATAGGAATCTTTAATATGAGAGCAGTTAATGGGACATGAGGAGTGTAGCTATAAACTCTCAGAAGAGAGTGATGTTTTAAAATTGACTATTTAAACCACCCATGAATGGAGCCATTGAATGCCTTTGGAACCGATGGCTGAATTATGAACTTTTTCAAATTTGGTGTGAGTTTGGAATTTTTTAAATGAACATAAAATCTAAATATATCCTAGAAAATGTAAGCTCTGATTGCTTAGAAAACTTTAACAAACTGCAGAGAGAATATATGTTGGCTGTTTGCTCATTTAGGGACTCATGTCAATGCTCCTGAACAAGAGACAGACATGAAATTACAATTGGATTATCTATGTGACTGATGAAGTTTAACTGCATCTTCAGGAAAATAATGGAGAAACATTATTTTGCAGTCATTTGGTCTGTGTATCCAATAATAGTCCTGCCATGTATTGTATAGTCAGCGGTAAACAAAATTACATAGATTTCAAAATGTATTTTGAGGCAACCAAAGAATATCAAATTCAAGATTAATCTATCTTTTCAATCAAAGGAACACAGGACAAGGTCTTTTTCTGAAAGTTGCTAAGATTCCATGGCACACTTGGTCCTACAAGTACATCTTTGATACATGAGTTGTTGAGGCCATTGCAAAAACACTGATATTTTTTCCTTCTTATGATTAGCAAATTTGGGTTCATCTGGATTCATGATGTACCTCAGAAGTATTTCAATCCATGACATGTTCTTGTAGGGTCACAAGGATGTATTTGTTACAAAGGGAACTTTCTGTTGGGGTGAAAAAGCAAATTCTTCCTTGCTGCATGTTACACGTTCAACCTTCTCCGCAGACGAAGAAGGGCAGGAGGTCCTTTGTGTAAGGGAGAAAAGATCGTGTCTTTAGAGAATGAGGAGAGAAAAGCAGCACTTCTCAGTCTCCATACCGGCCTTGGACCAGCTGCACAAATTCTGAGTCATCAGATGAATCAAGTCTGGAAATGACTGCAGAGAACTTTTGCTTCAAAAAATACAGAAATACCCTGGTCTCAGATATTGATTGTGTAGCATCGTCTTTGGGAAGCTTTAGTCATAAAGGTACCAGAATTCTTCAGGACTTGTTTAGTAATATCAAAAGTTGGGGGGCAGGGGGGGCAGGTTGGCTTTCATAATTGCACCATAGAAAAGATCGTCAGGGATTTGAACCTGCTGGTTATGGTTGAGTTTGTTAAACCAAAGGGATACTGGAATGATGAGATTCAGTGTTGTAGCCTGCCTTTAAGAAGTCTACAACAGAGAATAAATAATTGCTATATTATAACAGTATCAACTTACAGTGTCAGTAGATCCCAGGAGACAGAGCCTCCCACCCTATTTTCCAGTTGCACTGATGTGGTCTCCTTCTTGTGGCCTGCAAAGAAAAGTACTGCCACCAGCTGCACCCCACACTTGAGGGAAAAAAGTGCATGAATTGCCTTCTTGAAGATGTTGGATTTTGGCATCCACACTAAGCCTCCAAAAGTGGAGGCTTCTGAAGACTTGTTTAGCATCGTACTACCCACGCAGAACAAATTATTTCACCAAATTTGCTCCAATATTTTATATATCCACAGATTTTTGCCTTTTCAAAAGTAAATGAAAAAATATTCACGCTTATAGTGAGGCCAGAACAAACCAGCTCCATGTTTAAACCCAGTTCTGCAGGCAAAGCAGACCATCTTTAATCAAGATTTTCATTGACAATGCAAAAACTTTCACCTTCCTTTTTTTTTCCCACCATTGGGTTTTTGCTTTGTGAACGTCTGCCACCCATAATCACTCTTAATACCTCATTTTTGACATCGCAATCAATGAAGTGAAAGAAGCTGTTACTTAATGGGTCTGACATAAAATCCATTCAAGACTCTCTTTGTTTCCTATCAGCTCTGGGTCAAGCCTAAAGTGAACAGAGGGGGTGGAATTCAGCCCATCGTTTGTCATCTGAGAGGAAATGATTTCCACATCCCATTTGCACAGTGTAGGGTTTTTAAACATATTTAGCAGAAGAAAACAAATTGATTTCTTGTCAGTGGTTGAATGGTTGAAATTTAACTCTGGTAGTCTCTCATTTTGAGATATTTAAGATAAGTGTGCTTCAATTATATATTCTTTTATGATTGTATTTTAGCTTGAAGTGGTACCTAGTTTTCTTAATAGTTTAGGAAAACACAAATATAGGAGACAAAGATCAAGATGAATGCAAGTCAGTTAAATTGAAGAGGTGCCTGACTGCCTTGCCTGGGTGAAACATGGGCTGCTGGAGACTCAGTCTCCATGGCAGGGACCGCTCTGAGGCCAGGCAGCCTGTGAACTCACTTTGCCCTTCCTCCCAGCAGTGTGTGGGGCTTTCTCACAGAGCCTCTTGCTGACAGCTTGTTTGGTTTATTCTTTTTTTTAGGTTCCTTGAATACATTTGGAAAGGGAGAAAACATCTATACTCCAGTGCACAGCATTATCTCAGGTGGTCTGGGTTTTGTAAACAGGCAATAAAATATGAATCCATTTTTCTCTGTTGCTTGCAAATGTTTACAAGTTTAATTCAGCAATAAAATGCACATGTTCTTTATTAGAGCCCCACAAACATCGGGCACACTGTCCCTATTGTATCCCTCAAACTAAATAACACTTGTCAGCCTTGGAAAGAGCGAGTGGAGGGGCTGGCAGGGCCAAGAAGAGCTGGGGGATCATTGGATGTGCAATTCCCCTCATATGTTGACTTTTTCTCAGTGTTTCTGTTGTGTTCAAGGACAAAATTCCAAAGGCTCTTTCTCTTGGCTGTGGTATGTTGCAAAGCTGAAAGGGAGTTGTGTTTCACAACATCCCTTCTGGGTGGCAGGCAAGTCTTGGTATGTACTGTTTAGTTACTGGTGGACAAGCCAAGCTGTGGAGAGGTTAGGGGACTTCCAAGAGATGGAGGCAGCACAAATTTGTCTGCTCAGTTGGCAAATGGAACGACTGCAGAACAAACGTTACAGCTGTTGACAGCTTCGCAAGGCCTTGCCTCTACCATCCAGTTAATTGTCACTTTGTCCTTGAAATAGAGTTATAAATTGTATTAGCTTTGGTGGAAGGGATAAGTTTTCAGACAGACTCTGACCTGACTTCTCTTTCTGTTGTGGTGGATGAAAGTCTACAGCGTTCCAGTGATGCAACTGACTTATCTGACGCCGAGGAGACTCTGACCCATCACACAACTGCCAGAAGATCTAAAGGGGACAAAACCACTGATAATAGGGAGGGTTTTAGGAGCTAGCTGGACAGTGAGTGGGCAAACAACAATCCCAAGGGTCACAGGAGTCCCTTGAGCCAGTCTACAGGATTGGACCTCAGACAGCAAATTCCTGTCCTCTGTATTCCGGGCTCAATAGCAATATTTACAAAGAGAAGATAAGTTGGTTTAACAAAGTCAAGAAATGAAGAGACAACATCCCTGATGAAGAGATGAATTAGAGCTGTCTGTGCGCATTGAGCGTGGCTTTGCAGAAACTGCTGCTTTTCTGGAGTGGGAATCCTCAGCGGTCCTCACCTTGCTGCGCTGCACTGGGCATTACACCTTTCTTAGCTGTTCCTCAGGGATGCAAAATTGCAGGGCCACATTTTTGGGAATGGAACCCAGAGCCTTGGAGGAAGGCCACGCTGTTTTCTCAGGATGGGGGATGTGGCAGTGGGATCGGAGCGAAGCCTGGAGATTCCTGCAGCATGCTCGGACCATTCCTCCTGGCTGAGGTCACACCACTCTCCTCCTTACAGTTTGTTTTTAACAGGATCAGTTTTATCAGTTCTGGGATGAGGTGCAGCCCCGGTGTGGGAGCACAGATGAGGAAGGCACAGCGCTGCTCGCCCGGTGTGTGGGCAGTACACGTCCCCCAGCTAACCGCCCCCGTGGCATCAGCCCAGGGTCTCAGCTGGCAACTGTGCTCCACACCACTCGTATGGAGCACACAGGACTCATTTCAAATGGCCTCACATCTGATAGGAATGGGAGCAGCTGTTCCTGAGTTGTTACCAGCTCTTTGTAATGTTACTGCAGTCGTGCAATAGCATGTTCCTGAGATACCAGCTTTTTAAATTGTAGAAAAGAACCCCAAAGCCACCGGCTCCCTCGGCACTGGGACAGTTTCAGGGAGCATTCCTGCCATGGGGAAGGTTCAACTAACTGGCTGTTACACTGCCAGCTGCATAGGGCAATATGCAGTAGTGCTGCTTTTAGCCATCGATATCTTGCTATTTAAAGATGACTGGTATTTTTAAATCTCCAGATTCTTCATATTCAGAGTGCTGCTTTTTTATTTGAGAGGTTATGCTGCCATGCAGACATCTCAGTAATTAAATGTGTGCTTGACTCTCTGTCTCCAGTTAAGATGACATTAATGGGGAACTTAGTAGAAACAACTGTCGGAAGTATTCCTGCACTTAAACTTCAAAAATATTAATATCAAATTACAGGGATGATATAAGTCCAGTGTAAAATCACCAGAAGACATCAAGGCTAAATGGCTTTGGAATCATCCAAGAGAGTTTGTTCTGTTACTTGTATTACAGTTTTCCTACAGGCACAGCTCAGACCTGTGCTCCACCACACAAGGAGTGGCTTAAGAATAGACACTTCCAAGCACAAAAGCCTTTCTACCTACAGCATAAAAGAACAGTACTAAAGTTGTAAAATCAAAGGCCTTAATGTTAGGGGAGCACCAGAACTAAAGTAACCTCTGGCTTAGTCTTTCTAATACATGGTGATATTTAAGGCCATAATAAAACAGTATTTTTCCTGTAGGAAAAGCCACACGCTGGACAGACTATGTTCCCTTTGGGAGCAGCTAGTCAATATTTCATCTTCTCTTTACTTTCCAATAAGTGGTCTGAGGTTTAAGCCAGGCTGGGAGGGGAAGGTTTTACACACTGCAGTCCTGGTAATCTGGTCTGATCCTGGGTCATTTGCAGAGTCCTAATCTAACTTGTGCACTGATATGTTTTTTCTTTGCCTGTAGTCAGAACAGCATCTTCTGATGCAGCAACTGCCTAGAGCAGCCAAGTCTTGCTGGGTAAATAACCATCTACCCCAGCTATGCTGTTGCTTGGGTGGTTGTGGCTAGATCCTGAATTCACAGGGTGCAGGTGAATGCTCATGAGGACTAGATACAGCTGGAGTTGGACTAGTGACTGGGGATCCCAAGGGTGCCCTTTGTAGAGCCACTACCCAGACCAAAGGTATTGCCTGTGAGGATTTCCATCCTTGTAGCATCGCTCCAGCAAGACTCTTGCCTCCATTCAGTGCTGTGGGAGCTGAGCTACGCATTGCACAAGCCACAGAACAAGCTGGGGGAATAGAACAAACCCAAAATTGGATCAAGACTTCTGTAACAAGTGAGTAGGGCCTTAAATGGAGATGTTGTTTGTGCTCATCCCTTTGCTGCTAAGGAGCACAGAACAAATATTTGTACGACTGCCTTCGCAAATCCAGTTCACACAAACCCTCTCCCCAACCTGCAATAAAAAGCTGCCAAAAGGCTGGCTCTCCATTAAACTTTGCTGCAGGTGATAAACGTGCCTGCAGCTGAAAGCAGTGCTGTGCTCAACACCAGACAGGGCCTGACAGGAATGAAACAGCTCAGCTTCGAGGGCACATCCTCAGCTGGTCTCGAGAGCCACGACACCAGTGCAGCTGGTATTGGCCTGGGCTGCTCTCTGGCTCTCTATTCCAGCTGGTTAGCTGGGCAGCTTTACATCCCAAGTCCTGCTTTTCATACTGAAGTGTAAAACACAAACCAAGCAGTTCAGAGGCTGTTTCGGTCACAGTTCACCCACTGCAGTTTGGGTTTGGTGGAGGAGGGATGGAGAACAGCATCATGAAGAAACCAGCTCTGCTCATCATCACTGCAGTCTTACCACCCATGATCAGCCTACCTTGGACTCCATCCCAGTTGTGTGGTACTGGTTTTGGAGCTTGGTCTCTGAGGTCTCTGAAGGATGGTCTCTGAGCTGGGGTGCCCACTGTGACCCCAACACAAACACCAGGTGCCTGACTGCTGAAAAAGGGCTGGTTGCAGCGTGAGCTACGGTGTGTCTACGCTGAATGGAAATATTTGCACTCTGGAGAGACTTCCCAGCTTGGAGGGGAATGGGATGATGACCATCCTTTCCTCAGTGTTCACACAGTTGAGGTGCTGAAGCTATTCATTTTTTTGTCAAAAATGGGCATGATAGCAGGAGGCCTAGTGTGAGCTTGAGCTAAGCACGTGGGAATGTGGGCAGCCACTCTGCATGCCACCCTGAGAGCTCTGCCAGCTCACCTCCAGCCCTGACCTCACATAGCCCCTGTTATTCCAGCTCCTGAGGCCATCTCCGAGCAGCAGCTTTGTCCTCAGTGCCACAGGATGGTTTGTTTTGACGGCAGGATAATGAATGTGCTCAGCTCCAAGGCTGTAAAATCCCTGGGGAGGTGAGGCATGTATAATTTCTACTGCGCCACAGTTAGGTGAGCATAACACAATATTCCTTCTTGGGGATGAGCTTGCTTAGCTACCTGACAGTTAAAACTGCAGGCAAAACTGTTTTTTAAAAAATAGTTAAAACTGCAGCTCTTTTCCTCATTTTATAGTGGCAAAGCTGGAATCCATTTACCATCCCACTTGAAAAATAACACCCAGGTCCCCAGAGAGGCCACAGTCAGAATCTATCAGCTATGGCAAACTTTTTTTGAAGTGATCAAGGAAATTGCAATCACTTCTCTTATGCTGGGACCTAAGGCAGCATTGAAGGAGTGAGCCCTATCTTCTGCTGTCCTGCAGATGTAGAAGCAAAGCTCTTTTTTGTGATTAAAATGGGCCAAACCCAGCGTAGGCTTAAGCTGTCCTTTATCAAAGAACCCCTTGGCTGATGGCAGGTCCTGCTCTGTGCAGACCAGTCCCATCCTGGGCAGCATCAGTGCAGGACTCCTGTTGTGATTTAAGTCCTAAGGGAATTCTATATAAGCACCTTCATCCCTTTACATGGCAAAGTCCACATTTACATACAGCTGCTCCATCCAGGTTTCATACGGATTTCATAACCAATAATCACCATCTTTTCCTCCTTGGCTCTCCTTGTTGTTGAACTGTTCATAGAATTATAAAATTGTCTGTGTGGGAGTGGACCCCAAGGATCACAGAGCTCCAACCCCCCTGCCACAGGCAGGGACACCAACCTCCAGGCCTGGAGCTACACAAGGTTGCCCAGGGCCCCATCCAACCTGGTCTTAAACACCCCCAGGGACGGGGCACCCACCCCCTCTCTGGGCGGCCCGTTCCAGCCCCTCACCACTCTCTCTGTAAAGAACTTCCCCCTAATATCTCATCTAAACCTTCCCTCCTTTAGTTCAGTCCTGCTGTGGGAGTGCTCAGCGCTCACCTTGGATAAGGGCACAGGAGGAGCAGTGAGGAAAGGTTCACTGACACTTCTCCTGTGTTTCAGTGTGGTTTACTTTACTTTCACTGGGGTTACTTTTTGTTCATTTCACCATTATTCGTGCTAATAAACTCTGCAAATATAGAGACATACTGTTCTGTATGTGCATGTGGTGTTGATAGAATAAATTACCTTCCCTACAGATTCCCAGTTATATGGTGGCTTCTGTTATGTGCTGTGCATCAACACATTTGCCCTTTGCAAACACATTTCTCTTCCAAGCTTTCCACCTTGGTACTAAACAAATACCCAGAAAGACAGATCATTATTTACACAACATCCAAGCTTAGACAAATTCAAAGGTATAGTTCACACAAACAAACATTTTCTAAGCCAGGGAGTGGTCTCACACCTGTGCTCACACCAACATCAGGACCAGAAACACAAAACGTACAGTAGAGCCCAAACCAGAGTTCCTCCCACTGAACCTTAAGCCTCATCCCCTTCAGCTTTCTGTCAGAAGCAGCAAAACCCACCTAAGATCTGAATTTCCTCTGACTGGGAAGGCAGACCGGATTTCTAATTGGGAGCTCAGGGTGGTAAAAGAGAGGAGGAATGTTTCCATAGCTGTGAGCTTGGGCTTGAAACCTGATTGACCCCATTGCACCAGTTCTCACCCAATAAAAAAGGCAAAATAAGGGAAATTTTCAGTGCCCTGAAAGGCAACAAGATGCTTGGCCAATTTTGAAACTTTTGGGTAAAAGACCCCAACACTCAGCTGAGTTTTTCCAACTCCTGACAAATAGTTTGTTTTCCTTTACAGCCCCTTCTGACCAGCGGGTACACGGTCACGAACCATCACTCCACAGGAACAGCAGCCACCTGGCCCTGAAGCACAAGTGACACCCCAGGCAGTGTGAGCCCAGCGCTGCAGACTGGCAGCACTTCCAGGCACCACGTTCTGTCTGACTCCACGTTAGCCATGGTTCCTCCCAGCCCGTGGGCATAGGTCAAGGAACAGATCCACAGGGAAGGAACCATGCAGCTCCAGGGTCCCCTCCACCTGCCTTTGGGACAGAGGAAAGCCCTGAAATCAGCATCTCCTGACCTCCTCCTGTTCTTACTGTCATTTCCACTTAGTCTGCTTGCCTCCATTTTGCTTCTGTGATTGCAGTGTCAGTCCAGACACAGCTCCTGGAAGCCTTGCAAAGAGGTCTGTATATATTGCAGATGGGCATGTGCATGTCTGTATAGAAAGCTATATATACACACACACACAGACAGGTGCCCCATGGTTTGCCATCCAGATTTGACTGCAGAAGTGAGAGTGAGGGGAGCAAAGGTGTGGGTGATATATGCCAGCTGAAGATCTGGTCTATATGTTGCAACATACCTCACGCAAAATAAATGTGGCCTTGCATCATAAACCACAGGCTAGAGCCAAGAAATAGCTCAGCTGGAGAAATCACAGAATAAGAAGAGCACAAGCCTGTTCAGGTAAGAAAGCTCAGGATCTAAAAACATGTCCTGGCGTATTCACAAGAGGAGGCCAGGTATTTTTGAAGCTGATCTTTTTTTTCTTGCAACTCCCCAATCCTCTGAGCTCATTAAAATGAAGACACTCTAATTTCCAAGAGTGGCCAAGAGGGAAAGGTCAAGGAAGGACTTCTTTGTGATGTCAATTCTCAAACGCCAGTGAGGAAGGAGCACCACAGGGTTTTCATTAGCTGCTGTCAAATGGTAAATTGCTGCTATTACCTTATATGCAAAAGGTAGTGAAAGAAAAAGACCCTGTGATTTATAGCTTGTGTACAAGTCTGCCTTCTGTGATGCACAGGTCTGCCAGACACGAGGACTCTGGTTGACAAAACCAAGGGCTTTGTTACCAGCAGTCGTCCCAGGCTGGGCAAGGAGCCCCCAGCGCTGCCTTGTTGATGACATTACACATCCCCTCGGGACATTGGGGGGTGTCTATCCATAGGACCCTGGTTCTGAAGGTGGGAAGCTACTCTGAGAATGAGGTGCTCTGCCAGGTATAAAAGCCTTCAAAAGCAGCAAGTTACTTTGCTATTGCATCAGACCTCAAATAATGCAAGAAAGCCCCAGGACCACAGTGCAACCTCTGCTGAACAAGACACTCTGTTAGGGAGGCACTCGAGTTTTAAGCCCAGAGCCTTCCTTGCAACTTTGTAGTTTGCATGTCATAGACAGAGGAAAAGAGTCTGATTAGACAAATTATTTTAGTTCAAACTTAAACAAATACTTAATTCATCCCATCCACACTCGAAAAAGGCCACCTGTCCACTGTGAGGGATCCTGACTGAGGATTAAGGAAAAGAAATTGCTCGAGGCCCTTGAAAGGGAAACAAAGGGAAGCACAGTGCTGTGGGGTGCATGCTCTGATGAGTGAGCTTAGGGACATGGCAGCTGTAGCTGCCTTTGCTTCTGAAGAACACTTTCCTCAAGCCCATGGGTTGCTCTGAGGACCAAGACATTGTCTTTTAACCGTTAATTAGCTGGAGCAATTAGTGGTCATGTTGTAGGAAGAGCAACAAAGGGAGTGTGAAAACTGACAGCCAGAGAGCTGCTTGACCTGAAACCAGATGGATGGCAGAAACACCCAGGCAGCACATCCACATCCAGTGGCCAGATCCTATCTTGACACAGGCTCTGAAGTACAATGTCCAAATATTAATCGTGGTTGTACCCATGCAAACGTGGACCTAATCTCCTGCATAGCACTCATGTCACCCCTGGATAGTTCCACTGAAATCCTGCTGAATTACCTCAAGTAACCTTCTGCCCGCAGTGGTGAAATAGAAAGCAGAGCCCAGCTGGCTTTGGAGCCACTCCAGGTTCATGCCTGAGTCCCAGGCAGCACAGTTTGGCCCCTGCAAATCTGAAAACTGAAGCACAGAGAGACCAATGATTTATGGTGAGACACTAAGTGTGCATGATGGGCTGTACCCGTGTCCCAGAAAATGCTTTATGGAAAGATGAGCTTAGGATAGTAGTTGCTTTGTACAGTTGACTGTCAAATCATCTGTCCTGTCCCAGGAGCTTCTAGAGGAGAGAGTGTGGGCAATTTCAGGTGAGGTGAAGAACCAGAATCAAGCTGGGGAGGGTGACTTAAGAATTGACTTCAAGGTACTGTAATACAGGGTGAAAACAGAAGCACCTGCCATCTTCATACAACCACCTGTAATTCTGTGCACAAAGCCATATGTCTCTGCATGTGTAGGTGTATGCATGCATTGCACACTGATACAGGTATGACAACCAAAGCAGCTGCTCGTTGCTCTTCTGTATGATAGGGATCTAATTACTGTTCACTTCAATGTTCTGTTGCAGTAAAAGTTTTTAAAGCAATAGATTGCATGTTTGGTTTTGTTATATGTGCTCTTGGGAATTGAATATTATTTTTCTGCCAGCAAACAAAATGCAAGCTTCGTTTTTCTCTGCTGCAATGAGCCTTTATCAAATCAAATTTTACCTTCCTACTTTTGTTGAACCAACTTTTACAATCCAGCTGTAAGCATCTGAAGATATTGGTGTTCTGTGGCTCTCGAGTAGATTGTAATGATCAAGCTATTTCTGTTCAGTAAGGACTTTTTCTGATTTACTCACTGTGAGGAAGAGAAGTTCAGAACTTGAGATGTCAAGCAAACAATCAAGTTATTCCAACCCAAAAGAATCTGCACTCATTCTTCTGCTAAAAGTAAGACCATATGAGCTAGGGAGCTGCTTTGGGAGGGGGGTTGGACCCAATGATCTCTCGAGGTCCCTTCCAACCCCTTTGATTCTATGATTACCTCTTATTAGAACATACGTGTTATAAGTGCTGCAATTTTTTTAATCCATAGCAAAACATATAAAGCATTTTCTGACTTTGCCACGTGTCCCTTGTAGGAGCCTGTGCCCTGCCAGCAGCACGGGCTGCACCTACAAACCTGGTTATCTCTCTGAAGTGTGGCAGCCTTGCCCTGCTCCAGTCATCCTGGGCACAAGCTGTCCCCACCTCAGGTTAAAGTCATGATCAGGCAGACTGAGAGTTTTAAGCCCAAAGTGCCCCTTTGAACTTGGAGCTTATCTGAGCCCTCATTGCCTTCTGGCAGGTTATTCGGCAAGTTCAAGACGGACACGATCTGGCTGACAGAGGTTGATCCGTTAAGACAGAAAAGCTGGTGCCCTGCAGAAGCAGAGCTGACCTGCCGGGGTAGCGCTTACATCAAAGGAGAGCAGCAAAACGCTTCTGACCCAGGAGGATGCTGCCAAGCCCTGTGCAGAACAGGATGCAGTGACAGGAAGCTGCCCCAGCACTGTCACACGCTGCTTTGACCCGGAGCCATGCCACTGGCAGCACACGTGCCACCTGTCCCTGCTCAGGACACGTACTGCTGCAATCCTGAGAGGTCTGGGTGCTCCTCTGTCGGGATCTGCACCCTGAGCACATGCAGGCACCTGCTGACAACCAGCTTGGGCTCCATGGGGTGGGAAGTAGCTGGAGATCAAAGGGTGCCTGCCCAGTGCATCGCTGAGTTCTGCTGTGCACCTGCACCTAAGAGCAGAAAGCTGGACCTGGTCCAGTGCAGGTAAAAGCAGGACACTGCGGTGCAGAGAGAGGCACCCCACCCTTGTGCAGTGAGGGCACAGCCTGGCCTTAGGTCATTTTCCTTCATCCTTTTCACCCAGTAAGTGTGCCTGGGCTTCTGCTCTAAACCCCCAGAAAGTATCTGGCTTCTCCAGCGCCTGTTGCTCCAGGTTATCCCACACGCTGCCCCAGGTCACCCCACACGCTGCCCCAGGTCACCCCACACGCTGCCCCGCAGAGAGAGCGCAGAAACCACCACGTTGCCAGTCGTCTCCTCCCAAGCAGCTGTTAAACAAAACAGGAAATGAGGGCGCTACAGCGTGGCCAGGCTTTGAAGCTCTGCCCTGAGGGACAGGCTTCCGGAGCCTTTGGGGGAGGCTTTAACAGGCCCCTGTCAGCCCCCCCCATGCCGGAACCCTTCTTTGCCCTCTTGCCCATTGCTGCCCACTCCCTTTGGATGCTACACACCAGGGCTTCCTCCCTTCCATGGCACATCAACAGAGCAAACTGGCAGCAAAATAAACCCAGCCATTCACCTTAAGAAGACGAAGCAGGCAAAGCATTTTCTGTTTGTGAAAGGGGAAGAGCAGAAACTCCATCTGCAAAACCATTTCCCATTAACCAGCCTGTGATAGTATCTTGCATCCTCCTAGTGGCAGTTTAACTGTCATTGAGAAGCAGATAGACTGTTAAAATACAATGTTAGAACACAAAATCACGAGAGAGGAGAACCCCTGGGATCTGTCTCATTGCAAAGCTGGCAAGAAAAATTTAGTCAGAGGGAAAGAAAAAGGGTCCTTTGTCCCTTGAACTCTGTAGAGGTAAAACAGGAGAGCAGTGTGGGTCCTCTCAGGCTGAGCAACCCTGCCAAGACAGTTGCAGAAACACACAGACTTGACAACAACAAGCTGTATCTTCACCTCCAGTTACGGCTTGAAGCTCACAGTTGTCCAAGCAGTTCTCTAGCCATAATGAATTGGTAAAAACCTCCATCATGCTAAGGAACTCTTAACCACCAGCATGTTTCATAAATGTGTGTCCCAAGGACAAGGATGTGGTGGTAACACAGGTTTTTTTTCCATGCCAGAATGAGTTAAGGTCAGAGCCTCTGTCCTGGGTTCAGATTTCCTGGCTTTCCCCTGTCTGCGTCACAACATCATTCTTTCCAGCCAGCATTTTCCTCAGATCCTCAGAGTTAGCATTGGATCCCTGCCAGTTCACCCTCCCAAAACAAACACGGAGCCTCCTGATGCCAAAGATTTGCCTTCTATTCAACACCCCCAGGGAGAAAGCACTTGGTTTTACAAGTATTGCCTCGATTTTCAATTCTGCAGATGTATCTAAATAAAAACGCAGCTTTAGAGAGCCCTGTTTGCACTGGAAAAGACTTGATAGCAAGTCCCTACAAGCTGGCTCTCTCATCAACTTTAAATAGAGCTTCAATTAATTAAGGGGGTTATTTGCCCAGTTAGAACACATAGTTTCAGCAAGTAAAGTAAGGCTTAATGTCAAATTACTTTCTCCTGGTGTAATCACATCCACATCAGAGTTTTTGCTAGTAATAAAAACACCCCCCCTTCATTAAACCAGCTTGGTTCCAGTGTAAACCTGGTCTAAAAAGTGATAAAATTCTATTTGCATCTCAGTAAAAAGCTTTTCTTTCCCTCGGGTGTCCTGGGGTTCACACCTTATCTGCTGTTGTAACCTGTGTGCTTTGCCTGGAGGGCTGGAAATTGCAAAGCTGCTGGTAGCTGATGAGAAATGATTCAATGGAACCCTTGCCACGAGCCCTGCAGGTAACAAACCACATCCTTGCACTGCTGTGAGCCAGGAGCCAACTGAAATTCCAACAGATGCTTTTTCTAAGGTCCGGATAGGTGAAGTGTGTGTCCTCTGGCAAGCCAAGGTCGCTCCTGTCTTCTCTTCTTTTGGAAGGGAGAGGAGTATGTTTCCTCTTTTTGAGGAAAAAAATGTATGTGACTTATGTTAAGCCTGTGCTTAACATGCTCTGGAGAGGGGAAGAACATGCAGAGCATAGGGAAGAAATCACCTGCAATAAGCACTATTACTGTGTTTCCATCAAGCACTGCCTGGCTTTATTTCCCCTCTTGGGGAGGTAACCAGTACATGCAGACATTAAATCAAGTGCTGCTACTCACAGATCTTACTTTTGGATCCACCTTTATGCTTACCAGATTTGATTTATAAATGCCTGGATTCCAGCAATAAACTCACATTAATCCCTCAGAACTTTGGGGCTCTGTTGTATCACTTGAAGATGACATAAGGGGAAGGATGTGCCCTATTCCTGCCTCCCTTCTGCTTTCTTGCAAGCATACAATTGGCCTGAATTTCTGCATTTATTTTATATAAAAATAAGTGGTTGAGCTAAAAAAGAACATGAAAAATACTACCTAGTAATATAGAAAAATAATTATTTTTTCCCTAAATCATCAATACAAAGAGAGGTGGATGCTAAGCCTATATTCTTTGCTCATGCTGAAGTCAATCACAGTTAAGTTCAGTGTATTTTTAGGCTAATGAAGAGCTATACCATGGGCCTAATAAGCTTCAATCTGAAGGAGTGTGACATGTGGGTGCTTAAACAGTATGTCCAAGCCTCATATGTGCTCAGGAAGAGACACAAATATATAATCATTTATAATTAACAATATCTCTGTAACAGTGCCTGTGAAAGGATCTCATCTTCCTTCATAAATATTAATTAAATCAACCCAACACTCCAGTTGCATAACAATTATTACTGCCATTAGCAGATGGAGAAACTAGGGCACAGTTGCATTGCCCACACAGAACATCTGCTGCAGATCTGGGAAGAGACTGACCCATCCACATCCTGGGCTGAACGAGCAGATGCTGGATTTGGATGCCTCATGACAAGTATCTGCCTCCAAAAACTGCATCCGTACGGTCACACCAGAGTGGAAATGCCTCTTTGAAAGGTTAATGTCAAACAGTGTCATTATTAGAGAGGGAAACTAAGCAGCAGCATCTCCAAGGAAACCAGCAGACATGAGGAGGGAGCAAGGAGACTGAACCAGGAGTTGGAACAGAAGGTAGAGATGGCAGCCGTTCTGACTCCCTGCTTCTTCTACTCCTGGTATGATTTTCTCCTGGTAGGTTAGCTGGCTTTCTGCTGTGGATGTCAGAGCCATTTCTTTGAAAACAATTAATTTAGCTTCCTATCACTCAGATGTGAAGGATCAGATCTCTACCTCAGAGTCCTGACAGCTGCCCCAGGAGCCCACCTGCTCTCCTCCTGCAGCAGCAACCACCAGTAGACTCCATCCTCCACATCCTCCTCCAGTTCATACCCTCACTGCAGCTCTGGCTTGGCGTTCCACACACCACAGAGATGCAGCGATGTTGGGGAGATGATGCAGGAGGGCCTTAGGGACAGCAGCACATGTGCATCTGCTGTCAACACCCAAGACCCAATGGGACAGATTCAGCACAGGGAGCCAAGCACTTTGGAGAGTCACAAAGTCACCTGCACTGGAGCCAGGAGACAAGTCAGTGCTTTGCTGTGCAAAAAGTACAAAGGAATCTGGAGAGACTCAGGCTTGCAAGTTTTAATCTGTCTAAAAGGTGGCACGCTGGGCTTTAGGGCTCCCCTAAGCACAAAGCAGTGTCAGTTCACAGCTGGAAGAACAGTATCTCCAGCTAAACACCCAGCACCAATTCTTACCTCCTGGCATTCCCATCAAAGCACCAACATTACACAAGTTGAGTAGCTGATAATGCAAGGTCACGTGGCTCTAGGCATTAAAGAGTATTCTTAAACTCTTCTGACAGCCAAGGGGTTTGGCTTGGACATGTTACTTTGCTTCTATACTTAGCACTATCAGCAGATGAGCATTTGCACCATAAGAACAATGTGCTAATAAAAAAAAGGAGAAGATTTATCCCTCCTCAAATTAAAAAAAAAAAAACACCATAAAAATCACTGCATGGGAAGGAATTCTCCCTGGTGAATCTGGGTTAGTCTGTCTGGACTAATCCTCTACTCATATGTAGTGGCTTATTAGGGATTTAAAAAAAAACAAACCAGAAGGTTTAGACAGTATATTTACAGTGGAACAGGCTCACGTGAAAGATGTGTTGTCAGTGAATGTAATGACACCTTTGACTTGAATTAATGTTGGATAAACGTAGACATGTGGTGGGTTTTTTTTCTGTTGTTTCTGTGAAACCCTTTAATAAAGGCTTTACAGAGCAGTAATATGTAACTTAATAAAGGTGCTAAAGCCAAATGAAAGCAAGCCAGTGCACAGTGAATTCCTGATTCCAGCAGCACAGCAATAAATCCTCCCACCACCACACAGTTCCCTTCTAACCACATAACTACGGATCGACAGACCTCCATGGTGACCATAGCTCATCCAAAGCAAGTGTCTTTAGGTTCCATGTCCCTGTTTTCCCCAGATTTACTGTGGCTTGTTCATCAACTTCTCCACACACTTTTTTTTTTAATATACATAATGTTTATATATACTTATATTTATTTATATTATATATATATATGTGGAAAGTGCTAAGAAATGTTGCTTTTGCAAACTGAAAAATGTTATTGTATTATTTACTGGCTTAAAGGATTTAGGAAAATAAGGGGGAATATTGTTCTCAAGGGTTCAATTTGAGTACATAGCTCTGCTAAAAGATGCAGATGATCCTGGACAATGAGATAAGGGGTTAAATCGCGACTGAGGACATGGGCTGGAATTTAAGGAAATCAGGCTCAACGAACAGGCTTCAATCATGTTGATTGTACATCAAGTCAAACAGGAAAAACAATGTGGGGTCTCGATAAATCTAATAATTTTGATCAGGAGTGAACAAACCTTTCACAAAATTAACATGTGCAATCTGAAACCTGTATGGAGCTTTGACTTCCTTCAGCCCAGGGCCATGTCAGTTGCCGGGAAAGTTAAGATAAAGACAACTACTTGCCAGTAAGCAGTTGTCCCAGACAAAAGGACTCATACGTTTTAATTTACTTCACCAATGGAAGTGGGAATGTCCCAGACATGCCATGTGTATTATACTGTGTACTGCTGTGGATGGGGCGCCTGGGTTGAGCCTGTAAAATCCATAGTCAAACAGAGGAAGGAGGTGAAAGGTTCAACCTGAGGAAGACTCGGAGCCTTCATCGCTGAGACCCCCGACGACCACTACCACAGGACAACGCGCAGACGCAATTGGGAGGAGTTTATGGAAACCACCTCTTTGAACTCATCTTAATACGAAGCGGGACAGGTGATGAATATGTATAGATGTATGGTATAAAAAGGCTGCAGGCACTGACCAAAAGTGTGCCTACTTTGTTGGGTCACCCGGTCTTGCAAGAACGTATAATAAATTACTGCTTCACTACTTGTCTACCTTAAGTCCTGTTTTTAGTACCTTTTGTCATTTCTAACATATATAATTTTTGTTCCTTTGACCCTACTGGGATTAGTTCATAGAGTGAAATTCAAGTACAGCCCCACAACACCAGTTGGGCAGTAACCCCATTATGGGCTGCACAAATGTTGAAGAAGAGAGAGAAATCTCAATGGAGAGGGCAGAAGAGCACCAAAAATTAACCCAGAGCAGAGGCATATGAAGTGCAATGGGCACATGAGCTGTCTAAGGATGCCCCATAAATCAAGGGCAGAATTAGAAACATGTTTCCTAAATGTTTGTCAATCCATCCAGTGCTCTTCAACTTGTATTGCTTCTGAGTAAACGTTAACACAATTTTAACCAACATTTTAAATATATATATTTATAGATAAAGTGCCTATCACTGTGTAGATAAACATTCTTTGGAACCATTCTGACTGCAAATGGCACCTACTTCAAAACAGTATTTCTATGCTAGGTATCCAGACCTTAATACTGCCTGATTGTCTAGGCAAAACACATGCCTACACAGGCACAGTGAAGATTATGCAAGACACAAATCCATGATCAACTGAACCATGATGGAAAAGCCGGATACAGACAATGTGCAAGGAGCTACACGAGTGCTGTTTTACTGCAGCTGTGGATCTCTACAGCACAACATCCCAGCTGGTCCCCCTTGCCGCAAGCTTTGGTCCAGAGGCTTGCCAGGCTCTGCAGATATCTCAGAGGGAATTATCAGTCTCTGCAGAACTTCCCAGCACAGCTCGGTTTGGTACAGCCATCAGCAGAGCCTGCTTCTCATAGCTCATGAACTCCAGCAAGGGGGTGTGCATCTTTCACCCCACAGTTTAGGGAAGATAGCTGCACTGCTCTGAGAACATTCGTGCCCATCTCCTCACAGTGATGCTGAGGACATGGCAGAGCACTGCAAGCACTCAGAGCAATGCAGATTTCAAGGGTGATTTCCTGCAAGCTGGGCCTGGTAATGCCCATTTGCATGCATTAATCCTGCCAGAGTCATTAAGTAAAGCATGGGAGCAGAGACCTTCACAAAGCAGTAATTTCACTCACAGTGACTTGATTACTTCTAATTCTCTGGACATACTCAAGGGCTCTCTCACAGCATTAACGTGCCAGTATTGGTGTAGTACAGAGGAAGCTTTAAGCAAGCCATTTTATTCCCATTAGGAAGACAAAGTCCTGATGGGCTTTAGCCTCTCATTTTCTGGAAGGGAATTTTGCTCACTGGTTAGAAACACTATCAGGCAGAAAGCATCATTTGATGGTTTTACCTCCACATTTCAGGGCAGAGTCCACCAGCTCTATCACAACTGATAACACTGTGCTCCTACCAGCCTCTCCCCTGCCTGCAGCACTACAGCCCTGCTTCCTCAAGCTGAACCAGCAAAACGTGACTGTGCCAAAATCAGCGGCTTTGCCACCCAGTTTCAAGGAGCCACAAGGCTGTGGCTGGTGTATGCAAAAGGTTTGCTGTGTAATTTGTAATTTCTCATTATCCTGCTCTGATTTGATTGGTACTAAATTAAACTGATTTCCCCGAGTTGAGTCTGTTTTGCCCATGAATTGGTGAATAATCTCTCCCCTGCCCTTATCTCGGCTCCTTTTGTTGTATTTCCTCTCCCCTGTCCACCTGGGCTGGGCAGTGATAGGGTGGCTTTGACCCAGGCTGGACATGAGGTGCCCCCCAACCACCACAGCTGCTGACATCAACACACATGGTGGCAAAGGTACAACAGATACATAATGGTATTGTGAGATCATTTGCAGGACCTTTGTTAAAGAACTGCAGAACTTTTCTGCTGGTGGTGTGGCATCTCATGTGACATTTCACCATCGACACATAGCTGTGCCACACTGATATTTTTAAGCTCTTTTTAGTCCCCTCCCCAAGGTCATCTGAGCAAAGATTATTTCTGTTCCCTAACTCCAAGGATCTCTTATCACCAAGAAGGCTCCTAGCATGTTAGATGATCTATGAACACACCAAAAGCTTTAAAGAGCTTACAAGCTGAAGGTAAGACGGGCATGAGAGCCCAAGGAAAGATAACGCTGACCTATGGGGGTGAGAACAACCATAACATACCAGCAGCTTAAGGCACTGCCAAGTTTTGCTAAAGCAGCTACAGCTTGCAGTTAACTAATTGCACTTCTTCAGTGCTAAATAACTGAAATGAGACATTCAACATAATGATTTCAGTGTGATACGTTTTCAGAGGATCATCCTGCCAGCTTCTGATATACCAGTTTCATCACATGAAGGGTTTTACTCAAGCCCACAGCTCTCAGGAGCCTTCTTCCCAAAATCAGGCATGTCTATAACCTACAGTGTGCAAAGCACATCTTGAAAACAAAACTTGGGTTCACCCTCAGGAATTTAGAAACCAAGAGAAAACCCACTAACCACTAGCTGATTCTTTTAAGATATAGATAGATACTCCATTATCTTAAGATTTCTTGGCCAGTGCCAGGATGCTCTGATGAGTGATGCATAAACCAGCACGTCTGGGGTGTAGTGCAGGTGGCTGGTTACTACCCAGCTGAAGTATGTGGAATCCAGACAATAACTTTGTTCAACTGTGGTTTGACTTTGCTGCAGTTTATTTCTGGAAGTATTTAAAATGCTTGTCCTGAAGGCATTAGGGCCATTGCATCCACTGAGTCATCCACAACACCTGACGTAGACAGGTAATAAATCTCACCGTGTTTACTAAAGCTTTCTATAGGACTCTGAGTACTTTGCATTAGGAAGATGTACAACAGCATATGGGTCAGGCATCTGCAATGGTGTGGGTCCAGTGCTATTTCTCCCCTAGGATCAAGTTAAAATCCACCAGTTTTAGAGTAGCTTACACAGCAACTGAGGCCCTGTCTAGAGGGACACAGTAACCTGGTGTTAAGCATTGCATCTCAGGATTTCAGAAAACAGATTTCAGTTACATGCTCAACCATGGATGAGTTTGTGTAGAACACACTAATTTAAGCAACAATTTCCCTGCAGTCAAATTAGTTATAGAAGCTTGTTCGGCCACCAGTGATGAAGCATCTCTGCTGGCACAGGCAGAGCAGGGACCCACGCGGGCCTCCCCAGCTTCTCGGGTGGGATTTGCAGCCCAGGCTGATGGGAACAGAGCAGGACCTGAGCTGGGTATGCTTGGGCACAGGTACACAACACCCTAACCACTTCTGTGCCTCAGGATTAACATGTCTCTGTCTCTTTGTGCTTCACCTGCAAGACAAAGAAAACATTTCCCTTTTCAAGAGACATGAACTTAAGTCTATCAGGCACCAAAAGGAGGAAAACAGCAAGATGGATGTGAAGAAGCCTGTTCACCAGAAAGGCCTTTAGCTTATAGCTCCCAAATTATTGGAAGAATAACTGGAGCTGATGCAGATGATGTTAGATTTATAGGAGATCCATTAATGGCCTTCATGTGGCCCCACTGGAATGTGGTAGAGCTGAAGGAAGGCTTGGATGCAAGGGGCACAGACGCATCAAAAGCCAGGACGTGGATCTCACTTGCTGCAGAGGGTCAGAAATTCCTGTTCAGTGGGGCCAGTGGGGATGACTCATGTATGTCATGTTACTGGGAAATTTACCCTGCTTCACTCTTTCCCCTGGGCAGGAGGCACTGTGCCCAGCTTTTCCAGGAAGCATATTGTATCCTGTCAGGGAATTTCTGTGGGGCATGAGTACTCTGCCCTGTAAGAGCAGAGCTCATGTTCTATCTACAGAAAGTAAGTGCCAAGATAGGCTGGGCATTGCCCCTGGGACCTTACAGACCACATGCAAAGTATTACATTCTGATGGGAGCAGCAGCTGGCTTTACCAGAAAGGCATTATCTATCCTTTCAAAATCCTTAGCATTTCTTTTCTTGCTGAAGACCTTACCAAGGTCATTTGCACTCTGCCGACCAAGGAAGATGTGCCGAGACTACAGGGCAGCACAGCTCAGCCCATCAGAGGTGGGATGCTTTGAACAACACCGTATTCCTGCAAGAATTACAGTACCAAGCACGACTCACAACTAAACCAAGGCCCTTCTCTAGTGCCTGGGTGGATAACAGCATCACTGCTCCTGACTGCCAGTGGGCTCCAAGGCAGCAGAAAAGGAAATTAGTCTCTTTGTGGATGGCAGGCAGGGCTGTGAGCCTGTGTCAATGCAGAACACAGCCCTTGGCTATGGCACCGTATCAAATAAAGTGATGTCTCAACTTACCTTGTGAACGCGTTATCCTTCTGCAAATGGAGAGTAAACATAGCAGGTGAGGCAAGCTGAACAGCAGAAACCAGAGCTCCGAGGCAGGGTCCCCTTACACAACAGTAGTCCTTTTCCCTGGTAGGTCAGAGGAGTTTTGGTAGGCAGAGACTAGCCCCTTTGCCCAGCGGGTGCTGGGGGAGCCCTGCTGCATTACCACCAGCCGGATGGGAGGCTGGGTGTCTGCAGGGACCTCGGGAGCATATTCCTTGCTGGGATCCTTCCCCCTGCAGTCATAGAGCACACAGGAGATCAGGAAAACCAGAAGCAAAATAACATAGCTAGCTACCAGAATGATGAGATTCAAGGTAACGGGGTCAATCTCCAAATAAAACTCCATTTGGTCCCATGCTATTGAGTGGAAACCCAGAGAATGAAGTTTCATACGCACGAGTGAGCGGCCGCTAACTGATCAGAGTAGATGTATTGGCTTTGTGGTAAAAATACATTAATCCTCAGGTCTCCTGTAGCAATGGATTTCCCCGAACTGGATGATTAAAGCAGCTCAGTTTAATAACTTAAGCTCCTTCTTTTAATGCCACGTTGCCTACAGCGGCGGAAGCTAAATTTGAATGCTATATTGGCAGGAAAACATCCTCCTTGGTCAGGGACTCTCTTTCCTTGACGGGCAGGTACCAAACTGGGTTTCCTCTAAGGGCATTTTGCAGAACCTCCCTTCTACAAGTGGCTTTGGGCTCACAGGCTAAAGAAAACTGTGTGATTAGTAAACGAATACAGAAATAAATGAGGTAGACAGTAGTTTCCAAGGTAACTTTTCTCAGAGTCTAATGAGCTCAATTCTGACTTCCACTAAGACCCTCTTGCCCTGACCTAATGCTACAGAAGAGCTTTTAGAGTGAATGAAAGACTTGTTTTACCCAATTGCAGATTGGGATTCCTGGGACACGTCACACCACTGTATCACACGCTGCCCAGCCAGCCCTGGCACAAACCGAGCTGCAGAATCCACTTTCCACAGGCTGCCCTGTCCCCTTCGAGTCTCCCACACAGAACATGCAACACAATTCGAGCTTTTCTGTAACCTGGACACCACCAGTTTCTTTTCCCTGTGCAGACCCTCTGCTTGCTAAAAAAGGTCAAGTTTGCAATGTGACTCTCCCATGCCTGGGAGCAGTGCCAAGCTGCCTAGACACAAAACCTGTGAGTTTTTTATACCAAGGAGCCCAGAACTGGACACAACACTCCAGGTGGGGCCTGACCAGGGCAGAGCAGAGGGGGAGGATCACCTCCTTCGACCTGTTCGCCACACTCCTCCTGATGCCCCCCAGGATCCCATTGTCTCTCTCAGCCCCCAGGGCACACTGCTTTTCTCCAGCAGGTCATCCCCAGCCTGTACAGAAATGAACAGTTGTTCAAGCAGACCAGGCATGTGGCTGTTCAGTGTGGCTTAGATGAGGCTGAGATACTTCAAGGTTTAGGCTTTTGATTATGCACTTCTCTTCCAAAGCAACGAGAGTCGAAGCTGGGACTTGGTGTCAGTGCTTGCTGGGAAACTCAGTGTCTTTCAAAATTCCCTCAGAAGCACAAAGGCCTTTGAAAGGCAATAGGGTTCATGGTCTTAAATTTCAATCATCTTCCACTACAAAATACTAATAGCAAGGTGGTAAATACTATACACTCACACGTTGAGCAAGATACGGGACAGAATAACCTGGGAAGGAACAACCACTTGTATCAGTACAGGGTGGGGATGACCTGCTGGAGAAGAGCTCAGTGGAGAAGGACCTGGGGGTCCTGATAGATGACAGGGTGGCCATGAGCCAGCAGTGTGCCCTGGGGGCTGAGAGAGACAATGGGATCCTGGGGGGCATCAGGAGGAGTGTGGCCAGCAGGTCAAAGGAGGTGATCCTCCCCCTCTGCTCTGCCCTGGTCAGGCCCCACCTGGAGTGTTGTGTCCAGTTCTGGGCTCCCTGGGATAAAAAAGACAGGGATCTCCTGGAGAGAGTCCAGAGGAGGATACAAAGATGATTAAGGGCCTGGAGCATCTCCCCTGTGAGGAAAGGCTGAGTGAGCTGGGGCTGTTCAGTCTGGAGAAAAGAAGACTAAGGGGAGACCTTATTAATGTTTATAAATATCTTAAGCATGGGATGCAGGGGGGAATGGGCAGCCCCTTTTCAGTGTCTGTGAGGACAGGACAAGGGGCAATGGCTGCAAGTTGGAGCACAGGAAGTTCCACACCAACATGGGGAAGAACTTTTCCCCAGTGAGGGTGAGGGAGCCCTGGGACAGGCTGCCCAGGGGGTGTGGAGTCTCCTTCTCTGGAGAGATTCCAGCCCCGTCTGGACACCAACCTGTGCAATATGAGCTGGGGAGCTGCTTTGGCAGGGGGTTGGACCCGATGAGCTCTTGAGGTCCCTTCCAACCCCTATGATTTTATGTTAAAGTCTTTAGTCCTCAAATGGCAACCCGGAATTCTGAGAACTCAGCACTGTGCTTGCAGAAGAAAGTTCATGGGATTTTCCTCCCTCACATTTATTTAGTACCAGCAAGTTTACCAAACCTGAATCATCTCCTCTGGAGTCCTCAGCACTAATAGCTTGGGTTTAGGTTGCTGTCTAGTATTGCAGCTGGGAGATACATTACATTAAGTGTTTAACCTCAGTAGGCACTGTGCCAGCTTTTAAGGGAACTTTTCAAAAGGCAAAATCAGGGATACCTTTCCTGTTGCTGCAGACATGCTGTCTTGGAGAAAAAAGCCTCCACATCTTTACATCACCATAGCCTCTCAGAACACTGCCTCAGAGTATAAATACATTATACTTTCAAAACACCCGCCCAAGGCTGTACGCAGAGCTTGGTTTGAGGTGAGATCTCACATTGGGGCACTCCCAGGAGCCCTGTCCCTGAGCCAGTGCTGCTCGCAGTAGCCTGTGTCTGGAGTCAGCATGCTGAGAACTGAAGTCTTGATGAGATTTGGCTTTGACACAGTTACCAGTTCTCTCCTCCCAGTCTACGTCCTGGGCTGACCGTAGACATTCAGCATTTGATATTCCTGCACCCAAAGATTACCAGGGTCTAATACTGCCTGCCAGCATCCCTGACCCAGGAGCCTCATGCCACCTTGGAAACCCAGCTTCCACACATGCTTTTTATAGCAGAATCTTGCACCAGCAAGCTGGCGATACTCTCAGGGTCAGTGTCCCAGAGTCCTCCCCTGTCCCACACTGCTCTCTCCTGTGACCTCAGCTCCCTAGCTGTCCATCCTTTCCCAGTCTTTGGCATCTCACCCTCCTCTGGCTCTTTATTCTCAAGGGCATTCTTTTCTTTGAAGTCTTTCAAACCCCTGTTTCCATGTACACAGATGGAGTACTGACAGTTCCCCCAGCTCTGCAGTGAGCAGGAGCATATTATCCCCACCACGGAGCCTCAAGAATTTTGGAAGACTGGGAAAAGCCTGAGCAAATTGCACATGTGCTTCCCCAGGCACTGCCTGGAGCCTGGATGATGGTCAGAGTGCTGCCTTGAGCCTGTGCAGGCTGGCTTTAGCAACAAGAGGTGAGACAGTGTCTTTGGGACCCACTTCCTCAGATGTCCAAAATTTATCTCTGCTCTAAGTGCTCCAGATCAGCTCTGCCACCAGCTGTACCAGAGTACAGAGACAGGGCTTTGCACAAACCCTTGACAGATCCTCTAAAAGTAGATTAGCTGGAGTCTGCTATTTATTTATTTACTCCTCTATTGTATTATCTAATGTTTGATGAGTAGCCTACCCTGACAGCCAGAGCTCCCAGCTGGGAACCTAAGGCCACCAGCTACCACCAGTGCAATTTCCCGCTTGGTTCTCCCCTCTTTTTCTTTTTTCCCCTTCTTAGTTTGTCCACCCCAATTTATAGACATTTCTGGACAGAAAGCATCTCTTTTGCAAGCACCCAGTTCATCTGGGATGAGAGATGAAGGAATAAAATGTACATAATAAAATTTACATATTTTAAAATAGTTTCTTGCTTGAAGCCATCGTACCATGAAATTCACAGTACAAAAGTTCAGAGGCTATTAAAACCAGCAAAAATATTCTCTATGGTCAGAGAAAAAAAACAACCCCAGATTTTAAAATGAAAGTCTTGGGAGGAGTGAGAAAGTTGAAGTGCTCTATTCTGAGAGAAACTACAGCACGAGCAGCAAAGGGACAGCAGTTAGTGACTGAAGAAAAGGAATCAGGCAGTGAAAAACTACAGCTTCATCTCTTCTAACACAGAAATTAAGTAATAGATCCTCTCTTTCTGACTACAGCAAGTTAGGACTGATTACACAAGCATTTTGGCCAGCGGATCCAAGACAACAGCTCAGAATGTGACACATCACACAATATGTTGTGCAAGGAAACAGTACGAGGGAGGCACCTTGTCTGAGGGGATGGTATGAAGCTGCACCAGGGGAGGTTTAGGTTTGATGTCAGGAAGAGGTTCTGTACTAAGAGGGTGGTTGGGCACTGGAACAGGCTCCCCAAGGAAGTGGTCACAGCACCAAGCTGGGCTGAGGTCAAGAAGCATCTGGATGATGCCCTCTGTCCCATGCTCTGACTTGGCTGGCCCTGTGCAGACCCAGGAGCTGGATTCGGTGGTCCTTGCGGGTCCCTTCCAACTCAGGTTATTTTTTGATTCTATGTTGAGATGGATCCACACAGCAGAAATTCCAAAAGGGATCAGACTCTTCTGGACTCAGCCATATGGAGGCACAAAGCATTTTCCAGCCCTGGTGCTGCTTAAACACATCTGGCATGGGCAACCCGATTCCTGCCGGCTGCATCGCAGAGCTGCAACTCAGCGGGATAGCTGCCACTGCCAGGCTTGATTGGCTTAACTGTGGTGTCATCACTAAAAATAGCCCCTAGGAAATAAATCTCTCCAATCCCAGTGCAGTGTGAAAGAGGAACACTTACGACAGCAATCCCAGTACATTTCAAACAGTATAATGGATGGACTGAGATGGGGTATTGGAAAGGACAGACCGATCCCCTAGACAGCACCTTGTCCTGCCTTGTCTCTGCAGCTCAGGTGGATGCTTACAGGCTGCAGGCAGCTGCCCAAGTGCATTGCTTACCTCAAACAAGAAGCGATGATTTAAGAAGGAAACTGCAGAGGTGTAAGGGCACTGAGAAGCCTGTTGTGATCAGGAACCAAACTCCAGTTACTACAATACTACAGTCCAGGTTTTACATGCTCAGAGCACGTGGTATGTGGATGAGAGTAGCAGAAACACAGTCACTGAGTTCCTCTCCACAAACACCTACTTGAACCATGTTTGTGGAGGACACACACACAGAGGCACAGTCAGCCTGTCACTGTGGGGACTTACCTACCTTCTCTAGCACAAGCTCTGCTGGAGTGGAAGAGGGTTCAGCACCCATCCCATACGCTGGGTACGTCAGTGGCCTGTCCTGCAAGGAGCTGCTCATCCAGGTCTCCCCCATCGCCTGTTTTCCATCGTGCAGGAAGCAATCCAATGTATTTGGGAACCGTGATGAAAGGGGACCGGGCATGACCAGAGCTGCTAAGAGCAAAGAGGGGCGAGTGGCAGACAGGAGCCCAGCAGCACACGGAGAACAAGGCGGCAGCGCCCTGCACCTGACCCCACAGCAAACAGAGCCAGCACTACATGACTTCAGGCCTCCTTAGTCCTACAAGCCCCTTCCAGCTCGGGCTCCAGCAGCTCGTCACCGCAGCGCTGCCCGTGCCGAGCTCGGGCTGGCCACACGTAGGTGCTGTTGCTTTCCTCATGCTGCTTCTCCAGCCAGAAGCGGCGGGAGCTGCGGGTCCCGGCAGGTGGCATCGGGACGCCGCGGGCTCTGCGCGGTACCCGGGCTGCAAGGAAACGCCTCTGCGAGCTGCGGCACCGCTTGCTGAGAAGCGGATTTCTAGTTATTAAAGCTCTTTTGGTCAATGGTGTTCCTCCTTTGTTGGGATCTGAAGGGAGAAAGGAGCTCCCGCTACAGCTGCTCAGGGTTTACACGATGCTCTCCCAGGAGGCGCCTGGGTGCAGTGGTGACACCATGTCCTGGCTGAGAGGTGCATTCCTTATCTATCTGACACTAGGAAACAGCTATTAAGATGTTGCTTTTGAGAGAGGTGTACAGATTCAAGAAGGAAGAACAGAGTATAGTCATTATGACACAGAACTAGCCCACTTCATTCCATGTGTTACAGCTCCCTCCTGGGACCCTGAGCCCACAAATACACTGGTCAGTGAAACACCCAACCAAGCCCGTGAACAGTCCTAGAGGCAAAAGAGACAGCTACCACTTGAAGGTATCCTGAATCACACTAAGAGGGGAAAAAACCCCATCAAAGCCAGAAGCTCAAAACAAAGACTGAAGTCTTACCACACTAAGTATTGCTCATGAACACTGCTCACACCCCTTCAGCACCTCACACCAAAAAACTTGAGCCCCATAGCTGCCACACTTACAAAACCAACCCCCTACACCCAATAAAACAACATACTGACTTAAATCCAATTTCCTTTATCTGCAAATCAACTTACTAGAAAAGTCTCAGCCGGAGAGGATTTGCTCCTCAGTAAAATAAACCCAACTGCCATGAGACAACAAGTGCTGGTCAGCTACGTTTCTCAGGGCTTTTCCTTTGTCTCAGGGCTCCAGGTGATATGTGCTCATCAAGCCCCTGGCCCAGCTGAGATGTATCAAACAGAAATGGGGTGCTGGTCTTTGGTCTCACCTGAGCTCCCTGCTGGCATTAGAGCTGGCTCTGGTCCTGCATCAAGCATACCCTGAAGGGATCTGATTTTGTGCTGTGATGTTTTCCTTTGGATAAGGATTTTTGCAGGCAAAATAATTTTCATAAGAGAGTCTGCACAAGCCTGGGATGATGCATTGCAAAGAGAATGAGGGGTTAGAGAGCTTGAGTGAGTTCACAAGGTGTGACAGTTAGACAGCAACATGTAATTCAAATGATGCTGAATGTCCACATAAAATAGCCTAGAATTTAATTGACTTTTTGTTAACGAGGAAGACAGATTTGATGTGAAAGGAAAAACCCATGACTAATTTTAGAACTGTGGTCAAAATTCTCATGTGAGATAAATACAACTGTATCAGTGTAACCAGGCTGATATCAACAGAGCATTTGTGCATTTTAGTCAGTGCTTCAGTGAGTGAGAGCCTGTGAAGGATTAATACCTGAAGAAAGGGAATATGCTTACCCTTCATCTCTATGTAACTTTCATATAAGAGCTCAACTGCCTCAAATTGCAGCAAATCTGGTTTGATGTGCCCTGAAATATTTAGTCAGAGCACTTGTCTCCAGCTGCCCTGCATGCATATGCAAATGTAAATGCCTTCTCATTTTTAATGGTGAAAATTTAATGGTGAAATGATTTACAAACAGGAGGAAGAAAATTGATATTGAATGCAAGTGTCTGGGAATGAGTCATGCGTGGGCAAAGCAGACTCCAATTGGGTTTCAGTTCCAAAAGGAGTATGCTGGGATGCTACCCCCTTCACCAGCACAACTGCTTGGAGCTGAGCTGCTCTCTTGTTTTGTCTTCTGGCCTGTAACATATCTTCTGCAAGACAATGCAGATATCAAGTCAGAGCGATATGGACATCCCTACATCAAACGTAGTGAGTCTCCTTTTGCTTACCCCATCCGAGTTTCGGATCAAACTCAGAACTACACCACGTAATGCATCCCATCCTTTCCACTGGTCTGTCTTGCTGCTGCACAAATAACTTTAGCCAAGTCTTTATTTACACTATGCACTTATTTTCCTGGCACTGAAGTACGTGTGCTCTGCTGACTTGGGATGGATTTAGGTGCATGTAGCGTTCAGCTCAGGCATATGTGTTTAGCTGAACCTGGGCTATTAACTACAGAGTGGCTGCCAGAAATACAATTGTTATCGTAGGCAGTGAAACACTTAATATGAAAAATCACAAAGTGAGAGCCATAGGTTCTCATTTTAGAGCACTGCAGCTTCTTGGTGTATTGCTTATGAAGATTAAAGGCTGTGTGCTTTTGATTTTGCCCAGCTGGCTCGCTGTGACCGGAGGAGGCTCAGGAATGTTAGCAAGAGGCACCGAGAGTGGGGGTGTGCTGGGACGGCAACCTCTTCACCAGCATAACTGCAGGCTGGAAGAAGAAGATAGGTGCTGGCACCCTTAGGTGACCTCCTGGAAAAAGTCAGGTGCTAAAGACATACAGGAGAAACTCCAGTGCCCAGGCTGAGAGAGGAAAGGTGAGGAACTGAAGGCTCCAATCTCTGGCAGTGCTTCATGCCAAGTTTTGCCATTGCAGCTGGAGCTGCTGAGCAGTTCCCCAGCTCTGGTGTAAAACCTGTGTGTCTTTCCTCAGGGTGACCCATGTGTTTTTACCTGCCTTTCTGTTTGCCTTGAATAAACCTCTGTGGTGCAGGATGTCAGGAATACATCACTATTCCTGGGGCATGTTTGAGTGCTGATGTGATCGTGTTACAAATCTGTGGGCAGTAAATCAATTTTGCTTCTGAATTCAACCCACTTTTTCGTGATTTGCTTTCAAGACTCTGCTACCTTGGGAGAACTGGCTGCATGTAGCTACTTCTCAAGGAACCAGAAGACTTTTATGAGCTGGGAATAGGTAGAGGCTCTTTGCCTAACGTGCAGGTTCGCAGGCAGAATAAAACATGAGAGTCACCGTGGTCGTGAGCAGATGCTGCCCAAGCAGACCTGCAAAATGAGTGGTCTCCAGCTTTGACTCCTCACCACTGCTTAGGGAATACAATGGTGGGTGAAGAAGAGAGAGAGGGTTTGAATAATGAGAAGAGGAAGGATTCTCTAAAAACCTGCCTAAAAAGGTCTTGCAGAGCTCTTTGCTTGGTATCATTGGGTTTCAATTGGAGAGAAAAAACTTGAGGTTTCCTGAAGCAGCTTTTCTTCTTTGTTTTGATTTTTCAAGCTACGATCTTTGCAAATCTGTGTGACATCATGTGTGAAGGTGGCAAATAAAGTAAACTCTGAATTTAGCTTTTTAGGGGGTTTTCAGGGAATACAGGCCTTCCTCAAAAGAGGACACTGGACTACCAGTCAGACACCTGGTAACAAACCAGCTGTTCACAGCTGTTCTTTCCATCTCTCTTTTTCATTGTTTGCAGAAACAATGAAGTGATCGAGGACTAAGAGGGTTGAACTGATGAAAAAAAGAGACCTAAGTGCCAAGCTCTTTAGTGCTCTTTGTAAAACCCAAA
Organism: Gallinula chloropus; assembly: GCF_964237585.1. NCBI lineage: Eukaryota > Metazoa > Chordata > Aves > Gruiformes > Rallidae > Gallinula > Gallinula chloropus. Next base: position 12,212,322 of record NC_140105.1, read on the forward strand.
TAAATGGAAAAATAAATCAAGCTTAAACATCAACAGGAAATTGAAAAGCTCCATCAATGGAAGGACAGAAATGTATACGTCAATCATTTGGCTGGAGATGTTGTGGTATAAACAGATTTTTATCACGTATAGCTTTCTATTCAAATAATTATGTCCTAGATTTCTCTTGTAAAAGTACACTGAGTACAACTTTGCCAACAGGCCTCTGGGAATAAATACAAAAAACAGAGCAAGACTAGCTTTGCTGTCTTCGATTGCAAGTTTGCAAAGTTTTTAAAGTATCAGTTTAATTCAGAGAAAAAAAAAGAAAAGGCTTATACCTAATCCTCAACCAAAGCTGCAGGACTTGTTGATGCATGACATAGGCTCACACCTAAATGTTTTGCTGAACAGAGATGGACTCCTTGAACTGGGGCATTCCCACTACATTCAAATCTAATCAGCATTGCCACGTCTCGTTTCCCCCCTCCACAGCAGCCCACATTTCTTGTAGTTCATCTGCCCACAGGAAAAGTTAAATGTGACAGTGACAGTAGCCCATAACCAACCCAGCGTCCCAAGCTCCCGTTCCTATCACCACACCTCATGGTGACCTCACAAGGTCAGCCTGGCGTCACCTCCATCGCAGGGACGTGGTCCCCTGTCATGGGAACCACGCTACTGCCCGCTGCCCTTGGGTGCAGATAACCAGCCCCTGAGGACAAAGCCTCTGCCTTCCTTTTGAGATGTAAGATAGTGAGATACAAACAGTAATAAATAACTGATGTGTCAGTCTGAACCAAATCCTGTTCCCCTGCCTCACCCACTTCCACTCTGTTTACCACCAGGCGGGTTTTTTTAGGGCTCTCCCTCTTTCTCCCACACCCATCTTTTAATATTGTATTCCCTTGGACAAAACCAGGATTCTAGTCCGCAGCAAGGGGCTTTTTCTGGGAGTTAATTTTGTCTCTGATGAGGAGGGAACCACATCCACATGTTGTTGGAAGGTTTGGGCCTCTGGGCTCCTCCTTTCAGCCTTGCTCCTAGTACTTGAGCCCTTGCTTTTGTCTAGACCCATCAGTTATACTATGACCAATCCTGCCATGTTCCTTGGATTTCTTTCTTGGCATCAGGCAGCATTTTCTGCTGCAAATTTAGCCCCAGTCATTTCTGCATTGTTCTTTCCAAGTGCTATCTTATCACTGCTGCGTTGTTCCTTTCTGGCTTCCTCTGCAGCTCCTATCTGTCTTCTCTGTGTATCACTGTAGGATTAGCTTCAGGCAAGTTTTGACGTCATTCATTGGACATCTTGTTACCGCTAATTCATTACATTCTGGTTTCACTCTGTTCCTGTCAATGTATTTCAACTTCTCTGAGTGAAAACTCAGCTGATCTCAAGTAAAACATATACTTCAATGGGCTGAGAAGCCCTGAGTGAAGTAGAAGTCAAGGTGGTGGGAAGGTGATCATGAAAACATTCACAAGCACAAGATGAAATGAGGACTCGTCTGCCCCAAGCTTTCCCCAGAGCTGTGGAGCCAAGCCCAGCTGACTGAAATCCCTGTGATGCTCTAGAGACCCATTTCTGTGAACTCCTGCTGAAACACAATTCTGCTCTGAAATCTGGTTGATCTCTACACTTCCAGTTCCTTTTTCCTAATAAAATAAAATAAAATAAATATATTGGTAGGATATAAATGCTGCAAGTCAGTCTGGAACTGAAGTTGAAATGAAGAGACCAAAGTAAAGGATGATCTCACAAAGACATCACCAGATGATTACATCCGTCCCCAAGTCAATATACCATTTCCAGAGAACATATGGATAGAGCTATGCAGGTGGGTACATCCTTGTTTCTAAACTCTTTCTGGCTGCTCTGCTTGCAGCCAGAGCCTTATGCCTGCTTTTGTTCACATTGGCTTTGACTTTGACTTCACTTTGAGCATCAACTTCTTCCTGCTGTAGAAAATCTGGTATGGAAGCACTACTGCATTTCCTGTTTCCAAATCTCTGCTGAGGTTCTGGTTTGCCAGATCAAGCAGATGGCCAACCTGATGCACATGTGAATACAGTTACTTCTCTTCATGCTTTCACGTAATTAACCACCCAGTAACACTGAACTGTATGGGGTCATTTGCTGGAGACAGTTTCACTCTGGTTTCACTCTGTTCCTGTCAATGTATTTCAAATTCTCTGAGTGAAAACTCAGCTGACCTCAGTTAAAACATATCCTTCAACAGGCTGAGAAGCCCTGAGTGAAGTAGAAATCAAGGTGGTGGGAAGGTGATTGTGAAAACGTTCACAAGCACAACATGAAATGAGGACTTGTCTGCCCCAAGCTTTCCCCAGCTATTTTGAGAACAGTTTCAACAATATTAGGCACTTGCTCAGCAACTTCTTTTGATTCACAGCAAAATTAATCTTTATGTAGAAAAGGTGGTCAAAGAGGAAATTTAGAGAGATAAAGCTTTAAATCCTCCAGGCACTAAAGCTACCATCTGTGTCAGAGGTAGGTCATCCTCTGAAAAGAGAGGATGATACACCAATTTATGGTCTTGGGCTGAGTGCCACACTGTATAAAGCCATCTATTTGCAAGTTAATATAACAAACCTGTCTTCTGTCTAATGTTTAGCAGCTCTTGGTCACAATTATTCTCTGATAATCAATAATCCCTTGGAACAGAGACACTCTAGTGCTGTCTTTGACTGAGAATCAATGATCCATTCCAGCAGCCTGGCAGCTGCTGCCCACACAGCCCTAATCACTGCAGAGCCATAACCTGCCAAAGAGAAACCCTGTGCTGTGTGAGACTGGCACATGCTGACCTCCTCTCTGGTGTCACTTCACTGATCACACTTCAGTTCCCATGAGGGCTATACCTGGGCAGTGACAGCTGGACCTCCTGATGCTGAAAAGCCTGACCACCACCACCAATATTGTCTGGGTTTGGGCAGTCCCACAATAAACTAAGCACAGCCAAGTGTTATTTTCATTCTTACTCTCATAGATCAGCTAATTAGAGCGTAAAATAATATTCTCATGTTTGGCAAATACTTTTGACTTTGAAAGATGTATTTATTTATCAATTGCTCAGACAAGATTGAGAGTCAGTGCTAAACCACACAAAAATTAAATATTCAATTTCAAACAGTTGGCTCTGATCTGGAAGCACTTCAATTGATTGCCATGCTTCAAAGGAGAAAAAATATTTCATTTTAATACTGTAATGCTTTTTAAACAGCACATTGGCTAAACCATCCTGGATCACATATATGTTTTTGAAAATACAGTTTTGCCTTGCCTCATCAAACGGATGCTCAAGCTTCACAGCTGCACTAAGGGGAGAGGAGCTGCCCATTTGCCCCTTGATTCTGTTTCAAGGGAGTCCCACAGAGGTCTAGAATGACCCACACTGCCATGTTATCCCAACCCCAGTTCCAACTGCACGGCTGTGAACCACAAAGAAGTGTACAAGAAGACCCATAGTAGAAACAGACAGTTCTTCAGTGATGAAGGGAATGGCTCACTTATGTGAGTGTATGTCTGTAAGTGCAAGGATTTAAAGGTAAGGTTCAGGTGGAAAAAATAGGGAGGGTGTGTGTTTTTCACAGATACAGCAACTTTGCTTTGGGGCTTTCCATACATCCCATCACTTTCTAGAGATCCTCTCCCCTTTCTATTGAGTAGGTGTTTGAGAAGGTTGTTTCCGTAGGCAGGGGTCAGTCTCCCCCCAACAAGCTTGCCTTACCCCTGCTGCTGGAGGAGCATGGAAGGCAAAGGGCTGAGCCACCCCAGGCTGGGACTGATCTGTGCTAGGAGCACTTGGAGACAAGGTGACCACAGGACAGCAAGGAAGGGGTCTGCTGCTGCATGGGTGGTGGGTTTATCTGGGTGACCTGATCCACACTTCAAGGGTAGAGAGGCAGATCAGCTGTGCTGAAGGCCATCAGAAGCTCAGGCCACAAGGAGAGGCTGTGCTTAGTGACTTCTTGGTGTCTTGCACCCCCAGCTCTTCTGCAGCACCCTCTGCAGTTGCTGTTATCGGACGCTGGCTGAACTGGATTCACACCAAAGTGTGTTTTTCAGATCCAAGGCTGAAACCTCCTAAGAAGCCATAAATCCTCATGGCTCAGGAGGAAATTGGTAGCCATCCCCCAGTACTTGTCCTTCACCTTCACAAAGGGCAGTTTTAAGGCAGAAACATGTAGATTTAGGAAAAGTCTTAGATGTATCAAGAGGTAAATTAAATGTCTGATCCTGCAGAGAAGATACTGGTGCTCAGACGTGTGTTAAGTTTCACAAGACTCAGAACAACACTGAGGCTCTGTGTGGACCACCCAGTTGCACGCAAAAACCTCATTTTTCTCATGGTTTTGGCCATGTCTTTGCTGGACTGCTGCTTTTACAGGTCTTTGTTTTCCCAGCTGGTTTGTGTGCCTGATCAGGTCACTGAAAGCAAAGGCCTTGCTCAGGAGTTTAACAACAGTTCTTTCAAGTTTAAAAATAAAAAAAATAAAAAAAATCCCACCTGCAGGGATCCTCCTTCTCCAGGAAGAGTTTGCTTTGGAGACCTTTCTGCAACAAATCCAAGGCCCAGCTGGCTCATGACTAACATTGCCAAGGTGTGTGTGGTAGGTGAGATTTGACTATTTCTTTAAGGTAAGATAATTTAAGGAAAAGGTTTCAGCAACAGAAGATATATATTTAGGATTTAAGACACGGGATCAACTAAGGAGGGCATAAGGGACTACCTAAATGGAGATCAAAACTCAAATGGATGGATCTGTAACAGAAGCTCAGTTCCCACCACAGCCACAGGCTTCATGTATGATTGCAGGGGTGACATCCACGTCTGGCTGCAAGGTACCATGAGCTGTTAAGGCACCTGAATAACAGAGAAAGGAGGGAGGGGGAAGTCCACCTGCTCCCAGACTCAGCCCTAGCTATCCTCCCCCATCCTCATCTTTGTTCACTGAATACCCTGGGGAGTGAAAGGGAAGGAGATGCTTCTTTCCTAATTTTGTTTTTCTTGGAATATGGTCAGGCCCCTGCTCTGTGGGAAAATAGAGACAGGGCCATCTTGCACTGTCCTAAATGGGTAGTCCCACCCCAGACAGCTGCAGAGCTCTCATAGATGTTTTGGGGACACACTAAAAGTAACTGCTCTGATTTTACTGTTCAGGATCAAGGTGCATAACCTATAGCTGTGAGCAACTCACAGCCAGACCACATAAGACATCCAGCTGGCGATGTAACTCCATCTGTCCTGCTCAAAGGTGGTCTCTCCCAGCATTCCCCAGCCCTGTTGTCCTGAGCACAGTCAGGTCACTAGTCCTGGGAGAGGACCTGCAGGTTACGGTCCAAGAGATGAAGATTCATAGCACACCACCCTCCAAGGCAGATGGTTGGGTCTAAAGAGGTGCCAGCATGAAGTCCCATCTGTCCTTCAGGAGGTACCACCTACCCTTGTGCCATCAAGTAACTCAAGGAGCTCCACCATAAGCAGCCACAAGTGAAATACAGCTGCATGTCTGGGTGGGACAGCCATCTCCACAGCATGGCTGGGCTGCTGTGCAATGAGGAGGAGCTGGTGAGAGGGGAGGATTCCCCAGGCACACAACGAATGCTTCCACTTTCACAACTGGTCAGATTTCCAAGAACCAAACTCTGTAATCAAGACATTCGACAGCAGGGTTTTTTTTTTCCTGGAGCAGAGAAATCAAGACCCCTTTCTTGCCTGCCAGGAACTGAACAGGTTTTGAATGAATCAGGATTACTGGAGAAAAACGTAAAGCCTTCAATGTTTTACACAGAAGAACAACTGTAAGTGCTCTGTGAGCACACTGGGGTGTCATACAGAGATCCCCTGATATTTTATGTCCATGTAGACACATTAGCTTGATTTTTAAACAACTAAGCAGAAATTTTGTTCCCATGAAAGCTATTTTTTATTACACTCCTAAACCTAATCTTAATTCTTCCAAGTGTACTTTGGACTGTGGCCAATCTGTGCACGTGTGGTAGGAAGCTGCCTCACACAACTCCCTGCAAAACGGGACAACTGAGAGCAAGCAGCAGCTCCACAGCTCCTGTGGCATGCAAGGCCATGAGAAGCAGAAGGCAGCAACAGTGGCTCAGCTGGTGAGGAGATGGCAAGTGGCACCCCACAGGGGCCAGGGAAGAGCCCGGTGTTACGGTAACAGGGTGGAAACGCACCACGTAGAGATTAAAAAAAGAAAGGGGAGAGCAGGCTCCTTTGATAGCCTTAACATCACAATCAGGAGAAACTTCCTGGCTTCATATTTTCCATATAAACACTCTCCACTGAATAAAGTTAATGGTTCCCTAACTGCAATGCAGAAGGGCTTGATCAGTTCAATTGACGTCACAGATTGAGCATTTTAATGAAATGTGCTGTGCTTCCCCCATTTATATGTTTGACCCTAACCTTTACCAGATGTTCAATTCGTGCTCACTTGCAGACACTGCAGCACTGTTTTGGAGGCTCTCAGAAATCTGAAATGCTGAAGTGGAAATAAAAATCCTCTGACACAAACTCTTTTGTTTGAGCTGCTCCCCACCACTGGTGCTGGGCTGTGCAGAGGGCTCTGCTCCGCTCACGCAGGAATGTACCCAGGAAAGGTGGGACAAAAAAAAGGGCCAGAAGGGTTATATTGTGCACCACTTGCCTTTGTGGGAGTGTAAAGCATCTCCCTGCCACTGAATAGGCTTGAAATTGCAGCTTTCTCTTGGACCCCCAAGAAGTGGCGCTGAGACCAGCAAGAAAAGGCGATCCTGTGTCAGAGGGAGCAGGAAAAGAGCTGGAAACCCTGAATTCAGCATTCAGCTCTGCCATATCTCCTTGGGCAAACTCTGCTTCTCAGCCCTGTTTCCCAGCCATAAACCAGAACAATGTCCCCTTGGCCAGTTACACCCTGGGGTTATCAGGGCCAGGGCTGGGCTGGGGTGAGGCTGCCTGGCTGGGACCGCGCGGGCTCACGCGCATCCCCTGGCACAGCCCAGGCTCCTCCTTGGGTGTGAGCAAACTAGAATCAGCACCGCAGTCCCACCACCCCCATGCTGCTCCGGACACAAATCTGCTCTGTGCTGAGTTTCCCCCTGGCAGGTACACCTCCAAGCAGTGTGTCCCTGAGCTTTGCAAAGAGCAAAGCCAGCTGGAAATTTGTCATGATCAGGAAACAAGCATGTAATCAAAAAAAATGCCATCAATTTTTTTTCTGGCATTGAATGCTCATTTAGAAAGACTCCTGCTCGTTCCTTCCACAAAGAGAACATAAAATGATGAAGCAAGAGAGGGTTAAAAAGAGATCCGTGTTCGCAAACCTCAGCTTTGGTTTTCAATCACTTCATTTTAGATAAATTGGAAGCTGGACTCAAGCCACCCTGTAGTTCTGGGTTGGGTTTAGCAAAATGAAAGTCACTGATGAGGTTTTGCAAAACCAAAGCAAAACCTCCTTGGCTGGCTCATAGCTGAAACTGAGCTAGCCCTCAGCAAGAATAAGTGAGTCACTCTTTAAAACACACACACCAAAAATGCTGAACTCAACAACCACAAACAGGGAGAAGGAGCATATGAAAGCCTGTGCAAGCCACACGTTCTTTTTAACTCAGGAAAGACCAAATCTACAGCACCAGTGCTTTGCAACACATCGGAGAGAAAAAACGCTTGGAAATGTTAAAAAGTAAAAATTAACGGTTTTGTTTTGGTAATTCCAGGCACACACATAAAAACTATGTATTCTGCAGCCAAACAGTGTGCATTTGTCCCTGAGCAGATGACAGAGGCTGTTAGTGCAGCAACCTCAGACCTGCTGTGTTTCACTTCACTCTGACCCTGCAAACACAGGGCAGTGGGTTGAACTGAAGTGGGCTGACCCCGGGGCTGAAAGCGGCCGTGCAAGGGGCCAGACCAGAGCAGCTGCCCTGCCTCAAGCACACACACTTTGCTGTCACACAAACCAATATCCAGGTTTAGGTAAGTCTGACGTGTGCCACAGCCACTCCTCAGCCCCACTGAATTGCAAAGGAAATCTTCCTCCTGCCTGGCATGGCCAGAGGATGAAGACATGCTCAGGAAGGACCAGCCCTCCCCTACCCACCTGCCCCAGGGCAGAATGTGGGGACAGGACCACTTGGCTCTGTGTGAGCTGTGTGCTTTGATGCTGAAACCCAGGCTCGGGCCATGGGCTGGTTTCTGCACACCAGAGGAGAGGCAGCAGCACCCCAGGAGCTGTGGGTGAGAATCTGGGTGATGGCTGTGCACCACCACAGCGATGCCACTGCTGCACTGCCTGCATCAGCAAGGACTGCCCTGCAGCACCACCAGCCTGGGGTTTTCTGCCCAGAAAGTGCAAAAAGAAGTGGGAATTATACAGTAACTCAAACCATGCTGCAAAAAGGAGATGCTACAGGTTTGTAGCCAAGGTGCTCAGGGCTTTCTGCAGGGTGTGCAGTGTCTCAGACCCGTGCAGCCACTGCAGCAATGCCCCCTTGAATCCACGTCCTGCTCATGAGCTCATTAACACCACCACACTTTTACTAAAAAAACCCTAAATCCAACCATCAAGATGTTAATGTAGTTGCAATCCAATAAAAACAGTGGGTAGGGCCCCTCTTGGCCCCGAGGCAGGCAGAGGGGCTCCTCTGGGTTCCTAGATTCACAGTAAATACAACCTGCCCATCAACAGTTAAGAGTATTTTACCAATGGTGACAGGAGGGATCTAAGCAGAGTAGGAAATGACATCATCTTCATTTGGATTAGGGCTGCAAACTCAACTGGGCTCTCTTCCCTGCCATAATTTGCACATCCTCAGAGATATACGTATTGGAAGTGGTTTTTACAGCCAGCCAGGAGACAGCCACACAACCCACACAGCTGTGGTAGGAATCACACGCCTCAGTCCCCTACAGTGTCTGTGCCTCTCTGGTAAGAAGAATGCAGAGGGTTGTTTTTCTGGTATCCCTTAAGCTCATTTGGTGTTAATTTCCTTTACTTACTGGCAATAAGTTGTTCCATTTCTCTCACTCACCAAACACTTCTCTTTATATTGTGGGTTGTTTGGGGTTTTTTCTCGTCTGTTGCGACAGGACTGGTGAAAGGCTCTGAGTTCACAGGATCATACTCCACTCTCAGCTCCAGGTCCCAGCCCATCCTGAGGGACAGAGCCATTCTGGAAGGCATCTGGGCCAGTCCTGGGTCATCTTGTAGGTGCTCACCATGTAAGGAATTGTACCACAAGGACAGGGAATTCCAGCTTCCCTTTCTGAGCAAAATCACCTATGAAGGAAGGGCTCTGTCCCTGAGATGCTCTTTCAAATGTCAGCTGTGGCATGGTCTGACTCAGTGGGTGAGAGAAAACAATTCAATTATCACCTGGTGTGCATGGTTTGGAGACCAAGTAACTTTTCCTAGTTTATGTACTTCCTCCCCGATTAAAAGAGCAGTAAAAGCAATAACCTGTAATGCCAAAAGCTTCAAAATCAGAGATGCACTGACTCCAGTGCATGCACAGCTCCTCTCACAGCAACCATCTCCCTGGATGGCTTAACTCAACTGCAAAAGGAAATTGCCTCAAGTGAAGGCAAGTGGAGCCAACAAAGCAGCCAGCACAATCATTGCTTTTCTGTTTTCACAACTGGGCACAGAGGACTGACAGTCTGGATTTATGGCTGGGTTTACTGCCTTTGCTGCCTCCTAGTAGCTGTTGTGCAAAACAAACCACCACCCAAAACAAAAATCACCAAGTCAAGAACACTCTGTCTGAGTGGAAGAGGTGCAGGCATTCATTAATTAAATTAAACATTGATAATAAAATATCCAAGAGGAGAAAGTATTTATGATCTTTTCATTGAGATGGGATGTGTAACTCCCACTGTCATGAATTCATGAATACATGCACACTCAGGAGAAATACTTGGCAGGCCCGATGCTTGTCTGGGGCACAGACTTTTGCCAAAGGCTTTACCCATCTCTCCCACTCCAGCTGGGGCTGAACCAAAGGAATAAACTAAGAAAAATGTGGAGGAAAAAAGTGAACAGGCTTATCAAAGCTCAAAGAAGAGTGGGAGCCACAAAGAATAATCTGCCCTTTCTTGCTGGGTTGCAGTATTGGATGCAACACACCAAGATCTCACTTGGGCTCCCACACAAGATGTGCAGAGCCTGGCCCAACCCAAGGGGCAGTGCTGCCCATGACAGTTCAAACCCTGCAGTCTCTAACAATCAGAAAGTCTGGGGAAAAAAGAAAGAGTGGGTTAATAGCATGGATAAAAGTAGGGTTGCTATTAGGGTTAAAGCACAGCTTTGGGCATGATGAGTAGTGACTGCTTTGGGGCCAGGCTGGCAGGAAAGTGCTGCCAGCTCCAGCATGGAGGTGACAACTGCAGCGAGTTTGGCAACTCTGAGCTGAGCTCCCTGGCTCCTGCAGGAGGGGTGGGAAGAGAGGGGATGTGAAGATGGCTGTTGTATTGGATCTGCTGAAGTCGCTGTTGATCTTAAGCCAGGGAAGAACGATCTGCTGTGTTCCCTGTTGTCTTGGCTCCCACTCATAAAGGCACTTTAAAAGCGTCTAGCTTCAAGTATGTGTTTAAGTGCCTTGCTGAATTAGCCAATTAGCATATGTGCTTGCCTGCAACCTTTGCTCAAGTCAATGGAAAGCACTGGGATTTTGATGAATGGTCTTGATGGGCTCTGGAGCAGACCACAGGTACCAGGTTACCCTCCTGCATCACACACCTCCATGGCCTGCAGCTGCCCTGCCCTGCAGAGCTGCTGCACGAGGTAAAGCTGAGTTTGGCTGCTGGTCTCTGGTCATCTTTAAGCTGTATCAAGGCAATTTTTGTAATCAGCTTTGTTGTCTTATTTGCAACACTTGGTGCCATTTGGAAAGTCCTGGCTTCATGAAGCAGAGCTCACTGTGTCCTGCCAGAAATGGGTTTAAATACTTATGTTTGGAGGTTGCTTTTCCTGTTAAGTAAGATTCTGACCTCCAGTGAGGCTTTTCCTTTGCTTTAATTAAGGGAAGTTGTTTCCAAGGAATCATACATATAGATCACATCAAAGACTTCAAGAAGTGATGCATCCCAAGATGTGATGGATGTGACTCACAGTGACTCACAGGCTGTGTCCAGCTGCCAAATGAGTCAGCATTTGCAGCAACCTCATCATCATCCACCCACCAAAATCAAGGACCTGTGGTACCATGTCCAGACATCCACAGCACGTAGCAATGACCCAACTCCATGATGGCATCCCACGAGACCTGCACCTCTCCACCATCATGGACAATGTCCTGAATGGGGAATTCAAAATGCTGCCTTGCTCATTTCCTTAGTTTGCTCGTGGAATTATATAGAAAAAAAAAAAGAGCTGAATTTCTGATGAATATCAAGCCTGGGTGCAGAAGACCTCAAGTCTTCTCAGCTCATTAAAAGCCAGACTTGAGCCAATTCCAAAGGAACTTGTAGCCAAATGAAGTGCTGAAACAAGTTATTTCTTCTAAAACTTCTGTGGAAGCAATATCCTTGCTGGTGCAGCCCAAGGGGAGGATCGCAGTGCTGGCTCACGTGCCCCTTCCCCTCTCATGTTTGCCAAACAGCAGCAAATAATGGATCTTTTTTCCCATCCTGTGGAAAGTGCAATCTGAATTCTTGCAGATTCTTGTAAAATCTGAAAGCTGAGCAAGCCTGACTTTTACCCACACACGCCTGTGTGATGCATTTCTGCAGATGCAGGGGAGGACAACAGCCATCTGTTCTGCTGGATGGGAGAGCGGAAGAGCTGTGAGGAGAGTTCTGGTGAGGTGGTTCAGCTCAGGGCTGTGATTTATAACTGTTAATACAGCAAATCCCCTCCGATTGCTCTGGTGTTGCTCAGGAACCATCATCCAGCTAACAGAGCAAGCTGAGGTCAGGCAAGTTGAATGATGACTGACTTGACTGGGAAAGTGAAGGAAGGGCCAGATAATTTGCTGCCTTCAGGGCCAAGCTAAATTGCTGCAGGCTTCAGCTCTGTAGCTGCCGGTGGGGATGGAGTGAAGGGCACTGCCATGTTCCAGTGGCCCTGCTCACAAAACTGGGCTTAAACTGCCAGAGCAAGGGGTCATCCCTTGCCTCTTCCCTCCTAGAGGCAGGGCTGGAGACTGATTGCAGTACTCAGCCCCGTCCTGGCATGTGCCAGTGCAGACTGAAGCGTCAGCACGTCTGAGGAGGTTTTGAGACTGGAATTTAATTCTGGATCGACTGAAAAAATACCTCAACAAACCCAACTTTGTGTTTCAAATTTTGAGGGTTTGAATTTTTTCTTTTTCTTCTTTTTTATGTTTTAATTTCTCAATTGGAGGAAACGCTGAAGCTATTTCCACCACCCTAGCCCAAAATGTGGCACCACCTTAGTTTTGAGGTCAGAAGAGGACATTGAAGTTATTTTTAGAGAAAAACCTAAATATCTAAAAAAAAGCTTCAGCAAACACAACATAGGCTCAGATGTTTATCCTGATGTCACCAAAATCTGTACTTTTCACTGGAAAAAGAAGCATGAGAACTGTTTGCCTGTGTTTACAGTAAGATGATGGGAACCGACTGGCTGCTGCCACCCTCCCCCTGCACCTGGGGCCTGTTCCTGTCCCATCCCAACCTCACGAACATCCCCTCCAAACTGGGATCAACCCACATCCCCACATGCACTGCTCTGATGGTGCAGTGGGCAGCACCAGCATCAAAGGGGGTGAGTTACAGGATGGGCAAGGGTCCAGACCACCCTGAGCGTCACCAGCCGCTCTCTCTCCAAACAGCTCTTTGGGGATCTGTCCTTCCCAGGACAGGCTCACAGCACAGCACATCCCTGTAAGAAGTCACCCGGAGCAAAACTCTGCTGTCTTTGGTCAGTTCTACATCCCAATTAGCATGGTGAGTTATTTGGTTTAATTGAAACGTTTTCTGCAGGGCAGAAAATGAGTCAGACCTGGGATATGACGTGAGTCTTTGAGCAGGGCAGTTTCACTGGAATAAAGGGCTTTCCCCAGAGCATAAGGCAATGGCATCACGACACACGGAGTCCCAGGGCTGGCGCTTGCTCATGTGGCTCCGCTGTGGTTGGGTTCTCCCCTTTGTGGCCATGTTCCCACAGTGCAAAGAATCACCATCAGTAAAACATTCTTGTACACCTATGTGGGTACCATGCTGCCCAGCTGTCTGTAGGGACTGTTAGCACAGTGCTAAAACCCCAACAAGAGGGACAAAACCTCAGGCTTGCCTTGTCCACTTCAACCCTACAGATAACCCCCCGCAGATAAACCCCTGCTTGCACAAGGCTTTATTTAATTCTTTCCATACTGACCATCCAGCCTTTCTACAGCCATGGAGCAAACTGGCACAGGGACTCCCAGACAGGATATCCTCAAGGGAACAGCCTGCACAACAGACAAACAATAGAGCCCTGCCTTTCAAACCATAGGCATTTAAAAAGATATACAACATGCCCAACCTCACCTCCTCACAAACCTCGGATATCTGCTGTCTGCACAGCAGTCAGCACTGTGATACCAGATCTGCAGCGTAATTTATTTCCTGCTGCTTGTGAATGAGTCCTACCAACATTAAAGGGAGCAGAGTGGGCTCTGGTCCTGCATCTCTGCCCACCCCCTTGGATGCTGCAGGGTTTGAGAGTTCAGGTGTTTGTACACTTGCACGCTGAGCAGAGACAGGTTGTTCTGTGCCCAGTGGCACAAGAAGCCCACTGGCCAGTCTTACATGGCTACAGATGCCTCGACACAACTCCACTTCCACCATCCACTTGGGATGGAGACATTTGCAGGTGTACATAATGTCAGTCTGAAGCCTTTCAAAAGGCCTTTAAAGAAACAGCTGGGCTGAAGCATTTCCTAAGCACCTGGTGCACCAGGTGGAGAAGCAACATTTACAGTGGTCCAGGCTGGTCATAAAACAACAAAGAGCCTGTTGTTTGCCGTCACTCTGGTTTGGTCACGTTGCACTGACTCAACTGCTGTCAGCTGAACTGGTGGGCCCTATTCTGCTCTCAATTATGTTAATACAAATTTGGAAAAGCTCCACTGACTTTCACAGCATAACCTAATTTAACCAGGAGAAGGATCTGGTGTGCTTTCTAGATTTATGCTGTGTAATAGGGAACAGACTTGAACCTCTGACTCATTTGCAAGGGAACATATATTGAAATTAAGTTCCCAGGAGGTAAACATCTCTTGAGCCCATTTTTTTTTTGCTGGGGTTGTGGAAACAGCGTGACTTGCCGCTGAACTGCAGCCCGATGCCCGCTGCCTGCCACAGCCACCTTCTGTAGCATTGGAAAGGTTTTCATCTGCTTGATAGAGTGAAACAGAAAGTCTCTTTAAAACCCATTTCACACTTAAAGCAAAAGCCCTGCGATCTTGCCCGTGGGGGTCTGTGCACCCTCAGTGGCCTTGAGCGAGCAGACAAGCCTGAGGTGGTGGTACGGCACTACCAGCACATAGCCATGGACCTCAGGAGTCCCAGAGGTATTTCTTGTGTGTGTATATCATACCTAGTTCCTCCCTAGCAAGTCCACTGGAGCTGGGTTTGATTTATTGATGTATTCATCAGAGTGGAGACTGCTTATACTGGGCTTTGGGAAGAAAACCCTTAATGGAGGACAGGGCTACTGTGGGTCAGCTGTGCGTAGGGCCAGGCGGCTTCTTTCTGGATGGTGCTGGCCTCTGGCATGCCCATCCCAGCAGCACTCATGTTTCACAAGCATGTGGAGACAAACAGCACAGAAAATAGCTGTTTCCCCCCACAGGCAGAGCAGTCCCTCAGAACCCTGGGGACAGGCTGCCTGGCTGCTGTGCCCAGCACCGCACCATGGGCAGGCTGCCTGGTGCAGGGAATTCCCCCTGGAGGAGGGTTCAGCAGGAGGGCCCTAACTGGCTGAGTGCCACTTCTATCCAAAGCCCTGGCCATTGCTTGGGATTTTGAGCATTCAGGATCTTTATCATCTTTGAAGAAGGCTCAGTGATAGGCCATGCCTCAGTTTACCAGTCTCTGTGGGTGGACACCGTACTGCATCACATCAGTGTGTTGGTTATCAGAGGTCCTCATAGGAGCACAGCTCAGGGGTGAAAGCCCCATGACCTGCAGCCATCCCTCTGAAAAGACTTAAAAGAGGTTTGAGCAGGTTTTTTCCACACTCTTTCTATTTGAGCCCTGGCAGTTACTGCATCTCAGGCATCCATGGGGTTGAGCTCCCCACCTGCTCCTTCATTCACTTGCCACCCTGAGGCAGAGCAGCCAGGCCTGCCATCCCCCCCAGGTTCTGCTAAACTTCTTGTGCAGCCTGTTAGGAAATGTCTGGGTTTTGTAAACAGCTCTTCTCCTGCTAACAGATTTCTTTGTACTCACTGGGAACTCAGGACACCACCTAGACTGTGAATTACAAATTAGGAGCATGTCAATGAAAGAAACCTAGAAAACCCTAAAAAGTCCCTCAAGACTAACTCCATCCCTGCAGTGCTGGGCATAGTTCACAGTGAGAGTAGCGTTTTGCTTCATCCCAAGCAGGAAACGGTTGTTCCAACATGTGGTTTCTCTGCTGGGTACTTGTCTTTCATTTTGCATCCCCGAGCCAGTGCAGGATTTGCAAACATTTAATAATTCCAAGAACAAGCACATTAAAGCCTCAGAGCAAGGGGAAAGCCCTTTTCCTGCCAACAAGGCATATTATTGTCAATACCCCATTGTTGTACTTGCACTCACCACCCCTTAAAGCAATTAATGGATAAATCAGGGATTTTTCTGTGGCATTTCTGTGGGTGGAGTTTATTCCCATCCTTATCTGAGCAGCGGATCTTTCCCACCAGTAACCTGGTGCCAGGGTGTCCCACAGCCCGTGACGCCGGAGCGCCCTGCAGAACAAACAAACTCAATTATGGGAGGATATTTACAATTGCTGACCAAACTCTCGATTTCCTTGGTAAGCTCCTCAAGACAATATGCTCTGGGCGCTGGCCTCCAATTGTACTGTCAGAAATTGATACAGGCCCAGGAATGAGAAAATATTGTGTTTAGATTTGTGATAGGCAAGCAAAACAAGTGAGTGATGTTTTCGGAGGGGTCATGTCCGTCCCATCTGTTCCCCCCTTCCCCAAAGTGTGTTTGTTTATTTTTATAGCCTTGGGATGAAGCAGGGTGAGTGCAGAGTGTCCCCTTGCCTGCCCTGCCCTGGGTGCAGTGCTGGCATGCACTGTTGTGAGTTCCCTGGGAGGATTAGGAAGGACCTCGCTGTACCTTGTGTACAAGGCTTGTGGTGGCCCAGAACTTGTCTAATGGCCTTTACTGAGCTCACTAAAATGCCCTTTCCCAGGTCTGCCAGGATGCAAGCAGGAAACCATCGTGCCAGCATGTGAGGATTTGCAATGGAGGATGAAAGGAACCTTCACCTCCCATCACTCCTGTGCTCCAAGGGGTGCCCTGCGCACTGCAGCTCCCAGCCCTGTCCCGCGTGGGTGTCTCCTTCAGCACGTAAAAGTTGGGTTGAAATCCCCCCCCCCCCCCCCCGCCCCCAAGGAAGGAAGACAGGCTTTGCTCCCTTTTGGCACTGGTTTCATTATATTTTCAGCCCAATCCCTGCACAGGTCTGGCTCAGAGCAGGGCATGGGCCTAAACTGCAAGGTGAGACCAAGCACGCTCCAGCATCCCAACCCACCCTGCAACGCATGTGTGCACCAGGCTGCTCTCAAACATGAAACTCCTCAGTGGCTTGAAGTGAGAAGTGTCTCCCTTACTTGAGTTGCCCCAGAGCACCCTGGGCTGCGTGTCCCTCCTGGAGAAGGTCTGGCACCCACCCCTGGGAGACTGGTGCTATCTCATGCAGCCTGGCCTTGAGCTACTGCCAGAGCCAAGCCCTGCAGCAAACAGTGCAGCCCCGTTTTCTTCCCAGGCTGGAGCAACACAGCCAAGGCTACACTTTGCCACAGGGGACTTAAAGGTGCAATATTACTGGTAAGGTTTTTAAGGGTTTTGACACAGAGCAGCGGAAATTCAGCCCTTATTTGTGCCCCAAGCAAAAATCAGACCTACGGCTGCATATGCCCAGAGCTTAAGGCTGTGTGGGTTAAAGTTTTAATGTTTGGACAAATTCTGTTTCTTATTACACCAAGAGTAAACCTTGGGTGATGGCACTGCAAGCAGTTTTTGCTGGATTTGCACCAGTTTAATGAAAACCAGATTATGGCTCTACATTTTAAGAGATAACACTCTCTGTACTCATGGCCAACATATCTTCCAACCCTGAGCATCTATCTCCAAAACCTTTGTAAGCCTTCCCTCATAGGTTATCCAGGGATCAAGGTCTGAAAGTCCATAAAACAAGATTTGCATTTAATGTAATGTGGCTTTTTTATCACAAGGCACTCATGTTTGCCTGAAAAACCTCATTTTGCTATTTAAGACATTAGGAATATTCCTAATAGCATTTCTAATATCCATATAGCATGCTTCCCTTATAACAGCTTTCCCATCCCTAAAAGGGCTCCAGGACTGGTTACAAGGTCATGGAGTGATTGGACAAGTAGTGATGGCCTTAAGCTGAAGGAGTGTGGATTTAGGTGAGGTATTAAGAAGAAATCCTTTCCCATGAGGGTGCTGAGGCCCTGTCACAGGGTGCCCAGAGAAGATATGGCTGCCCCTGGATCCCTGGCAGTGTTTGAGGCCAGGTTGGATGGGGCTTTGGGCACCCTGGGCTAGTGGAGAGTGTCCCTGCCCATAGCAAGTCATGGGACTAGATGGGCTTTGAGATCCCTTCCCACACAAACCAGTCTGTGATTCTAGAGTTCAACAAGAGAAGAGGAAAAGGGGTATGTTCTGATAGATGTGGGACTTGAATTCAGTAAAACACGCAAGTACAGTCATTTCTCCAGATTTACACCAGACTAATATCAAACTACAGCCCAGAGAAAGAAGATAAATTAGTTGGTTAATGAGAAATGTATTCCAACCAGTTGGATTAGGATCCTGTAATACTTGTATCCTAGTTTTCTTCCCTTGCCTTGTTAATTGACTGCAGGCCACCCAGGGTAACAAAGATACATGACAGAAATATGGTTTATATTTATGTTGGCTCATCTTGCTGTAATCTCCTTCAGGGTATGACCTGACTTTAATAACTCAGACTTATGCTATCACTTTCTGGCTCATTTCCTTGTGGGCTTATAACGTATACAGTGCTTTTCAGTTTATTCCTTCAGTACATTTTGAAAACAAAAAAGGAAAAAAAAACAAGAAGAGAGAGGGAAACTGGCTACAAAACTTAATTAAAACCCATCTCAGAGGCTCTGTGTACATGTCTCATTGCTTAGGGACTCCTACAAATAGCACAGATCACCTCCTGACAATGTTTCCCTGTGGTCAGTAACAGCATCTTCAGAGAACAAGGGGAAGATGTGAACACTGGCATCTGTTCCACCCTCAATGAACTGAGAACCATAAACATCTCCAAGACTGGGTAATTTATCACTGCAAGAAATTATACAGAAGCAGGAGTTGAAGTAAACTCAGGTCATATCAAGGGAGGAAATCTGATTGTAAAGGCATACAAAAATATCTTCTCATTTATCAGCTTCCCTAATGGCTTATGCATTCAGTTCTCTGCAGCAGAGACTGCTTGTTTACAATTGTTTCTGTACTTCTGATATTATTAGTATAGATTGTCAGGTGAAATTATTGTGGTTATGTTGCTAAGGTAAGTTCAGAGAAACTATCCATTTTTATTAGCAGTTTTAAATAAGTTACTGAGGTAAAGTGGAATAAATCTTCTGAAACTCAGTTGTTTAGGACAGAGCAGACAGGCTTTTGGGTTGGAAGTCTGCAATCAATGACTTTAAGGTCCACAAACAGGGACCAGAGGCAGGTCTTTTATTTCCTAAAAGCCTCCATTCCACACCATTCTTTTACCCTGTCTGAAACCAGGCAGTTTCTAAAGCTGGGATTAGAAGAGGCAGTGAGTATGGAGATAATCTAGGAGTAACAGGGACACTGATCCCAACTAGAAGTATGAGAACTGCCAGCCAAAGAAGAGGAAAAGCAGCTGTGAGCAGGTTGGTCCAGACACACACAGTTGTGCCTTTAGGATGCAATAAAGGATTCAAAGGAGCCAAACATCTTGAGGAAAGAAAACAAGATTTGGCCTCACGTGAACTTTAATTTTGCCTAGAAATTCCACCCTAGATCAAAGGACTCCAGTGAAAGTTTAGTTGGAAACAGCATTTTCCTACACAGAAGTTCAGCTTCAACTTCCCCCCTCCCTGAAAAGCTAGTTTTGTCACATTCTTGGCTTGTTCTAGAATTTATTCAGTCCAAAGGCATTTTTTTTAGAAATCAAATGCAGGACATGTAGGGACTGTTATCTGGGCTGATAGGGTAAGGCTCATAGGACCATTGGGAAGCAACTAGTCTGCCAAAGGCCTGGAAGGGATTTGTGGGGTGCAAACAGCCAGGAAAGAAGGTGGCTCATTCATGTGGAGATGTAGACCTGTGCCTGGGTCTGAACTAGGAGGCTGTGAAGCACAGTATGTGCTTGAGACCTGAGCTAGAGTTACTGAGTCATGAACTTCTGGGATACTTCTACTGAGGTTGATCCTTTCTCTAAGGATGTAGAGGAAAAGAGAGGAAAGAGCAAGCTGATTCTTGTGTGTCCCCTGGTGAGTCATTCCAGTGCAACAGAGCAGATGAGTTGCATCCCATCATGTGATGAAATATGAGATTTCAGAAATTAAAGTGGCAAACCAGCTCTGAGTATAAACCATTCTTGTGGCCCTCAGAATAAAGTTGAGGATTTAAGCATTTGATTTATAGAGATGAGACATGATAGATTTACTACCTTCTCCCTGCAGTTTATTACCTATTGACATGGGTTTTAGCACTGGAAAAACAAAGTGCAGAATGATGCCAGAGAGTTCTGCTGGCTGTTCTTCACATTGCTTTTCCACTGGTGTGCTCAGTTGACCTGAATAGACTCAAAAAGTCATTGGGAATCGGAAGTCTTTTGTCCAAAGTTGGAACTACCATTGCATGTGTTTTCAAGGAACTGCACATGAAGTCCTTCTTTATGAAAATTAACTGAGGCAAGGTAACAAAAATCTGCCTTTGTCCTTTGAAATAGCACAGATCAGGAAGGGATCTGCAGAGCTGCAGACAGCAGTTTGGAGATGTGTTTGTAGTAAGCTTCATCTTAGGATAAAAAATATAATTTTCTTTCCCACACTCCTTTAACCAAAAGAAATTCTCTCTGATGGCCAGAGATTTTCTTCCAAATTCCATCCCAAGTATATTTATGTCCTGCCTACACTCATTTGTTCTTGTGCCAACACGGTCCTGTTTAAATAGCTCTTCTTCCTCAGTGGTGCTTACCCCTCTGATGTATTTATTACCCTCATGGTATAGTTAAATGAGGATGGCTTGTGTTCAGAAAGCTTTTCTAGTTTTCCCATTGGTTACTTTCTTAGTGACAGAAACTGCAAGTTCTTGTCCCAAGCCTCAAAAAAAAAGAAAGAGAACAAAAGAAGGCCCCATGCAATGCTGATGGCTCACCATCACCTGATGGCTCGCCCCAAATCAACAGCTGGGCAACAACTGGCTATTTAGAATCAACTCACAGTTTACAAACAGAGTTACTAAACAACCTTTAATAATGTCCTGGTTATTCATGGTTAATTTCTCAGTGAAAATGGGCACAGGAAGAGGAGTGTGGCTTTTAATCACAAACCTACCATTCAGGTAGTGAAACCCCAATGGCTATTGGAAGTCAGGGCAGTAAAACATTGATGCTTCCTTAACAACCGTGCCACCCTAGAAAGCAGCCCATGGAGATGTATGCTATAAATGCACACCTTCATCCAAACATCACACCTTACACCTTCCCATCAGCAACTGCTGCTGGAGACAGGACCTGATGGATCAGCATCATAGCCCACAACACAGCCCGCAACACCCCTTCCCATGTGCTGTTGGTGCTCAGCAGGGCTCCAGCACACACATGTAACGGTACCGCACAAGAGCAGAAAATGGATGTGTCATCCTTGCAGGAATTAGGAAAGAAAGGCCATAAAAAGCCACATCACACAGATCTGAATATTGATTCTGTCCACCTCAAGATCAGAGGGTGTTCATTCCTGAATGTTTTTGCTCAAGCTGAAGTTGGAAAGGAATTAGCCTGGCATGTTTGCACTTGGTGTCTTTCTTTTGCAGTGATCCTATTGTTCTGAAACATAATGGGACAGAGTTTTCTATAGTCCCACAGGGACCCTATCAAAATTGACATCAGTAATGAAAAGCGTGCTGTGTAATGCTGCTGTCTGCTCCTAACACCACCATTTCAGCCAAGAAACAGCAAGTTATTCACATTTACTCACAGTCAACTGGAAGGCCATTTATTCAGGCTCCACATTAAATTTCAGCTGCCCAAAGTGGTCTCATTCTTATTCAGGTCAGTGCCTTTGACTTCTTAGGCTTGTACAGTTCCCAGGGCAGCTCAGGCCTGCAGCAGCTCTGAGGAGCTCTGTTTCCTGCAGTGTTGTTACTTGATAGCATGTTGATTTAAGGCACTGTTTTATTCAGACTCCAGTGAAGGAGTGGGGAAAACAAGCCAGTCAAAGACATTGCATTTCCACCCACGTTCTGAATTCTTATCCACACCTTTAACACTTTCTCCTGAGGTCTGTACTTGAAGCTGGAGCAGATTTAAAAGTAGCTCATATCCTTGGCCTTAAACCAGTAATACTTATGTACAGTTGAGGTAAGCGTCGCAGGAAGTCAAAGGCTGATAAATAGACACACTTCAATACCATGTGCTGTCAAGTATAAGCCTTCTAACAGTGTCTAATTGTGTGGATTACACTTCTTTAGAAAAGCCACTGAAGAATTTTTTTTTCCTGGCCTTTACACTGGTAACATCACTGGTGAACTCAGACTCAATTCATGCGACACGCTGGGTGACAGAGAAGCATGGGGAGCTTGGGGAGGATGCTGGTTCCTGTAGGAGAGCTGGCATTCAGGGATGTTACCCTGGTGAGAAATCTGTGAAAGTTGAAGATTTTAAAATGCTTTTTTTTTAAATAATAGTCAGGGTCCATGAGAATCATGTTAGAATCTGAAAAATTATTTGACTTTTTGAGAACTTGGTAAACTTTCAAAGGTAACTCAATATATATATTATTCCTCTGCATAAACTGCAGGACAGGTCTCCAGGACAGTCCCACCACCACACCATTGTCCTCCAAGATGCTGCTCTGAACTGACAGACTTGGTTGCTTTTGCTTTGGCTGTGCCTGTCCTCACAACAAGAGCTTCATGGGTGCTCGTCCCTGAGGAGATGATGCTCATCCTCACTCAGTGTTTTGAGGCAAAGATCCACCTTGGGATATCCCAGAGGCCTGACCATCTCTTCCTGGAAACAAGTTGGGACTGAAAGCATTGGCACAGTTGGTGAGGATAAAGGAAACAAGTTTAATTGCAGCCATTCAGTAAATGCTGGCTGATCACCACCAGAAGCAGCTGCCCCTGTGAGCCCTGAGCCGCACGAGAGGCACTGGACAGCACTGTGGTCTTCAGAGTTCTCTGAAAAGGAGTTCTGTTTGGTTTTCGTTTTCCCTTTCCATAGAAGTTGTGCCAGCACAAAGCTGGGGAAACTGTGTATTTTCTTTGGAAATGCCTCAGAAATAAACATGCTCTCAGCAATGGCTGGAGATACAGCATTTTCCATGTGCGTCTCAGCAGCAGGCTGCAGGGGAGGTTTGAGCAAGCAGGACATCCTGCAGCAGTGCTCTGCTCCTGCTCTGTCTTGGGAGAAAGCCTTGGCATGCCTGAGTGGAGATGAAGTAGTCTCATCTGACTGGGTGTCCCACTCCCTGATGGGTGCTGGCTCCCTTGACCTTGGCAGCAAATGCTCGATGGGGAGCAGTGGTCTCTTGTGAGTCTGTGCTAGAAGATTCCCTCCTCCTGGACATGTGTCATTGTGGTAAAAAGCCATCTCACCACATCCAGCTCCCTGCTAGCTCAACTCTTATGTTCATTTCTCTGGCATCTCAGGTTGTGTTGTGAGGTGTGCTGCTCTGACCAACCCCAATTCCCTGCTGGGTCAAGCTCCAGGGTGTATTGGGCACCTTTACATAAAGCACCCAGACAGAACTGAGCAAAACCCAGTTCACACCAATGACGTGGACAGAAGAGAGCAGCTGGGAGAAAGGTGCTTAGCTTCCTTCTGAGACATCAGCCCAGAAAGCCTTTAAGACCAAGCCTGATGCCGTGTACATGGCAAGGGATGGAAGACTTGAGCTCATGGAACTCTGCTCCACAGGTTTGGGTGTTGGAAACCCCAAAGAGACCCACTGAAGAATTTTGGGACCTGGGGACATGTCAGCACCTGTTTGTAAACGCAGCTAATCCAAAATTAGCCGGGAGAAGTGGAAGAATCATTTGTCAGCTCCTGGTCTCTTCAGCCATCTTTAAAAAAATGTCACAGATACATTGACACTTCTGCTGTTGATTTAAATAGCAGCCACTGTCCAGGATTGGCTGCTGGGCAAGGGGGTAACGTGTAGCTCCTGTCTCAGACTCCTCCTGTATCAGATGACTCACCAACATGCCTGAGAAACTCCTTTATACCACAGACTCCAGTAGCAACCCCACAACAAACAGTTGTCTGGGGCTCGCAGTCATCCTTCGGGGTTAGGATGTAATCCTGCCAGCGCTCAGGGCTTCACTGCTCATTTCTGCTCTTGCCACGTTGCCAGACTGGGATGCAGGTGACATGGAAAACCCCACTTTGCCATAATGCCATTTGCCCCCCCCCCCAAAAGCTGTTCAGTTTCCTGGCCCTGGGTTTTCAGCAGCACACCAGTGATAACAAAACCTCCTCCCCAGCTTTTCCAACTGGCCCCTGAACTCCTTGAACAAGAGGATTTTCACACCCACATTTAACTGGGTATTTCTCAGTGTAGTGGCTGGCCTTTGTGTGTTGCCCTGTCTCTGGGTCGTAAGTACTTTTGTGGAGCTCCTCTGGAGCATCTTGATGCACAGATAGATCCTCAAAGCTTTTTGAATTTATAAAGCAGAAAAAGTTGTGCCCTGAAGAAACTAGTGCAGCCACCTGGTACCTCCTGTCTGCAAAACAACCTCGGAGGAGTTTCTATTCCAGCCAACACTTTGACAGTGTGATCTGTCAAGCCTGCCTTTTTAACATGAAAACACAGAGCTCCTAAAAGTGACTTGGAAAATCATTTCCCCTCCACCTCTTCTATCAAGCTGAAGGCAGAAGCCTTGATTGCAACACTCCCACCCCTACCCTGGGAGAATTGCAATTCTACCTCCGAAATGCAAGTTAAATGTTATGACTCTGCCACTACCCAGCTCTGGGGAGGACACTCCTAAACAAACACTTCTCTCATCTGGACCAAGAGAAACTACAGAACTTCCTATTACCTCATTGTGATCCTCACCATGACCCTCTGCAGCTGCATCAGACACACCTTCATCCTTCTCTAAAAGCGGTGCTTGTGCCTGAGCCCACACAGCTTTACTCACAGGAGTTGTTTCTGTTCATGCTTTTCACCAGGATTACTGCAGCTGCACACAGAGCGAAGGGCATCTCTTTACTACGGGATCACAGGAACAGGCACTCAATTATTTAAGCTATCCCAACACACCAAATATTTTATCTTCATTTGTCAAGAGAACTTGACCAGTATCCAGGGATTTCTCAGCAACACTGGGAAAAAAACGAGCTACAGATGATGTATGATTTTCAATATGTCAATGAAACTATTACATAAATGACTTCAGAGCCAATACAATCAACATCCTATGAGGTTCTCATGCATCTTCCAAATGAGATTCTGCTCTGGCCACACCAGTTTCAGGTTTTTTTTCCTTATTTTTCCTCCCTCTCCTTTTAAGATAATGATTACAACAAGAATTACCCACGTTTTAATGAGAAACAAATGATTTTGGTAGAAAGCTAACTGCAGGACTGCAAGTCCTGAAATATAACCACTAGGCTGTGTGCCACAATCCTTCTTACAAGAAAGGGTAATCTTCTGTAGGTAGCATTCATTTTATGCTTAATTGTAATACTGAACTTTCCCTGCTGTAAGTTCACTTGAGCCATCTTTCCTACACTGATTTCTAAGCTTCTAGACACAGTAACTCAAGCAAATAGACACTTAGTTTGTGGGAGTTTTTGATGCTTTTAAGAAAGATAACGTGTGTTTATAGCTAAAATCATGTCTTTATTTGGAACCCAATTCTTCAAACACATAATTATGTAAATAGTCCTTGGTTGGGAAAAAACCCCCTTTGTCTTCAGGATTTGTGAGCTGTGAGCCAAGATTCAGAATCTGTTGGAGCTTTGTGAGGAAGGAGCCTGCTTCAGGCAGCAGAGCAGCAAACACACATAAGACCCAACTCAGGCTGAGCCTCACTGTTCACCTCTGTTCATTCCCCACTCAGTGCTCACTCTCAGCCCGCGCTGTTAAGCAGTTGTCTCTGTCAGACAGCCTGCCACAGCAATTAGCATCTCCCACGGTATCACCCACTGAGCAGGAACTGGCATCTTTGGTGCCTCAGGTCAGAGACTGGTCCTGCCAACCCAGTACCCCATTCCTGAGAGCCACGGGTGCCAGAGGCAGTAGGACATGGTGGTGCCCAGCCCCAGAGCCAGCCCTGCAGCACATGCTATGGAATTCATTGTTCTCACATACCCATGAGAGACCCAGGTCTGTGTATACATTCAGATGGAACCGCAACCCTTTCCTACCGCTATCTCCCACACAATGTTTATCAGGGCTTACAGACCACTTCCTTTTTAAAACCCTTATTGAAATTTGCACAATAAACAATCTACCCAATTGGGTTTAGGAAGCCCTTAGCCCTTTTCCTTTCAATGCAAAAGAAAACAGATTTATTTATTATATAGAAGTGGGCTGGGCTCTGGAGAGACCGGGGGAGGCAAGTGAGAGGGCTCAATGGTCTCCTGTTAGCATGGGCACTAGGAGGGGACATACCTCAAGAGACAAAGGCATATAGCATATGCCCTCCAGTCTAAACACCAAAAATCAACCACCAGCAGCACAGGTTTCCTGCAGGTACCAGGGCTAGGAGTCACACACAACATGGCCTTGGCCATTCCCCTTGTACAGCACTGCCTGTCCCCACGAATCACAGATGGGGACAGGCTTAGCATCACTGGCATTTCTCCCAGCTGAATGCATAGAATATACATAGCTCTGGCTTGGATGATGAGAAAGTGCCACAAAACTGCTTCTTCACCATCTGCCTACAAAGCCTTCAAGCTCCAGGAGCCCACTGGTCCCAGGTTTGCTGCAGCCAGAACCAGCTCTGTCCCCATTTGTGGTTTTGGTCCCTGGATTTTTGTTTTGTTTCCAAGGAAGCTGTGGAAGGCATCCTAAGGGAAGCAGAGCTGCCAACTAATCATCCTGTACCAGATATAGGTGCCACATCTGGGAGCACAGACACTTTCCCCATACTGGGTTTGACTTCCAATTATTTTCCAACTTTTCCAGGTGCAAAACCTTGCATGAGTGTTGCATCCCAAAGGAATCTCACTACCCAGTGCAGTAAAGATTTGAACCCCAGGTGCCACATGCCAAGCATGCAGTTGTTCTGAGTTCAGGGTAACACATGACAGCCCAGGACAGAAAGGAAAGGAGAGGAAAGGAAAGGAAAGGAAAGGAAAGGAAAGGAAAGGAAAGGAAAGGAAAGGAAAGGAAAGGAAAGGAAAGGAAAGGAAAGGAAAGGAAAGGAAAGGAAAGGGGAAAGGAAAGGAAAGGGAAAGGGGAAAGGAAAGGAAGGGAAAGAAGGAAAGGAAAGGAAAGGAAAGGAAAGGAAAGGAAAGGAAAGGAAAGGAAAGGAAAGGAAAGGAAAGGAAAGGAAAGGAAAGGAAAGGAAAGGAAAGGAAAGGAAAGGAAAGGAAAGGAAAGGAAAGGAAAGGAAAGGAAAGGAAAGGAAAGGAAAGGAAAGGAAAGGAGAGGAAAGGAAAGGAAAGGGGAAAGGAAAGGAAAGGGAAAGGGGAAAGGAAAGGAAGGGAAAGAAGGAAAGGAAAGGAAAGGAAAGGAAAGGAAAGGAAAGGAAAGGAAAGGAAAGGAAAGGAAAGGAAAGGAAAGGAAAGGAAAGGAAAAAGGAAAGGGGAAAGGAAAGGAAAGGAAAGGAAAAAGGAAAGGGGAAAGGAAGGGAAAGGAAAGGAAAAAGGAAAGGAAAAGGGAAAGGAAGGGAAAGGAAAGGAAAGGAAAGGAAAGGAAAGGAAAGGAAAGGAAAGGAAAGGAAAGGAAAGAAAGGAAAGGAAAGGAAAGGAAAGGAAAGGAAAGGAAAGGAAAGGAAAGGAAAGGAAAGGAAAGGAAAGGAAAGGAAAGGAAAGGGAAAAGGAGGAAGATAGATCTTCAGAACAAAAAAGTTACATCTTTAAAATGATTCCTACAAAAAGAGGGGACAAGAGAAGCACAGTAGTACTTGCTCCTTGGGAGAAGCTGCCCATCCAACCTGAGTTTTCAGAAAGCCAAACAGCTGTAAGAAGAACTGAGGTGTACCTTTTCCAGATGAGAGATACTGAAATGAACCCCCTGCCCTAGGTGAGCCAGACCAGGGTCTGCGATGCAAATGCGGTAGCAAGTGAAGTTTTTGAGCCTAAAGCAACTCACAGGTACAGAGGGCTCCTGAAGGACAACAGAGGCCTCTCCTATTTCTCTTATAACTGAGGATTTATATCAGCCTGAAGCCTAAACAGCTCTCCCTTTTCTGCCACAGAAACCCCTCTGTTGTGTTTTCAGTGGGATTTTTAGTTTTCATTCTGAAACTCCTTATACTACAGGTTACAGAACGAAGATACCACAGCTGTACCTGGGAGCAGCAGCTTTAATACAAAATACAAATTCTTTACTTTGCTTTTCTCTTTCTGTCTGAACTGTTGTCATCTGTAAGGGGCAGAAGAGCCATGATCCCCTTCCCACTCCCAGGAGGTCAGACAGCTGGTTGGGCACAGCAGGAATTCACGGCAGTGCTTTGAATGGGAGAGGAGCAGCCCCATTTGGTAAGAGATGCCACATTAATGATAAACTGAACAGAGGGACTCTAATGTTAAAGAGCTCCATACTTGTTATGAATTTAACTGCACTTGCAGATCTTGCATGAAATGCAGCCACACCTGGAGGTAAAGGGGTTAACCAGTTGATACTGGTTGGACATGCTGCAGACAGAAAGGGAGAAGTTGGGGATGGATACAGTGGCAACAGGCATCTAGTGCAGCTCGTTAGTTCTTTTATAAAATGCTTTAAAAAGAAAAGTCAAGGGTAGAGCACAGTTTTATTGCTGAAGTGCTTGGGGTAGGAAGCATCACAGCTGGAGCCGGAATAGTTCAGTCTTGCAACATTCTGTTTGTGTTCTCTCAAGGCAATGAATACTTGCTGGGCAAGCCAAATAGAATTAATTTGTGGTAAGAGCTGGCAAGTACAATTCCATCCCCAGATTTCCACCCTTCCCGTCCATCCTGACACACACATTCTGCCTCCAAAAAATATACACTCATCTGGAAAGAAAGCGAGGAGGAGTGCTGTGTCCTGGGCTCCAGCTCTGCCACAACACTGAGCTCCAACATTCAGCATTCCCAGGGCCAGTCAGTCATTTTCTCTGCTTTGGCTGGGGAGGGGGTGGCAATTAAATTCACAATTAATGACAATTTTAAAGCACTGCATTACTTTTCAAACCAGAGATGTTACAGATGGGGAAGTGTTAGAAGTGAGCAGTAAAATGCTGTGATTAACCACCTGATGCTCATGGATGTCTTCTACATGAAGGAGGGAAAACTTCCTCTCCCACCCCCATTGCCAATCCCTTCTTGATAGCACAAATTAAAAACAAAGCCAGCTGTTCAGTTGGGAGTGACTTTAGTTTAAATCTTTCTGTTTCTTGCTCAATAACCTTTTCATTATAAGCTTCCTGCTGGGAGAGTTTGTGAGCCAAGGCATGCTACTGAACATGCAGCAGGCTGGCTGCAGAGGACAAGCCCTCTGTGAGCCCACAGCCACAGCTCTGCTGAACTGTTACAACTTCTACGTTGGATGAAGCAAATCAGAGGGTGTTGGTTTAACAATGAAAAGATTAAGATACAAGCTGTTCTCCATGAGAAACTAATCACTTGCTGGAAAGTTCTTTAGCAGCTTAAAGAGGAGGCATAAGACAGGAGGAAGCGGCTCAGGGGTTTGCGTGCGGCAGGCTGTTGGTGCCCTGCATGGATCACATTTCTAACATAACCTTTCTCACTGAAACAGTTTGTTCACCTGGGAGTTAGCCCCAAAGTCCTTGGAGGCCTGTAGAGAATTCCCAAGATCCCAGACAGGCTTTTGATCAAGTTCTCCATTGTTTGCAAGAAAGGAAAAATCTCAATATTGATATAAACCCAGCAGCTCAGAGGCCTCGCTAGCAAACAAGGGAGAGGGAAGAGAAATGAAACATGACTGGGAAGCTTGCATGTCTGCTGAAGGAGTGTGTACAATTGCTATCTGTGGCTCTGGTCATAGCCTGGAACATTTAAGTCACTTAACACGTGGTAGGTAAATTTATAAAATGCAAGAGCCTACCACATGGCATCTCAAAGGCCTCCTCTGAAGCACTCTGTCCTCAGAGGTGAAAGGTTTGAAGTTACTCAGGAGCTGACACAACTGTGTAAATTTATAGCAAGTAACATCATTCTGTGCTACCTGCCTATACATATAACTCCAGGGGAAGTTGTTATTACGGTGCACAGAGCCCGAACAAACCAGCTGTGGGCTGTGATCTGATGGAAACTGCACACAGGAAAAGCCTTCTCAGTAACACCCACAAGTCCAAATACCCACTTGAGCCAGGAGCTTTCCACTTTTTCAGTACCTCTAGCTCAGTTTTTACTTCTGCTGAACCACAGTGAAAGCCAATGACCTCTTGTAAGCTTCAGATCAATCCATGCAAGCTTTGTTTATAAAGACTTGTCAGCAATTTAAGAAGCCATGCTTAATTGGGCTGACTACATCCCTGTGAGAACAGAGTGGTCATTCTTTTCAAACACCTCTCTACCCAGCATGTTACTGAAACAAGAGAGCCCACACCAGTCCTCCTCCCTCAACCACCCGAGTGTATGTGGCACTCAAAACAGGGTTGTCACCTTCATTCCCAAAGCTGGCACTTTCTGTCACTCATTTTTAGTGTATTTATTTGCCCAGTGCTGGAATATCCCGTGTCTGTAGACAGAAGTGATTGCACAGCAGCTGAGGCTCCTCTCCCACACACAGAGTGTGTTTAGGCTCTTTTGGGGTTTGCACAGCCCAGACCTCACAGGCAGCTGGACTCAGTTCTGTTAGTCATTGATCAGTCTTTCAGAGCAGTGGCTGACAAATTTATTTTAACACAAGTGTCTTAAACAAAATAAACCCTACTGCTCTTATCCTGCAAGAGTGAAGGGCAGAAAAATATCTTTTCCCACAATGAAACCTGAGGGCCAGGTCTGTTTCAAATGACAGAAACATAAATGTTATGGTAACAGAAGTTAGCATGCAAGTGGAAGAGGATACTGCCTTCAACCTCAGAGTGAGATTCCACTGTGCAGCTACAAAAACACACTGGAGAAGGTAAAGTCAATGCCAAAGCCTAACAACTTTCAGTAACAGTGAAGTACAGAGAGTTTTACTCCTACAGCAATGGTCTCTTGGGAGAGTATCACACCCCTTCATCTAAGGCCTCAAAACTGATCCCGAGCAAAACACCATTCCCAGGATTTCATCCAGTAATTTCTTTAATTTGCCAACAGCCTAAACTAGAATACACCTTTTAGGATAAAACAAAGCAATGAAAGTTTTAGAGCAATAGAACCATCTGCTTAATCTCATTAATTACAGGCAGAACATTCATTAAACGAGCTTGTAATGTGCTAATTCAGGAGAATATCTTTTTTTCCAAAAGGCTAACATTACAAAATAGTGTCACTAAATACTACCAGAAAAACAATCCAGTTGTCTCTAAAGTTCAGTAGTGTTCATGACGACATTCCTGTCCCGAGACTGCCACCGAGATGTTCTCAGTCATATGGAAATCATAGCTCTGCTGAGCAGCTGTGTTTTTTGGAAGTGACTTCATATTTTTGGATGTTTTCTACCACATGGAATCTAACATCTTCAACAGCAAATAAAGCTCTTCCTTTCATCCCATGCCATGTTTCCTCCATGTAGTAAAGGTGGCAGATTATTTTTAACTCTACAATGACTCCTTTTCGCTGCTTTCCATTAAAACACAGGGGCTGTGTCTCAGTGAATGCCTTTGCACACTTCTGGTATTTCTAACATGAATTGAGCTGAGATTTTACACAAGATCGGAAGGATTCTTTTTCCCATCTGTGCTGATGTGGATCTACTGAGTCACTCCAAAATGGTCACTCTTGCAAGGAAGTTCCTTTCCCAAAACTACGTGTTGCATAATGACAGTTCCACCACATGTTTGTCTGGCAAACCACAAGGACTGTTGGCTACCAGCTTTGGGAGAGGTCCTCCTTGGAGAGGAAGCGATGTTGCTCCCCACATATTCAGGCAGATGAGCCTGTGTACCACACCAGCCCGTTGAGTCACAGCACAGTTCCCACAAACATCAGCCAAGGCAAAGGCTGACTGTCCAGCCATCCCTCCCAGCCTGATAACGGAGGCCCTTCTCAGCCTTCCCTTCTTCAGTAAACATTGCTCAAGCCTCACTACAAACAATGCAGACAGAGAGTTGTCCTTTTATCTGCTCGGAACGTACCGGACAAACAAACCCTCAAACATTTCCATTTGAAATAACAACCATCTGCACATACTGCTAGAGTGTATCTGCCATTCTGCCTCACCACTCAGCTGCTCACCCCTGGAAAGCAGCTGGATCTCTACAAGAGCCAAATGAATGTGCACCAAATGTAGCTAACAAAGGCCAGGGAATGCTGCTCCACGAGCCTGCAGTGAGGATCTGCCCTAGCTTTTTGAATTTCAGAAGTTGTGTGAGTGGCTCCCGGATCCATGGTGTGTGGCTATTCCCAGTTCAGTCTCTGCAGGTCCAAGCGACCATTATTTATACCCTGGCGTGACACAATTGATAAAAGAACATCTGGCTTCAGCATTTTAGAGTAAACTCCAGCCACACACCAGGATGTTCAGCTGTTCCAGACTCAGTTTGTTTTCCACCTTGCCCAGATCCCTCAGATTAATGGCAAACTTCAGAATTGACAAAAGTACTCAAGGATCCAGATGCTTAAAACTGCACCAGGTTACTAAAGAGCTTTATAGGATCTAACTGCTTTTTAAAATCCCTAAGGGTCTTACATATATTTTAAGGTACCTTTGAGGAAGATCTCTTGGTATAAGTAATTAAGGCCCTCACAATCTTCACTTCAAACAAACAAATCTAGAGGATCAGATCTAGAGGATAGGTGTTCTCCCTCAAGATAAGTGCATTTTCTTTCCAGTTTCCTTACATTCAGAACACTCCTCCAGACCGATGTAAATCCAGTCCTGTTAACCAAGTTACGAAGTTCTGCATATAATACTAGAAAGAGTGATAACACATATACATTTTAAAAATCATATATTAAACAAACTTGCTATCTAGCTTAAAATTAAAAACGGCAAGAGAGTAAGCTTCTTACTAACAGGTAACTGCTTGAAGGTTGAGGGACTGACCCAGATCTAGTGGGCGCTGGAGCACTCAGCTTTCCAGAGGGAAGCACTGTCTGAGTCGGCTGGCATGCCTGGGTATGGGAAGTCCCAAACAAGCACAAGGTTCAGTGAATGCCCACCTCAGATGATGACTCAAGGAATATTATGACGTTGGCCTGAGATGGTTCAGTCCTTCCACAGACCTAACCCAGCAGTGCTTTTGCAAGAGCTAGCCAGATAGTTTTCTTAGGCAAGACCTGTCTGGAATTGAAAATTTGCATACATATATAAATATATATGCAAGCTGCTCCTAGCCAGGAGGGAAGTAAACAAGGAAACAGTCAGGAATTGGGAATAGCAGGGTGTCTTTTAGTTATTTAAGGTATTAGCTGAGCCAATGGGCATGCTTTTCCTGTTTTAAATAGACACAATAAGATAAAGGTCAGCAGGGGAATTGGTTACACTTCTCTTTCCCACGTATAGGTATATGCCGTGGAGGATGTAATCCTGCCCAGAACACTTTAAAGGTACAAAATAATTTGGAGATTTTAGAAGTAACATATTGGCTTCATCAGATCAGAGCATAGTGGGTTATAGGTGCCAATTCCCTGTGAAAGCCAGAAGAATTTGGGCATTCTTAGACTCAAACAGCAAAACTAAATCTGCTATGCAACTAAGGGATCCCATAGGAGAATTTCTTTAGCATCAAAGCTAATTACCATGTATGCTTATCACTATAAAATATCACATTGTAGGGAAAATACAGATGATTTTCTAATCAGATTTCTGATACTTTAGCAGACAATTGAACTAGAAATCAACCTCACAGCACACCAAGTGGCTCAATAAGCACCAAAACCGGTAATTGCTTAGGCCAGGCAGCAAGATGCTCAGTGGCATTCTGCCAGATCTATTAACACACAAACTTGATACAGACACTAGGCCATGCATAGTGGCTCACCACCTTAATTTACAATTAAACCCATATTTTTTCAGTATACTAAACAATTATAGAAGCATATCTTTCAGATAAAAAGGAAAGAATAAAAAACACCCCACAATCTTACAAATCTGCATCTCTTACTGAGACCAGCAAAAGGCCCAACTCAGCCTGTCTTGCAGTTACATTATTCTGGTTCATTAGACACTAGTTAAGATCAGTGGAAGCTGTAAATAATTCAGTTAATCAATTGCTAGCCTTACAGTTCGAAGAAAGTGATGCTTCTGATTATAAAAGTACTTTTAAAGACTATGAATTTATATATATATAATATATATACATACCTACTGTGTCAGTTTGGTGAGGCTGTGCTGCTGAGATGGTTTCTTTAAGCAGCAGTTAGAGTTTTCTGCCAGCCAAACTATAAACAACGAGCAATTCAAGCCCAAAGTCGCAGCCCAAGAGATAGTCGAGCGCCTGTGAGAATCACACAGAGCAGAAAACAACCCGGCAGCAGCTGCATTTTGCCACGGGAGGAGGGAGGGAGAAGATGTACCGAGCTGTGCAGACACCAAGGCCGGGACAGGGCCGGGGAGGAGGCGGCCCAGGTGCCGGAGAGAAAGATGCCCCTGCAGCCCCTGGAGAAACCCATGGGAAAGGCCCAGACCCCACCTGCAGCCCGTGGAGGGGCTCCAGGCTGGGGGGAGCAGGTGGGGACATAGAGGAGACGCTGTGACCCTACGTTGGAACAAGCCCCTGCCAGCACTTGCAGCCATGAGGAGAAACAGAGACACAGAGATGAGAGAGAGAGAGATTTGCACTGAACAGGTTTGCTGGGGGAGGCTGGTGACCCCGCAGAGGACTGGGACTGAGAGACACTGTGATTCATGACTGCACCCATAGCAGTGACCCACGCCAGGGGTGCCCTGGGGAAAGGATTCACGTTGGAGAAGTTCATGGAGGACTCTCTCCTGTGGGTGAGACCCCACGGTGCAGCAGGGGGAGGGTGTGGAATGAATGGCCTCCCCCTTCCCCCCGGCCAAGAGGGAAACCAACTCACAAGGGACTGACCGAAGCCCCATCTCCCAGTCCCGGCCCCCCTCTGCTGCCATCGGGGGGAAGAAGGGAGTGAAATCATGACTAGAGTGAAGTCTGCTAAGAAGGGAGCGGGGAGGGAGGTCAGAGGTGTCTTAAGATCTGGAAGAGGAAAACAGCTCATGAAGAAGTAACCGAGAACCCCATTTTCTCCCAGTCCCTGCCCCCCTGTACTGCGAGCAGGGGGAAGAAGGGAGCAAGATCATGGCTAAAGGGAAGTCTGCTTAGAATGGAGGGGTGAGGGGAAGGTGCTACTGAGAACCCCTGTTGCATCTTGTCTCCAGGTTCCGTTTTGCAGTTTCTTTATTGCCTCCAGAATTGTTGCTCTGGAGAATGTGTTAACTCAGCAAACATCAGAACCCTGCCGCCAAAAGCTCAGGGAAAAGCTATTGCAGAAGCCAAAGCATAAGGTGTGATGTTATTGTTATGTTCCTGAATAAGGAACTTAAAGCAATCAATTTGTTCTACTTTTGTTTTGGAAGAAGAGTACTGATACCACTCTTAGGATCCAAAATTAACAAGAGATCCATTCCTTCCCTTTATTGTAAAAAAACCCACATCTTGCAAAATCTGTTTTAATGGCTTATTTCTGGGCCAGGGATTTCAAAATGTAGATGGCTATCCTCCAACCCTTTTTGAAAGACATGAAGTAAGACTGTGTTTTGGTTTTAATTAGAAAACATATTCTCATTGTATGCAAATTCCTTCCCTGGCCTATGGGAAAAATACATCAGAGCAACCATGAGTGGTGAAACCTTCATTGTACTAACATTGAAAGACACCTCACTTCACTTTTCTGCTGGACCAGTTGGGCTATCACTGAAGGGCAGAGGTACAAGAGTCCAAGAGTGTTTGGTTCAGCAGTTACATGCATTAGCTTAGGTTTGGTTCAGCAGAATATTAGCATCCTAGTTTAACCTTAAGCACCTCTGTATTCTTTGCTGAGTTTGCAACACCAGCAGAAAGTCATCCAGAAGTGCAGTCCTGGGAGTGACCTTTATCTGAACAAGTGTATTTAGTGGTCTCCAAATGAAATAGGTAGTCCAGGGAATAAGGGGATTTGTTACTGAGTTTAATTGCTACTGTTTGGATGCAGTCAAGTAATACTAGTTTTTGGAAAGGCTGCTTTCTCAGCTCATTGTGGTACTACCAAGAACCTCTGGCATCTGAACAAACAAAATAAGTGTTGAAGAGGAGTGAGCTCTCTTCATGATAAGGCAATTTAAAGAATAATGGACTTCTAGTGACAAAGTCTCCACGTTGTGCTTTTATGTTAGCAATTATTGCAGAGGAAGTTTGTTTAGGATTTAGGCCCAAGGTTCCCTCAGTGAGGCTCGTAAACAGTGTGGAAGCTGACTTTCCTGTTGGTGATAGAAAGATTGACAGCTAACAACAACCTTTTGTGTAGTACTCACAACTGTGAGTATTTTGCAGTTTTACTGCAATGTGATTAGACTATAATTAGACTGTGGCTCTGCTGGATTTTTTGATGGCTCCAAACCAAATTACTTTCACTATGAGAAAAAAAAAAACCCACCCTGAAACTTGAATTTCCCTGCTGTTCGATTGGTTTAATACATTCTAGTGCAGCTTCATTCTTGCAGCAGATGATTTTTTCTTTAGGTACTTTGGATTCAACCCACAGAACGTGTGAGAAGATCCAGTAATGGATGCTTGACCTGGGTCCAGGTGACTCTGCTGGAGGCATGTGGTACTAAAAAGTTCCTCGACTTTGGATGAGAGAAATGGTTTTCTACTTTGATTTGGAGAACGGTAGAAACTTCTTTCCTTGGTTTCATAAAACTGTCATGAAGATGAAACTCTTTTTATAATGAAAAAGTAGTTTTCAACAGACAGACAACTGTGGGTACAATCACAGGTTTATGGAAGTCTGAAAGTTGTGTTATCATCACCAGTGAGGCAAAGATACCACCTGGTGAATTCACAGCAAAGGAAGCGCCACAGCTTCTTTATATTGTATATTTTTTATAGGTGTGTTGCTCAGGGCACATTTCTAACCTTGGAGAATTAGTATTTTAAGTTCATTTAATGTAGTGTAGTAAAGAGTGAGGCATAACATGATGGTTGTTTACATGCACAAGGATAATATATTGTTTAATTGAACCCGTTAAAAGCAAACAACAAAACTAATAATGTCTGAAAAAAGAACTTTAAGAATATAAAATCAGAATTAATTTTGTCAATTAGGAGAAAGTGCCTAATGGGGAGTGTAGCTAATGGATCCACCTTGGAAAATTTTTAAATACATCCAGAAACTTGAGCCATAAGCTTATATTTGGCAAAGACTATCAAAATGTTCCAACATCATATGGTAAGACCATGTTACATAAACACAGCTCACACATGAGAAAGTTGCCTATATATACTTCATACATCAAATAAGGTGATGGAAACATGCCAGCATTAAAGAATTTCCTATGTAAAAGCAGAGACTTTTCTTTCCATTGTCTGCAAGACACAGTAAGGTAGAGGAGATGGATACAGGAGCCGAGTTCTCTTCTTGGACCCACTATCAAGGTCTGCATTCAAAAAACAACACAGCTTTTTATTTTCTCCCTTTCTAGCATCCAGGCATGCTCATTGGTAACACAGAAGGAGGCCTTTGTGGATGCACATGTTGATTTACAGACACACTTAATGCTCCTTTAAAACAAGCTGATGTTTGAGAATACGTTCCTCCTCCTTTAGAAGCCTGGAGTGTTTCTCTGCAGTTCAAGGCCATTCATTAGCAGCTGCCAGCTATGCTACAGCCCCTCTCTAATCAGTCATTCCATCATCACTTTAGGACACTTGTAATGCTTGACAGGACTTTAATATAAAACTTCCCCAGGCAGTTGTCAGATGGCCATGAGTTCTGACCATGATATAATTCACATGTTCAGGAATGTAATTTCATGCTATGCGTGTTGCTGAACTGCAAGCTTTTAGTTCTGACTTCACGGTACTTAATCTCTTCCATGCCAAAAATTGCTTCAATAGCATCTTTTATGTTCAGCTGAACTGCTGCACTAGCTCAAGGGAAAACTGTTTTTCAAGGTGGATTTAAATTTTTCTGGAAAAAATAAAATCTAATCAGACCATTTAATACAGCTTTCACTGTTGCTCCTTCTGCCTGTGATGTGCAGGGCATGCAGAAAGCTCTGCCCACCTCACCCCATCAACAACTGGCACACAGTTGTCTGCTGGAAATGAGGATTTCTTCTCCTCTCCTGCCTGTAATATTTGTTCTCCAGGGGCTTTCAAGCAACTGGCCTCCTGAACACCTTGCTGCTCTGCACAGGCGTTAGATCTACACGGTCCAGAGATGCACCTACATGGGCAGAGGCAGCCGTGCTACAGGAAATTTGCAGGCTCACCAGCAAGACAGATCTAAAAGCACCATCTGTGGTGTGTTCCATACACACCACAAAGACTGGAAGGGCCCTGCTTCAGGACAGACCTAAAAATCTAACACCCAAGCACTGTCATACCCACAGAACAACCCTTCTTCTACAACCACTTCTAAGCTGGAAAGAAAGTGAAGTGTGACTGTGCAGGGTGTCCTTCACGTGGCTCCTCAGACTCATCCCTGTGATTAAATGATCCCTCTGCACAGCAAAGCAGCTACCGTGAGTGGCTGAGATGAAAATAGCAATTGTCCCCTACAGCTAGTGTGTCAGCATCAGGAGCTAACAGTGCCGAGTCTGAACAGCAGCCCTCTGACTCCTGATAAAAAAGGGTCTTTTTTGGCAGCAGTTATTTAAGAGAGCAAGTTGTGACTACGACCTGTCCCTCAAACATCTCACTGTCTCACTCGCTTCAAACGGGTCTTCAGCCCAACTTGGTGTCTGCTTCCAACAACAAGACTACAACATTCTGCAGCAGGGACTAGCTTCCCAAATGCCTGGTGTTGGAGCTTGATGCTAGGGAGACCCGAGGGGAAGGTTTTACTGCTTTCAAATGATGGATCTGTGGAAATCAGAACTCTCTCACACTAGGCCGCAAAGCCAATGCCAGCCACATTTTCAGAGTTCCAGTGTTTAACAAAGCCTTCACTCTGGGGACGAGAGCATTGTCCAGCAAAGGAGGCGACAGACGTCAAATCTATATGCCAGATGTCAGTGTTGTAACTTGTACTGGGACTGCTTTCTCATTGTACGCTTGGCCTCGCTGCCTGCAACGTGCATTTCCCAGCTGGAAAGGCCTCGCACGCTTCTAACACTAGGAAAAAGAAAATTGCCCAAAGGGAAAAAGTACAAAAGGTTTGCCTGTGCTACAGGAAACTGAAACTGCCAACAGTCTGCTTTGCTGAACTGAGTACGTCGGCAGAATTAGGGGTTAGCGAGGTATCAGCAGCGTGTGTGCAGGCAGAAATGGAGAGAAAGAACTTCCCAAGTCGGGTTATTTTCTCTCAAAACAACACAGAATAGAGAAATTAAAATTTAGAGATCAGAGCTCTTTGCAGTCTGAAACTTCAAGCCATGAAAAATTCCAGGATTGTTCTCATCTGGTTACCTCCCCAAAACAGGATGCAAATCCCAGTCTCAGGAGTTTACCTATGCATGGATTTAGATATAGAGCTTTCATATGGGTGTACAGGGTTTCATTTCAGCAAGATTAATGTGTTTTGTGGCATCTTTCTCTTACTCTTTTTTAAACAGTGCAGTTGAAAGTTACTGTTAATACAATGATTACAATTTCCTGTAAAAATAAACAAGCAACAAAAGTGTTACATGTCTGTGAAATGTTTTGAGTTAATCAGACCATCCTTTTCCAATGGAAGAGTAGGAGTCTCTGACCAGGTGTAAATCTAGCCTTTGGAAATCTTTCACCCTAGGAAACTGAAGAATGCTGGAACCATGAAAGCATGGGAGCATGGTGAAGTGCTTGCTGTGACACTGTAGGGGTGGCTAGCAGTCGAGGGAGCACTGTGGTGCTGTCTGGAGGAGAGAGACCTAGGGGTGTTGATCAACAGCTGGCTGAATATGGGCCAGCAGTGTGCCCAGGTGGCCAAGAGGGCCAATGGCATCCTGGCCTGAGGAGTCTCCTTCCCTGGAGATATTCAAGACCCACCTGGACGCCTATCTGAGTGGTATGTCCTGGGGAGCTGCTTTGGCAGGGGTGTTGGACCCCTGCAATTCTATGACTATTCTATGACTCTAGGAACAGTGTGGCCTGCAGGATTAGGGAAGTGATCCTTCTGTACTCAGTGCTGGTGAAGCTGCACCTGGAGTACTGTGTTCAGTGTTGGGCCCCTCACTAGAAGAAGGACATCAAGATGCTTAAATGTGTCCAGAGAAGGGCTACAAAGCTGGTGAAGGGTTTAGACAAGTCTTATGAGGAGCAGCAGAGGGAGCTGGGATCATTTAGTCTGGAGAAAAGAAGACTGAAGGGAGACCTCATCACCCTCTAAGACTACCTAAAAGGTGGTCGTAGTGAGGTAGGGGGTGGTGTCTGCTCCCTGGTAGCTAGTGACAGGACAAGGGCAAATGGTCTGAAGCTGCATCAGGGGAAGTTTATGTTGGGTATTAGGGGAAATTTCTTTACTGAAAGGGTTGTCAGACAGTGGAACAGGCAGCCCAGGGAGGTTGGTGCATCACGATCCCTGGAGCGGTTTCAAAGAAGAGTAGATGTGCTTGGTGACATGGTCTAGTGTTGGACCCAGGAGGGCTGGATAGATGGTTGGAATTGATCTTGAAGGCCTTTTCCAAGCAAAACCATTCTATGATTCCATGAAAACTCCAGTAGATGGCGACAGAAATACCCAAAATCCGTGTCCCAGCGCGGCTCCGGCCGGGTGCTCTGCCCGCCGCTCCGGCAGCGCTGGGCGCGGGGGTCCGGTGCGAGGCGCTGGCCCGGGACAGTCAGCAGGGCTGCGCGCAGAGCCCTCGCTGGACACAGGGGATCGGGACTGTGCCACGAAGGTTGGCTCCGCGGTGGCAAGCTGCCGCTGCTCGCCGCTGGGAAATGGGACTGTGCATGTCCCAGCTCCCACCCCGGCTCCCCCTCAGCACCCCGCTCTGCCGTGCACAGCCAGCGGTTGTATTTACTGGTCACTCTCTGTCTCGGCTAACGGAAAATAACACCTGAAGTGGATGGAGTACAAGAGCGGAGTGCTGTGAAAACACAGGGTTTGGAGAAGTGCTGAGATCCAGGGCAGTGTCTGTCTGCCAGCTCCTCTGCAGTCCCCTGGTTCTGTAACAGCCATTTCTGGTGCTGGTTGTATGTTTCACAGCTCGGACTGGAAAGAGCTGCTTGTATTGTAGAGATGATTGAGTGGTAATTCTTCAACAGAAGTGCAAGTGGTTTTACCACTGCCAAGGGAATAGTTTTCATTGAGCATTTTGACTAGAGCGAGAGTTGATCCCGCCCGATCCAACCCTGGGTGGTTGCCCATGGGAAATGATCGAATGATCACTTCCCCTGAAGTCCCACAAAGCCACTGCCAGAAGAAGTGCATTAGCAACAACATGCTGTGATTCATCAGATGCTCCAGGGTGTCCAGCAACGCTCTTTGTGGAACCCAGATCACCTGACAGTCATCTGCTTTACGCACAGCAAATCAAAGCCCTTTATCTAGCCAGGAAACGGATGCATCGTGAGCAGCAATGGTGAACGCCTTCCCATGTGCTTCATTCCTTCTCTGGGTTGCTTTCCTCTGCTTTAACTTGAGCAAAACACACATATGCACATGGATTCTCCCTGGAGCTTTTTTGTCCCATCATGAAGGCTTGATGCTTTTATTTACGGTCACTTTAAAGTCCAGCTGCACGTTTCTGTGTCTGGACTTAAGTTCCTCTAGTCCTACCTGGCATGATCAAGCAACCTGGGCTACAGTGAGGAGGTGGCTGCTCAGAAAAGCCATCTTAGACCCACTGATGTCAGCACACAGTGAGGCAGAACTTGAGCAAGGCAGCAAATGCAACACGAACGCTGCACCCAACACTGATGGTTTGCATTCTTTCACATTACTTGAAGCTGGTGGCAACTGAGGTCCCAGCTGCTGTGACAGAGGAACTTAAATATTTTAGCAAGGGCAGAAAAGCTTCTTTTCTAAGCTGTTAGGGTTGTGGGTTTATTTAATTTTAAAAGGCAAATGAAGGCTTAGGTCCTGTTACACTAAATCACTAATCTTGCAAGAGCTGAAACGTCAGCAGCAACATGTCTGTCTGTCTGCTCTTTGCCCAGAAATGCCATTTTTCACTTCAGCAGATTTGCCTTTGGGCTAAAAGCACAAGGGGTGACAGGATGGTTTGCTTTAAGCCTGGATGTCATTAAACTTAAGCTGCATCAGTTTTGTCCCAGATCCAGTCACTGCACTTTCTTATGAAAACTATTTCTAGAGAAATGGCTGAGATAAGATGTTTCTTTACACATTTATTTTACAAGCCAGAGTGACGACTGAAAAGCCTGCTAGACCTAGAGAGGTTATTCTGTCATTGGTTGGTAGGCAAAGAATGACAATTTCTTTGCCTCTATCTAGCTAAAAACAAACCAGAAGTGACAACACAGATGGTCATACATAAAATACCCCATCAATTCCAGTGGGACTAAGCCTATTCACACAGCCTCTGTATCTGACCCCAGCACTCTTAACTGAGGCACTCTTGAGTTACACGATGTGAAGTACAGTGGGAGTTCAGGTCTTCCATTGTATGGAAGATGAGGAAAAGTGGTCATGGCTTGCTTCAGAGGACATCTCACCACAGAAAGCCAGACCTGGCTTCTGGGGTCAGGTATTTCTTTTAACCATCAGACTGCAAGGGAGGGGAGAGGTGGTGAACACTGGCTTACAAACATTCAGTTCAGCTGCAGCCCCAACATGCCCAGCCCTTCCAGCAATTATTCTGGCTCTTGGCCATCAGTCCTGGGAAGAAGCTTCCTTTGGGGGAGTGCATTTTTATGCTGCAAGCATTACAAGTATTCATATATCAGGCTATTTTCCCCTACATGTAGTCAAAGCAGCATGTGTCTCTGTGTGTATATATATCTATTTATGATTTTTATTGTAGTGGGTTTTTTTACAGAACAGCTCAAATTAAAGAATGGTCTAGGGACTTGGGGGTTCAAAATGAACTGTCCTTCAGGAGAGCACAGCTTTGGGATAAGGAGCAAGAGGACTAATATTCCAGATTAATACTCTGAGTACCTCAGAGAAGACTTGCCATATGAAAAACTAAACAGATTTTTCACATGTGGTCTGGCAGAGAGGAAAGTGGGAATAAGAAGTCTTCCTGTCCTCCTCTCTGCACCCTGCTCAGTGTCTCTGAAGGACTTGGGCTACCCAGATCAACAAGGCTCTGCTGGGGCAGTCTTGGAGGACGCACACTTCAGTTTGCAACATGTCACAAACTAAAGCCAAGTCTCATTTAAGGGATGATTTGGGCTCCCCTAACTCACCATTTAGTGTCCTGAGAGTTGGTCCTGCTGAGTACTGAACTGAACTACCTTTCCCGGGGACAGCGGTGCAGTCACTGCAAACCATTTCAAGCTGACAGCTTACGTTCCCTCCCCAGTGCCTTTCCCTCCAGAAGGGGTGAAAGCTGTTCAGTGAAGCTTGTGTGTTCTTTTGGGAAGTGTCAGCTCATTCACACACTTCGCAGCATTTTCTCTCCGCTAAGCAGCCGTTGTCCTGCCCGCAGCACAGCGAGAGGGCAGGAGAAAGAACAAAGAGCAGCAGTGAGAACATGACACTGTCTCTTCCCATGCAGCTCTGTTGCTGTGGCTCTGCTGGCTGGATGTTATTTTAGTGGCTGTGCATCCCACCCATGGGTTTCTGTAGGCCCAGAAGCCGCCGCGCTGCTCTGACGCCTTGTGAGCCCGAAGCTTATTCATGTTCAGGAATGGGAGGGTCAGGGCCATCGACACACACCAGCATCCTGCTGCCTATTATTTCCTGCCAGCGCTGGCGTCCCACCAAGCCCTAACATGACAGGTGGATGGAGTTCACAAGGAAATAATGTCATGGGCCAGTTTTCCAGGAAAGCTGTTAACTCTATTCACAAACTTGGGCCTTCAGATTGAAAGGGAATGTGTCTGAGAAGAGGTGGTGAAGGGCTGCTCTACTGCTATTTACTTCCCCCCCCCCCTCCCCCCCCCCCCGATAGATTATTCCCTGACATCTCTTGCAGCAGTACAGGGATTGTAACCTCTATAAAGTGCCTACCTCTTCATGAGCAGACGTGGCTGAATGCCTTTGGAACTCTCAAACCCAGAGGGGCACTGCCTCTGCACATCCCAAATGGCCATTTTAATTTCAGATGGTGAGAAATGAGAGTACTGCCTTTCACTGAGCTAAGAAAAGGACAAGAAATATGAAGTGAGAACACTGACACTGGGGACTTCTGGCATTTGATAATGAAACTGAGGATACAGACAAGGATGTATCAGAAGCAGGGCTTGCATATTTTTAAAGGCTTCTGCCTTTCATCTGGGCACTTGTGTAAAGCTGTACTATCCCACCATGACTTTATGCAGTGTCTGACATTGTGTGTTCTCTTTCTCTCCTCTTTTCCTCTGTTTTTAAAGTTGAATACATTTTCCACCCTTAGTCTATGAAAACACAGAAGAGTTAAGAAGTTCAGAATCAAACCCAAAAGCCTTTCT
The DNA here is from genome assembly GCF_964237585.1 of Gallinula chloropus. Taxonomy (NCBI): domain Eukaryota; kingdom Metazoa; phylum Chordata; class Aves; order Gruiformes; family Rallidae; genus Gallinula; species Gallinula chloropus. The sequence goes on from NC_140105.1 coordinate 12,256,664, forward strand.
CAAAAATGTCACGTTTTCCACAGATGCAAATTTCTGGATGCAGGAGTGAGGACAATAGGACTCTGACTGGCTGCTCACAAGAGGAAGGATTAGGTCCTCTGTCATGTTAAGAGTGACATCAACAACCTGAATAAAAGCCAAAAATTCAAGTTGATTCTGCAGTTTAAGACCATTATTCTCCCAAATGGTTTAGCCTGTAAGATTCAGTCTACACATAGTTTTCCCAGGATTTATGCCATTTCTCACATCATACAGTGCAATTCTTGATATGTTAATGTACTTTTACATTTAAAAGCTCTTTGTAATTGACAGTTATACTGATATAGCTAAAACATCCTGCAATGTGAAGGCATCAGAAGCATTGGAAATACATGTGCAAAATGATGGTTGCCAGTGCTGCTCTGCTTACTTTGGAGCCCATTGTAAACCCAAATGAAATGAAACCTGCTAATAATGTGCAACAACATCCATCTCAGATATTAAAGTAGTGGCAGCCCTGGACTTTGACTCTGGATGAGCAAAGCTGAGGCAAGAACAGGAGATACTGCAGAGGGCTCGTTCCTGGCCTGATCCTTATGGATCCTGGGGAGACCCTCAGGCCTTTCTTCATTCCATCTTCTGAGACTGGGTCCTGTTCTGTGGCGCTGCAGTAATACTGCATGTTCATTGTTTGGTAACAGGAGCCCTCCCAAGTGTCCAAGGCAGAGAAACGTGATTCTTGACACAAGTCCATGAAATTAACCTTTCACTCTCTCTCTTTTCTTTTTCTTTCCCTTTTCCCTCTTCCCTTTTCCCTCTTCCCTTTTCCCTTTCCTTTCCTTTCCTTTCCTTTCCTTTCCTTTCCTTTCCTTTCCTTTCCTTTTCTCTCTTTTCTTCTCTTTTCTTTTCTTTTCTTTTCTTTTCTTTTCTTTTCAAACACAGCAAGTTATGGTTTTAGAACCATGGTCACATACAAAACCTGACATGTTAAGTGACTGGGGAATCGTAAATTGGCCGTTTTGACTTGAACAAATACTAAGCATTGTCATACCAAACTGATTATTATTTTAAAATACTGTCCCAGGCTATAACTGGCTTTGTGTACAATAGCAATACAGGGTGTAGTTACAGACACAATTTCCTGTGCTTAGGTTTTGAAATGATTATTTAAGATCCCCGAACATTTGCCCAGTGCACCAGCACAATTCCCCTATTAGATAATTTTCTATCCTTGTGAGGGCAGTTTTGCTTGTGCAATGCTGCCAGAGCTTTCAGGAAGGGAGAGACAAGCAACTGTGACAATAAAATTTGCATCAGCTCCCACCCAACCTCTCCCAGAACCGAAATACCATTTGTTGCATTCAAAGCCTTTTCACACCAGAAAGGAAGGTGTTTCTGAACTGGAAAGTCACTGTGATCTCCACAGGGTTGCATCCTCCAGGCTGACTTCTGCCTCTCAGGTTCCCATGAGAAATGTGAAACAGCCATTATGGAGTTCCAAATGGCTTTGTATCAAAGACTAGGTGGATTGCATGAAGGCAGGCATGACACCCCAAATCAATCCAGATGAGGTCATGGGGTTCAAGAGCTGAAGCAGAAATTTTGCTGTTTGTAGCTGACCAGTTGGGGGGGGTTTGACCCTTGGTAAAGCAGTGTAAATGTACCTTTGTAAAAAACCATTTCAAATCCAACAGTATCACCAGTTTCAGGGAAAATGAAGGTGCTAAACCTGCCACCCTATACTCACAGAGCATCTCTCCCAGAATGATTGTTTTTCAAGGGCTAAAAAAAAAAAAATCTACCCTTCCTGTGTTGAAACCAGGACGAGGGATGCAGGGGGAGAGGATAGTAATGAAAATGTCTGTAATATGTAGTTTTGCAGGAAGAAAAACCACAGACTGAGACTTGTGTTGGATATCATCATTGGTCATTCAGAAAAGATGCCACTACTACTTCAGATTGTTCCAGAATCAATGCACTTAAATCACAGTGGCAAAGCCTGTGCCAGTCTCTAAGGCTGTGTAGCAATTTAGTGATGAAACATGTAAAAACATCTTCAACAGTGTGAGGCCTCAGACTAAACTGTTCACAAACTCTGACTTGCTCCTGCAGGACACCAGGACCAGGTGATGAGGTTCTTCCCCACAAGGCAACTATTTTGCTCCTCTGGATAAAGGACAATCAGGAGTGAATTCCTGCACAGACTTGCACTCGCTACTTGATATGAAGATGCTGGTGCAGTGTGATGCTGAGCTCAGCAGCGTGGGCTGTGGCAGCCCCATATTGCCTGGAGGCCTCTCAACCTGTCAGCTGGCTGGTATTAGGGGACACCACATCGTGCCTGAGGCTTTGCTGTGCTAGGGGATCACGCCGAGGGTCACTGCAGCGCTGACTGTCACTGCTGATACGCCGAGTTAGGAAGGCAGTGGGTGGTGCAGGCAGCCTGCTCTGTCCTTGTGTGTGCAGTGGAAATATAAAAAAGAAAAGAGGGGGGGGAAGGAAATCTCCTCTTCTAGCAGAAATGACTCTTACTCACTCTTATTTACCCTTCCTGAAAACACTTCTCCCAAAATGCCACTGTCTCCATTCCACTGAGTCTGGCCTTTTCCTTTGACCCTTTGATCTGGAGCAGAGCCTCACCTTGCACCTCAACTTTCCTTCCACACGCGAGCTCTCCCGTGTCACAGCCCACGGATGGGAAAGTCTTCTGAAGAGGGCACCAGGCCTGCTTGTTCTCTGGGCTCAGCCTGGGAACCACAGGGCTGGGCTGCTATATGCACGTAGTAGAAACCACTGCATCTCTACAGCCCCTGCAATTCTCTCCTCTGCAGCCTGCAAAATTCCACTGAGGAAAAAGAAATGGGGAGGGGGAAGAAGGAGTCAGGCTATTGTGCTCCCGGGTGGGGAAAAAAAAGGAACAGCCCTATTTAGCTTATCCAGCTTTGCTAATGTCAATCACTTTTCTCATTTTAAACAGGAAAGACACCACTTTAGTCCACCTGTTCCATTATTTATCATGCTATGCATTTCCCATATTGTCACTCATGCAAAACCTGTACATCGTAAGGGGACACCCTAATATTTTTAATGACCTTAAGCAAAGTGATTGACATTAGACACCGGTGTCAGATGTTCTGGTGACGCAACATGTTCTCCTAGCAGCAGGAAAGCTTCCTGCCGTGATTAAGTAGGGCTATGGAAGTGCTAAATTGTGTTGTCAGCTTTCCTCTGATGCAAGTGATTTTATTATAGCGTCTGGTAACCACGGAGTGTGGCAACGCAAATACTGACTCCAAACATCCCCTCCCAGACATATAGCTGTCTCTATTTAAAACATGAAGTGCACTTTGCAAATCCGGGGATAAGTTATGGATGTAACAAGCTTAAACCATGCAGGGCAGAGGAAAAGGTGGCACCTAAGCCAGAATGCCTGAGTGAGTTCAGCAGGAGAAGCACACGGCTCCAGGATGACCTGCAAAAGGCAAGCCCCTGCGGCACCTGTTTGGCAGGTGTGCTTTGCACAGCCAGCGTGGGTGCCTACAGGCTCTGGAGGACAAGGAGGAGGAGGCATGCTGGTTCACTGTATTAGTGGAAAGCAAAAATCACATCTGGAGGAGAAAAGAAAGAAGGAGGGAGGGAGAATAAAAGGAAAAAAAGGCAGCATGCAGCCCCTCTGCCTTCTGACTCTCTCATACACACAGGGGTGGAAGTCTGTGACGTGGCTCAGCACTACCCCTCGTTCATGACACAGATGAAGAAATGCTCTGGTTGGCTTCAGTTCAGGACCAGCCCCTCAACTCCTCATTACCCGAGAAAAGTTGGAGAGTTAGCAAGTCAAACATCTCAGACACTCTCAGAGGGCACCTGAGACCTGTTTTTTGGAGAGATTCCTAATCCCAGAGCTCACTCAGCAAATTCACACTGCACAGATGACTTTGCTTCCACAAGTAATTACTAATAGTTGTGTCCAAAACTGATTACTGTGGTAACTGTCTGCAGAGCTGATTGTTAGGATTTTTCAACAACTGAGTTGCTAATCAAGCTGCAAGAAGAATGGGCTATCAAATAAAATCCATAGTCTGTAGAGGATTTTGGAAGAGATCAGCAGTACATATGTTGACAGTAATTGTCACAAGTCATTTTCTACAAAAATAGAACCACAAAGCAGTCAAAGTTGTAGATACAATGAAAGATTTTCTAAAGGTCTAGCAGCACTGCATATTATTTTAATGAATTTTACTTTTTAATTTTATAGCAAAGTAATCAAAAGTGCTAAACCTGACCACTTTAATTTACAAAAAAGTTTCATGTTTTAAGCTATAATCATACCTCGTTATTTAGGTTAGACAATATTACACATTTTTACCTATTTCTATTCAATAGCAAAACAAAATTAATATTAGTTTGCTTAAAAAAAAGGGGAAAGTACCACAGATATGGGGGGAGGAAGTTACATAAAGTATAACAAACAGCTTCTTGAGCAACCTGCAGTTTGTTTGTTATTGCTTCATTTTTGTTTTGGGGCTGTTGGGGTTTTTTTGAGCTACAATTGAAGTCACAGACAATCTAGCCATAAGTGTGAAGTCACTTCAAATGCTGTCTTCTCCCTTGGTCAAACGTCACAGTGTGCATTTTAAGGACATCTCTGGCATTTCAAGTCAGTTCAAATTATTTTCCCAGTTCCCACAAGTTCCCTTTCCAACATGATCAGCATGTTGGGGAACAATGTAATGATGACTGCAGTTATGACAGTGCTGTTTTCTGTGAAGGAAAAGTAGCTTTTCCTCTGTCTTGGAAAGAATCACTACCAAACCTGCAGTAAGAAAAATATTAAGAGCACTTTTTTAAGAGTCTTTCTTAATCCATTCCACTTTCATTTCAGTTCATTTCCAAAGTTAAATTAAAGCCTGCAACCTCTCCTACTGATAAATAGTCAGTTGACTTACAAAGGGTCTGTCTTCTGCCCAGCCATCTCTTGGTTGCCTTTAACCAAACAAGGTTCGTTGATTTGCCACAAGCGCTGTCTGGCTCTCCCGCCTCTTTGCTTTCTTGTTCTGCTGCCTGATTTTCCAGCACACTGCACTAGAAGCCAGCAGAAGAAGTCCTGATGACAAGAGGACTAATCCGAACACCGAGATGATTGATCCGTGGGAATTGAAGCTGTATGCCACGGCAGTAACCACAATGCCAGCTATGAGGATAACTACACCAAAGGGGATGGTGCAGCGGTAACAGGAGAGTTCTGCTCCCCCTGTGGCTGCGGTCAGCTGGCATTCACTGACCAGAGGGATGGTGGTTATCACACAGTCATTGTTATTACTCTTCTCCGCCGTTACAGAATCAGGATGCTTTGGAGCGCCCAGAATCTCTTTAATAGGTTCGTTTGTCATCTTGATTGCCTTGACTTAGTTCTTAGAGCAGGCTCTGCTGGACACACATTGCACTGTGGAGAGAAGAGCGTGAGTTCAACCAAGAAGCATTCCTGATACGTGACAAATGGGTGACACGGCGGTATCCCACTTGGGATCGCGAACAAGCAGACACTCTGACCCTGCAAGGGTTTATGCTCAACCTTTACTGTAATGCTACTGATTGTGGTGGATCTGACTCGATTGTTATGGCAGTCATCAGCACATGAGTAAGTGCTGGAAAGAACTCAGTCACAGACCAAGACAGACACCAACCTCAAGGTGTTGTGGGCCAAATCCCACTTTAAGTTACATCCTGAAGTCAGTATTTCTGGATGTTAATTTAGATTTCAATGTCCTTACATCCTCTGACAAGGAGGTGGAGTTCATGGGTTGTTTTGGTTAAAAATTCTACTCTTGCTCACACCCTTTTTCATGCCGTTTCTTTTTATATTCATTCACCTATACACACGACTCAGATTTGCTCCAACGCACATGGGTAAGAACTGGCACAGCAAAAATCAGGACTCAACAGCAAACTGCTTCTCAAGCCAAGTGTTATTTAGCAAAACTATCAGACAGTTGTGATTAGGTATGAATGTGGGGGAAGGGGGGATGAAGACAGTTCCCTGCACTAACCTACGGTTACGGTAGCGTCCATGCCAGACTGTTGGCTTGCCATTTAAATCAGCTTAATGCAAAAGTAATCGGAGCCTTTCTAAGCCTGTGAAGCCACATCCATGTTCCTGTGTGGGAGGGAGATTCACAGCCACATTCACTCATCATACAGTAGGTTGCTCTCCTCCTGTCTCCATACTGCACACACGCAATCAGTCCTACAGACAGCACAGTTTGCACCTTCATTATGGGCAAAACAGCTATCTGATCCCTGGAGCCTCAGCTCCCAGAGCTGGAGTCCACCTGATCAGATGAGCCAATGACTCTCCACTACTACAGGCTGCCACAGCAGACCTCTGCCATCTCCCTGGAACTGCAGTGCACCTCTGACAGCGCTGAGCCCACCACGGCTGCGCTGCCTTGGGCCGGGCTGTCGCTCGGTGCCCATCACCATGCACAACAGAGACTGGGGAACCACTGAGTTTTCCTTCTGGGAGTAGCTCACAGGACTCCTCTACAACTCTCTGGTATGGGCTGTGTAGCTTTTGCTCCTATGAGCAGCATGGTGTGCAGCTCAGAGAACAAGGAAGAGCGTTGGCAATGCAGCAATGCTTTTATCACTTTTATCACCTTCACATCTGTGACTAGGAAGTTAATTGCCAGATACTTGTATTCTCCTTTTCCTTTCCCACCACTCCACCCTTGTTGCTAAGATATATTCCCTCATTGTGGACAGCCCTTGGTTTTGTGTATCAGTACCTCATGTAACAGACTGTGTGTTTGCAAGAAAGAAGATTTTACTATTTTTAAGTGCACACACAAACAGGGTGTACTCCATGTCTGGTCACAGAGTTGGTATCTGAGTTTCCTTGAACCCTAATGAGACAAGGAAAGTTCAAAATAGGTTTGACAAAGCTTTTGTTCTGCTCTAAGGAAGAGTGCTCATCCCAACACTGTATCTTGCTGCACACAGCTGCTTTCAGGGCTCAGCCCTGCAAGAGGCTCAGCAGCTACGAGACACAGTAGCCTTTCCCTTCCTAATGACAATGCTGAGCACAACACAACGGACCACTCACACAACAGGCAATGGGCCCAAACCCAGACAAAGAAGGTTCTGTCTGAACATCAAGAAACACTTTTTTACTGTAAGGGTGATTTAGTGCTGACACAAGTTGTGCAGGGAGGTTTGGAGTCTCTGTCCTTGGAGATATTCAAAAGCCATCTGGAAAGTCAGGGAAGACTTCTTCAGGTGACTTGGCTTGAGGAGGACAGGGGTGGACCAGATGACCTACAGAGGTCTCTTCCAGCTACAACCATTCCATAACTCTGTGTTTCTGTGAAGGTACCTCCTCCTTGCAGGTATCTCCAAGGGCAGGCAGGGGTTCTGATCAGTGCTTACCAGAAAAACCAAATACATCTGTCCAAACACCTTAGATATCCTAGGTTCTCCTAGGTTCTGTTGCTTTGAATTCTAATGCATGATTAGTACCTTTCATAGCAGTTCAAAGAACCCAGGAAAATCACAGGGTTGCTCTGTCCCCACATGGAACTGAGCCCAACTTCCACTGTAGTGAGACTCATGTTGCTGAATCCATAAAACATTACAGAAGTTCAGCACAATGGGAGAATGTGGTTCCCAAATGCCAACTTTTTTTTATCTCAGTATTAGCCAAATTCAACTTCCTCAATATTTTATATTAAATCTGTGGGAGGAGAATTAACCTCCATAGAAAAGGTCTTGTAGTTCTACATACATTGTAATAACTACTCCAAAGTCCAAGTACTCTAACAGACATAGAAATAGGGAAACTTCCCAATGACTTAAAAAGGCTTTGGATTGGGCTCATAATAAACACAATTGCTCTGAAAAGCATGAATATTCATTTTAAATATATTTACTCCTGTCTCCAGAGTGCTCGTCCTTCTGTTTCAGATGCATCCCCAATGAGACTTAAATCTTGTGGACATCTTGTACAGAAATTTATGAAGAAAGAAGATATATTTATACAGCCAAAACTAACATGAATTTTCAAAAAAAAATCTCCTAAATTACCAAAATTGAGTCAATGGCAAAATACCTGCTGACTTCTGAGGAGCTCAGTTCTTGCCTGTTATAGGCTGTAAGCAGACAGAGCAAATAAACAAACTTTTACTGAAATACTGTAAAGTTAAATAAACATCGGAACCTATTTGAAATGTGAGTAAAGTTATTTACCCCTAGAAAATAGGGCACTAGATCCTCATTGCAAGCAAAGTCACTTCTGACTTACGCCAACAGGTGACTTGGTTCAAGTTTCAGGGTAAGAAATTTAGGCAAAGATACCCAGCAATAGCAGCATCCTCTCACTAATCACACTAGAGGTACTTTCTTAAGGAGCTACTTTGACTTACAGGAAGAAATGTTTTGGTGGCAATCTGTGGCTAGCACTGGATAAAGGGGAGAGGAGTATTTTACCCACTAGGAAGTGTAAATTGAGATTTACTGAAAAGACATGAAATCCATCACCATGCGCACCTACCAGGTCCATGAGAAATCCATCGCAACAAATCCCTTGGCTCAGCGAGCAGAGGAAGGCTGCTTAAGGTGTCTCATATGTCAATTCAGGGCAGTCATTCAGCAGGAAGAGCTGCTCCAGGCTTTGAAGCGTCAGATGTTGCTGAATGATGAACTGGACGTGACAATATTCTAGCATGGAAGTTTCCTACAAGAAAAATTGTTGGATTATTTATCAGCTTCTTAAGAAAACCCCTGCATGGAAACGCTCCCACTGTATGCTGACTGACTCCTGCTCCTAACCCAAATGAAGCAGGAAACGTTCTCCCACGGTCTCTCCTAGTGGTGTCTGCCTCTTTTATTGACAGCACCCACCCATTTCTGACCCTATGTAACATTTTCCTTTGGTGATGGGACGTCTCGATGACGGGTATCACAACCTCAGCAAGTTCCCCCAAAAGAGATAGGCAGGAAAAGGTAATGCACATGAATTTCTGGTGTTAAAAATCTCATTTAACTTCATTTTTATCACTCCACCTATGTGAATCACAACTCGGAATACTCAGCCTTTTGTCTCTTCTGTGTCTCAAACTTCTCTGAGCAAATAACTTCATCGCTTCGTGCCTTGATTTTCCTACCTGTAATCTGACAGTGACAACATGCTTCCCACTAAGAACCTCTTTTCAATCTATTCTGCTATAAGAAAACTTAAGTAATACAATCCTGAAAACTTCAGGGAAAAAAAAAAACAAAAAGGCAAACTAACTTGAGTCCAAGAACTTACTGCAATAAACATAATCCAAGATATCTATTATTGTGCATTACTGGATTTTTTAAAACAAGATTCATAACTCTAATAGAGCCAAGGCAGAATCTGCAGCAGAGCAGGGAGACAGAGATGCAGAAAGCAGAGCAATGGAAATCGGTATCAACCACAGAAACAGCTGTGAAATCACCAAGCAGCTGGGTGAAATTTACAGAGCAGTAGAGATTTATGTTGCTAATCTTATTCAACGTTCCCTTTCTATATGTGCATGATTATGGAAGATCATTTTGACATGGAAGCAGGAGTCCTATGTGGGGATGAGAGTAAATTCACAAACTGCTGCTGTTCTTCTCTAGACATCCTTGGAATAAGCCTATCACACAGCTAAAGTATGTTTAGCTGGTTATTGAAGTTCGCAAAGAATAAGGAAATCAGTTTGCTTATCTCCTTGACTATACTCTGTGCACACTACCCAGGAATCAGGTTGGCATTTGAAAAGTCTGGAGGGAAATGCAGAAAAAATCCCCACTTTAGAGAAATAATCTAGATTACATTGAAACAAAAGCAGACCTCTGGAACTACCTTGCAGTCAACTTCCACTCACATTACAAGAATGGTTATAGCTGTTTGAAAAGCTCTTCTTAGTGCAATTGTGCCCCTTAAGCCACTCTGCCAGCATCATCTTTCAAAAAGATTAATTGCTCTGTCAGTAATTTATTTGGATTTACCTTTGACCATATATTTCTTAAAATTAACGTCTTTATCAAAAAACCTGTCCATCAGAGCAACTTCTTACAGACAGGGTTTCCTCCCTCCTCCTCCTCTCACTCACCACAAAGCTGAGAAGCAGAAACATGAAATCTATACATTAAGTTTCCAGTATTTTAACTCTGAATCGTTTCAGTGTGGTGCTCCCTCAAGAGGCTTCCCACATATTGAGTATCTCTGTGCAAGTGCAAAGAGATGGCATTTCTCAGCCACTTCAGTCCCTTCCCCTTTTTGCATTTTACTCAGAACCGGTGGGATACATTTAAGTTTTCTGCCTTCAGGCTCTGGAACTGATTCTCCATACCTGGCATATTACTTCAGATACCCTCTTTTGCTTCTGTAGAATCCGTTACACCCATGTTTCACATCTGGCTTTGCACTGGAGTGACTACAGCAAACAGCATATGGAGTCCTTCTGTACCACAGCAGAGCCAGCGCTCTGCACTAACCAGAGGCTGCAGTAATCCCAACACAATCCCACAGCTCTTCCCCATGTGAACGCTGCTGGAAACACAGAACTAGATATTTTCACGTAGAAAGCTCCAGGGTCAGGCCCCGAACGACAGGGGTACAACACGTCACACTCATGCCAGCTACTCGAGTCTCAGGATGCCGAGAAGTTTCCACCACCGGGCTTTTAGGTAACGCAATCACCAGACGCGTGGTCTCACCGCTTTTTCGTGTCTCAGACATAGCTGGAGGGTAGGAAGGGAACCAACCAAACCTCCCCGCCAAACTCCTGCAACTGCCAAACTTCCAAACGCGCCTGGGACACGCCACGCACACCCCGGGCAACGCACCGCGCGTCCCGCCTGTGCCCAGCGCCCAGGGGAGAGAGGAGAGGCGCGGGCAGGCAAGGAGAGCCCTGCGCACGCTTTCTGCGCGGCCAGGAACGAAAAGGCGCAACCGGCCAAGCAGGGAGCGCGCCGGCCGCGGGCACCCCGCCGGTGTCATCGGAACGCCGCATCCCCGGGGAAAAGCCCGGTGCCACACAGGAGGACGCGGCGCTAGACCGGCCGGCCGGAGCCGAGAGCCTCCCTGGAGCGCTCGAGCAACCCCAGCCCGTCCCGCCGGCGCGGGGAGCCGGGTTACGGGCGCTGCCGCAGCACCGGCGGGGCCGGAGCCCTGCGGACACCGCGCTGAGTGAGCTGCGGGCGCCGGGCATGCGGGTCCAGCGGCGCCGAGCCCAGCCCAGCCCTGCTGCGCCGAGCCGAGCCGTGCTACGCCGTGCCGAGCCACGCCGAGCCCAGCCCAGCCCAGCCATGCGGAGCTAAGCCGTGGCAGTCCCTGCTGTACCGTCCTGTGCCGTGCCATGCCGTGCCGTGCCATGCGGAGCTAAGCCGTGCCAGACCCTGCCATAGTGTGCCGTGCCGAGCCGTGCCTTACCTCCCGACTGCTGGACAGGACTGCGACGGACACCAGCCCGCAGCAAGCATAAGAGGGGGATGCAGCTCACTGCACAAGGGGCTGTAAACAAAGTTCTTGGTGAGAGCGAAACAATTAAGGGACCGGAGCAAATTCAGCGGCGGGAGCTGCGGCGGGCGGGGCGGCACGCACCGGGGAAGGTTCCGCTCTGTTCTGGGAGGGCGGCGGGGGGAAGGCTGGCCTTGGACGCCAGGCTGGGCTGGGCAAGCAGGGAGGCTGCCCAGCCCTCCCCGGCTTTGCTTCTTGGGGTTGGCGGTGCTGGCCACATGCCCCGTTTCAGAGATGCGTGGGACGTGCGCGTCTGCCCAGGTCATGCGTAGCGGTGAGGTGCTGCAATGCACCCTGGCCACGGCAGGTTAAATGTAGGGCCTGGGGGGGGGGGGGGGGGGCATTTTCCAGCCCTCTCTGCCTTCCTGCACAGGACCATGTGGGGTGTCCGACCCCATCAATCCCAACACATCGTGATGCCCATGAGTGTGGCCGGAGGGCTCGCTGCCCGTCCCCAGCAGAACACAGCCCGTGTAGACCCCCAGATGAACCCCAGAATTCTCGGGAATTAAATGAGGGGGAACATATTTTTGTATAACATCCTTAAAGAATAAAGTTTCGTGTATCATCTGGAAATATTAAACTGTTTTAATCGATGCTTTAATCATGCATTTCAGTGGGACATCAAATACTAGAGGGATTTCGAGTAGATGGGTAGGGGGATGTGTTATTTTTTACCATGGTTTCTTTTCTTTTCGGACAAAAAGCAGACAAATTTTGCTTTCAAGTCTTGTCAGGGGTCATACTTGAATTTTGCAGTTAAGCTTACCCAAAGTTTGTATTTAAAAGTCACTATTTTATCAATGACTGATAAAAGAGCAGTGGACCAGATGTATTTAATCAGCCATCCTGTCTCTGGAAGCATGCATGTACTTTTGACTCCCTTTCCAGGGTGAAATCCTGGCCTCACAGAAATTACTAGCAAAATTTCCATCAACTTCAGAGGGGCCAGGACTTCACCCTGTGTATCATTAAGAACTCCCCAGTGATGGAGATCCTGCCAAAGGTTCATCTCCTCCAGCCGAATCAGCCAGGGGGTTCTGGAATCGCTCCATGGCTTTATACAAGAAACTGGCATTTTTTCCTCATTAGCTTGTGATCCCTCAGCAGAAATGGCAAGCACACTGGATCTGAGGAGAACTGTCATTAGAGAGGATCTCTTGGGCCATTAAGTCCAGTCCTTCCAGGCAGCCATGCCAGGTAATATCTTTTTTAAAATTGCCAAGTTCCAGCTCACACCAACTAGATATCCTACTCCTTCATCTGGCTGGTTATGACCCTTATTCTGCTGGTATCTAGGAACATCAATCTTGTTTCTAGATGCATGAATTAATAGACATATGTGAACGAATGAGCCTTTGACTGAATCAGATCTTTCTTTCGGCAATTAACTCCATAATGTCCTAAGAGGTAGAAATCAGACTCTCTAGGTCTTATTTTTAATAATCATTTATTTCAGATGTAGCCTTATCAGAATTATGCGTGGAAGGGCAGGTATTTCCCTGTCTCTGCCAGAAATACTAACATTTCATAATTACCCTATGAATGTTCAGTATATCTGGATTTTCCTCCAGTATCAGTTCTATTTATCACCTATCAGAAATTCTTGCTGTTAGCATGCATGTGCATGACCTAAATTTCACCCCAATCCTATTACATCAATTCCTTTCTAGACTGTCCAGCACAGTATTTGATCCTCCTATGTTGATAGCAGCCCTCCCTCCCATGCTTAAACCATCAACACTTGCACGGGGACATTCTGACTTTTCCATGCCAAGTTCACTCCTTAAAGTATTACATAAACCAACTCCCAAGAATGATTTTTTAATCTGAAGTACACAGAAACACGGATTGAAGCTGGATTTAGAATTCACGTGTTTCAGCACAAATAAATGCCCCAGTGGATAGGCTAGAAAGCGGCACTGTATTCTAGACCCCAGTGCAAGTGTAACTGTGTTTTGTGAGGCAGAAAAACTGTGATGGAAAGTGATGGGAAAGATATCTCACCCTAGTGCTTAAATTCACCACCCTAGAAGGGTGGGTTTGTAGCTCCAGGGAACATTAGGGCCAGATTCAACCTAAGCACCCCTCTCTGGCCTTTAAAAAAGGGATGACTATGTCTGCCTTTTAAGGCCTTGCTGTGTTCTGGGCATGACTCTCCAAGGATATAAGGAAAGAAGTACCAAACATACCCAAAGGAGCACATTTGGCACCTGTAGAAATTCAGTGCAAACAGCTGAGGAAACTTCAGGACTGGGCAACAGCTGCAGCGAGGGGTTACAGGTTCACAATTTTGGACTGCCATGCTTAAATGCTACATAGTTCCCCTTTTGGACCTGCCCTAAATGACAAAATCTCCTCCCTGTGGCCTTAAGGCAGCTGCTTTGGAGGAGGTGCAGCCCCATGGCTGGGACAATCAGGGAGGAGCTGTGTGATTCAGGACCTCATGCAGCCTATTGAGAGAGCAGAGGTTTACTCCTAAATTGAGCAACGCTGTTGCTCTGCACACAAAGACGCACTCGCAATACTTCATGGCTTCCTTTGAGTTTCTAAGTCTCCTGGGCCTTAACAGCACAGCAAACAGTGACTCATTAATCTGGCAGAGCACAACCATTCTGGGCTCCCCAGCCAATTAGTTTTTCTTGCCTTTTCCCTAATCCTCTACTGAATTTTCCTTTATTTCATCCCCTACACAGGGACACGACACACCAGTTGATTCCATGTACTGGAACTTTTATAAAGTGCTCTTTCAACAGGTTTAATATGTTGTATGTACCTTTTATGTCATGCAATGTGTATGTTTTGTCATAGGGAATGCAGCCGTGACAAAGATAGTTAAACCAGAGAACCAAACCTCTGCTTCACAGAAAATGCTGTAGCTCCCCTCTCATTCAAACAGCACAAGGGAGTTCAGCACTGTTCATAGAATCATAGAATCATCGGGGTTGGAAGGGACTTCCAGAGATCATCAGGTCCAACCCCCCTGCCAAAGCAGCTCCCCAGCTCATATTGCACAGGTCGGTGTCCAGACAGGGCTGGAATCTCTTCAGAGAAGGAGACTCCACACCCCCTGGGCAGCCTGTCCCAGGGCTCCCTCACCCTCACTGGGGAAAAGTTCTTCCCCATGTTGGTGTGGAACTTCCTGTGCTCCAACTTGCAGCCATTGCCCCTTGTCCTGTCCCCACAGACCACTGAAAAGGGGCTGCCCATTTCCCCCTGCATCCCATGCTTAAGATATTTATAAACATTAATAAGGTCCCCCCTTAGTCTTCTTCTCTCCAGGCTGAACAGTCCCAGCTCACTCAGCCTTTCCTCATAGGGGAGATGCTCCAGGCCCTTCATCATCTCTGTATCCTCCTCTGGACTCTCTCCAGGAGATCCCTGTCTTTTTTATACCAGGGAGCCCAGAACTGGACACAATACTCCACGTGGGGCCTCACCAGGGCAGAGCAGAGGGGGAGGATCACCTCATACCTGCTGGCCACACTCCTCCTGATGCACCCCAGCATCCCATGGGCTCTCTCAGCCACCAGGGCACATCTACCCCCTGTCATCTATCAGGACCCCCAGGTCCTTCTCCACAGAGCTCTTCTCCAGCAGGTCATCCCCCAGCCTGTACTGATACAAATGGTTATTCCCTCCCAGGTGCCAGACTCTCCACTTGCTTTTGTTGAATCTCATCTGGTTTCTCCCTGCCCAGCTCTCCAGCCTGTCCAGGTCTCTCTGGATGGCAGCGCAGTGTTCCTGCGTGTCAGCCACTCCTCCCAGCTCTGTATCATCGGGTACTTGCTGAGGGTGGATGTTGTTCCCTCATCAAGGTCATCAATGAAGATATTAAACAGGACTGGACCCAACACCGAGCCCTGGGGAACACCACTAGTCACAGGCCTCCAGTCAGACTCTGCTCCACTGATCACAACCCTCTGAGCCCGGTCCGACAGCCAATTCTTACCCCACCTCACTGTCCACTCATCTATCCCCTGCTCTCTCAGCTTTGCTATCAGGATGTCATGGGAGACAGTATTAAAGGCCTTGCTGAAGTCAAGGTAGATGACATCCACTGCTCTCCCTCCATCTACCCAGCTGGTGATGAGATCATAGAAGGCTGTGAGATTGGTCGAGCACGATCTCCCCTTGGTGAATCCCTGCTGACTGCTCCTCATGACCTTCTTCTCTTCCAACTGCTTGTAAATGGCATCCAGAACAAGCTGTTCCACCACCTTTCTAGGAACAGAAGTGAGACTGACTGGCCTATAGTTGCTTGGATCCTGCTTCCTGCCCTTTTTACAGACCAGAGTGACATGCCATCCTCCAGTCTTCAGGCACTTCTCCAGTTCTCCAAGATCTTTTGAAGATTATCGATAGAGCGGCTCAACTGTTGGTTGGTAACTAGGAAAACCACCCACTCTGTGTAATCAGGCCCATGAAATGAATAATGTGCTTATAAAAAGAGAGGGAAATGTCTTTGACGACTAGGAACATGAAAGGAATTTTCCTGAAACTCCATTAAATCCCACCACGACTTTGGTGAGCATCAGTTATCCTGCTGTGCATTTGAACTTTGTTACTGCCCTGCTCAACTTTCACTTAATCTTCCTGGAGTGCTGAAGAAGACAGGACAACTGGTACTGAAAACAATTATTTTTATCTCCTACTGCTTTCATAGTTACAGGAGGGTCACATTTGAAAAGGTGCATTCCTTAGGTGGACATGTGCTTTTAATTAAGAGATGCACCACAGCACCAGAAGTCAAATCCTGAATCTTGCACAAGTCAGTTCAACATGGCAGTTTTCTGGCTGAGCTAGGAGGGAGCCTGGTAACAAACACGGGGCAATGTCATTTCATCATAACAGTGCTTTTTGTGAGAGACTATTGCAGTAGGATCCAGCAGATTCAGCTGAGATTTAAGACAAGGTAGAAATGATGGCTCTGCTGAAGGCTTTTCTTTGTTTTCCACCTGTGCTGAGGCCCAAAGAATTTACAGAGCACAAAGATATGAAGGAAAATGAAGGCAAAGAGCTGAAAAACTGACTTGTCCAAAACTGACCTAGTGAATGATTTCAAGACATTTTGTCTCTTGCTTCCCTGCTCTGCCAGGAATGGCATCAAGAGCACACACTCTTCAAATGGTGAATCTAATCAATACAGAGCATTCAAACCAGATGTCATTGACTTTCCAGCAGTAAGAAAGTATGGGTTTTCAGCCAACCTACACAGACCATCAGGTGAATGACTTCCTTTCAAGCAAGCTTCTCTGTAGGCTTGAGGCAGCTTGAGGAAATTGGTGAGAAGGGAAAGAAAATGTTACAGGGAAATGACCTTTTGCCAGTGGTGTTCAGTGGCCACTGCTGCACAGATACACAGCCTTAAGGCCAGGAGAAGCCCTCAGATTATCTCAGTTGACATCCTGCACAACACAAAACATTTGATTTTACATTCAGTCCAAATATGTTTTTCAGAAAATCAGCCAATCAACAGGTGGGAGACTGTCTTGCCAATTCATTTACATGTTACTATTTCACTGTTAAAAAACCCAATGATTAATTCCTACTTTTTCTGTTTCCTTTATGTTAGTTTTAAATCTTTGGGCTTTTACCCTGCCTGATGAGTCCTTCTTTGTCCTGTTTTAGTCACGATCTAAATAGCCTTGCTTATCTTTTGAATGAGTCATTTTAGGTCATGCAGATAATAATAGTGCACTCCTTTCCTACAGCAAAGTTTTAAAATTACCCCTTTCCTCAAGGCCAGGTAAACAGGCTGCACCTCACAATGCCCAATGATGTGCACTGTTTTCCAGAAACGCTGTGGCTAAGAGGTTTGAATCAAAAGTCAACATGGCCAAATGATGCCAGGGGTCCAGCATATTAAAACTCATTACCAAAGATAAAAAATTAGAAGTATTAGAAGGCAGGAAATGAGCAGATCTCCAGTTGTGCTCTGAATTCTCTTCTATTTGGAAGAGCTTCTATTTAGCTCTTGAAACTAGATACTCATTACAAATATAGTCATGTTTTGGGGTTCAATTCAACACCATGAAGAAGGCTGTTACAAGCCTGTGTTCTGGTGGCCACTTAGGACCTGTTCTGACAGCTCAAGCAGTGCATGGCTGGTGCTGGTTCTTTGTCAGTCTGGGTGACCCTAACTGCCTACATACTTAGGCAGAAATATAAAATGCATAAAACTTAAAGAAACATAAAATAAACACAGTAAAATATGTAAAGATCTCAGTGTGGCAGACAAGCTAGATTTTTTTGCACATTCCAGAAGTATTGAAAGAACAGCTTTCCCTTTGACTCATAATTGAGGGGAGGATATAGACTCATGCATGTCTCTGGTGGGAGATGCTTCTGTTACTTATCAGCTTTCTGGATAAAGAATTTTCTTTTTGCAAGCTGCAGAAGTCCTGGAACAATCTGCAAGAAAAGGTTTCACATAATGCAGTCAAGAAAATAACAGTAGCAGATTATAATTGGTTTGGCTGCGTATAATAGAAATACAAATGTGCACACTGTATAAATGGTGTGTTTAGGACTATTTAGCACTTTGGCAAAGTTTATGGAATGCACTCAGCAAAATGCAACGACAATAGTATACAAATGTCTGCACAGCAGTTGAATCCATCAAAATCCCACCTCTTTAGTTCAAGAATTTCTGGAAGTGCACCAGTGCCACACAGAGACAGAGGCAGGAAAACACAACGTAGCTGGCAGTGTGCTCTCACACACGGACACCTACATTCAAAGCAAACACTGAAAATCATCTGGGGTCTGAAAACCTCAACGTAGTATATTCATTGCTGCTTTCATCTCTGGCCACATATGATTTCCTGATGGAGGAGTTATCCAATTCACTGGTTTGATTCCACACTCTAGAGTGCATTGATCAGCGTTGATTTCAGTAGCAGAAAGGTTAGGTGCTAGGGTGGAATGAATAGATTATTTCCATTCAGAAAAACAGGTGGGCAATTTAGGTGCATTAATCCCATTGATAGCACAGATCAGCAAGTTTCCTTGAAGTAATATTTCCCACTGAAAGCAGCATCAGCTAAATGCCTAAGAAATACTAAATATATGTGTCAAGTCACGTGTACTTTTGAAACTCCCCCTCATTGCCCTAGAATAGTAACCCTCTATTTTCATTCAGTTAGTATTTAGGTCTCTGATCCTTGTGTGGGACTGGATCGTGCTGTATCTAGGCTGCCTTTGGTAGCTGTGCTCAAGCTTGGGTTCATGTTCCCCAAACCAGCTGCCCTGAAGCAGTTGCTGTCCCACTGTTGGGGCAGAGCCCTAGATGTTAGTCCCCTCTGTGTCTGAACTCACCCCCAACTACAGCCACACTATCTAGCAATGCAGATACCAAAGGGTTTGTGTTCCAAGTTCAGCTTCTATCCCTAAGCTAAGGGCAGTACATGGACACACAAGTGATAAATAATAACACTTACATGAAAATAGAAATTAAAAGTCTCCTTTCAGGACTGTTTTTGCTTTCTCAGTAATCACCACTCCTTATTTACCAAGAAAAAAGGTCACACAGCAGTGCCTTCTTTGGAAGTTTTGGTCCCTTGTGATATAAAGCTCTGTCCACGGGAGTGCTGGGGGAAAAAGAGAGCAGCCAGGCAGCTGTAGCCTACTTAGAACTGATGCCATGCAGACAACCATGTAATGCAAAACATTTACTGTAAAACAATAGGCAATGCTGAGCTGTGCTCACTTCAGTCCTTTTGCACAAACAAGGCTTCTTAAGGGATCGTGTAATCTCACAAGATCAGTGTCCTTGCTGTACGTGTCCCTGCTGCACATTATACATCAACCTTTGACTCACAACTCCTCTTTTTTCATACCAGGTGAAAGTCATCTCTGTCCACACAAGAGCCAGAAGCTCATTCAGTCTCACAAGTCCCATTTCAGAGCATGGATGGGATTTTTAAAGAGGGATAGAAATGTGATGCAATTGCTATAAAACTACTGTTTCTGCAAGATAAATGCACTCAGTCTCACCTACAGACAATTGTTTCCTATTTCATTTTAAAGACAAGCCCCTCAGCTGGATGAGCAGTGTAGCTCCACCAAAGGCAACTCAGCTCAGCCAAGAATTTACTCACAAAGCTCAGCTGTAAGAAATGTCACCATGTTTTGGAGACCCAGCTGGCCTGACTGAAAGCACACTGTTGTAATTCAGAAAGAACACAAATAAGCAAATATATTTTATATGTACCGTATACATATTAATAATAAAAGGTCACAATACAAGTAAGCATGGTACAAAAATACAAGAACTGGAATGTTTGCCTAGCAGTTTCCTTAGGGAGGTGTGAGCAGGTAACGTATGAACAGAGACTTTTCATCACTAGTGATGTTGGTTTAGATGTTACAGGTCAAATTCTGGCATCAAATTTATATGCTGGGAGGAGGATGGTGAGATACCATGCTGCCATCTGCCAGAGAAATCTTCTGGAAATCTGGCTGTGCAAGGATGACTCTCAGCCTGTATGTCCAAACCAGAGTCAGCCAGAAATCCTCGTTGTCTGCTTGCAAGCCACTTGACTGGAACTGGAAGGGACAGCTGACTGAAGTGAACTCCTTGTCAAAGAAGTCAGCAGCTTGGCAGGGAGCTAGAAAAAGGCAGATTTTGCCAGCCAATGCCCAAGTGCATTGTTCTCCTGTTAGCAGGAAGGGTTTCGGTCACTAAATGGGTTTGGTGACATTCCATAGCTCAGAGCTACTTGTGTGTTACTCTGCAGACAGCGCTTAGCAGGGAGATCTCACAGGAACCACAGCGAAGTTGGAATGAAATAAGATTCTACAGCTCCAGTGAGAAAACCTGCCCAGACCACTGGCGTTCTGATGCCCTGAATGCTCTGGCTGTGCCGGTCCTGCACGTCAGCATACTGTGGTACTGATGGTGCCATCAGCATACTGGTACTGGAGGTGCCGTCAGCAGGAGCCTAGATAAAGAGTGCGGTGTGTCCCTGCCGAGGGGTTGCTGCTGCCCCACTGCTTGGCGCAGTGACAGAACGAAGCGGGAGAGGCACGGAGAGGCCGTGCCGGCCACAGACGCTGCCACACAGACGCCGGCAGCTTACACCGCGTCCTCCGCTCACTACACCGCGGCGGGCAGCGCCCCGCGCCCGCACGCCCTCGGCACGACCCAGCGGCTCGCCCCCTCCCCGCGGCGCTGCCATGGCGGCGCGGCAGCCCTGAGGCGCGGCGGGGGCCGGGCGGGGAGGGGCGGCAGCCGCCATTGGCTGGGCCCGGCGCGGACGCGGATGCCCCGCGCCCCGCCACCGCTTCCGGCCGGCGCGGGGGTTTCGCCGTTGAGGGGCTTCTCCCAGGAGCAGTTTCGGCTGCCGGCGGGGAGCTGGGCCAGCCGGCGCTGGCTGCGGGTGGCCCTGGCAGCTCCCGCGGCAGGGGCGGGAGGATCTACCGGCTGGACGACAGGGTAGGCAGGGGGAGACTCTGCGGCGGCCGTGCCTGGTAGAGCCTCGGGCCCTCGCCACCCGGGGCCGGGGACTGTAGAGCAAGAACCCTACTAATACCTCCCTCGGTGTTTATCTCGCCCGGAGCAGCCTTCAATGCAAAACATGCCAAACGTCCAGCAACAGCTCCCAACCGAAATAAAATCAGTTGGCGACGAGGTGCCATGATGACCCGTGACAGGCACACGGAGCCGGAGAGGGACAGGGGGGCCAGAAACACTGACGGGTGGAACGCAAAAACAGGGACTGGAGTCTAGGCAGAGACAAAGAGAGAAGGAAAATAATAGCCTATTTGAGACTCAAACGGATTGTTGATATCAAATACGAGTTCCAGGGGTGGCAGATTGAGTGACGCATAAACACGAACCAGAATCGCAGAGACCCGAAATAGCACGGCCCCTGTTTCCGGGGGACCCTTTTCAGCGACAGACAGGCCGGAACCAAAGCGACAGAGCACAGCACGGGGGTAAAGAAAGGGAGAGGACGGGGGGAGGGGTTATGGCGGGAGCGATCACCGGGCAGCTGACAGGGGGACAGCAAGACTGGGGTGGCGATTAGAGGGGGAGGCTAAGAAAAGGGGAGACGAGAGGGTGGGATGCAACAAGACAGGGAAACACGGGGGAGAACGAGGAAGCGGAGGGGACAAAGGAGGATGCGACCACAAAGAAGGGGAACCAAGGAAAGGGGGAACCACAACGGGGGGGGGGGGGGGGGGTATTGAGAAGGGGAGAGGGACAGAGGAGGGGGAACCCAGAGAGAGGAGGGGCCAAGAAAGGGGGATAAAGAAGGGGGGGGGGGGGGTATAAAGGAGGGGGAAACAAGGAAGAGAGAAGGGCAAAGGAGGGGGGGAGACCATGAAGGGGGGCAGACCACGAAAGGAGAGGGGGACACAGAGAGGGGGGGAACCAAGAAAGGGGTGGGACACAAAGCACAGATAGGGGAGGACATAAAGGGGGGGGGGGGGGGGGGGGGCGGGGCGGGACACACTACCACAGCGGGGAGAGCTAAAAAGAGGGGACCACAGAGAGACAAGGGACCAAGGAGGGGAAACAATCACAGAGGGTGCAGGGGAACCACGGCAGGGGTGCCCCCGCGAAGGTGGGAGGTCAAAAGGCAAAGAGAAAGGGGAGGGGGAGAGCTAGAGGGGGACACAAAGACAGGGGTAGAAACCAAGAGAGGGGACAAAGAGGAATCCAGGAGGAAAACTAGACAGGAACATACAAGGAGGGGCAGGGAGGAGAGACCAGAGACGTAGACAGACAAGGGAAAGGGGGGAACCAAACAATTGCGGGGTGTGTGTGTGTGTGTGTGTGTGTGTCGGGACAGACAGAGAGATAGAGAGAGTGAAAGTGGAGAGAGAGGACTGGGGTAAAGAGGGAGAGAGAGGAGGGCAGAAGAGAGTGTGACAAAAGAGGGGAGCGGTTACAGAAAGACTGAGAAACAAACAGTAGTGGGACAAAGAAAGACAAAGAGAGACAGACAAAGACCAGGGAGTGAGAGAGGGGGAGACAAGTGAGGGGCTGAAAGACAAGGAGACAAAGAAAGAGGGCTTAGAACAACTAAGACAAAACCAGGACAGGCAGAGAGATACAGCCAAAGATGTCAGGGGAAAGAAACACACAGACACAGATGATGGGGAGAAAGACAGACAAATGATGGGGGCAGAGAAAGACAGCTAGTGTCTCCTCCTCTCCCTCTGTATAACTCAGACTGCTAAAAATAAATCAAAGCTACTCAAGAATTTGACACTGAACACAGAGCACAAAATACTTTATTATCTTCATCTCATTGTTTAAATTTTATACAGGATAACAGACTCTCAAGAGGCTTCTAAACACTATTAACTGCCATATCCAATGGTGCTGCAACACACATGCACATCAACATACCATTTTTTCTTTTGGCCAACACATATGATTATTTCCCTTGAAGTGGATGACATCACTGACTGGGTTCTTCCCATTAACCCCCAAAAGCAGTGAGAGCTCTGCCATCCTGGATATGTTCTCAACTATTGCACCTGCACTTAAAGAGAAATTTAGTAATGAAAATCCCAATATGACCAAAACCAAATCTACAGTGTTCACTACCTCTAAATCCAATTGACCCCACCTACATTGCAATCCAGTCCTCCCCAAACCACCTAGCCAGGCTGGCTCCATGCCATTCCACCACAGCTGCCAGAACTCATTTGCTACAGCCTATTTGACAAACAATCCTCCCTGAATCAACAGGCAATTGGGACATTCTGCAAAAGCCCTCCAAAGGAAACACACCTGCCAAAACCCATCCTGCACAAAATGCCTTGGGAACACAATTCCCATTGCTCTGCAAAAATATCACCCTGCCCACAAAAACCTCAGCCCAAGCAGCACATGCCCCCAGACTTTGGCAACAACATTCAACTCACAGACCAAGCAGAGAAAAAAAAAGACCCAGCCACAAGGAGACAATATCCCCCTGGCAGGGACTTTTTTGGGGGTGGGTTGTATGCTTTGTACTTTTTATTACAATAGTTGTAACAAAGTGTGGACTACACCTGAACAAGCAACTTCACACACACAAAGGTAAACTGCCACGATGAGAGGGAAGGACGCAGCCAGCCAATATGGTTGATAAAGCAACTTCAACTTTATTGCAAGCACACCCTTCCTTTGATACTATTCCTACCATGGGTTATACTTGTCATATTCTAATTGGCTCTTAACTAAAGGCTACATTTACATACTCCACCCATCTTGCTGCCTGAGAATCATGTCTCCTTCTCAGTCCCAGGAGCACTGAATCCTTATCACACCTCCTGCTCCCCCATCTTGTGGCCTTGCTGTATGATACACAAGAATACGCTGACCAATTGTTGATCCTTCTGTTCTCACCAAGACAGCGTGGGGCCTGGTCTGACTGAGCTACACAGGTGACTGCTTGGACAGCTGCTCCAGAGGCTCGTGGCCTGGCTTCTCAAGCCATTCTGCAACAGTAAACCACACTCACAAATCAACCCTCAGACCACATGTGCTCATCCTACACCTAAATGTGTGCCCTGCCCAGCACACCCTAATGTCATCCTGCAAGTAACCTGCCTGCCCAAAGGGGACCGCTCCTGGACAGCCCCTTCCCCTCCATCAGCTTTCATGGGCAAGTGACCTTGCCACTGCCTTTGCCCCACCCTTCTCCTCCTGCTCCCTCCCTGGCCCCCAGCTCTCTGCTTAGCTCTCAGACCGCTGGGGATCTATATCCATCCTTGAGGAACACAGCGCATCCCTCCTTAGGCCAAATGGGACATTCTTGTAGTTGCCATGTTATTCTTCAGCCTATATGATAAAGACAAACAAAAACCCCAAAACAATACCAGTCAGCATGGCACACATCAACCCTGAGCTCTAAACTCTACCCCTCTCAAATGGGACAAGCTGTTTGGGTCACCAGCTCAGTTCAAAGAGAGATGAGTTATCTGTCATTGCTTGTGGCACCTACCACCCAGGAGATGTCAATTTGCTCTTACACTTGTGGGAAATCATTGCTCCCATGACAGCACTTAGACATACGGCCACACCCCGCCAACACTGCCTGCAAAAAGATCAAGCCATAGCCACATACCAAAGGGCTGCCTAAAGTCACAAACTGCCCAAAATGCTTTACCATCTTCCATTTCCTTACATGGACAAACCATTCACCTGGTCTCAGTGTGTGGTGGTCTGGCCCTGGCTAGAGGCCAAATCATAGAATCACAGAATCATAGAATGGTCTGGGTTGGAAGGGACCCCAAGGATTATAGAGCTCCAACCCCCCTGCCACAGGCAGGGACACCAACCTCCAGGCCTGGATCTACACAAGGCTGCCCAGGACCCCATCCAACCTGGCCTTGAACACCTCCAGGGACGGGGAATCTACTACTTCTCTGGGCAGCCTGTTCCAGCACCTCACCACTCTTTCTGTAAAAAAACTTTCCCCTAATATCTAATCTAAACCTTCCCTCCTTTAGCTTTAGTCCATTCCCCCTTGTCCTGCCATTATCTGCTCTTCTAAAAAGTCGAATCCCCAAAGCCCAAAGCCACTCACTCGCTCCCCTTTCCAGCCAAAAAAAGGAAAAAATATATAATGGGAGGCTTAGGACTTGAGATAAGGCCAGAGGGATCACTCTCCAATTAGTGCAATGGGCAAAACAGACTCAGCACAGAATAAAAGAAAGAAAAGTTATTTATTACTACTATACCTACACACCCAGTGGACCAGAGTTGGGTAATGAGAAGTGCAGCCAGGTCTTAAAGCACCTTCCCCCCACCCCTCCCTTCTCAGCAGACAAACTCCATCATGATTTTACTCTCCTCTTCCCCCCAACATGGCGTGGTTTCACTCCGGCTGAGAGCCGAGATCCACGCAGCTGTCTGCTCCTTAAAGGAAAAGAGCAGGTTAAAGGGAAGGGGGGGGTGAAAAGTAAGGGAAGGGAAAAGGAAGAGAAAGGGGCAAATAACCCCAAAATCAAGAAATTAAGAGGCCCGTGGGTTGGGATAAGGATAGTTTACTAAGATAACAGAAAGATACAATGTAACAATACTAACAGGACTTCAAAGCAAAAATATATGAAGCTGTTGATACACAATGCAGTTTCTCACCGAACCACACAGCTCAGGCCGTGCCACCCAGAGCCGTCCCAGAACCCGACCGTCCCCCAAGAACCGCGCGTGCCGGAGTCCCCGACAGAGAGGACTCACGCTGTGGAAGTTCGTGGATATGACTGTCACGTGGGTGGGACCCCACAGTGCCACAGGGGAAGTGTGTGTGTGGAATGCCCCCCCCAGCCAAGATGGAAAACATTCCCTGCCCCTCCCCGTGCTGCAATGGGGGGAAAAGAAGGGAGCAAATTTATGATTAAAGTCAAGTGTGTGAAGAAGAAAGGGGTGGGGGGAAGTAGAAGTGTTAAGATCTGGGGAAGGAAAGCAGGTTGTGAGGAACTGCCAGAACCCCACTCTGCATTCCCTGCCCCTCCCCTCCTCACCACAGGCCTCTCAGCAGGACTCCCTTCCCCGGGTGCTGATGTTCGGGCCCAGACTCCCCCAGCCTGTTCCCCTGCAAAGTCACAAGTCCCCAGGCAAACCTGCTGAGGTGTGGGTCAATCACTTCACAGGCTGCAGATGTCTCTGCTCCCTGTCCTCATCCATGGGCTGTGAGGGGACACCCGCTCCACCATCGTCTTCTCCACAAGCTGCAGTGGAGTCTCTCCCTCCAGCCTCATTCTTTCCTCCCCACTCCTTCAGGCCTGGCCTTGGTGTCTGCACAGCTTGTTACATCTTCTCACTCCCTTCTCCAGTGGCAAAATGCCTCTGCTTGCAGTTTTCTTCTCTCATATATGTGATTCCCAGAGGCCCTGTGACCATCTCCGATTGGCTCAGCCCTGGTCAGCAGCAACTTTGGCCTAGAATGGGCCAATGTTTACAGTCTGGGGCCTGCAGAAACTCCAGCTGCTGCCTGCAGAAGCCATCTCACGGAGGCTGGTGCCAGGCCTATAGAACAGACAAAAGGGATGCCTATTAACTCGTTCTGCAACATGACACCTGAGAAGTGACCAGTGTTCCTGCACCCTAAGAATAGCTCACCTGGCTACCATCACCCACTGTGATGGCATCAGGCTTTTCTCCTCACTTTGTGCCCTCAAAACCAGACACACCTAAACCTTGAAGTACCTGCAGAACCACCAACCACCTCAATCCAAAACCCCACCATTTTGTCACAGTCTGCTTGACGCTGTCATCACTGGATGAGCACACACTGCATGAGGCCCCATCTGAAAAACCCAAATATCTATTTGCAACTCATCCTTGTGCTGAGTGATTGCCGGATGATGCCTGAACTCTCGCTTCCGTTCAGGAACATCATTGACAGTCTAACTACAGACTGCCTTGAAAGCAAGTACAGAAGAAAGCAGGCATGACTGAGCCTTTGCTTCCATCTCCAGCTGAAGAGCTAGCCAGTGACAAGGTAATCCCAACATCAGCAGCATCTTTTTGCAAGTACTTAAACCTTGTCCCCATGCTTTGCTTGTGCTGATGGTCAGGATATTTCCTGTTCTTTGAGAACTTATCCATAAACAATTATTTTCATCTGGAATCTAAGTTACAAAAATGTCCCAGAGTCCTGCTGTGAGACAGGAATCTTTGAAATGGGAACACTGCTCACAGGAAACCTTCATTTCCAAAGCAAAAAGAACTGCATACTGTGAATAAGTGTTTCAGTGGAACATGTCATAATAAGCAATTATGCTGAAGGGCCTTGAATATAGGTATTAATTTTAGCCTTGTGAAAGATATCCTGCATCTCAGCTGTGCAACTGGATAAACTGTTCCTGTAGTTTAAGCACAAGTACCTGTAACATTAAGTATTGAGATTCTCTTTATCTGTCCTTACTAGACTTATGCAGGTTTTTAGTTTTTCTAAGGCCTATTTCATAACTGTAGGCAGAGTATGTTCTATTATGAGCTTTGTGACACCAGAAGAGTCAGTTTTCTCACCAAGTTTAATTCTTCTATTATTCTTCACCCTTAGAAGAAACTCCTGAGAATTAATCATTTTACTAGATTGTGTTGTTCCTAGAATAGCAGAATTGCCATTCTTCTGTAAGATGTAGTGCTAAGGGTTACCTATGTGGCTGTAATGTGCTTTCTGTAGATGCCTCCTGTTAAGTTACAAGGCTCACTGCATTTCTGCCTAAGCATATCTTGAAAGGTTTTAAGTCTTTCCCTACTTCATTTAGAGTTGTAGGGCTTTGAGCTTTTAATATTTCTACTGCATATAAATATCTTCCAAAGCATGATAGAAATTGTGTGTGATTGGCTGTAAATGGATGTTTCATATTCAGCTGCAACTAGGAGCAGTTTAAGAGTGGGTTTTAAACATTTTATTAAGACCAGGCTTCTGCTGTGCATTTTAAAAGTTAATACATTTTCTCAGCATGGCAGTCATATAATTGATTTGTAAATTTGAATGGAAAGCATGATCCCACAAGGTGCCAAAACTGCCTCCCCAACACATTTACCCTGTGAAAGGCCCATATGATGCTGTTCAACTATTCAAATAAAAACAAGCAGTAGGAACATTTCTTCAGCAGGAAATTACTTTGTGACTAAAAGGATCTATTGTCTCAAAGTGTGAGATGGGTATGCGAAAAAGTACATTGCCTTCCACGGATTTTTTGGTCTTGTAACATGGGAATAAACTGAGCCTTGGTAGCAGTTAAGGTGTGGTTCTAGGAACTTTGAACTTGAGAGCATGGTTACTGAATAATGAGCTTAATTAATTCACTGCAAAGACAGTCAGGCATGTCAGTAATTTAGAAAAAAGACCTTGAAGTCCATTTGGAACAAGTGAGAATGAATTAGAAAGCTGAGGACCCTCTGATGTCTTTCATCAAAGACAGGCCTAGAAATACCTGCCAGATCACCAAATGAATCTTTCCATTTTTCAGAGTAATAAACACCACTGTGCTGTTTTGTATTCTCAGAAAACAATTGGTGGGGTTTGTCTTACCAGGGGCAAAGAACATTATACAATATTATTTGAACATAGAAATTTCATGAAACTTAGCTTTTTTTGATCAATATTTACTGATAAAGGCCATAGAATAAGTTCAATTAGATCTATAAAAGGGAATTTGCAGATTGGAAAGAGAAGTTATATTATTGAAAACGGTTGGACCCGATGATCTCTTGAGGTCCCTTCCAACCTCTACAATTCTGTGATTCTGTGATTCTGTAACCAAATAACAAACTGACACTCAACCATTTTAATGTTATTTTAGCTAGCTGTTTAACAAAACCACCTAAATATTTAAAGCCCAATGCAAAGTCTCCCTGAACCTTGAACTTACAGATCAAATCACCAAGTTCTCTTTCTAAGTAACAAAGATATTGTAAAAATCTGCAATGCAGGGCAATGTCTGCTTTAGGCAAAGACTGCTCTATTGCAGATTGTCACGACTTGGCATAGAAAAATACCCTCTTGTTACTCTCCAAGTCTTCCAAACTCTTCTTTCAGCAAAACTGTTTTTAAGCTGAAGTACTGGCCTGAACTAACCTCTCCATTACTGAGATCACTCCAAAACAACCCAGAACCATAGCACATGAGAAGTATTACTTACCTTCATTACATAGTCTGTTTGAAATTCTACCATCGTGGTAAGGGTCTTTTCAAGGGGAGCTGGAATTCCCATTTTGAAATAACTTCTGATCTTTGAAGTCTTAGAGGGTAATAAATTCATTTTACAGTAAGCAATCTCAACATTGCAAAGCGTCTCATAGTGTAAAAAAGAAAACCTAATCTGAAAGTACCTATATTTCACTTTGATTTTCTAAAATAAAAAGACAGCATCTTAAAAGTAGACCAAGAAGATTTTTAACTGTTGTTCAAAATACCACTCCTGGAAGTTTCTTATTGTTCTTTGTTTGCATTTTCTCACTGACAATTATTGAAGTGTAATATTATCACTGCTGTAGACTGAAGCCTTTTCTCATGCATGAATAAATGCTGGCTCAAGAGAAGGATCTGGAAAGATCTAGATTATTCTCTCACTCTCAAATATATGTTAAAGTATTACAAGTCACCACATAGTTCATGGTAAAAGCATGTAAGGGTTTACATGGAGTAAAATAAAACTGTAACAATGAAACAGCTCCAAAATCAGACAAGGGTCGTGATAGAAAGTACATTGCAAAAGTTTAGACTATTATCTTCAGAGACAACTTCAGAAGAGTGAAGTTGCTCAATGAGCTATTAATCCCTAGGCAATCTTTTCCTCTATTAAATAAAACCCCCAGAACT
This sequence comes from Gallinula chloropus, assembly GCF_964237585.1. Taxonomy (NCBI): domain Eukaryota; kingdom Metazoa; phylum Chordata; class Aves; order Gruiformes; family Rallidae; genus Gallinula; species Gallinula chloropus. Next base: position 12,286,457 of record NC_140105.1, read on the forward strand.
CTCAGGTGGCCTACAGATGGTTTCCCATCAAGGTTTTCCTACAATCATATGGTAAAAATTTCTCAACATTTGAGACTAAGGCAATTTCTTGGTCAAAATGTAGACCCTTGCCTTTACTATAAGAATGTAATTGAAGTCTTGCTGTTTGCTTTATGAGACCAACTTCTGGATGCTGATAAGATACTCGGAGGGAAATGATGCTGAACCACAAAAAGAGGCTGCCTAAGGAAAAATGCATTCTAGCTGTATGGAGTCTGAGCACTGTTGGGTAGTATGTGACCAAAATAACTTCAGCTGTCAGCACTGAGTATCTCAAGTTTACTGACAACTACAATTGTTACTGGTGCAGTACTAGGAAAGTTGAAATAAAAAAAAATAGTTGTGCAGAAATAGTTCAAAACTTGTCAGAATCCATGAGATTCTTGATCTGGATGTGTAAAGAAAACTTCAAATATGTCTTATAACTGGCATGAACAGTGCAGAGTTAAAATATTTGTGGGAGAAGACTCATGCAAAATCTTAACTGCATCTCTCTCCTTTAAAACTCAATTGTTTCTCCAAATACAGGTTCTGCTCAGGAACTGGAAAGGTTGGGATAATTATTCACTCATTTTGGACAGTAGCAGAAAAAGTCCCTTTTCACAGTATATGTTACAGCAACTTGGTAAATAATATATAAGCAGTAACTATGAGCTTCATTCCATACCCACTGAAATCTTTAAAAGTCTAAAAATCTTTAAAAGTCTCTAAAAGTGTTTAGTTCTGTAGCCCAAAAGGTAAAATTACAAGTTTAAATTGAAATCTAAAGTTGTTAAAAGATTCAAAGATATTTTTTTAAAACATTTCTCAAAGTAAACCAGAAGCAAATGGAATAATCAACTTTTAATTTTGGATAAACCAGTTCCAAATTTAGTTCTTATTTATGCTTGCCTTTTTGTTGAAGCAAATGAACAGTATCTTCATGGTTTCTCCCACTGAGATGAATTAGTTAAAAAATTTCTATAGTGTATTATAACATGCTATTGTAAAATTGCTTTCTTTTACTGACAAAGGATGAAATGTCACACTAGCTGCTTATAAGTGCAGTACTTTGTGTTTTCATCAGAAGTTTCTTACAGCATAATCAATTTTACATAATTTAGGTAGCTGTCTTCATTTCACCATTTGGTGAAAGCATATTATAAGTCATTCTTTTCCAGTTAATAGAATTACCTAGCTTGCAGCTAGAATAGGAGTAATACATTAGAGTTATTTCTAGGAGAGCAGAAAGAAAAGCAGCCCATTGTAGTTATTTTGTGACAGTTCAAAGAGAATCCTTTTCTATTTCTAGCTACTTCTACCTTGCAATGTGCAAGAACCCTACAATAATATCTAGCAAAATATACTTCAGTTCAACTTCAACCTATAGTGAATGGAGTGCTAAAAATAGTAAGATCCAAGTTGAATTTGTAACATTTGTTTATTGAATTTAATAAAAATACCAAATAGGAGTGCTGGTGAGATCTGCAACAGCCCTCTGGTGTTATAAGAAGCAGATTACAGATTAAATCATTTCCTTTTCCTCTGCATTGGACTAACATTTTATAACCTTTATAAAACAACAAAAACAGTGGAATGTTGTAATTTTGCACTTTTGATGTACTAACAACCCAGAATCAATCCCCAAATGGTATGCTTTGTAAAAATGGGAATGTTTAGGGCCATCCTTTAGTCTTTTTTCTAGCCAACAGCCAAACCTGTGGCTTTACCATGCAGCTTGCACATCATTCTTACTGCTACAGTAATTCCAGGAGCGAGTCATGACCACTCCATTTTATCATCACAGTACATAACAGTGATGCATCTATAAATGATCTGGAGCAAAGGCCTGCAAACTTGGTTACTATCTCCCTTTTCTGGTTTCTCCCATCTTTATGTATATTCAACTAATCATTCAGGCTCTTCTGAGTCAATGCTTTCTACTTCCTAGGATCAGTATCAGTTCACCTCTTCTAGCATCTGCTCAAGATGGGTGACCAATAAAATAGTCTAGGAATGAGCTTTTTATTACTAGAATTCCTTGTGTGGTACAAACCCACCCAGTCAATAACTCAAACCAGGCTTTCAAATCTCCTGGCTCGGCAAATAATATATCTCCCTCCCCTCAGGCTACCTAAGGTAAAAAAAGCATCATAAACCCTGCCCATTAGCTAGTTATTTTCTTTGCAATGTGCATAATCCAAAACCAATGGCAAATGTAGTTATTTCCTACTGAAGAGAAACTATTGGCTTTTCCTAAGTTTTGATCAAAACAGGCTCGATATCCATTAATAGAAGAGTATTGCTTTCAAGTTAAACAATTTCCTATTGTTGCAACCACAGCAACGGAATAAGAAACGAAGTAACAGAGACAGCAATCCTGGGAGCTGCTAATGATGATCTAGAAGTGCTTTTGTTCTCTACCATTAATGATAGGCATGGTATAAAGAGAGAGACTGCTGAAGCATATAGGAAACAGCCCTCTTCACATAACAGACAGTTAAAATCGCCATCTAGAAGAGACTGAGACAGACTACTTCACAAGAATAAAGGAAAGTCCATTCCCTCAAGGAAACAGAAAACAAATCTTCAATTTCTGAATAAACAGCACTACTATACTGATCCATGGGACCTTTTCCTATGTCTTCTTTGCAAAGACCAACATCTTCCTCCTTTGATGTGATTAATGTCATATGAACTAGGCCACACAATGATAACTGGAAAAGCTGATCCAAAAGAACAACATAGGCAGAAATGTGCAAGAAGACAATTAAACAAGGACTTAACTACAAAAAAAAGAAATTGCTGGTCTAAAGTACAAGGAGCAGCCTGAAAGATGATAATTAGTGATTCTAAGCTCAGTGAGACCTACCAACCAAATATGCAAATATGTGCCCATCTAAGCCTGAAAAAAATGGGGCACATTATGATGGGAGGAGGGCTTTCCTTCAGAGTGTGTCAAAATGATAGACAGGAATAATTTGTAGCATGGGCAAGTTTGCTCATGTCACAAGGGAAAGAGCTACTAAAAAAGCAGCCTTGGATTGTCTCAAGGGGTAAAGGTTTTCCTGATTGTGATTATTTATAGAGAATTAGGTTTTATGGTAGGCGGTTTATTATTTTCTTTTTCTGTTGAGAATTCCATCCATTCCTTGTTGCTAATTTCAGATGTTCCACATGAATGAAGCATATTAAGGTGTCCTTTGTAGAAAAATATCCAGCAGCAACTCAATAAACTCACCATCACTGTAAGTAAATTCAACAATCAGAAAAATTACTAATGTTTGTCAAAAATGTTTTTACCTTTCCCTGCTGATCAGCTAAATGCATTGGAATAAGTGGTGTACTTTATAGTGATTCATCCACATGACAGAATGTATATCTATATTCTGTATGGTGTAACTAATTTCTCTCCAACCACATCAGAACACTCATGAGCAGTCTGTATATTTAAACTATTCCCTGAGTTCAATCTGCCAGGAAGGACATTTTGCATGAGAAACTGATTGCTACTTGCAGAACTGTTTTTTTTCACAGAGGCTGATTAACATTATTCTATTTTACCAGGGTTACCATATCACACTCTGTGCTATCTGTCGCAGTGTTGTGTAGCTGTGCTGCTGAGATGGCTTCTGCAAGCAGCAGTTAGAAGCTCTCTGCAGGCCTCAGAGTGTAAACATCAGCCAGTTCAAGGCCAGAGTTGCTGCTGACCAGAGCAGAGCCAGTCCGAGATGGTCACAGGGCCTCTGGGAATAACATATAGGAGAAAAAAACCATGCAGGCAGAGGCATTTTGCCACTGGAGAAGGGAGTGAGAAGATGTAACAAGCTGCGGGGACACCAAGGCCAGGCCTGAAGGAGAAGTGAGGGGAAGAATGAGGCACTCTGGGTGCCCCCGAAAGAGAGGTTCCACTGCAGCTCGTAGAGAGGACCATGGTGGAGTGGGTGTCCCCTTGCAGCCCATGGTTAAGGACGGGGAGCAGAGACATTTATGGCCTGTGAAGAGATTGATGTGTGTGGTGAGGGACCTGTGACTTTGCAGGGGACCAGGCTGGGGGAGTCTGGGCCCGAACATCAGCACCCATGTAAGGGAGCCCTGCTGAGGCTGTGGTGAGGAGATGACTCTCTGGTAGGGAGGACTCACGCTGAAGAAGCATGGATATGACTGTCTGGCGTGTGTGGGACCCCATGGTGGGGCAGGGGAAGTGTGTGTGTGTGGAATCCTCCCCCTGCCCCTGCTAAGATGGAAGACAACTTGGGAGGAACGGACTGAAAACCCCGATTCCCTGCCCCTCCCCACACTGCGATGGGGGGGGAAGAAGGGAGCAAATTTATGATTAAAGTCAAGTCTGCTAAGAAGGGAGGGGTGTGGGGGGAAGGTGCTTTAAGGCCTGCCCACGCTTCTCATTGCCTGACTCTGGTTCATTGGGTGTGTAGTTGTAGTAGTAATAAACCACTTTCTTTTATTACTTGCTGAGTCTGTTTTGCCCATTGCACTAATTGGAGAGTGATCCCTCCGGCCTTATCTCGAGTCCTAAGCCTCCCAATATATAATTTCTTCCTTTTTTGGCTGGAAAGGGGAGTGAGTGAGTGGCTTTGGTGGGCATTTGGCCTCTAGCCAGGGCCAGACCACCACAATCCTTTTTAGCGCTCAATGTGGGGCTCGAGGAATTTGAGATAAGGACACTAATTGGATGAGGGAATGGGCAGAACTGACTGAACATAGCTAGATGGTGGAATAATTATAGAGAATTTCTGTTGGGATCTTAAGGACGATTCTCATATATGTGATTCACAGAGGTGAGGGGTGGAAGCTCTTTCTGCATCTAGAAATTCTATTATATTCAGCTTGATTATAATACAAGTTTCCATTCTCTGGAGGTTTCTATTTGTTTAGATTTCTCATTAGTAATTCTAAGGAAAATAACACCTTCCTTGTTTGATGAAAATAACCCAAGTCCATGCTTTCATTGATAGAAAAGGTTGTTTTAAACCAATGCTTAAAACCATGTCAATCTAAGAATGTCTAAATGAAATCCTAAACCACTTTAGGATGAAGGTTAAATGACTTAAAATTCAGATACAGAAAAAATGCTATTAAAATTTCAGGACATATGCTTAGAGGGCTATATTGATAGATTATGTCCTTGCCCATCTTCCAAGCTGTTCTTCAAATCATGCTGACTCACCTCTGGACCTCTGATACTCTCCTCCCCAGAAATACTACAGGAGGTAAACCAATGTTACATGTACCATATCCCACAATATGCTTCAAATCTCCGGCATCATGTTGTCCCATGACCATGGGATGAATACAGAGGCTTCTAAAGGTAATATATATCCAGGCTGTCAGGAGGCATAAGAGCTATGGGCAAGTGTTCTCTGTATGCAGATCATATGGATGAATCTTCTGTTGCAGTGCTAGTGTGGGAGTTTCCATTTTCATACTGTTCAGCAGACAGCTCTACAAAAGGAGAATGAAATGATGACATACTCAGTGGTCACAAAAAAGCTGTTCAGTTGTGTTAGAATGTGTGCTGGGTATAAATGTAGAGTTTTGTTTAGGGTTTTTATGCCTATGAATGTTGCTTCTACATAAAAAACTCTGTCTTTGTGTGTGATTTGGTCTCTATGTTCTTTTGTTTCTCCCATAACAGCATACCATACCGCATAAAAACTGATGCAGAAAAGTGAATTCTCCCTCTCTCCATCCCTTGTCACTTCTAGTAATTTATATGGACCCCAAACTCTATACAATAACAGATGCAAAGAGCCAGGAAACTGAGGACTGTTCATCACTGAGATTCTAAAATATCATCCTGCAATGAATGTCATCCAATACTGAAGCAGTTAGAGGGATTAAGAAACTTTACAAAACAATAAACAGACAAACAAAAACCCCCATTATAGTCTTTGAATCATCTTACAGCTGGTGTAAATCAGCACTACCTCCCCTAACTCCCATGTAATTCTGAGCCACCTGAGACTGGTCCTCTTCATGCAGTCATGTGGAGAGTATTATGTCAAAATACAGCTCTAAAACCCAGGATTTTTCATTTTGACTGCCCTTCTCCATTTTTAACAGGACACTGAGGAAGGAATGGACTGTTTCCTTAGTTTTAAATAAGGTATTTTCCTTCAATCCCCTTCCCCTCTAGTGGATAAAAAAGAAGGAATTGTAAAGGTAGTTTCAGTTTCCATCCTTATCTTAAGATAATTGAGATGGATCTCTTTTCAGAGAAAATATAATTTGACAGCAGTTTCTTCAATGAGGAGTGATTCAATAAATGACATTCATCCTTTTGAAGGTATAGGATCTTTTGGCCTAGTTAGAAGGAGCTCATTTTACTGCAGACTACCTTGTGTCCCTGCCCTCTCACCTTTGGGCTTTGTCTTTCCATGTTCTGAACAACAGCTGCTATAGAAGACATTGAGGTAAAGTTTGAGACATCACAGGTATAAGTCCTTGTCTTTTGAACAATTTGTAGTTCTGTACCATTGGAAAGAAAGTGCTTTAGAAAAGCAGAAGTGATTTATGAATCTAATAGGCCAATCCTTGCTTGAGCAATTAACATTATTCCCACTTCACATTCCTGTAAGATTTGAATTGTTTAAAATTTTTTTGCTTCACCTTCTAAATAATGAAGTATATAGTTTCTTGTAGAGAAATGCTTTTATATTCTTTTCCAGAAATGTCTGCATTTAACGTGACTTTGGTCTTTGTATATTGCATGTGAAGTGTCCCTTTGATAATGTTTAGATTGCACAATATCACACAAGTGCAAATTCTTTTTGTATAATCACAGTAATTGTCAGGAACTGCAGGCTTTGCAATAAACTGGTGGAGATGGAAGAAATCTGTCACAAGGAAGATTTATTCTGAGTTTGCCCCAGAGAAAATGGAAGGATCTGCATGCTTAGCATTAAAGAAATTATTACAGTGATTATGGATTTCTTAGTTATAGAATTCACGGAACAAAAGTGCCTTTAAAAAGATTTAATGTCTCACTGTGTATTTATTCCCATATTTGCCTGTTGAAGTTATTGTATTTAAGACCTTTTCACATGATAATGTGTGTGTAATGCAAAAGATGGGAGAGAGTGAACTTGTTCAAATCAGAACACTTCAATGGGCTAAGAAAGATTATTTCAGCTGAAAGTCTGATTAACAAATTCTAACCTGTTTGAGATGTGGATATTTAATCCAGTTCTTTTTAATAATTTCCTTGTCCAAAGAGCTTTTGAAAGCAAAGTGGTCATTAATCAAAACAAAATTAGCATCAATTTCTGTGTTCAAAATTAGAAATATCTTCTCTGATGCAGTTTGGCTTGATAAGAGTTTGATATTTCCATATAATAAATAATTATTAGTGGTATTGTCTCTATCCTAGAGACCAATAGGATTGTGTTTAGTGCTGCCTAAAGGAGTGAAAAATTAGCGAGCATGTTTTTCTGATTCCTGTCAGAGGAAGTAGAGTATTGTGACAAAGGAGTATGGCTCTTAAAACAGAAACTGAACACCACTGTAGGTATAAATGATGCTTTAGAGTGGTATCCCTTCCTGCTTCATTGCTTTCTTTTCAGTTGTTTGCTGTATATTAAATACTGCTCAACTTTCATGGCAGCAGTTCCGTTTCATGATGTCCTTGTAAGACAAACAGGGAATTTCTTGTCACAGTAATCATCAGGGATGTCATTCTTGGCATCAGCGGGGGTTTAGGCTTTGTACATTTATAAGAACTTTTTTTTCCTTCCCTATTCATCCAATGACTGCCCTCTGTCTGCAGCAGAAGGACCCTCTTAGTTCAGTCCATCCAATGTTTCATTATTACTGTTTTCTGACTGTGAAACTGAATAGAAATGACTGCCAGGGGATTTTAATCTGTTCTGGTGAAGCTTACGCTTTTCAAATAGTACACAACTGTGTGAGTTCAGAGAATCCACCTGTCCCATAAAGTGATTGTTATGTTTTGTTTTTCCTTTTAAAACCAGAACTCAGGGTTATTCAGTGTCAAGAAGACTTCTACACTGAAAGATTAAAGCTTCAGGACTTCATGAAGGCTACAAACAGACAGTGCAGTCCTAGCTGGTAGGGGTTTAACAAGTAACATATGAGGGCACTATAACTAAGAACACCAGAGTTTTAGTTCCTTTCTTGTGAGGTGACTTCAGACAAATGCTTCAAGATCAACTGTGAAATCAAAATAATCTCTTCTTCCCTCAGATGAGAGTTGCTGTATGAGCCAGTAATCCTATGCCCTATTTGAGCAATATGAGTCACTAAATAACAAAGTTGCTGTGCCACAAAATAAGTTTGTCGGTCATGAGTAGCCTGGAAGCTACTCAGCTCTTCTTACTAATAACAATAATGGTTCTCTGTTTTAGGAGTCTGAAATGTATTCACATTTGCTCTTTGCCCCATGAAACTTCAAGGTTAGGTCTGGCACAAAGAGAAGGCTGCTGATACAGTGCACTAAAGGACTGCAGAAGCCCTATATAGTGGGCATTTATCAGAATTCATGAGGGAAAGGCTTTTTTTTCTATGTGGGACGTTTGCATAAGTAGGAAAATCTAATAGGTTTGACTTCAGGAGGCCAGTCTGTAGACAAGCACTCTGCAGATCTCCAGGCCGCCCTGTGAAGGCTCAGCAGTTCTTGCCCTCAACACTCCTATTATTCCCTTGCAATTGCTGCCAGTTGGGGTGGTAACCATGGGCACATTTGGAAAGCTGAATTCTTCCCTCAGTTACACTTGGCACCACTACGGACTTCAGGGGAGCTACAGGGTGTAACTGAGGGCAGTTGGCTCCCAGCATCTGCTACAAACCAGATCAAGGCCACCAAATGCATTTTTATCCTTAATGTTTTAATCCATACAATTAGCAAAAGGAACCTAAGGCATTAATTATATCACCTTGCCAGTGAATTCTGGCTCCTTCACTAGAGCAGAAGACTGTGTTATACATTCTCAGTGTGCCAGCAAGCATGGAAAGAAACACGTTTCTTATACCCGAACTGCAGACTCGGTGTCACTCACATGTGTCCACCCATCACACTGAGTTAAGTCGGCTTCTGGAGCTGTACTTGAAGCAGTGCTTTGTTTTAACCACATATGTTTATTTCGTAAAGCAGAGCTAAGTATCCTGAAACTAAAGGAGCATTTTTTCATGCTGCTATAATTTGTGAAATAATGAGACATTTTGGTCTGTTAACTCCCCTTAAGTCTCACCACAATGTTATGCTTTGAATTCATTTGTGGTTGCAAAATATTTACTCTTCTCTTTAGCAGATTATATGAAGCTGTGTATTTTGTCTTGGGAGATATATGCATATATTTCTATATATAATCTTAGTAGAAGCTGTTAGTAATGCTACCTTTGTGCTCTGATCTGGTTTTGGATCCTCTTTAAAAATATCTGCCAGGATATTGTGGATTTGTTTGCTGATGCTATCTTTTCTCTAAAAAAAGATATAACAATAACAACCTTTTTTTCACTATGCAGGTCATACGTGCACAAAGAAACGTTCACTTGTATGGGGGAATATATTCCCCAAACAATTATTCAGTAATACTAAACCTTCCCTCATTAGAGATTATTAATACAAGATGGTATGTTTAAAACCGCCAGAGGGAGTTAGCATCTTAAAGTCTTCTCAAAAGTCAGAGTGAGTTTTTACTAGGACAAACTCCACAGTAAAGGAGACAGTACTGTCTACTTAGAATTTAAACAGCAGGACACTGGGGCTTACTTTCCTGTCTTTTCTACCAACATACACTAGATACAGTGACCAAAAACCTGATCATCATTCATGTATCAAGTGATCTGCTATCCAAGCAAAATTTGGATAGTGAAGATTGAACCTAAAACCAACCAGCTACTGTGCTCTGGAGATTTCTGGTCCTGCATTTCACCCACCTGTAGTTCTAGTGCAGTTTCTACAATATGTCTGTGAAGTAATTAACAATTTCATGCTTGTAAGATGTTATGATAGCCTTTGACAAAAACAATTGTGTATCTAGTCACACTTCTCTCATCCCTCCAGTGAGAATTCAGATACGACTTCCTCATTATCTGGTAATGCCTCATTACCAAGTATTTTCTTTGTAATTAAGAGACCACCTCAGCTAGTGCATTTCTCTAGTCATTCCTTATCAACTTAATGTCTTGATGTCTTCACTGCTGTCATTATCTTGGGGATTTCTTTGTTTTCCCTATGGAGTCCCTAAATTCACTGCACACAAGAATACTAACTGCATCATTCCTGCAAGCTAAATGAGCTTTTAGTAATCTTCTTCACCATTCCTACATCTTCCCAGACTCTCAGCAATTTTAAAGACATGTAGCACTTGAATCTGACAGATTCCAAGAGTTGTATCACCAGTGCCAAATACAGAGACAATATATTCCCTCTACTCTTATACAGCATCTCTTTTTCCTGAATAAGAGTATTTGCAGCTATTCTGCTGGCCAAAGGATTCTAGATTCAGTTGTATTCTGCTGCGAATTGTCAGATCTTTTTCACAGGTAGCTTTTCTCACCAATATATGGTACTTTACTTAGTTATACTGACATGCAGCTTAATGTTCCCATCATACGAAGTATTTCAGGTGCCTGTCAGTGGTCTTAATTTTTTATGACCTGTCAACCTGTATGTGATCTGCAGTGCCTGTCAATTAGATGTTATTTTCTTCATGTCTGACTTGGAACCATTAACTTTGGAAAAGTAGATTTTCAGCAGTCTTTACTCACCTAAAGAAAGGCACCTTGTTGCATTAAAAAGGGACTTAAAGAAATAAGGTATCTAATTCCTGTTGACTTCCAATGGAAGAGTGTGTAAAATATTTGATGACTTCTAACAGTTTAATTAGCTGCTTGCATGTGTTGTAAAGCCCCCAAAACCACTTTTGAAGGTAACAATCTTTCCTTTTAATTTGTGCATTGTTTCCTATTGTGGAAGCAGAGAAACGACCCAGAAATGAATATAAGTTATATACACTTTAAAGTCTCTTTGTACTGGAGAAAGAGGATAAAGGAGTGGTTTGTTGTGTGTTGTACTTGCTGACCTGTGCTGTCTGTTAACCACATTTTCAGATATCTACAACTGCAGATCTTTATGGTAAATATCTATATTAAGTATAAGAGTCCTAAAAAGATATTAAAGTAACTCAAAGTGGGCCAAAAGGACACTTTTTTTTTTTTTGGAAGTTAGAGATAAACTTTGTTTTCATTCTGATATGGGAAAGAATAAGCAATTTGGGGGGAGAGGGGGAAGGAGTGACGAGGAATTTCTACTTTTTCCACAGGCAAATCTTGGAAAAAGATTAATTTAGGAAAAAAGAGCTGCATATGGCTTCCAAATGTCTCAGGGCTTTTTGAGCTTCTGAGGAAGAATGATGTATTTTGTTGTTGTCTTTGATACCTAGTGTTTTATCCCTGTAGAGTCCCAGGATTTCTGAGGCTTACATTGCATAGGAGCAACTAAAGCTTGATTCAGTGAAACAGTCTGACACTGGTCTTGCAGTGACACTGTCTCTGGAGACAAACAAATTCAGTTTTGCTGAGAAACCTCAAACTGCTGCTTCTAAACCAAACATTAAAACTATACTAAAGAATTTCAAAGCAAGGACTGAGCTTATATTACAATAACCATGTCTATTTTAATCAAACACTTTTGGGTCTAGACAAGGAAAAAATCCTACATAGTAATACACATCTAGTGAAAATATGATACACACACACAAAATTCTGGGCTAAGTGAAGTGAAACTCTGCTTATTCATCCTCCCTTTCAAAAGGCACACCCAAGGCTTTCCTTTTCCAGTGATAATTTTCCTGGATGCAAAGAGGAACAGCAGATGCCTACAGAACTTCTATCACACACATGCTTTGTACTCCAGAGGGCAGTATGGTAATACCTATGAGATTTGTCTATCGAATCAGGCAAGAATCCTCCAAATTTTTATCCTAAAAATAAACATTAAATTATTTACTAATATTTTTTACAGAGAAGACATCAAATATATGAAAGCAAATTCTGAGCAAATCTACCTACATGCCTGTATTAAAACCATTTGTAAGGAGATGAGGTTTAAATTTAAAATATCATTCTTCCTATAAAATAGTTTTACAAAAGGATTTCTCAGTCTCTAGCTAAATTAAAATAGAAAAAAACCTTAAAATAGCTACAATTTCTTAAAAAAAAGTTCATTTTCTGAATTATTTTCCTGTGCAGCCTCAATTTTGCATGTGAAAAATGTTAATATGTTAACTGCAAGTATATTTACGTGCTTTATCCAATGTAAAGATATGTTGGAAAGTGCTTCTTGGTAGTGACTTTCATAATTTGTAGGATAGAAGTAAGAGAAGAAAAAAACCCAAACTTCTAAATGCCTTCAGAAAATGTGAGCTGTTTGTGCTTCAAGGTCTTGGTGCTCCTAGATATTGCAGCCTAAGAAATGACTTTGTTTCTGTGATTTGTATTTAAGACAGATTCTAATGCAAATCAGTGCTCTTCACAGAAAGAAAAAATCAACAACACTTTAAAATTTGAGAAATTATGTAACATGGCAAGAATCAAACCATTTGCAACTCATTGGCCAGTATCTAACCCTGATCTTCTTGACCTCGGCGCTACATCTCAATACAGGACTATGCAGGCAACTGTGTTCATTGTGCAAATACATAAATGTAATCCTCAGCTAAGGACAGAATCCCAAGAAATTAAAATAATCATGTTTAAGAAACATAAGAAGCCTAACTTCCTGTTCTACATGATTTTATTAAAGACATTGGTTTGTATTCTGTATGCCACTGCATGTTTACAAGCCAAGCTATTTTTCTCTCAGTACAACAATTTGACTGTATAAATATCACCTTGAATTTCTGAAGCTGATTTAGCAGTTTTAAATTCTCTTGACTAGAAAGTAGGGATGTATATTATAACTATCCATCTCTAATGGACACACTCTGGAAGAATGACTTCCATCTCTCTCCAAAATTAAAGCAGAAATTAACTTTTCTTAGGTACATCTCTGTCATGGTGATGAGTACTCCTGTGATATGAGTTGCAATCAGCAAAAATATAGTTGGTTCTTATTAATGAGGGGATTGGAGATATGTACATGTTATATCTTGCGTAGATTTAACGGCTATGGTTGCTCCAAGTCTTAGTATGTGCTGTTCTACTTTGCAACTCTTTCTTCAGAAGCCCAATGGAGCGGTTAAAATAGTGTAATAATTCACTTGTCCTCCCCTTGTACCAACTTTTTGTTTCCTGTAACTCTTTTAACTGCATCTTTACCAGTCATCATTTCCCCCCCCTCTTCCTTTACCCCTACCATACATGCAGAACAAGTAACAGGAACAGCCTGAACAGAGGGCATTATTTCATTAGGTCCCTGCACCACTATCCTTAGTGCTTCACTTTTCTTAGCAATAATAGATGGGATTTTCCACACAGGTCTCCTGATTGCCTAAAGGTGATGTGAGCTACAACTTTAAGACATTTCCCAGAAGTCTGAGGTCAAAGCATCGATTACAATATTCGGCTATATTAATGGAGTAAAATTTATCCCCCTTATCACAGTCCTTAGTATGTTAATCTGGCAAGTAGCCAGGCCCCAATTAAAAGTGTACATGTGTATACATGTAACTACATATGAGCCAGAAGGCTAAGCAACTAAGAATCAATAGCCTTCCTCACAATAACAGTTGAAAACTATTCCTCAAGAATATTATTATTATATAAAGTTACAGTAGGATATTATTCCAATTGTTTTAATTAAATGACTACAGTGTGGGGCATTGTTTAAGTCAGTGTTGGCCATAAAATTCTGAAATTAAGCCCTAACCTGTATGTAATAGAAGGTTTCATGTAAATAATGCCAGCAAGACAAATGGGAATCCCTATAGATTGCAACCATAAAAAAGCTTATGGAGTGTTGCTTTGCTTATTATGGATTTTATCAGGGTTTTGTTGAGTGAAGCAGCAATTAAACTAAATATGCTGTCCCAAAAAACATACATACAGCAGACAATACTGAAAGAGACCATGGCTTGCATTCAAAACATGGCATGGGTCTCTTCACAAATGGTCTGATGAAGTCAAAAATCTAATGTGTTAATTTTTTAGAATTTTGGGTACTGTGCCACTTGCCTGACACAGTAGGTGTCTTTCCCAAGCAATTCTGTGGTCGGTTGTGGTTACTCAGTAGTCCAATATAGTGTTCTTAAAGTCAAAGAAGTCTTTGCATGTGATGAGCTTTGGAACAAGCCTCATAGCCCACAGCTAAAGCCTTCTCAAGGAATTCTGGGGAAAGTTACTTTTCCTGTGAAAGTTGTAACAAGTCAGAGTAAGTGTGCAGAATCACTTTTATACTGAGGCCATCGCAGTCCTAAGCAGTGCCAGGTCTGTACAGAGTGAAACACCTACAAATGCTGCGACACTCTTGCCCACAGTCTCACGTAGAAAGGGTTTGTTTAAGGAAGGATCAGTAATTAGAATCTGTAAATACTTAAACTGAGAGGGAGATTGGCTAATGATAGTACCTTGCAAGGACAAACACATTTTCTGCAGGCTGAAAGGACGTAGGTACCACTACAATATGTTTTTGACAGTTCATTAACTTTATCTGCTAGCCCTGCCCATAGAAACAGGGATTTTTGGCCAAGTTCTGCTTCACTGTTTATCTGCATCTTGCAGGTCCAGCAAAGCTGCTTTCATTTCCCTCTGTCCACTTGCTTGTTATGAAAATAGATTTTAATAGTCCAGCCAGGAATTTTAATATATGAAACTCAGAGTGCATGCAAGATTTGCTGTGCCTGTTCACATGTTCACCAACCTGGGCAGCAACAGCATTGTTTGGCCAGCAGTAAAAACGTCTGGTCCACAGGCATCTACAATGATTACAGTGGACACACAGACATAGGTGAGTGTGGACAGAAACAAACTATGATACAATTATGTGGTAATATGTATTCAACTGACCTCTTTAGTGAAACTACAATAAAATATTTCCATTACACAATAAAAGTAACAATGTGGCTTGTCACAAAACTGACAGGAAAGAATGCCTTTGTAGGTATAGTATTCCTTTCAGACTTGAGATCTGTATTCAGCTCCTCTCTCCTAAGGAATTTTTGTTTCACAGGGGAAAAAAAATACATTTTCTCTGCCATATTTCTGCACATGTAAAACTCATCCTCACACTAAACCAGCAAAATGTTTGGGACAAAAGCTGTGTAATTATAGTCTTTGTAGAACCTTGTAGCAGTATTGGCTGATCTCAGCTGGGGCTGCTAAGTGCTTTATGGAAAACAAACATTGTTAAATTTGGCTTGATTTCACTGCCAATGCTTTAGGTCAGCCCCTAAGATGCTTAATTTTTTAATTAAAATACATCAATAATGCCCTTTGAATGCTTGTATCTCTGTTGTTTCCAGATACACACTAATTTTTTGGTCCTCATTTAGACATTTAATTTTCTGATTATTGTCTGGAAAAATTCCATAGTATTTTTCAGAATTTTTTCTTGCTGCTGTGGGTATACTGGCTGTCTCCAAAAGACACCTACCCTGAAGGTAAATCAAAGTCTTTGCCATTTTCTTACTCACTCCCTCATGATCGCCACAGGATTAGAGCATCAGTCATTGGCCTGTAATTATCTTTAATTCACTTGTACTTTTATTGGACCAGCTGTATGAAGGACTGAAACTGGTGCTATGAGAAGACTGAAGCAGATAGATAAAGCAATAATCAGAAGAGTAAAGCTATACATGCATATAACTGCATGTGCATCACTTAGCCACAATACAACTCTTACCCCAAAGAAATTATGAT